>NC_052644.1:7779549-8420868 GCF_016161935.1 Mauremys reevesii | reverse complement strand
CCTTTCACACTGCCTGCACCTCTGAAGGACCCCCACACCCTGCTCCCCTCAGGCCTGGCTCCCCCACAACCTGGAGTTTGACAGCCCCACATGCTGTCTAATGGAGTGCTAAGCTGTAGTATACTGCTCAGCCACTAGGTGGCGATGTGTGTAAAATACTGTAATTCCTCACTTAACGTTGTAGTTATGGTCCTGAAAAATGCGATTTTAAGCAAAACAATGTTAAGAAAATCCAATTTCCCCATTAGAATTAATGTAAATAGGGGGGATCAGGTTCCAGGAAAAAAAAATTTGCCAGACAAAAGGCATTATATACATTTTAAACAATTTTAAACAAGCAATTTAATACAGGTGTTAAACAGGCTGGCAGCTCCCCATCAGCTCTCCTGCCCCCCCCCCAGTGCCTCCCGCCTGCCGGTGGCCCCCAGGGATCAGCGCCTTTCCCCTACTCCCCCCGCCTCCTGCCAGTGGCAATCAGCTGTCTTGCGGCGCAAAGCCTCCCCCCTTCCTCCCTCCCTCTCAGTGGTTTCCCCAGAAATTGAAATGGGGGGGGTGTTCGAATTTACAGGGGGGGTGTCAGAGCCGATGAGATCTAAAAAAGAGATATGAATAAAGTAAAATGTTTTGTTACGATAATGCAAATTTAACATAAGGATAATACAAAACATATAACAGGTCTAGATTTCTAACAACATATAATTTAAAAAAAATGTACTTAATCTAAATTGACTTTTGAAAAGTAAGCCATCATGGGATAAGGGAAAAGTCCTCTCATGGATCTGGTTAAAAGGTGGGAAACAAAGGGTAGGAATAAATTATCAGTTTTTCAGAATGGAGAGAAATAAATAGTGGTATCCCTGAGGGGTTGGTACTGGGACCATTACTGTTCAACATTCTCATATATGATCTAGAAAAATGGGTAAACAGTGAGGTGGCAAAATTTGCAGATGATATAAAACTATTCAAGATAGTTAAGGACGGAAGAATCCCATTCACTGTTACAGACTAGGGACCGAATGGCTAGGAAGCAGTTCTGTAGAAAAGTACCTAGGAGTTCCAGTGGACAAGAAGCTGGATATGAGTCAACAGTGTGCCCTTGTAAAGAAAGCTAACAGCATTTTGGGCTGTATAATTAGGGGCATTGCCAGCAGATCGAGGGATGTGGTCATTCCCCTCCATTCGACATTGGTGAGGCCTCATTTGGAGTACTGTTTCCAGTTTTGGGCCCCACACTACAAGAAGGATGTGGAAAATTGGAAGGAGTCCAGCGAAGGGCAACACAAATGATTAGGGGGCTGGAGCACATGACTTATGAGGAGAGGCTGAGGGAACTGGGATTGTTTAGTCTGCAGAAGAGAAGAATGAGGGGGGATTTGATAGCTGCTTTCAACTACCTGAAAGGGGGTTCCAAAGAGGATGGATCTAGACTGTTCTCAGTGGTACCAGATGACAAAACAAGGAGTATTGGTCTCAAGTTGCAGTGCAGGAGGTTTAGGTTGGATATTAGGAAAAACTTTTTCACTAGGAGGGTGGTGAAGCACTGGAATGGGTTACCTAGGGCGGTGGTGGAATCTCCTTCCTTAGAGGTTTTTAAGGTCAGGCTTGACAAAGCCCTGGCCGGGATGATTTCGCTGGGGATTGCTCCTGCTTTGAGCAGGGTGTTGGACTAGATACCTCCTGAGAACCCTTCCAACCCTGACATTCTATGATTCTAAGTCCCAGGCAGACTGCAAAAAGTTACAAAGGGAACTCACAAAACTGGGTGACAGGGCAACAAAATGGCAGATGAAATTCAATGTTGATAAATGCAAAGTAATGCACATTGGAAAACAATCTCAACTATACATACTGTGACAGACCCAGGCCAGTGGGGTACAGGAATCTGGTAATAATTGGAGATATACCAATCTCCTAGAACTGGAAGGGACCTTGAAACGTCATTGAGTCCAACCCGCTGCCTTCACTAGCAGGACCAATTTTTGCCCCAGATTCCTAAGTGGCCCCCTCAAGGACTGAACTCACAACCCTGGGTTTTACAGGAGTCTGGTAGAGGGCAAATATACTGGTCACTGGATGAGTAGTTTTCCGTTCCCTAAGTGACCAGAGCAGGGGCTGCACTAGAGTAATCAGGAACCTGCTAGAACCAATTAAGGCAGCCAGCCTGATTAGAACACCTGCAGCCAATCAAGGCAGGCTAATCAGGGCACCTAGGTTTAAAAAGGAGCTCACTCCAATCAGGCGGGGAGGAGCCAGAGGAGAAGAAGTGCGTGTGAGGAGCTGGGAGCAAGAGGCACAAGGAGCTGAGAGTGAGAGGCTGTGCTGCTGGAGGACTAAGGAGTACAAGTGTTATCAGACACCAGTAGGAAGGTCCTGTGGTGAGGATAAAGAAGGTGTTTGGAGGAGGCTATGGGGAAGTAGCCCAGGGAGTTGTAGCTGTCATGCAGCTGGTACAGGAGGCACTATAGACAGCTGCAATCCACAGGGCCCTGGGCTGGGACCCGGAGTAGAGGGCGGGCCCGGGTTCCCCCCAAACCTCCCAATGCCTGATCAGACACAGGAGAAGTTGACCCAGACTGTGGGGAAGATCACTGAGGTGAGCAAATCTGCCAAATAAGCTCAGGACCCACCAAGATAGAGGAACTTTGTCACAATACAAAATGATGGAGTCTGAATTAGCTATTAAACACTCAAGAAAGATCTTGGAATCATTGTGGATAGTTTTCTGAAAACATCCACTCAACGTGAAGTGGTAGTCAAAAAAGCAAAGGGAATGTTGGGAATCATTAAGAAAGGGATAGATAATAAGACAGAAAATATCATATTGCCTGTATATAAATCCATGGTATGTGCACACCTTGAATACAGTGTGCAGATCTGGTCACCCCATCCCCAAGAAAATATAGTGGAATTGGAAAAGGTACAGAGATGGGCAACTAAAATTATTAGGGGTATGAAACAGGAGGAGAGATTAAAATGACTGAGAATTTTCAGCTTAGAACAGAGATGACTAAGGGGGGATATGATAGATGTCTATAAAATCTTGACTGGTGTAAAGAAAGTGAATAAGGAAATGTTATTTAATCCTTCACATAACACAAGAACTAGCAGTCACCCAATGAAATTAATAGGCAGCAGGTTTTAAAAAAACAAGAGGAAGTACTCTTCACACAACATACAGTCAACCCGTGGAACTTTTTGCCAGGGGATGCTGTAGAGACCAAAACTATAATAGGATTTTAAAAAGAACTAGATAAATTCCTGGAGTATAGGTCCATCAGTGGCTATTAGCCAGGATGGAGAGGGATATAACACCATGCTCTGAGTGTCCCTCTCCAAACCCCTAATCATTTTAGTTGCCCTTTTCTGAACCTTTTCTAATGCCAGTATGTCTTTTTTAAGGTGACATCTGTAAGCAGTATTTGAGATGTGGGCTTACCATGGATTTATATAAAGGCAATAATATATTCTAAGTCTTATTCTCTATCCCATTTTTAATTATTCCTAACATCCTGTTTGCTTTTTTGACCTCCTCTGCACACTGCGTGGCCATCTTCAGAGAACTATCCACGATAACGCCAAAATCGTTTTCCTGACACGCTGTAGCTAAATTAGCCCCCATCATATTGTTTGTATAGTTGGGGTTATTTTTTCCAATGTGCATTATTTTACATTTATCCACATTCAATTTCATTTGCCATTTTGTTGCCCAATCATTTAGTTTTGTGAGATCTTTTTGAAGTTCTTCACAATCTGCTTTGGTCTTAACTATGTTGAGCAGTTTCGTGTCATCTGCAAACTTTGCCACTTCACTGTTTACCCCTTTCTCCAGATCATTTATGAATAAATTGAATAGGATTGGTCCTCGGACTGACCCTTTGGCACCACCACTAGCAGGGGCGGCTCTAGGATTTCCACTGCCCCAAGCAGGGCGGCACGCTGTGGGGGGGGGCACTCTGGCGGTCACCAGTCCCACGGCTCTGGTGGACCTCCCACAGACATGCTTGCGGAGGGTCCGCTGGGCCCACGCCTCCGGTGGACCTCCCGCAGGCATGCCTGCGGATGCTCCACCAAAGCCTCGGAACCAGCGGACCCTCCGCAGGCACATCTGCGGGAGGTCCACCGGAGCCGCGGGACCAGTGGACCCTCTGCAGGCATGCCTGCGGGAGGTCCACCGGCGCTGCCTGATGCCCTCCCGCGGGACGCCGCCCTAAGTGCGTGCTTGGCGCGCTGGGGTCTGGAGCCGGCCCTGACCACTAGTGACCCCTCTCCATTCTGAGAATTTACCATTAATTCCTATCTTTGGTTTCATGTCTTTTAACCAGTTCTCAGTCCATAAAAGGACCTTCCCTTTTATCCCATGACAACTTAATTTACATAACAGCCTTTGGTGAGGGACCTTGTCAAAGGCTTTCTGGAAATCCTAGTACACTGCATCCACTGGATCCCCCTTGTCCACATGTTTGTTGACCCCTTCAAAGAACTCTAATAGATTAGTAAGATACGATTTCCCTTTACAGAAATCATGTTTACTATTGCTCAACAGTTTATGTTTTTCTATGTGTCTGACAATTTTATTCTTAACTATTGTTTCAACTAATTTGCCTGGTACCGACATTAAACCTACCGGTCTGTAATTGCCGGGATCACCTCTAGAGCCCTTTTTAAATATTGATGTTACATTAGCTAACTTCCAGTCACTGGGTACAGAAGCTGATTTAAAGGACAGGTTACAAACCTTAGTTAATAGTTCTGCAATTTCACATTTGAGTTCTTTCAGAATTCTTGGGTGAATGCCATCTGGTCCCGGTGAGTTTATCAATTAATTCCAAAACCTCCTATAGTGACACTTTGATCTGTGACAGTTCCTCAGATTTGTCACCTACAAAAGCCGGCTCAGGTTTGGGAATCTCCCTAACATCCTCAGCCGTGATGTCTGAAGCAGAGAATCCATTGAAGTTTGTCTGCAATGACTTTATCGTCTTGAAGTGCTCCTTTTGTATCTCGATCATCCAGGGGCCCCACTGGTTGTTTAGCAGGCTTCCTGCTTCTGATTTATTTAAAAACCATTTTGTTATTACCTTTGAAGTTTTTGGCTAGCTGTTCTTCAAACTGCTCTTTGGCTTTTCTTATTACACTCTTGCACTTACTTTGGCAGTGTTTATGCTCCTTTCTATTTGCCTCGCTAGGATTTGACTTCCAATTTTTAAAGGAAGTCTTTTTATCTCTCACTGCTTCTTTTACAGGGTTGTTAAGCCACGGTGGCTCCTTTTTAGTTCTTTTACTGTGTTTCTTAATTTGGGGTATACATTGAAGTTGGGCCTCTTTTACAGTGTCTTTAAAAAGCGCCCATGCAGCTTGCAGGGGTTTCACTTTAGTCACTGTACCTTTTAACTTTTGTTTAACTAACCCCCTCATTTTTGCATAGTTCACCCTTATGAAATTAAATGCCACAGTACCATCTCAACTGCTGTTGAGATGTTCTTCCCACCACAGGGATGTTGAATGCTATTGTATTATGGTCACTATTTCCAAGCGGTCCTGCTATAGTTACCTCTTGGACCAGCTCCTGAGCTCCATTCAGGATTAAATCTAGTGTTGCCTCTCCCCTTGTGGGTTCCCATACCAGCTGCTCCATGAAGCAGTCATTAAAAGTATCGAGAAATTTTATCTCTGCATTTCGTCCTGAAGTGAAATGTCCCCAGTCAATATGGGGATAATTGAAATCCCCCACTATTATTGGGTTCTTAATTTTCATAGCCTCTCTAATTTCCCTTAGCATTTCATCATCACTATCACTGTCCTGGTCAGATGGTCGATAATATATCCCTAATGTTATACCCCATGCCAGAAGCTGTGCAGTTATTATTTGTAAATCAATCTACATTTGTAAGTTCAACTTACCCCAAGGATGCTGTGTTTGCTCCTCCGTCACCTGGAGAACTCCCTTGTGAAACTCCTCGTTAGCAGCCCCTTTTCGCAAAAAAACCCAAAACACCAAGCTCAAATGCTGAGTTCGTGGAGTATGTACATAAGCCATACTAAAGACTAACCCACAGTAACCGTCTCTAGTTTGTGAGGGACCCCATGGAGCCAGTCTCTAGGAAACAGATAAATGCATGGAGGTTAAGTCCATAAATGACTATTAGCCAGGATGGGTAAGGAATGGAGTCCCTAGACTCTGTCGGAGGGTGGAGATGGATGGCAGGAGAGAGATCACTTGATCATTACGGTTGTAAATTCAATCCTTGAGGGGGCCAATTGGGGATTGGCCCTGCTTTGAGCAGAGGGTTGGACTAGATGATCTCTTGAGGTCCCTTCCAACCCTAATATTCTATGAGTCTATTAGGTGTTATGAGTGTTAGATTCACTCCCTCTGGGACACTTGGCATTGGCCATTGTCAGTAGACAGGATACTGGGCTAGATGAACCTTTGGTTTGACCCAGTATGTTCTGAGCTAAATGAACCTAAAGTTATGGAGACAGATATGAGCCAAGGAAGCCAGCAGAGTATCAGAAACCTGAACAAAATTGCTGACTGAATGAGCTCAGGCGTTTGGTCACAAGCTGAGGTGGTTCAAAAGTTTTGGATTTTTTTTAAGCAGAATTTTTTTATTGTTTCATTAAACAATCAAACAAAGCAAGCAGCAAATATTTGGCCACACATTTCTGAAACCCCAAACCATGTTCAGGTTTTGGCAGACTAATTTCAGCTTTTCAATTAAAAAAAACACAACAAATTTTGAAGGAAAGCAGACATTGTCCGTGATTTTTTTCTGCTTTTTAAAAACCCCTAGTTTTTGATCCAAAAAAAGTTTTGATGGAAAATATTTGTCCAACCCTTTTAATGAGCTTTAGTGCCTTTTAGCACTAGCTGATGCTGAGAACCAGTGATACCTTGTCAAGAAATTTTCTCAAAACTGGGTTCGTGCCAAGATGTGGAAGGTTTATTTTTTCCAGGGCCGCCCGTAAGGGTGTGGGGGGGAGCAAGTGGAGCAATTTTCCCAGGGCCCCGCAGGGGCCCCCATGAGAATATAGTATTGTCATTTTTTTTATAGAAGGGGCCCCAAAAATTGCTTTGCCCCAGGTCCCCTGAATCCTCTGGGCGGCCCTGCCTGCGCCAACCGAACTATAAACTGGTATTTCAATAAAGATCAGAAATGCCAACATATAGAGCTTTCCGGTTGGTGAAGTGCTGGAAAAAACAGCTTTTATTATATTTTGGATTACAAATATTTGTACTGTAAAAATGGTAAAAGAAATAGTATTTTGCAATTCACCTCATACAAGTACTGCAGTGCAACCGCTTTATTGTGAAAATGCAATTTACAAATGTAGATTGCACTCAAAAAAAAAAAACAATTTTATCTCTGCATTTCGTCCTGAAGTGAAATGTCCCCAGTCAATATGGAGATAATTGAAATCCCCCACTATTAATAAGTTCTTAATTTTCATAGCCTCTGTAATTTCCCTTAGCATTTCATCATCACTATCACTGTCCTGGTCAGATGGTCGATAATAGATCCCTAATGTTATACCCCGTGCCAGAAGCTGTGCAGTTATTATTTGTAAATCAATCTACATTTGTAAGCTCAACTTACCCCAAGGATGCTGTGTTTGCTCCTCTGTCACCTGGAGAACTCCCTTGTGAAACTCCTCGTTAGCAGCCCCTGTTCGCAAAAAAACAAAACCAAGCTCAAATGCTGAGTTCGTGGAGTATGTACATAAGCCATACTAAAGACTAACCCACAGTAACCGTCTCCAGTTTGTGAGGGACCCCATGGAGCCAGTCTCTAGGAAACAGCTAAATGCATGGAGGTTAAGTCCATTAATGACTATTAGCCAGGATGGGTAAGGAATGGAGTCCCTAGCCTCTGTCAGAGGGTGGAGATGGACGGCAGGAGAGAGATCACTTGATCATTACGGTTGTAAATTCAATCCTTGAGGGGGCCATTTGGGGATTGGCCCTGCTTTGAGCAGGGGGTTGGACTAGATGATCTCTTGAGGTCCCTTCCAACCCTAATATTCTATGAGTCTATTACCTGTTAGATTCACTCCCTCTGGGACACTTGGCATTGGCCATTGTCAATAGACAGGATACTGGGCTGGATGGACCTTTGGTTTGACCCAGTATGTTCTGAGCTAAATGAACCCAAAGTTATGGAGACAGATATGAGCCAAAGAAGCCAGCAGAGTATCAGAAACCTGAAAAAAATCTCTGACTGGATGAGCTCAGGCATTTGGTCACAAGCTGAGGTGGTTCAAAAGTTTTGGATTTCTTTTAAGCAGAATCTTTTTATTGTTTCTTTAAACAATCAAACAAAGCAAGCAGCAAATATTTGGCCACACATTTCTGAAACCTCAAACCATGTTCAGGTTTTGGCAGACTAATTTCAGCTTTTCAATTAAAAAAACCACAACAAATTTTGAAGGAAAGCAGACATTGTCCATCATTTTTTTCTGCTTTTAAAAACCCCCTAGTTTTCAAACCAAAAAAACTTTTGATGGAAAATATTTGTCCAACCCTTTTAATGAGCTTTAGTGCCTTTTAACACTAGCTGATGCTGAGAACCAGTGATACCTTGTCAAGAAGTTGTCTCAAAACTGGGTTTGTGCCGAGATGCGGCAGGTTTATTTTTCCCAGGTCCGCCTGTGGGGAGGGGAGCAAGTGGAGCAATTTGCCCCGGGGCCCACAGGGGCCCCCATGAGAATATAGTATTGCCATTTTTTTATGGAAGGGGCCCCCGAAATTGCTTTGCCCCAGGCCCCCTGAATCCTCTGGGTGGCCCTGCCTGCGCCAACCAAACTATAAACCGGTATTTCAATGAAGATCAGAAATGCCAATATATAGAGCTTTCCGGTTGGTGAAGTGCTGGAAAAAACAGCTGTTACTGTATTTTGGATTACAAATATTTGCACAGTAAAAATGGTAAAAGAAATAGTATTTTGCAATTCACCTCATACAAGTCCTGCAGTGCAATCTCTTTATTGTGAAAGTGCAATTTACAAATATAGAATTTTTTTTCTTACATAATTGCACTCAAAAAAAAAAAAACAACCAATGGAAAACTTAGAGCCTACACATCCTCTCAGTCTTACTTCTTGTTCAGCCAATCGCTCAGACAAACAAGGTTGTTATATTTACGGGAGATAATGCTGCCTGCTTCTTATTTGCAGTGTCACCCAAAAGTGAGAAGAGGCGTTTGCATGGCACTTTTGTAGGTGGCATTGCAAGGTATTTACGTGCCAAATATGCTAAACATTCCCATGCTCCTTCATGCTTTGGCCACCATTCCACACGACATACTAACATATTCATGATGCTCGTTAAAAAAGTAAGGTCTTAATGTAATTTGTGACTGACATTCTTAGGGGAGAATTGTGCATCTCCTGCTATGTATTTTACCTGCATTCTGCCATATCTTTCATGTTACAGTAGTCTCGGATGATGACTCAGCAAATGTTGCTCATTTTAAGAACACCTTCACTGCAGATTTGACAAAACGCAAAGAAGGTACCTGTGACGCTCTGTACCTTGGGGGAGCACCCCCATGTTCATCCTTATAAAAGGACTGTGTGGTATCCAATGCAAAGTTTGTCATGTTGGGTATCTTCGGAAGGCTCATGATGCACCAAGGATTGTTGTTATAGTGATGTTATAGTAATTGTTGTTGCAGTCATGTTATAGATTATAATTTCATGTATATAGTTATGAGGCTGAAAATGTATCCTCATGGCTTAAAATAAGCCCAGACAAAAACTCTCTAAGAGCAGAGGGGCAGTTCACACCTCATCAAGGCATGCATGGGACAAACCCAGCCCAGCCACACAGGAACAAAGGATGCTGGCCTGGGCAGCAACAAAAGGATGTGTTGGACTATCGAGTGAGTCACCCTCCTTCCTTTGGTTAGTTTGGGACTCCAATGAGGTAATGATCACCTGACTCTGAGGAGGGCGGGGGGGCAAAGCCAAGAGGGAAGAAAGAACATGATAAAAGAGAGAGATGTTTGCCAGGCTCTTCTTCTCTCTTTTACATACATCTACATACACCACCACCAGCAAGCGACTAAAGCGCTGATCAAAGGGGAGAGCCTGGCTGAAGAGCAACCAGCCGGCCTGTGGTGAGAAGCATCTAAGTTTATAAGGGCATTGAAAGTGTCCAGATCAGCTTAGAATGGGTTTTTATTTTATTTCATTAGACCAAATCTGACTTGTTTTGCTTTGACTTATAATAACTTAAAATCTATCTTTATAGTTAATAAATTGATTTGTTTATTCTACCTGAAGAAGTGCATTTGGTTTGAAGTATGTCAGATTCCCCGTGGGATAAGAAGCCTGGTACATATCAATTTCTTTGTTAAATTGACACACTCATATAAGGTCCCAGTGTCTAGTGGGCATAACTGGACACTGCAAGATGGGGGTTCCAAGGGTTGTGTCTGGGACTGGAGATATTGGCTAGTGTCATTTGGTTGCACAAACCAAGGAGCAGCTTACATGCCAGAGGCTGTACAGTTATTATTTGTAAATCATTCTACATTTGTAAGTTCAACTTTCCAGATAAAGAGATGGCACAACAGTACTTGTATGAGGTGAATTGAAAATACTATTTCTTTTCTCTCTTTTTTACAGTGCAAATACTTGTAATAAAAAATAAATATAAAGTGAGCACTGTACACTTTGTATTCTGAATTGTATTTGAAATCAATGTATTTGAAAATGTAGAAAACATCCCAAAAATTGAAATAAATTGTATTCTATTATTGTGTAAAGGGACGATTGCTTGTGCAATTAATCTTGAATAATTTTTATCTCACAATTAATCACAATTTCTTTTAATAACTTGACAGCCCTACTCCCCACCACTACCATGCAGCCACCTGTGGGGTGGAACAGAGTAGACGAGAGACGGAGCACAGAAACTCATGGGCTGTGTAATAGAAAAATTAATAATAATTGGAGATATACCAATCTCCTAGAACTGAAAGTGACCTTGAAAGGTCATTGAGTCCAGCACCCTGCCTTCACTAACAGGACCAATTTTTGCTCCAGATTCTTAAGTGGCCCCCTCAAGGATTGAATTCATAACCCTGGGGTTAACAGGCCAATGCTCAAACCACTGAGCTATCCCTCCCCCCAAAGGGGAAGGGAGTGTAGAAGAGGAAGTGAGGAAGAACCTGTCTCTAGTCACAGTAGTTGGGCATATTACAGGTTCAGGGGTAATTAGCTGAGATGAAGATCACCCGGAGTGACGGGGAAAAGAACCCCACACTTCATAAAGGGATCCCTGAGTGGCTGCGGGATCCATTCAACACCAAATCCCACAAATGGGATCTCTGGTTACCCAGCACCCCATTGTGCTGTAGCGGGGCAGAGGGATCAGAGCGATCAGCAATAGGGAGGGTCTCTCACGTACTGCTCCCTGCAGCACAGATCCTAAGTACTGTGCTGAGGCACTGCGGCCAGCACTGACTGCGAGGGGAAATCACCCCCAAAAGAGCCCCCATCCTGCTCCCTACAGCACAGGCCTGTAGAACTGCATGGGAGAAATGGGGTCAGAACTGACACCATGAGAAGAGCGACACTTACTGTGACCCCGAACCAGCTCCGTGCAGTACAGACCCTTAGCACCATACTGGGGTGCTCCCCAGGTCCCATTCTGCCACAGAGGAGTCTGCCCACAGATAACTAGATGCCAACTGGTAGAGGGAACAGGGATGCCCAGAGTTATATGGCAATCCCCTGGGTGAGATATAAGCACAATAGTTCACCAAACATGGCATGTGAGATCCCTACTGAGAGACAGCAGCCCACTCGTCACCCTAACGGGGGCAAGATGTTTGGATGGGACATAGTTGAAGAGAGCTATCAAATGTGGAATATGAGGCTCTAGAAGTGTTGAAGTGAAGCTTGTCACCTGCACCATGGCAATCCGTTCAGCTGAGCCAATCAGCACATAGAACAAAGCCCAACACTGGAGACAGGCTGTATTCACTATCTGGGCCCAGTCGGGACATGAGAATTTACAAAGACAAAGGACCCTCAGCACGAGCCTGTGAAGAGAGACCTCCTCTGGGAAGAGACAATGGTCTGTACCCACAAAGAAAGAGGAGAGGGGACAAGAGCTCCCTTTCACCCAGGAGGCAGCTGACAGCGTTTGTCTCAGGAACAGGAGATCACAGCCAGGCCTGGAGTAAAACCCTGGAAGGACTGTGAGGTGAGTGTTGCTCTACCAGACAGAAAAGTATCTCGTTCAATGAGTCTAGGCTCTAGTCAGCGTGGTATGATTTTATTGGCCATGGAACTGTTGGTGTCACTAGGCATAAATCTAGGTAACTTGGGGGCAGTGGAAGACCACAAGTGTCAATGAGGCCCCTGCTCTGGGTCTAAGTGAGCCACAGTAACTCCATTTTGGAAACTTTAACCAAGCTACATGCTAACAGCCTAAAAGCAGAATATGTGAGAGTCAGCTTTTCTAGCAAACAGCTGCAGTCCTGCTTAAACTAGCAAAAGTAGTGATAAGGGGGGGAGGAAAGGGGGAGAAGTCTTCATGTGCCTGAGCTGACAAGGCCAATAGATAAACATGCGGATGAGAACTTTTCTAACATGCTATAATATAATGTTTAAAGTAACTGCTGTTGGGAAAGGAGGGGTGAGGGGGAAAACAAAACAAAAGGCTTACACAAACAGCTTAAGATATAAATACTGGGACCCCGCCTGCACGCGGGTATGCAGAATTTGAGAATGCTTTTTCTCCCTGGCACCTTTTTGAGCTCAAATAAACTTGGTTTGCTTCTCCACCCTGGTGTGTTAATTAGTGCGACGCACACCGGGCAACGAACCCCCGCTGTTGCTCCTCCTTGGGCCCTTTGAGCCGGCAACAGAACCATTTCTTTACAACCCGTCCCATTGCTGCCCCTCGAATCGCTACACTGTGAAATCACTCATGTTACAGTAGTCTCGGATTCTTTGGTTAGTTTGGGACTGCGACGAGGTAATGCTCACCTGACTCTGAAGGGTGGGGGCAAAGCCAAGAGGGAAGAAAGAACATGATAAAAGAGAGAGATGTTTGTCATCCTCTTCTTCTCTCTTCCACCTACATCAATATACACCACCAGCAGCAAGTGACTGAAGATCCACTTGCCCTGTGCAGGGGTGGGGCCACTCACCAGCCACAGCCAGGCAAAATATCTGTTGTGGCAGATCCTATCCCAGGATAAATCTGGGGTCACCTCAGACAGCCACTGCCAGAGCCAAAATTTCAATCAGCCTTACTGGGCAAGGGTGAGCCCTTCAGATGCTGGATGGGTGGGGATTTCCACTGGTATCCAACAGCCAGGATGCCCTGCATTCTGCCACACAGCCCGCCTTGTTAACAATTCACTGGTGGGGAAATTAGGACATGTAGTGAGGAAGTGATGGGTTGAGACCATGGAGTGAGTCTGGCAGAGGCAGGATTTGAATTCAGGTCTCCAGTCCTACACTTGAATGACTAGATTAAATAACCTTAACTTGTCCCTTCCTCACCCCAATTTATGAGATAGCTGCACACTGCAGCATGCACCCCACACATACAGACAGACTCCACACCCTCTGCCTACGTTTGTATTTACCTGTCATGGGGAATCCTGTCATGGAAGCTGAAAGAAAGCAAAGAAATGAGGTAAGTCTCTGTCTCCATGGCTGGACACCTTGGGAATCTCCAAACATTGGCTCATGTAAGCAGTGGCCTGATTGAGCTCTCCCCTCACATCTCTTGATGCACTGAGAGAAAAGACTCAGCTGCATGTTGTATTTCAGTGACCTATCTACTGCCTCTCAGAGAGGTGGATTGACCCTCCTGCCTCTCCTGTCGGCATCGGTCGCATCTACACAGAAGTGCTGTAGCTGCAGAGCTGCCACTGTAATGTTTCCAGTGCAGAAGAGCCCTAAGTAGCCAGCAAAAGACAAGACCTGGTGAGCGACGTCAGAACCAGTGGCACTGCACCAGCCCTTCCAAACCAAGCCACCTCCTTTCACACTGCCTGCACCTCTGAAGGACCCCCACACCCTGCTCCCCTCAGGCCTGGCTCCCCCCCAACCTGGAGTTTGACAGCCCCACATGCTGTCTAATGGAGTACTAAGCTGTAGTATACTGCTCAGCCACTACGTGGCGATGTGTGTAAAATACTGTAATTCCTCACTTAACGTTGTCGTTATGGTCCTGAAAAATGCGATTTTAAGCAAAACAATGTTAAGAAAATCCAATTTCCCCATAAGAATTAATGTAAATAGGGGGGATCAGGTTCCAGGAAAAAAAAATTGCCAGACAAAAGGCATTATATACATTTTAAACAATTTTAAACAAGCAATTTAATACAGGTATTAAACAGGCTGGCAGCCCCCCATCAGCTCTCCTGCCCCCCCCCAGTGCCTCCCGCCTGCCGGTGGCCCCAAGGAATCAGAGTCTTCCCCCTACTCCCACCGCCTCCTGCCAGTGGCAATCAGCTGTCTTGTGGTGCACAGCCTCCCCCCTTCATCCCTCCCTCTCAGTGGTTTCCCCAGAAATTGAAATGGGGGGGGGTGTTCGAATTTACAGGGGGGGTGTCAGAGCCGATGAGATCTAAAAAAGAGATATGAATAAAGTAAAATGTTTTGTTACGATAATGCAAATTTAACATAAGGATAATACAAGTTATACCAAAACATATAACAGGTCTAGATTTCTAACAACATATAATTTTAAAAAAAAATATTTAATCTAAATTGACTTTTGAAAAGTAAGCCATCATGGGATAAGGGGAAAGTCCTCTCATGGATCTGGTTAAAAGGTGGGAAACAAAGGGTAGGAATAAATTATCAGTTTTTCAGAATGGAGAGAAATAAATAGTGGTATCCCTGAGGGGTTGGTACTGGGACCATTACTGTTCAACATACTCATAAATGATCTAGAAAAATGGGTAAACAGTGAGGTGGCAAAATTTGCAGATGATATAAAACTATTCAAGATAGTTAAGGACGGAAGAATCCCATTCACTGTTACAGACTAGGGACCGAATGGCTAGGAAGCAGTTCTGTAGAAAAGTACCTAGGAGTTCCAGTGGACAAGAAGCTGGATATGAGTCAACCGTGTGCCCTTGTTGTCAAGAAAGCTAACAGCATTTTGGGCTGTATAATTATGGGCATTGCCAGCAGATCGAGGGACGTGGTCATTCCCCTCCATTCGACATTGGTGAGGCCTCATCTGGAGTACTGTTTCCAGTTTTGGGCACCACACTACAAGAAGGATGTGGAAAAATTGGAAGGAGTCCAGCGAAGGGCAACACAAATGATTAGGGGGCTGGAGCACATGACTTATGAGGAGAGGCTGAGGGAACTGGGATTGTTTAGTCTGCAGAAGAGAAGAATGAGGGGGGATTTGATAGCTGCTTTCAACTACCTGAAAGGGGGTTCCAAAGAGGATGGATCTAGACTGTTCTCAGTGGTACCAGATGACAAAACAAGGAGTATTGGTCTCAAGTTGCAGTGCAGGAGGTTTAGGTTGGATATTAGGAAAAACTTTTTCACTAGGAGGGTGGTGAAGCACTGGAATGGGTTACCTAGGGCGGTGGTGGAATCTCCTTCCTTAGAGGTTTTTAAGGTCAGGCTTGACAAAGCCCTGGCTGGGATGATTTCGCTGGGGATTTCTCCTGCTTTGAGCAGGGCGTTGGACTAGATGACCTCCTGAGAACCCTTCCAACCCTGACATTCTATGATTCTAAGTCCCAGGCAGACTGCAAAAAGTTACAAAGGGATCTCACAAAACTGGGTGACAGGGCAACAAAATGGCAGATGAAATTCAATGTTGATAAATGCAAAGTAATGCACATTGGAAAACAATCTCAACTATACATACTGTGACAGACCTAGGCCAGTGGGGTACAGGAATCTGGTAATAATTGGAGATATACCAATCTCCTAGAACTGGAAGGGACCTTGAAAGGTCATTGAGTCCAACCCGCTGCCTTCACTAGCAGGACCAATTTTTGCCCCAGATTCCTAAGTGGCCCCCTCAAGGACTGAACTCACAACCCTGGGTTTTACAGGAGTCTGGTAGAGGGCAAATATACTGGTCACTGGATGAGTAGTTTTCCGTTCCCTAAGTGACCAGAGCAGGGGCTGCACTAGAGAAATCAGGAATCTGCTAGAACCAATTAAGGCAGCCAGGCTGATTAGAACACCTGCAGCCAATCAAGGCAGGCTAATCAGGGCACCTGGGTTTAAAAAGGAGCTCACTCCAATCGGGCGGGGAGGAGCCAGAGGAGAGGAAGTGCGTGTGAGGAGCTGGGAGCAAGAGGCACAAGGAGCTGAGAGTGAGAGGCTGTGCTGCTGGAGGACTAAGGAGTACAAGTGTTATCAGACACCAGTAGGAAGGTCCTGTGGTGAGGATAAAGAAGGTGTTTGGAGGAGGCCAAGGGAAGTAGCCCAGGGAGTTGTAGCTGTCATGCAGCCAGTACAGGAGGCACTATAGACAGCTGCAATCAACAGGGCCCTGGGCTGGGACCCGGAGTAGAGGGCGGGCCCGGGTTCCCCCCAAACCTCCCAATGCCTGATCAGACACAGGAGAAGTTGACCCAGACTGTGGGGAAGATCACTGAGGTGAGCAAATCTGCCAAATAAGCGCAGGACCCACCAAGATAGAGGAACTTTGTCACAATACAAAATGATGGAGTCTGAATTAGCTATTAAACACTCAAGAAAGATCTTGGAATCATTGTGGATAGTTTTCTGAAAACATCCACTCAACGTGCAGTGGCAGTCAAAAAAGCAAAGGGAATGTTGGGAATCATTAAGAAAGGGATAGATAATAAGACAGAAAATATCATATTGCCTGTATATAAATCCATGGTACGTGCACACCTCGAATACAGTGTGCAGATCTGGTCACCCCATCCCCAAGAAAATATAGTGGAATTGGAAAAGGTACAGAGATGGGCAACTAAAATTATTAGGGGTATGAAACAGGAGGAGAGATTAAAATGACTGAGAATTTTCAGCTTAGAACAGAGATGACTAAGGGGGGATATGATAGACGTCTATAAAATCTTGACTGCTGTAAAGAAAGTGAATAAGGAAATGTTATTTAATCCTTCACATAACACAAGAACTAGTAGTCACCCAATGAAATTAATAGGCAGCAGGTTTTAAAAAAACAAGAGGAAGTACTTCTTCACACAACATACAGTCAACCCGTGGAACTTTTTGCCAGGGGATGCTGTAAAGACCAAAACTATAATAGGATTTTTAAAAGAACTAGATAAATTCCTGGAGTATAGGTCCATCAGTGGCTATTAGCCAGGATGGAGAGGGATATAACACCATGCTCTGAGTGTCCCTCTCCAAACCCCTAATCATTTTAGTTGCCCTTTTCTGAACCTTTTCTAATGCCAGTATATCTTTTTTAAGGTGAGGAGACCACATCTGTAAGCAGTATTCAAGATGTGGGCGTACCATGGATTTATATAAAGGCAATAATATATTCTAAGTCTTATTCTCTATCCCATTTTTAATTATTCCTAACATCCTGTTTGCTTTTTTGACCTCCTCTGCACACTGCGTGGCCATCTTCAGAGAACTATCCACGATAACGCCAAAATCGTTTTCCTGACACGCTGTAGCTAAATTAGCCCCCATCATATTGTTTGTATAGTTGGGGTTATTTTTTCCAATGTGCATTATTTTACATTTATCCACATTCAATTTCATTTGCCATTTTGTTGCCCAATCATTTAGTTTTGTGAGATCTTTTTGAAGTTCTTCACAATCTGCTTTGGTCTTAACTATGTTGAGCAGTTTCGTGTCATCTGCAAACTTTGCCACTTCACTGTTTACCCCTTTCTCCAGATCATTTATGAATAAATTGAATAGGATTGGTCCTCGGACTGACCCTTTGGCACCACCACTAGCAGGGGCAGCTCTAGGATTTCCACTGCCCCAAGCAGGGCGGCACGCTGTGGGGGGGGGGGGCACTCTGGCGGTCACCAGTCCCACGGCTCCAGTGGACCTCCCGCAGGCATGCCTGCGGATGCTCCACCAAAGCCTCGGAACCAGCGGACCCTCCGCAGGCACATCTGCGGGAGGTCCACCGGAGCCGTGGGACCAGCAGACCCTCTGCAGGCATGCCTGCGGGAGGTCCACCGGCGCTGCCTGACGCCCTCCCACGGGACGCAGCCCTAAGCGCGTGCTTGGCGCGCTGGGGTCTGGAGCCGGCCCTGACCACAAGTGACCCCTCTCCATTCTGAGAATTTACCATTAATTCCTATCTTTGGTTTCATGTCTTTTAACCAGTTCTCAGTCCATAAAAGGACCTTCCCTTTTATCCCATGACAACTTAATTTACATAACAGCCTTTGGTGAGGGACCTTGTCAAAGGCTTTCTGGAAATCCAAGTACACTGCATCCACTGGATCCCCCTTGTCCACATGTTTGTTGACCCCTTCAAAGAACTCTAATAGATTAGTAAGATACGATTTCCCTTTACAGAAATCATGTTTACTATTGCTCAACAGTTTATGTTTTTCTATGTGTCTGACAATTTTATTCTTAACTATTGTTTCAACTAATTTGCCTGGTACCGACATTAAACCTACCGGTCTGTAATTGCCGGGATCACCTCTAGAGCCCTTTTTAAATATTGATGTTACATTAGCTAACTTCCAGTCATTGGGTACAGAAGCTGATTTAAAGGACAGGTTACAAACCTTAGTTAATAGTTCTGCAACTTCACATTTGAGTTCTTTCAGAATTCTTGGGTGAATGCCATCTGGTCCCGGTGACTTGTTAATGTTGAGTTTATCAATTAATTCCAAAACCTCCTATAGTGACACTTCGATCTGTGACAGTTCCTCAGATTTGTCACCTACAAAAGCCGGCTCAGGTTTGGGAATCTCCCTAACATCCTCAGCTGTGAAGTCTGAAGCAAAGAATCCATTGCAGTTTCTCTGCAATGACTTTATCGTCTTGAAGTGCTCCTTTTATATCTCGATCATCAAAGGGCCCCACTGGTTGTTTAGCAGGCTTCCTGCTTCTGATTTACTTAAAAACCATTTTCTTATTACCTTTGAAGTTTTTGGCTAGCTGTTCTTCAAACCGCTCTTTGGCTTTTCTTATTACACCCTTGCACTTACTTTGGCAGTTTTTATGCTCCTTTCTATTTGCCTCACTAGGATTTGACTTCCAATTTTTAAAGGAAGTCTTTTTATCTCTCACTGCTTCTTTTACAGGGTTGTTAAACCACGGTGGCTCCTTTTTAGTTCTTTTACTGTGTTTCTTAATTTGGGGTATACATTGAAGTTGGGCCTCTATTACGGTGTCTTTAAAAAGCGCCCATGCAGCTTGCAGGGATTTCACTTTAGTCACTGTACCTTTTAACTTTTGTTTAACTAACCCCCTCATTTTTGCATTGTTCCCCCTTATGAAATTAAATGCCACAGTGCCATCTCAACTGCTGTTGAGATGTTCTTCCCACCACAGGGATGTTGAACGCTATTGTATTATGCTCACTATTTCCAAGCGGTCCTGCTATAGTTACCTCTTGGACCAGCTCCTGAGCTCCATTCAGGATTAAATCTAGTGTTGCCTCTCCCCTTGTGGGTTCCCATACCAGCTGCTCCATGAAGCAGTCATTAAAAGTATCGAGACATTTTATCTCTGCATTTTGTCCTGAAGTGAAATGTCCCCAGTCAATATGGGGATAATTGAAATCCCCCACTATTAATAAGTTCTTAATTTTCATAGCCTCTCTAATTTCCCTTAGCATTTCATCATCACTATCACTGTCCTGGTCAGATGGTCGATAATAGATCCCTAATGTCCCATGCCAGAAGCTGTGCAGTTATTATTTGTAAATCAATCTACATTTGTAAGTTCAACTTACCCCAAGGATGCTGTGTTTGCTCCTCTGTCACCTGGAGAACTCCCTTGTGAAACTCCTCGTTAGCAGCCCCTTTTCGCAAAAAAAAACAAAACACCAAGCTCAAATGCTGAGTTCGTGGAGTATGTACATAAGCCATACTAAAGACTAACCCACAGTAACCGTCTCCAGTTTGTGAGGGACCCCATGGAGCCAGTCTCTAGGAAACAGATAAATGCATGGAGGTTAAGTCCATAAATGACTATTAGCCAGGATGGGTAAGGAATGGAGTCCCTAGCCTCTGTCAGAGGGTGGAGATGGATGGCAGGAGAGAGATCACTTGATCATTACGGTTGTAAATTCAATCCTTGAGGGGGCCATTTGGGGATTGGCCCTGCTTTGAGCAGGGGGTTGGACTAGATGATCTCTTGAGGTCCCTTCCAACCCTAATATTCTATGAGTCTATTAGGTGTTATGAGTGTTAGATTCACTCCCTCTGGGACACTTGGCATTGGCCATTGTCAGTAGACAGGATACTGGGCTGGATGGACCTTTGGTTTGAACCAGTATGTTCTGAGCTAAATGAACCTAAAGTTATGGAGACAGGTATGAGCCAAGGAAGCCAGCAGAGTATCAGAAACCTGAAAAAAATCGCTGACTGGATGAGCTCAGGCGTTTGGTCACAAGCTGAGGTGGTTCAAAAGTTTTGGATTTTTTTTAAGCAGAATTTTTTTATTGTTTCTTTAAACAATCAAACAAAGCAAGCAGCAAATATTTGGCCACACATTTCTGAAACCCCAAACCATGTTCAGGTTTTGGCAGACTAATTTCAGCTTTTCAATTAAAAAAAACACAACAAATTTTGAAGGAAAGCAGACATTGTCTGTGATTTTTTTCTGCTTTTTAAAAACCCCTAGTTTTTGATCCAAAAAAAGTTTTGATGGAAAATATTTGTCCAACCCTTTTAATGAGCTTTAGTGCATTTTAGCACTAGCTGATGCTGAGAACCAGGGATACTCAAAACTGGGTTCGTGCCAAGATGTGGAAGGTTTATTTTTTCCAGGGCCGCCCGGGGGGGGGGGGGGGAGCAAGTGGAGCAATTTTCCCAGGGCCCCGCAGGCAGGACAGGGACTGGGTGCTGCAGGGGCCCCCATGAGAATATAGTATTGTCATTTTTTTTATGGAAGGGGCCCCGAAATTGCTTTGCCCCAGGCCGCCTGAATCCTCTGGGCGGCCCTGCCTGCGCCAACCGAACTATAAACCGGTATTTCAATGAAGATCAGAAATGCCAATATATAGAGCTTTCCGGTTGGTGAAGTGCTGGAAAAAACAGCTTTTATTATATTTTGGATTACAAATATTTGCACTGTAAAAATGGTAAAAGAAATAGTATTTTGCAATTCACCTCATACAAGTACTGCAGTGCAACCTCTTTATTGTGAAAATGCAACTTACAAATGTAGATTGCACTCAAAAAAAAAAAACACCAATGGAAAACTTAGAGCCTACACATCCTCTCATCCTTACTTCTTGTTCAGCCAATCACTCAGACAAACAAGTTTGTTACATTTATGGGAGATAATGCTGCCTGCTTCTTATTTGCAGTGTCACCCGAAAGTGAGAAGAGGCGTTTGCATGGCACTTTTGTAGGTGGCATTGCAAGGTATTTACGTGCCAGATATGCTAAACATTCCCATGCTCCTTCATGCTTTGGCCACCATTCCACACGACATACTAACATATTCATGATGCTCGTTAAAAAAGCAAGGTGTTAATGTAATTTGTCACTGAAATTCTTAGGGGAGAATTGTTTATCTCCTGCTATGTATTTTACCTGCATTCTGCCATATCTTTCATGTTACAGTAGTCTCGGATGATGACTCAGCAAATGTTGCTCATTTTAAGAACACCTTCACTGCAGATTTGACAAAACGCAAAGAAGGTACCTGTGACGCTCTGTACCTCCGGGGAGCACCCCCATGTTCATCCTTATAAAAGGACTGTGTGGTATCCAGTGCAAAGTTTGTCATGTTGAGTGTCTTCGGAAGGCTCATGATGCACCGAGGATTGTTGTTATAATGATGTTATAGTAATTGTTGTTGCAGTAATGTTATAGGTTAAAATTTCATGTATATAGTTATGAGGCTGAAAATGTATCCTCATGGTTTAAAATAAGCCCAGGCAAAAACTCTCTAAGAGCAGAGGGGCAGTTCACACCTCATCAAGGCATGCATGGGACAAACCCAGCCCAGCCTCACAGGAACAAAGGACGCTGGCCTAAGCAGCAACAAAAGGATGTGTTGGACTCTCGAGTGAGTCACCCCCCTTCCTTTGGTCAGTTTGGGACTGCAATGAGGTAATGCTCACCTGACTCTGAAGGCGGGGGTGGGGGCAAAGCCAAGAGGGAAGAAAGAACATGATAAAAGGGAGAGATGTTTGCCAGGCTCTTCTTCTCTCTTCCACTTACATCTACAGACACCACCACCAGCAAGTGACTGAAGCGCTGATCAAAGGGGAGAGCCTGGCTGAAGACCAACCAGCCAGCCTGTGGTGAGAAGCATCTAAGTTTGTAAGGGCACTGAAAGTGTCCACATCAGCTTAGAATGTGTTTTTCTTTTATTTCATTTGACCAAATCTGACTTGTTTTGCTTTGACTTATAATCACTTAAAATGTATCTTTATAGTTAATAAATTGGTTTGTTTATTCTACCTGAAGCAGTGCCTTTGGTTTGAAGCATGTCAGAGATTTCCCTTGGGATAACAAGCCTGGTACATATCAATTTCTTTAAATTGACACACTCATATAAGGTCTCAGTGTCCAGCGGGCATAACTGGACACTGGAAAATAGAGGTTCCTAGGATTGTGTCTGGGACCGGAGATATTGGCTAGTGTCATTCGGTTGCACAATCCAAGGAGCAGCTTACATGCCAGAAGCGGTGCAGTTATTATTTGTAAATCATTGTACATTTGTAAGTTCAACTTTCCTGATAAAGAGATGGCACTACAGTACTTGTATGAGGTGAATTGGAAGTACTATTTCTTTTCTTTCTTTTTTACAGTGCAAATATTTGTAATAAATAAATATAAACAGGGCACTGTACATTTTGTATCCTGTATTGTAATTGAAATCAATGTATTTGAAAATGTAGAAAACATCCCAAAAAATGGAAATAAATGCTATTCTCTTATTATGCAAAGTGGCGATTACCTGTGCAATTAATCATGATTATTTTTATCTCACAATTAATCACAATTATTTGTTTTAATAACTTGACAGCCCTACTCCCCACCACTACCATGCAGCCACCTCTGCGGTGGAACAGGGTAGATGAGAGACAGGGCACAGAAACTCATGGGCTGTGTAGGAGAGGAAATAAGGAAGAACCTGTCTCCAGTAACATCAGTGGGGCATATTACAGGTTCAGGGGTAATTAGTTGAGATGGAAATCACCAGGAGTGGCTGCAGGACCCATTCAACCCCAAATCCAACAAATGGGATTTACGGTTACACAGTGCTCCATTGTGCAGTAGTAGGGCAGGGAGATCAGAGCGACCGGCAACAGAGAGGATCTCTCACTGAGGCGCACATACTGCTCCCTGCAGCGCAGGCCCTAAGTGCTCTGCTGGGGCACTGGGATCAGCACTGACTGCGAGGGGAGAACGCCCCCTACTGAGCCCCCATCCCGCTCCTTGCAGCACAGGAATGTAAAACTGTGTGGGGAAAATGGGGTCAGCACTGATACCATGGGAAGAGTGACACTTAATGTAACCCCGAATTTGCTCCCTGCACTAAAGGCCCTTTGTGCCATGCTGGGGTGATCCCCAGGTCCCCATTGTGCCACAGAGGAGTCTGGCCCAAAGATAACTAGATGCAACTGACAGAGGGCAGAGGGATGCCTAGAGTTATACGGAGATCCCCTGGGTGAGATATATGCACAGTAGCTCTAGGGCAGCTGAGAAACAGGACAGGGAATATGTAATAGGACAGGAAGTGAGGAAGAATTGCGTCTCCTGTGTCCAGCTCTTGGGGAAGTTACAACTTCAGGACTAATTCCCTGAAATGCAAATCCACCGGAACCCAGTGATTGGGAACCGGACTCTTGAGAAATTGGCCCTGGATTTTTAGTTGGAGTGAGCGGCTGCAGGCTCCGTTGACACCAAATCCAACCAGTGGGAGCTACAGTTACCCAGGTCCCCATTGTGCCGCAGAGGAGTCTGGCCCAGAGATAAATAGATGCCAACTGGCAGAGGGCACAGGTTTGCCTAGAGTTATACCAGGATCCCCTGGGTGAGATATATGCACAACAGCTCCCCAGAGGTGCTATGTGAGGTCTCTACCAAGAGACAGCAGCCCACTCATCACCCTAACGGTGGTAAGATGTTTGTATGGGACATAGTTGAAGAGAGATATAAAATGTAGATTATGAGGCTCCAGAAGTGTTGAAGTGAAGCTTGTCACCTGCGCCATGGCAATCCCTTGGGCTGAGCCAATCAGCACATAGAACAAAGCCCAGCAGTGGAGACAGGCTGTATTCACTGTCTGGGCCCAGTGGGGGCCTGAGAATTTACAAAGACAAAGGACCCTCAGCACAAGTCTCTGAAGAGAGACCTCCTCCGGAAGAGACAATGGTCTGTAACTACAAGGAAGGAGGAGAGGGGACAAGAGCTCCCTTTCACCCAGGAGGCAGCTGACAGCGTTTGTCTCAGGAACAGGAGATCACAGCCAAGCCTGGAGTAAAACCCTGGAAGGACTGTGGGGTGAGCGTTGCTCTACCAGACAGAAAAGTATCTTATTCAATGAGTCTAGGCTCTAGTCAGCGTGGTATGATTTTATTAGCCATGGAACAATTTCTTTCCAAGCCGTCTCCTTGCTACCCCTCAAATCACTACACTCTGTGAAATCACTTGTCCTTGGTGTGACTATGAAGGAATCTAGAGCTGTGCCTTGATCGCGGCAGAGATGGGAGGTGGAACGGATCTCCTTGGGACCCTGTTCCTCTGGGAGCAGATGATCTGTGACTGCTGTGAAGGCCCAGCGAGACAGGGACTGGATGCTGCAAAGGGACTCTTGGTGGGCCGAAGGGTGAAGTGTCCCTATTGCCAATCTGGAGAGAGATCACCCCCCCCACCACATGAGGCCTGGAGGGCACATCTTGTGTGGCCTGTGGCCAAGGGAGTCGGGGAGCTGCCCCCAGGGGGCACAGACAAGACTTCCTCATTCTAGGCACCCATGGCACCGCACTAGGGCATTAGGGCCTGCACAACTGCAAAGGGAGAGACACTCCTTCTGACACACCCCTACCTGCAGCACAGGCCCCCTTTGGGGCCAGCACTGACATCAAGGAGAAAGTGTGAACGTCCCCTACTGAGCCCCGACACTGCACCCTTCAGCACAGGGCAATGATGGTCAGCACAGATTGAGAGGAGAGCGCTCCCTACTGGAACCCCCATATTGCTCCCTGAAGCACAGGCCCCAGGCACCATGCTGGGGTCAGCACTGGCTGTGAGGGGACAATGCCCTGTAATGAGCTTCCCACCCTGCTTCCTGAAACAGGCAGCGTGTTATATGAAGGTTACCTGAGCACACAACACCGGCATCTTCTCCGTGGCTACAGTCATTGGTTCCCCAAGGCCGAGCCCTGCAATCAGAGAGGGCAGCTTCTTTCCCTGCACAGTTGACTTCATCCAGCCAGATAGGGTCTGATCCTCGCCCAAATGGAGCCCCTCCTGGGGCTGATAGCGCCGTCCCACAGCCCAACTGCCTGCACACAACTCCAGCATCTGTTTTGTCCCAACTGTCATCACACACGGTTCCCCACTGCTGGTTATGAAGCACCTCGACTCTCCCAGCGCAGCGACTCGAACCATTCACCAGTCGGAGCGGAACCACTTCTGAGATGCCTGAGTCTGCAAACAACCAAGGGAATAAACACTCAGAGAGGTTCCTGTGCATCTGATCTCTCCTGTCGCTGGGGAACGTAGCGCCTCCCGCCAACGGATCTGACCGGTCTCTGCACACAGCAACTGCCTGTCAAGGGCTCCCCACTACTGGCCACGTTAATCACTTGGGCAATGTTGAAGTTTGTTCACTCCCCTCCCCAGACAGCTCTCACCTAGTTAGGCAGACTGGACGGCTGTCTGACCCACTGCTCCCACAAGAGCACTTAATTTAAAAGATCACCCCGGCACTGCTGGCAGGAACCTCCTGGGGAGCAGATTTACACTCTCACTCCTGGTGCTGGTATTCATAGATACATAGGGTTACAGAGATATCGACTTGTGACATACCCAGAAGAAGAAGACTCCCCCCAATGACATGCAGCCACTTCTGGGGTAGGACAGGGCAGCTGAGAAACAGGACAGGGAATATGTAGGCTGTGTAGGGCAGGAAGTGGGGAAGAATTGCGTCTCCTGTGTCCAGCTCTTGGGGAAGTTACAACTTCAGGACTTATCTCCTGAAATTCAAATCCGCCGGAACCCAGTGATTGGGAACCGGACTCTTGAGAAATTGGCCCTGGATTTTTAGTTGGAGTGAGCGGCTGCAGGCTCCATTGACAACAAATCCAACCAGTGGGAGCTGCAGTTACCCAGGTCCCCATTGTGCTGCAGAAGAGTCTGGCCCAGAGATAAATAGACGCCAACACGCAGAGGGCACAGGTTTGCCTAGAGTTATACCGGGATCCCCTGGGTGAGATATATGCACAACAGCTGACCAGAGGGCGCATGTGACGTTGCTTCCAAGAGACAGCAGCCCACTCGTCACCCTAACGGGGGCAAGATGTTTGTATGGGACATAGTTGAAGAGAGATGTAAAATGTAGATTATGAGGCTCCAGAAGTGTTGAAGTGAAGCTTGTCACCTGCGCCATGGCAATCCCTTTGGCTGAGCCAATCAGCACATAGAACAAAGCCCAGCCGTGCAGACAGGCTGTATTCACTGTCTGGGCCCAGTTGGGGCCTGAGAATTTACAAAGACAAAGGACCCTCAGCACAAGTCTCTGAAGAGAGACCTCCTCTGGGAACAGACAATGGTCTGTACCTACAAAGAAAGAGGAGAGGGGACACGAGCTCCCTTTCACCCAGGAGGCAGCTGACAGCATTTGTCTCAGGAACAGGAGATCACAGCCAGGCCTGGAGTAAAACTCTGGAAGGACTCTGGAGTGAGTGTTACTCTACCAGACAGAAAAGTATTTCGTTCAATGAGTCCAGGCTCTAGTCAGCGTGATATGATTTTATTGGCCATGTAACCATTTCTTTCCAACCCGTCTCCTTGCTACCTCTACACTCTGTGAAATCACTTGTCCTTGGTGTGACTATGAAGGAATCTAGGGCTGTGCGTTGATCGGGGCAGAGATGGGACGTGGTCACCTTGGGACTCTGTTCCTTTGGGAGCAGAAAATCTGTGACTGCTGTGAATTCCCAGCAGGACAGGGACTGGGTGCTGCAGGGGGACACTCGGACAGCAGAGGGGTGAAGTGTGCCTATTCCCAACCTGGAGAGATGTCACTCCCCACCCCACAAGGCCTAGAGGGCACGGCTTGTGTGGCCTGTGGCCGAAGGAGCCGGGGAGCTGCCCCCAGTGGCCACAGACAAGGCTTCCTCATGCTAGGGGCCCATGGCACCACACTAGGGCATTGGGGCCAGCACAACTGCAAAGGGAGAGAGTCCCCTTCTGACCCCCTCTACCTGCAGCAAAAGCCCCATTTGGGGACAGCTCTGACATCAAGGGGAGACCGTGAGCATCCCCTACTGAGCCCCGACACCAATCCCTGCAGCACAGGCCCATAGAGCTGCACAGAGGAATTAGTGTCAGCACAGACTGAGAGGAGAGCGCTCCCTACTGGAACTGCCATATTGCTCCCTGAAGCACAGGCACCAAGCACCATGCTGGGGTCAGCACTGGCTGTGAGGGGACAATGCCCCATAATGAGCTTCCCACCCTGCTCCCTGCAACATGCAGGGTGGTAGATTCATAGATTCATAGACTCTAGGACTGGAAGGGACCTCGAGAGGTCATTGAGTCCAGTCCCCTGCCTTCATGGCAGGACCAAATACTGTCTAGACCATCCCTGATAGACATTTATCTAACCTGCTCTTAAATATCTCCAGAGATGGAGATTCCACAACCTCCCCGAGGCAACTTATTCCAGTGTCTAACCACCCTGACAGTTAGGAACTTTTTCCTCATGTCCAACCTAAATCTCCCTTGCTGCAGTTGGAGCCCACTGCTTCTTGTTCTATCCTTAGAGGCTGAGGTGAACAAGTTTTCTCCCTCCTCCTGATGACACCCTTTTAGATACCTGAAAACTGCTATCATGTCCCCTCTTAGACTTCTCTTTTCCAAACTAAACAAACCCAATTCTTTCAGCCTTCCTTCGTAGGTAATGTTCTCAAGACCCTTAATCATTCTTGTTGCTCTTCTCTGGACCCTCTCCAATTTCTCCACATCTTTCTTGAAATGCGGTGCCCAGAACTGGACACAATACTCCAGCTGAGGCCTCACCAGCACAGAGTAGAGCGGAAGAATGACTTCTCGTGTCTTGCTCACAACACACCTGTTAATGCGTCCCAGAATCACGTTTGCTTTTTTTGCAACAGCATCACACTGTTGACTCATATTTAGCTTGTGGTCCACTATAACCCCTAGATCCCTTTCTGCCGTACTCCTTCCTAGACAGTCTCTTCCCATTCTGTATGTGTGAAACTGATTGATCCTTCCTAAGTGGAGCACTTTGCATTTGTCTTTATTAAACTTCATCCGGTTTACCTCAAACCACTTCTCCAATTTGTCCAGATCATTTTGAATTATGATCCTGTCCTCCAAAGCAGTTGCAATCCCTCCCAGTTTGGTATCATCTGCAAACTTAATAAGCGAACTTTCTATGCCAACATCGAAGTCATTGATGAAGATATTGAACAGAGCCAGTCCCAAAACAGACCCCTGCGGAACCCCATTTGTTATACCTTTCCAGCAGGATTGGGAACCATTAATAACTATTCTCTGAGTACGGTTATCCAGCCAATTATGCACCCACCTTATAGATGAAGGTTACCTGAGCACACAACACCGGCATCTTCTCCGTGGTTACAGTTATGGGTTCCCCAAGGCAGAGCCCTGCAATCGAAGAGGGCAGCTTCTGTCCCTGTGCAGTTGACGTCATCCAGCCAGATACGCTCAGATCCTTGCCCAAAGTGAGCTCCTCCTGGGCCTGATAACGCCGTCCCACAGCCCAGCTGCCTGCACACAACTCTGGCCTCAGCTAAATCCCAGCTGTCATCACACACGGTTCCCCACTGCTGGTTGTGAAGCACCTCGACTCTCCCAGCGCAGCGAGTCGAACCATTCACCAGTCGGAGCTGAGTTAGTTCTGAGATGCCTGAGTCTGCAAACACCCCAAGGAGATAAACATTCAGAGATGGGCTAAAAGGAAAGGAGTATGGGGCTTGTTTCCTATAGTTTGCTCTGACTCCCATTCAGTCTCAGTGTGGCAGAGAGGCTGGCTCAGGGGGCCTGTAAATGGGACACTGGGGGGTTCCTCTCTGGAGGTCACCAGCTCTGATCCAGCCCCAGGCATGGGGGAATAGCTGACTCGTGGGATGGTGAATTGGACACAGGGTCTTTATCTCCAGGGGACGCTGGCTCCAGTACAGTCTGTGCGAGGGGGATGACCTGATGCAGTACACTGGGGGAAGGAGACCTGGGGCTTTTCTCCCGGAGGGCACCGGTTCCCGTTTCGCCCCAGTTGAGGCAGTGGTAATGGCTGGCGTGAGGGGAACAGGCACTGGGCTTTCACATCTGGGGCCCTGGGTCCAAGCTGGTAGTGAGTGGAAGTCGCAGCCATTGCAGCTCTCTGCTGCCCAAAATGAGAAATGAGCTGCTGGGGTTAATTCCCCTCCATGACAGGACAGGTGTGTGCAGCCCAGCAGAGGAAGAGAGCCCCCTACTAACACACCCCTAGCTGAAGCACAGGCCCCCTTTAGGGGCCAGCACTGACATCAAGGGGAGACCGTGACCATCCCCTACTAAGCCCCCACACTGTTCCCTACATCACAAGGGAATTAGGGTCAGCACAGACTGAGAGGAGAGGGCTCCCTACAGAAACCGCCATATTGCTCCCTGAAGCACAGGCCCCAAGCACCGTGCTGGGGTCAGCACTGGCTGTGAGGGGACAATGCCCTGTAATGAGCTTCCCACCCTGCTCCCTGAAACAGGCAGGGTGGTAGATGAAGGTTACCTGAGCACACAACACCGGCATCTTCTCCGTGGTTACAGTTATGGGCTCCCCAAGACAGAGCCCTGCAATTGGAGAGGGCAGCTTCTGTCCCTGCACAGTTGACGTCATCCAGCCAAATAGGGTCTGATCCTTGCCCAAATCGAGCCCCTTCTGGGGCTGATAACGCCGTCCCACAGCCCAGCTGCCTGCACACGACACCGGCCTCAGCTAAATCCCAGCTGTCATCACATACGGTTCCCCACTGCTGGTTATGAAGCACCTCGACTCTCCCAGCGCAGCGACTTGAACCATTCACCAGTTGGAGCTGAGCCACTTCTGAGATGCCTGAGTACGCAAACACCCAAGGGGATAAACACTCAGGGAGGTTCCTGTGCATCTGATGTCATGTTGCTGGGGAATGTAGCGCCTCCCGCCGACCAATCTGACAGGTCTCTACACACAGCAACTGCCTGTCAAGGGCTCCTCACCACTGACCAGACTAATCACTTGGGCAATGTTGAAGTTTGTCCACTCCCCTCCCAGCCTGCTCTCACCTAGTTAGGCAGACTGGACGGCAGTCTGACCCACTGCTACCATTAGAGCACTTAAAAAGATCACCCCCGGCACTGATGGCAGGAACCTCCTGGGGAGCAGATTTACACCCTCATTCCTGGCACTGGTATTCATAGATACATAGGGTTCGACAGATATCGACTTGTGACCTATCCAGAAGAAGAAGACTCCCCCCACTGACATGCAGCCACTTCTGGGGTAGGACAGGGCAGCTGAGAAACAGGACAGGGAAATATGTAATAGGACAGGAAGTGAGGAAGAATTGCGTCTCCTGTGCCCAGCTCTTGGGGAAGTTACAACTTCAGGACTTATCTCCTGAAATGCAAATCCGCCGGAACCCAGTGATTGGGAACCGGACTCTTGAGAAATTGGCCCTGGATTTTTAGTTGGAGTGAGCGGCTGCAGGCTCCGTTGACACCAAATCCAACCAGTGGGAGCTGCAGTTACCCAGGTCCCCATTGTGCTGCAGAAGAGTCTGGCCCAGAGATAAATAGACACCAACAGGCAGAGGGCACAGGTTTGCCTAGAGTTATATGGTGATCCCCTGGGTCAGATATATGCACAATAGCTCACTAGAGGTGCTATGTGAGGTCTCTACAAAGAACCAGAAGCCTGTTCGTCGATCTAATGGGAGCAACATGTTTGGATGGGACGTAGTTGAAGAGAGATGTAAAATGTAGAATATGAGGTTCTAGAAGTGCTGAAGTGAAGCTTGTCACCTGTGCCATGGCAATCCCTTTGGCTGAGCCAATCACCACATAGAACAAAGCGCAGCTGTGGAGACAGGCTGTATTCACTGTCTGGGCCCAGTGGGGGCCTGAGAATTTACAAAAACAAAGGACCCTCAGCACAAGTCTCCAAAGAGAGACCTCCTCTGGAAGAGGCAATGGTCTGTAACTACAAGGAAGGAGGAGAGGGGACAAGAGCTCCCTTTCACCCAGGAGGCAGCTGACAGCGTTTGTCTCAGGAACAGGACATCACAGCCAAGCCTGGAGTAAAACCCTGGAAGGACTGTGGGGTGAGCGTTGCTCTACCAGACAGAAAAGTATCTTATTCAGTGAGTCTAGGCTCTAGTCAGCGTGGTATGATTTTATTAGCCATGGAACAATTTCTTTCCAAGCCGTCTCCTTGCTACCCCTCAAATCACTACACTCTGTGAAATCACTTGTCCTTGGTGTGACTATGAAGGAATCTAGAGCTGTGCGTTGATCGCAGCAGAGATGGGAGGTGGAACGGATCTCCTTGGGACCCTGTTCCTTTGGGAGCAGATGATCTGTGACTGCTGTGAATGCCCAGCGAGACAGGGACTGGATGCTGCAAAGGGACTCTTGGTGGGCCGAAGGGTGAAGTGTCCCTATTGCCAATCTGGAGAGAGGTCACCCCCCCACCACCACCACATGAGGCCTGGAGGGCACATCTTGTGTGGCCTGTGGCCAAGGGAGTCGGGGAGCTGCCCTCAGGGGACACAGACAAGACTTCCTCATTCTAGGCACCCATGGCACCGCACTAGGGCATTAGGGCCTGCACAACTGCAAAGGGAGAGACACTCCTTCTGACACACCCCTACCTGCAGCACAGGCCCCCTTTGGGGCCAGCACTGACATCAAGGAGAAAGTGTGAACGTCCCCTACTGAGCCCCGACACTGCACCCTTCAGCACAGGGCAATGATGGTCAGCACAGATTGAGAGGAGAGCGCTCCCTACTGGAACCCCCATATTGCTCCCTGAAGCACAGGCCCCAGGCACCATGCTGGGGTCAGCACTGGGTGTGAGGGGACAATGCCTGTAATGAGCTTCCCACCCTCCTCCCTGAAACAGGCAGCGTGTTAGATGAAGGTTACCTGAGCACACAACACCGGCATCTTCTCCGTGGCTACAGTCATTGGTTCCCCAAGGCCGAGCCCTGCAATTGGAGAGGGCAGCTTCTTTCCCTGCACAGTTGACTTCATCCAGCCAGATAGGGTCTGATCCTCGCCCAAATTGAGCCCCTCCTGGGGCTGATAACGCCATCCCACAGCCCAACTGCCTGCACACGACTCCAGCATCTGTTTTGTCCCAACTGTCATCACACACGGTTCCCCACTGCTGGTTATGAAACACCTCGACTCTCCCAGCGCAGCGACTCAAACCATTCACCAGTCGGAGCGGAGCCACTTCTGAGATGCCTGAGTCTGCAAACAACCAAGGGAATAAACACTCAGAGAGGTTCCTGTGCATCTGATCTCTCCTGTCGCTGGGGAACGTAGCGCCTCCCGCCAACGGATCTGACCGGTCTCTGCACACAGCAACTGCCTGTCAAGGGCTCCCCACCACTGACCAGGCTAATCACTTGGGCAATGCTGAAGTTTGTCCACTCCCCTCCCCAGACAGCTCTCACCTAGTTAGGCAGACTGGACGGCTGTCTGACCCACTGCTCTCACAAGAGCACTTAATTTAAAAGATCACCCCGGCACTGCTGGCAGGAACCTCCTGGGGAGCAGATTTACACCCTCACTCCTGGTACTGGTATTCATAGATACATAGGGTTACAGAGATATCGACTTGTGACATACCCAGAAGAAGAAGACTCCCCCCAATGACATGCAGCCACTTCTGGGGTAGGACAGGGCAGCTGAGAAACAGGACAGGGAATATGTAATAGGACAGGAAGTGGGGAAGAATAGCGTCTCCTGTGTCCAGCTCTTGGGGAAGTTACAACTTCAGGACTTATCTCCTGAAATGCAAATCCACCGGAACCCAGTGATTGGGAACCAGACTCTTGAGAAATTGGCCCTGGATTTTTAGTTGGAGTGAGCGGCTGCAGGCTCCGTTGACACCAAATCCAACCAGTGGGAGCTGCAGTTACCCAGGTCCCCATTGTGCTGCAGAAGAGTCTGGCCCAGAGATAAATAGACGCCAACAGGCAGAGGGCACAGGTTTGCCTAGTGTTATACCGGGATCCCCTGGGTGAGATATATGCACAATAGCTCCCTAGAGGTGCTATGTGAGGTCTCTACCAAGAGACAGCAGCCCACTCGTCACCCTAATGGGGGCAAGATATTTGGATGGGACATAGTTGAAGAGAGATGTAAAATGTAGAATATGAGGCTCCAGAAGTGCTGAAGTGAAACTTGTCAGCTGCGCCATGGCAATCCCTTTGGCTGAGCCAATAAGCGTAGATAGCAGGGTGCAGAGGAAGCAGCCGCTTCCCTTCAGCACATTTTCAAAAAGCGGCTCCAGAAGGGCCGGCGCTGGCAGCAGCACGGCCGGAGGAGCCATGGGGGTGGGGGTGGCAGGCGCGGACGGAGAAGCGAGGGAGCCGGCTCCTCGGTCATCACGCCCCAAGCTCAGCGCGGCCCCAACATGGCCGCAGCAGCTCAGGGGTTGGCGGCCAAGCGCTCCCCGGTCCCCGCTCCTTACTAATGCGGCGGGCGGAGGGAGGTGAAAGGGCCCCTGTGCCTTTCAGGCCACCTAACTGGCAAGCCCCGGGTGGAGCGCACCAAGCACCGGGAGCAGGCCAGGGACAGGCAGCAGCGCAGGATGGAAGGTGAGTGGTGGAGGTCTGGTGCCTTGCACTGGGGGGTCCGGGCGAGGGGCTTCCTGAGGCCAGGCTCGCAGGGCAGGGGCGCAGGCCGCGCTGTCTGGACAGGCGACCCTGGTGTGGCGCAGGAGCCTGGAGCCCGGGGCGGGGGGGATGGGACCACATGGGAGGGTCCGGGCAGCACAGCCCGGCAGGGGATACCTGGAGAGCGTGCTGGGCAGGAGAGACTCTCCCGGGACTGCAGGGGGACAGGAGTATCCACACCCCCAGGAAGCCCACAGGAGTCCTGAGCCTGCCCCGTGGTTAATCTGGTGGGGAAATGGGAGGAGCCAGGGGGTGTGGCCAGAGGAGGGGCCAAGGGGGGTGCCTTTTTAATGTTTGCTCCCCCTACACTTAGAACCTGGCTATGCCACTGCAATCAGCACATACAACAAAGCCCAGCTGTGGAGACAGGCTGTATTCACTGTCTGGGCCCAGTGGGGGCCTGAGAATTTACAAAGACAAAGGACCCTCAGCACAAGTCTCCAAAGAGAGACCTCCTCTGAAAAAGACAATGGTCTGTACCTACAAAGAAAGAGGAGAGGGGACAAGAGCTCCCTTTCACCCAGGAGGCGGTTGACAGCGTTTGTCTCAGGAACAGGACATCACAGCCAAGCCTGGAGTAAAACCCTGGAAGGACTGTGCGGTGAGTGTTGCTCTACCAGACAGAAAAGTATCTCGTTTAATGAGTCCAGGGTCTAGTCAGTGTGGTATGATTTTATGGGCCATGGAACCAATTCTTTCCAACCCGTCTCCTTGCTGCCCCTCTAATCGCTACACTCTGTGAAATCTCTTGTCTTTGGTGTGAATATGAAGGAATCTAGGGGTGTGTGTTGATCGGGGCAGAGATGAGAGGTGAAACTGGTCACCTTGAGACCCTGTTCCTTTGGGAGCAGAAGATCTGTGACTGCTGTGAATGCCCAGCGTAACACGGACTGGATGCTGCAAAGGGTCTCTCGGAAGGCTGAAGGGTGAAGTGTCCCTATTGCCAACCTGGAGAGAGAGGTCACCCCCCACCCCACAAGGCCTACAGGGCACATCTTGTGTGGCTTGTGGCCAAGGGAGTCGGGGAGCTGACCCCCAGCTGGCACAGACAAGGCTTCCTCATTGGAGGGGCCCATGGCACCACACTAGGGCATTAGGGCCAGCACAACTGCAAAGGGAGAGAGCCCCTGTCATAAACAGACTGTTAAGGGTTAATGCCTCTTTTACCTGTAAAGGGTTAAGAAGTTCACCTAGCCTAGCTTACACCTGACCAGAGGAACCAATGGGGGGACAAGATTTTTCAAGAGGAAGGAGGGAAGTTTTCCTTTGTCTCTGAGTCCATTAAGTTCTGTGCCAGAAGGAAAAAGATCAAGGAATCACCTGGGGTAGTGAGTATTAGAGAAGAAATACATAGGTTTATGTTTATTTTCTTTTGTGACTTCTCTTGTGCATTAGAGGGATAATCAAATTGGGATTTCTTTTGTGTAACTAAGGTTTTGCCCAGGGGAACATCCTCTGTGTTTTGAATCTGTTGTCTGTGAGAGAAGCTTGTATTCTCTCTCCCAGAGGTTTTCGTTTCACCTTTCTTTCTTTAATTAAAAGTCTTCTTTTTAAGAACCTGATTGATTTTTTCCTTGTTTTAAGATTCAAGGGGTTTGGATCGGTGTTCACCAGGAAATTCGTGGAGAAGACTCTCAAGGTTATCCAGGGAAGGGTTACAGTACTTGGGAGGGAGAGATTTTGGAGGGGGCGGGGGACACAGAGTTTCCCAAATGACTCATAAACAGCTGTTTTAAACTATTTGGGTGGTGGCAGCAACCAGATCTAAGCTGGTAATTAAGCTTAGGGGTTCTCATGAAGGTCCCCACATCTGTACCCTAAAGTTCAGAGTGCGGGTGAAACCTATGACAGACCCCTACTGACACACCCCTACCTGCAGCACAGGCGCCCTTTGGGGCCAGCACTGACATCAAGGGGAGAGTGTGACTGTCTCCTACTGAGCCCCCACACTGCTCCCTACAGCACAGGCCCAAAGAACCGCACAGGCAAATTAGGGTCAGCAGAAATGGAGAGGAGACGGCTCTCTACTGGAACCCCCATATTGCTCCCAGAAGCACAGGCCCCAAGCACCATGCTGGGGTCAGCACTGGCTGTGAGGGGACAATGCCCCGTAATGAGCTTCCCACCCTGCTCCCTGAAACAGGCAGAGTGGTAGATGAAGGTTACCTGAGCACACAACACCGGCATCTTCTCCATGGTTACAGTTATTCTCTCCCCAAGGCAGAGCCCTGCAATTGGAGAGAGCAGCTTCTGTCCCTGCACAGTTGACGTCATCCAGCCAGATAGAGTCTGATCCTTGCCCAAATCGAGCCTCTCCTGAGGCTGATGATGCCGTTCCACAGCCCAGCTGCCTGCACACGACTCCAGCATCAGTTATGTCCCAACTGTCATCACACACGGTTCCCCAAACCTGGTTGTGAAGCACCTCGACTCTCCCAGCGCAGCGACTCGAACCATTCACCAGTCGGAGTGGAGCCGCTTCTGAGATGCCAGCGTCTGCAAACACCCAAGGGAAGAAACACTCAGGAAGCTTCCTGTGCATCTGATCTCTCCTGTCACTGGGGAACGTAGCGCCTCCCGCCAACGGATCTGACCGGTCTCTGCACACAGCAACTGCCTGTCAAGGGCTACTCACTACTGGCCACGCTCATCACTTGGGCAATGTTGAAGTTTGTCCACTCCCCTTCCAGCCAGCTGTCACGTAGTTAGGCAGATTGGACGGCAGTCTGACCTACTGCTCCCACTAGAGCACTTAATTAAAAAGATCACCCCCGGCACTGCTGGCAGGAACCTCCTGGGGAGCAGATTTACACCCTCATTCCTGGCACTAGTATTCATAGATACATAGGGTTACAGAGATATCGACTTCTGACATACCCAGAGGAAGAAGACTCCCCCCACTGACATGAAATCACTTCTGGGGTAGGACAGGGCAGCTGAGAAACAGGACAGGGAAATATGTAATAGGACAGGAAGTGAGGAAGAATTGCGTCTCCTGTGCCCAGCTCTTGGGGAAGTTACAACTTCAGGACTTATCTCCTGAAATGCAAATCCGCCGGAACCCAGTGATTGGGAACCGGACTCTTGAGAAATTGGCCCTGGATTTTTAGTTTCAGTGAGCGGCTGCAGCCTTCGTTGACACCAAATCCAACTAGTGGGAGCTACAGTTACCCAGGTCCCCAGTGTGCTGCAGAGGAGTCTGGCCCAGAGATAAATAGACTCCAACTGCAATCAGCACATAGAACAAAGCACAGCTGTGGAGACAGGCTGTATTCACTGTCTGGGCCCAGTGGGGGCCTGAGAATTTTCAAAGACAAAGGACCCTCAGCACAAGTCTCTGAAGAGAGACCTCCTCTGAAAAAGACAATGGTCTGTACCTACAAAGAAAGAGGAGAGGGGACAAGAGCTCCCTTTCACCCAGGAGGCGGTTGACAGCATTTGTCTCAGGAACAGGAGATCACAGCCAAGCCTGGAGTAAAACCCTGGAAGGACTGTGGGGTGAGCGTTGCTCTACCAGACAGAAAAGTATCTCATTCAATGAGTCCAGGCTCTAGTCAGCGTGGTATGATTTTATGGGCCATGGAACCATTTCTTTCCAGCCTGTCTCCTTGCTACCTCTCGAATCTCTACACTCTGTGAAATCACTTGTCCTTGGTGTGACTATGAAGGAATCTAAGGCTGTGCGTTGATCAGGGCAGAGATGGGAGGTGGAGCTGGTCACCTTGGAACCCTGTTCCTTTGGGAGCAGAAAATCTGTGACTGCTGTGAATGCCCGGCGAGACAGGGACTGGATGCTGCAAGAGAACTCTCGGAGGGCCGAGGGGTGAATTGTGCCTATTGCCAACCTGGAGAGATGTCACCCCACACTCTATAAGGCCTAGAGGGCACGGCTTCTGTGGCCTGTGGCTGAGGGAGTCGGGGAGCTGCCCCCAGCGGCCACAGACAAGGCGTCCTCATGCTAGGGCCCATGGCACCACACAAGGGCATTAGGGCCAGCACAACTGCAAAGGGAGAGAGCCCCCTACTGACACCCGCCTACCTGCAGCACAGGCCCCCTTTGGGGCCAGCACTGACAACAAGGGGAGACCGTGAGCGTCCCCTACTGAGCCCCCACACCGCTCCCTGCAGGGCCCATAGAACCACAGAGGGGAATTGGGATCAGCACAGACTGAGAGGAGAGGGCTCCCTACTAGAACCGCCATATTGCTCCCTGATACACAGGCCCCAAGCACCATACTGGGGTCAGCACTGGCTGTGAAGGGACAATGCCTGTAATGAGCTTCCCACCCTCCTCCCTGCAACAGGCAGGGTGGTAGATGAAGGTTACCTGAGCACACAACACCGGCATCTTCTCCGTGGGTACAGTCATTGGTTCCCCAAGGCCGAGCCCTGCAACTGGAGAGGGCAGCTTCTGTCCCTGCACAGTTGACGTCATCCAGCCAGATACGGTCAGATCCTTGCCCAAATCGAGCCCCTCCTGGGCCTGATAACGCCGTCCCACAGCCCAACTGTCTGCACACGACTCTGGCCTCAGCTAAATCCCAGCCGTCATCACACACGGTTCCCCACTGCTGGTTGTGAAGCACCTCGATTCTCCCAGCGCAGCGACTCGAACCATTCACCAGTCGGAGCTGAGTTAGTTCTGGGATGCCTGAGTCTGCAAACACCCCAAGGAGATAAACATTCAGAGATGGGCTAGAGGAAAGGAGTATGGGGCTTGTTTCCTGTAGTTTCCTCTGGCTCCCATTCAGTCTCGGTGTGGCAGACAGGCTGGCTCAGAGGGCCTGTGAATGGGACACTGGGGGGTTCCTCTCTGGAGGTCACCAGCTCTGATCCAGCCCCAGGCATAGGGGAATGGCTGACTCGTGGGATGGTGAATGGGACACAGGGTCTTTTTCTCCAGCGGACGCCAGCTCCAGCACAGTCTGTGCGAGGGGGATGAGCTGACGCAGTACACTGGGGGAAGGAGACCTGGGGCTTTTCTCCCGGAAGCCACCGATTCCCATTTGTCCCCAGCTGAGGCAGTGGTAGTGGGGGGAACACGCACGGGGCTTTCACATCTGGGGCCCTGGGTCCAAGCTGGTAGTGAGTGGAAATCGGAGCCCTCTAATGCCCAAAATGAGCTGTTGGGATTAATTCCCCTCCATGACAAGACAGGTGAATGACTGGGGCATTTCCACAGGTACCCTACAGCCAGGATGCCCTGCACCCTGCCATACAGCCTGCCTTGTTAACAATTCACTGGTGAGGAAACTGAGGCACGTAGTGAGGAAGTGATGGGGTGAGTCTGGAAGAGGCAGGATTTGAACCCAGGTCTCCAGCTCTACACTTGAACGACTAGATTAAATAACCTTAACTCTGCCCTTCCTCACCCCAATTTATGAGATAGCGGCACACTGCAGCATGCACCCCACACATACGGACAGACCCCTGCACCCTCTGCCTATGTTTGTATTTACCTGTCATGGGGAATCCTGTCATGAAAGCTGAAAGAAAGCAAAGAGATGAGGTAAGTCTCTGTCTCCATGGCTGGTCATCTTGGGGATCTCCAAACACTGGCTGATGTAAGTGAGCTCTCCCCTGCCATCTCTTGATGCACTGGGGGAAAAGGTCTGAGCTGCATGTGACTTATTTCCTGCCTCTCAAGGAGGTGGATTGACTCTCTTGCCCCTCCTGTCGGCGTCGGTCGCATCTACACAGAAGTGCTGTAGCTGCAGAGCTGCAACTGTAATGTTTCCAGTGCAGAAGAGCCCTAAGTAGCCAGCAAAAGACAAAACCTGGTGAGCGACGTCAGAACCAGTGACACTGCACCAGCCCTTCCAAACCAAGCCACCTGCTTCCACACTGCCTGCACCTCCGAAGGGCCCCCACACCCTGCTCCCCTCAGGCCTGGCTTCCCCGCACCTGGGGTGTGAAAGCCCCACACACTGTGTAATGGAGTGCTAAACTGTATTATACTGCTTAGCCACTAGGTGGCAATGTGTGTAAAATACAGTAACTCCTCACTTAAGATTGTAGTTATGGTCCTGTAAAATGCGACTTTAAGCAAAACAATGTTAAGCGAATCCAATTTCCCCATAAGAATTAATGTAAATAGGGGGGATCAGGTCCCAGGGGAAAAAATTTCACCAGACAAAAGGCATTATATACATTTTAAACAATTTTAAACAAGCAATTTAATACTGGTGTTAAACAGGCTGGCAGCCCCCTATCAGCTCCCCTCCCCCACCCCAGCGCCTCCCTCCCGTCAGCGGCCCCCAGGGATCAGCACCTTCCCCCTGTTCCCCCCACCTCCTGCCTGTGGCAATCAGCTGTCTCGCGGCATTCAGGAGGCTGTGGGGAGGAGCAAAGATGCGGTGCACAGTCTCCTCCCTCCCTCCCTCCCTTCCCCGTCTCCTGCCTGCAGCAGTCAGCTGGTTTGCGGCGTTCAGGAGGCAGGGGAGGGAGCAGGGAGGCTGCAAGCCTTCCCCCCAGCATCCTTAACGCTGCAAACCAGCTGATTGCCGTGGGCAGGAGACAGAGGGAGCGAGGGGAAGGTGCTGATCCATGGGGTTTGCTGGTTGGTGGGAGGCGCTGCGGGGGGCATAGGGGAGCTGATAACAGGACAAAGCAGGTGGCCAAACGACGTTATAGCGGAGCATTGCACAACTTTAAACTAGCATGTTCTGTAATGGAGCAGGGACGTAAGATTGAAACAACGTTAAGCGAGAGGACGTTTAATGGGGAGTTACTGTACCTTTTTTAAAGCTAACCACAGCCATATCTGGCAGAGCATTAAAGGATTGTGGTCTGTAAAAGCAAACTCTGACCAGTCCAGGTCTGGTACAGAAAAACACTGCGGTGTCTGGAGTAAACTAAGAACAGAAATAGAAGGAACAAAGCTACAAACGTTGCAGGATCTTGTCACCAGGCCACTCTTCAGTGCCCCAGAGAACTTCAGCTTTCACAAACTTCACCATGGACACAAGATTTCACATTGCTGTCAAGCTGCACAAAGAAACTGGAAAGATGCAGGTATCTTCTTTAATGTAGGATACAGGAAGCCAGCAAAGCATATCTTTAAATCCTTTGACTTTACTGAAGACAATCGCAAAGGTGACTATGAAATGGGTCTGGCTATGTTTGATGCATACTTTATATCTCAAAGAAATGTGGCTTATGGAAGAGCTTGTTTTCACCAGAGAACTCAAGAACTAGGGGAACGTTTTGAATGTTTTATAAGAGCTCTGCACATGTAAGCAGAGTCAGGATGAGCCCTACCCTGACATCTGGTGGTAAATTATGAGGAGTGGGCAAAGGAATTTCAGGAATGCACATTTGCATTGGTAAACCCACTCCACTTAGCATAACACACAGCAGCATGGGATGGTTATTTTCACAGCTGTGGAATCCCCAATTTCTTTGTTATTGGGGCAGGAAGGAAAAAAAAGGGCTGTTACCTTAATTATGTGAATGAGGAACTATGAGACTGCTTTATGACAGAAATGACTCAACCTACATTAAATAGTACTTGCTAGACAAGGGACATGGGTTCCAAAACCCAGTGAAGGGAGAGAAGCTGGGGACTGGTGTGTGTACCTGATGGTATGGGCCCCTTTTGCGGGCCTGGAACACCAATTGCACTTCCTCCTCTCTCCACTGTTAAAAAGCAGAGCTAATTTTGAATCCTTTAGGAGTCCATCTAGAGGTTGCTGACCTGAATTCATGTTGGGCCATGTGGCACTGGGGCTCTCCTACTACAAGTTGAAATCACTAAGAGCTGAAATCACTAAAAGAGCTAAGCTTACTGAGCTGAGATCACTGAGTGCTGTGTTAAGTAGTGGGAGAGCCTGAAGATCTATCACCAAGCAGCTGGCAGAGCGGAGCAGTCTGCAGCACGTTGGAGCAGCCCATGGAACAGTGAGCAGTGTGGAGCGGTTTGCGGGGACGGCTGATGTGGTTAATGGGTCTGCTGAAGGAGCGGCACAGCTGGTGGAGTGGAGCCAGTCGTGGTGAAGGCTGCAGCAGAACTCCACGGAGAAGCGGGGCAGTCGGCCCTGGCCCACGTAAGGTGTCCCTTAGCACCCTGTGTGCGTGACCCCCCCCCCATTTCCACCCAGGCTGGGGGGGGTAAAACTCTGCAGATAAACTTTTGAACTCTGAGGTGGCACTGACCAGAGACTGAGACTTTTGGGTTGTTGGACTTTGGGGTGATTGGACTTAAGACCCTAAGGACAGTGCCAAATGTACTTGGAGGTGGGTTTTGCTTATGGTTTGTGTATAGTCCTGTTTGTGGTGTCTCTCCAACATGATGCCGCATTGCTTCCCTCCTTTATTAAAAGGATTTTGCTACACTCAGACTTCGTGCTTGCGAGTGGGGAAGTATTGCCTCCTAGAGGCGCCCGGGGGGGTGGTAGGTAATAGTCCCAGGTCACTGGGTGGGGGCTCGAGCCGGTTTTGCATTGCGTTATTGAAACGGAACCCCTGGATACTGAACCCGGCCCTTGTTGCTGCCAACTTAGAGGGGCAGAAGGGTTACACACAGATAGGCTTAAAACTGTGATTTTGGGAATGCAAAGCTTGAAAATATCACAGACAAGCTGGTTATTGGGTTAACAGATAAAATCCTTTCACAGCAGCTACAACTGAAGAGAAATTTAACTCTAGCCCCAGCTATTCAAATAGCAAACCAGTCTGAATTAGTTAAACAACAGAACAAAAGGCAGGACAACTTGAAAAACATGAAACTAGCTTAGGCTATGTCTACACTAGCACTTGCTGCTGTATAACTTACAGCCAATTACAGAACCAGTTTCTCCTCCCTTGGTTTTCACACCTCAGCTGCTGGAACAGGGCCCCATCCTCCCTGATTGATCTAACCTCGTTATCTCTAGCCTGCTTCTTGCTTGCTTATATATACACACCTGCCCTTGGAAATTTCCACTGCTTGCATCCGAAGAAGTGGGTATTCACCCACGAAAGCTCATGCTGCAAAACATCTGTTAGTCTATAAGGTGCCACAGGATTCTTTGCTGCTTCTACAGAACCAGACTAACACGGCTGCCCCTCTGATACTGTATAACTTATGTTGCTCAGGAGTATGAAATGCCACCCCCGAGTGATGTAAGTTACAGTGACCTAAGCACCGGTATGGACAGCGCTATGTGGGTGGACGAAGCTCTCCTACCGATGTAGCTACCGCCGCTCACAGGGCTGGAGTATTTAAGAAACTGGAGAGCTCTCCTGTCAGATCAGAGTGGTTACATTAGAGAGCTTACAGCAGCACCACTGCATCGCTGCAGCTCCACCGCTGTAAACTCCCTAGTGTAGCTGTAGTCTTAGAAGGTTTATACAGATGCTAGAGTGTTAAAGCTTATTATCATAATACCCCTGAAGCCAGGAGAGAGAACACCCAGGCTAAGAGGGACAAATCCCAGCCTACATGCACAATGACTTAACCCCTGAGGGAGAGTGGACTCCCAGGAAGGGCTGTCGCACTGAAGGGGGTTCCTCCTAGGGACCATACAGAGCCAAGAGAGAGCACAAGTCCTGTGAGTCTGTGACATCCTCCCTCTTGTGGGACCTCACAGCGGCTCATAAGACCTCAGGACTGAACCTGAACACTGGAGACAATGGCAAATGGGCTTCCACATTGCCTTGTCCCCTCACCACAGTACCTCCTCCCCAGCTTCTCCTCTTATTCACATTGGCTCCATCTGCGAGCTGGAGTGCTCCTGCTTGGCTACTTAATAGATTCCCAATGAGTAACATTCCCCTAACTGGGGTAGTAGCTTTATCCACATCTAAGCTGTTAAAAGGGGCACACTCACAAAAACACCAACCCAAATACAACAGATTTCTCTCTCTCAGGAACAGCCTGAAACTGGGAGAAAACTTGTTAGCAGGCTACAGAATACACTAAGCAGCTGAAAGGTTTTAAAATATACTAAACAAATTGTCACACTGCAGCCTACACCCGGATGGGAAGCACACTGAACTATTTACTCTGTGTGTACACATACAAACCAACACACTTTCAGCAGTAACAGTCTCTTCTCGGGGTGCTGAAATTTGGCTCTTTGATTTGCTAGCCCCAGAACGGGGTGTGATGAGAGCGATGTCCCATCCCCCGGGTTATGGCTTCTCTCGACGTTCCACACAAATTATCACAGCAGTGTCCAGACCCTACTTTTTCTCTTTTTGTGCTAGTCCCATGTCTTCTCCCCTGAGAGAGAGTGCGGTGTGGGTCACTAGATATTGTTCCCCAGTAGCTTTTGTGAGTGACAAAGACACACCTCCCACACCGGTGAATGCCCCGGCCGAGTACTCACTGGGGCAGCAGGCTGCTCAGCCCCTGTAGCCAAGGGTCAACTGAAAAGGAGACAAATCAAGCTCTGGACTCCCTGGCCTGCTGCGAGGTGGGTCATAATGCAGGGGCCTTGTCTCAGGACCAGATCAGACAAGTCTGTGCAGAGCTGGCTGCAGTCATCTGCCTGGCTCAGGTGCTGCCGGAAACACCCCAGGTCGGGGTAGTCACAGCTCCCTGCATGGCAGGTCTCAGGGCAGTGTGTGTGTGGGGGGGGGCTGTTTCTGGGCCCTCCCGGCTGCCCACTCACTCCCCCTCGCTGGGTCTCTGCCTGTCTCTTGCTCCCTCACAGCGAGGTCCTGAACCCCCAAGTCCCTTCTGCAGCCATAGGCGGCGAGTTATATGGGCCCATGGGGCCCATGCTCCAGCAATGTTCCTGAAGGTGGGCCCAGCTCCACCAATGTTTGGGCCCCAGGCCCTGTGCTTTGGGGGTCCCCATGCCAGGGGTCGGCAATGTGGGGCACTCTCACCTCAGGGGCAGCTCCCCCCAGCCCCGGAGAGGCCCCAGCGCTGACTTGGCTCACAGCCCATTGGCCGGGAACCCCAGCCAATGGGAGGTGCAGGGGGCGGTGCCAGAGCTGCCCGGCCACATCTCCACAGCAGGGAGGGGGAGGGAGACACCGGCAGCGGCTCTCAGCCCTGGGCAGAGCGAGCAGCAGGGTCTGTGCCTGTCAGACTGACTCAGCCGGTGAGCTGTGGGGGCAGCCAGACACAGAGACACAGCCGGGGGGTTGTGGGGACAGACAGACACAGCCGGGGGTTGTGGGGACAGACAGACAGACAGACACAGCCGGGAGTGGTGGGGACGGACAGACACAAGGACACAGCCGGGGGATTGTGGGGACAGACAGACACAGCCGGGGGTCGTGGGACAGACACACACAGCCAAGGGGTTGTGGGACAGACAGACACAGCCAGGGATGGTGGGGACAGACAGACACAGGGACACAGCTGGGGGTTGTGGGGACAGACAGATGGAGCCGTGGGCGGGGGAAAGGAGCAGCAATGGGCGCCCCGGGGCTGGCATAAAATACACAGAACAGGGGGGGCTTCCTGAGGGGACTATAGCAACACACCCCCCACCCGCAGAGCAGACCCAGGTTGCAGCTGGCTCCGCCCATCACAGCCCCCTGCCCCACAGAGACCCACACAACCCTCTGCCCCCTTGAGAGACTCCCAATGACCCCTGTGCCCCTGTCATTCCTCTCCAGAGAGCCCTCCCCTTTGTGCCAGAGCACTCCCCTCCCCCACTGCCTCCCCTCTTCCAAAGCTCCCTACAATCTCCCCCTTTGCCTTCCGCAACCCAGCCCAGCCCATTCCATGGGCCGGGAGGCTCCCAGTCTATTGGCTAGCAGGGCCCATGGGAGCTGCACCTGAGGCAGGGTGCCTGCTTGCAGATGCAGACCTGCCTGGCTGTGCCTCCACAGCACAGGGAGGGGGAGCCACAGGTGAGCAAGCCCTGGTCATCATCACAGGCCCAGTAATTCTCTGGATATCTAATTTCACTGAGGCAAAATGTGTGCAATTTTATGGGTTGAATGATTGAATGACATAATACCCACCTGCCTGCATTGTCCGTCACTAAGTCCAGTAATTTTGTCGAGTGTTTGTCGCACAACATGGTGGTGCCTACCCCTACCTTGTGCTTCAGGGGGTGATGGGGTCCAGGGCAGCCTGTGGCTTTAGCGGGGGGCCTGGCACTGGCAGCAGCGAGTGACTTGGCCCCAGCCCACTCTGCTCAACCTCACCAGCTCCCAGCATTGCTCAGGGGCAGGGCCTTCGGGGAAGAGGTGGAGTGGGGGCGGTGTGGGAAGAGGCTGGGTGGAGCAGGGTTGCTCGCTGCTGTCGGCACCAGGCACCCCGCTAACCCCCCAGGCCACCCTGGACCCCACGTCCCCCTGAAGCATAAGGTAGGGGTAGGCATCCTATGGATGGGACGGATCCACTTGGGCACCACCAAAAATTATACAAACCTGCCGCCCATGTCTGCAGCCCCTGTCTCTGCTGCTGGGTTCTCTCCCCTCCGTGGGGCTCTGCCAGGCTGGGCCTGTCACCGCCTCATGGCAGGGTCCCACCCCCTTCACAAACCCTTGTCCCACCCCCCTCAGAAACCCTCATTCCACCCCTCACCTTCCTCACTGAACCTTGCCCCACTCACCACTCCTCACCCGCCTCCTGACTGATCCTGGCCCTGCCGCCCCCATGCCTCTCACCCCACTCACCAGCACTTACCCCACTCACAGGCCCTGCCCCTGTCACCAACCCTCACCCTGCTCTCCCCACTGAACCTGGCCTAGCCCCCCCATGGACTCTCGCCCTACCCCCCTCACCAATTCTCACCCTGCCCTCCTCACTGACCCTGGCCTGGCCCTTGCACAGACTCTCACCCTGCCCCCCTCACCAACATTCACCCTGCCCTCCCCACGGCCCTGGCCCCAGCCCCTTACTGACCCTCATCCCACTTGCTGGCCACAGCCCTGCCCCCCTCACCAGCTCCCACATATGTGGCTGGGTCTTTACTCAGCCCCTCCCACCCTCTCACATGGCTTTTCTCCCCCTGACTCTGCCCCAGCTCCTCGCCTGGGGCTGCTCTCGCTGTCTCCTTCCCCAGCATGCACAGAGGCTGGGACCTCAGCTGGGCTCCCTGATTGGCCCAGCTGCCTGGTCAATCAAACTGACCTGGGGCACTGGCTACTATCCATTGGCCCTAGTCTGGAGTTCTCTGATTGGCCAGAGGCCCTCTCAGTCCCAGGGTCCCAACTGCTCCTTGACCCCTCCCCTCTCTCCTGGCATGGGGCGAGGGCAGCCAAACAACCCACCCAGTGCCAGTGGGAGCAGCCAGCCCCTACACAACAGACACATTTACAAGAGCCATCACTCAGCTTGAGACCTGCTGGATATGGAACTGTGATCAACAGAAACCATCCACAGAGCAAACCCGACAGACGGCGGATGCGGAATGAGAAGATGACGACTCAAGCATTCCAGAACAACCCCAGTCAGTCGTTGTAACTAGCGGCCAGCCAGATGGCCAAGCTGCTCCACGTTGGCATTTTTCAGTTAGGAGCCCAGGGTGCTTCAGAGACACTGAACAGACTGATCCGTCCTGAACTTCACAGCCAGCGTGATAGTGTGAATAAATGGCAGATACATGGAACTTAATGGGGGAGATGGACTGGGATGTTAACCTGTAGTGATCTGCTCAGCCGCTGGGTGGTGCTGTGTGTAAAATCCCTTAACGAGCTGAACCTCAGCCGTACTTGTCAGGGCATTAAAGGATCTAAGGATGAACACAGCTGGGGTGGATGAGCAAATTCTGTAGCCAGACCACACCTGGGACAGGAGTATGATACACTCTGCTCCCGCCACGTCTGGCCAGGGCTAGCGCTGTCCTCAGTTTTGAGGGGGAGGAACAGTTATGGTGTGTGACCTCCCCCTGCCTCCCCAGTGTGTGTGTGTGTGTGTGTGTGTGTGTATGGGGGGGGGCAGATACAGTGTGTGAACTCCCCCTGCCCGCCCAGTGTACTGGGGGGGGGGGTTGTTACCATAGTTACCCTAGTCCTCTTTCACAGGGCGTTAACTCAAATTAGGAACCTTCAGTTCGCGCCAGCAGCCTCCACACAGCTCAGTCCGAGTGCAGCTCTTTGGTGCACTATGCAATTTACACCCCCACAGCTGGCTCTGTGCGCAGTGTAGACATGGCCCCTGGCTGGGGAGTTGCGTCCTTCCAAAAATGGGGAAAATTGGGTTTGAAAACAGGAGCACTGGAATTCGAGCAAGAAGCCAGGATCGTGGGTGAGCTGATAATCAGTTTGGATTTAATTGCAGCTAATAAGCACACAATGAATCAATGGAATACATTCATTCCAGTGAATGAATTCTTCACCAGACTCGGGGGCCCAGCAGTGCTGCTCTCAGATCAAGGGAGAAACTTTGAATACAAAGTGTTTCTGCAGCTTTGTGAGATTCCAGGGGCTCCACAAACCTGCCCCAGCCCCGCACACCCAGCACAGTCTCATAGGATAATAGAAAGTTTCAGTCTGACTCCGGGGTTTTACAAATTCATACATTCCTAGGTCAAAAGGGACCACTGTGGTCATCTAGTCTGAGTCCTGTATAGCACAGGCCAGAGACCTGCCCTGAAATAACTCCTAGAATGTTTAGATAAACATACAATCTTGAGTTACAAGTTGTCAAAAATGATGAAGAATCCGCCACGGCCCTTGGTAAATGCCTCATTCCAGCCTGAATTTGTCTGGCTTCTGGAACCTTCTAGCCACTGGAACCTGTTCCTCCTTTCTCTGCTAGATTGAAGAGCCCATTATGAAATACTTGTTCCCCAGGCCCATGTAGTTACTTACAGACTGTGATCAAGTCACCCCTTAACCTTCTCTTTGTTAAGATAAACAGATTAAATAAGTTTTCTAGTCCCTTACTCGTTCTCATGGCTCTTCTCTAAGCCCTCTCCAACTCATCAACATCTTTCTTGAACAGGGGACACCAGAACTGGACACAGAATTCCAGCATTGATCACACCAGCGCCAAATGAGGAAGTAAAATAAACTATCTGCTCCTACTAGAGATTCCCCTGTTTGTGCATAACAGGATCACAGCAGCTCTTTTGGCCACAATTTCTCACTAGTAGCTTGTGTCCTTTAGATTATCCACTGTACCCCCAAATTTTTTTCAAGGGGCATTGCTTCCCAGGAGAGAGTTCACCATGTAAGTATGGCCCATGTTCTTGGTCCCTAGATGTATACATTTGCATGTAGCTCTATTAAAATGCATATTGTTTGCTTGCCCCCAGTTTACCAAACATCCAGATTTCTCAACCCATCCTCTTCATTATTTAAACCCCCACAACTGTACCATCTGCAAACTTTCTCAGTGATGAGCTCTTCTTTTAGTGTCCAGCAACAGAGCCATTGTCTCTGTATTTGGGCTTACAAAGTGGATTGCTGGCCCTCTGGAAATGCTGGTGGATGCTGAGAGGGAGCTGAGATTTGTAATGTTAACTTGTCTTTGTTCTCCAGGTTCTGTCAGTGCCTACCTGAGTCTGAGAAGGGCTGTGTCTGGGGACAGCACATTTCATGGCTGACTGTGAGCCCAGTGGCTGTCTCTGGTTGTGCGTTGTACAGCACCAAGCACAGCGGCAGAGCTGAGAGGCACCAGGCTGGGAGTGATGAGACCAGGGCTCTGTTCCCAACAGCCGCTATCACAGCCCCTCTTTGTGCTCCTATTGCCCCTCTCGATCCTCTCCATTTACACTGAGCTCTTGGGGGCAGAGACTGCCTGTCGTTTGCCAGTGCAGAGCCCAGCACCACAGGGCCCTGAGCTCGGCATACAGTGCTGCCGTAACATGATACGTTGTGTTTGCATAATAAATAATAGTTAACAAATGGAGCCTCAAACACTGAACAAACACGGTAAGAGCACCACAGGAGTTATGTCATTCAGGGAATCCTGTGTGCAGTTCTGGTCACCTGCATGCAGGACAGATGGATTCAGATGGGACCAGGTGCAGAGAAGGGCTGCTAGGGTGGTTGGAGGATGGAGGCTGGTCGTATGAGACGAGACTGGAAGAGCTTGGCTGGTTTAGCTGGCACAGCAGAGGCTGAGCAGAGAGTGAGAAGAGCTACTGAAGCCAAAGGACAGTGCTGGCACAAGAAAAAATGGGGATAAACTGGCCAGGAGTCACGTTAGGCTGGAAATGAGAAGAAGGTTCCGGAACAGCCTCCTAATGGGTGAGGGGAGAACGCGCTAACTCACATGAAGGTGGTGCTTGACACGTGTGTGACTGGGATTCTATAACACGCCCTTCCAGCCCTGTGTCCCGTGTTCCTAAAGAGACCAGCCGAGGGCGGCTGGGAAACACCTCCAGGAGTCAGAGACATGCCGGTTTCTTTTTACTCTTTTAACACTTAACAAAAGTTCAATTAATTGTATTGTAAAATCGTATGTGCAACTAGATATATCCTGGTACCACCCCCCTACTCTAACTGCTAGACTCCACTCCCTTTCCCAAGGCAGCAATAGACCCCAGAAGTCCTGGCTCCCAGTCCCCACTGCTCTAACCACTAGACCCCACTCCCCTTCCCAGGAATAGACCCCAGGAGTCCTGTTCTCCTAGGACACAGCTATGCCGTGTCTGATGGGTGGGGCTGGAGAATCGCAGGGTGCCCCCAGGGCTATTCAAAGCCAGAGCAAAGGGAAAAGGCCACTCACCCCAAAGCCAGGCCAGGAGGATGGGGATCCTTGTGTTCCCAGCTCCAGCGCAGGCAGCCGAGCTCCTGCCAAGGGGGTGCCCAGCTGCGAGCAAGAGGCACCCAGGAAACCCCATGTTCATAGCACAGTCCTTGTGGGGCAGCGTGGCCAGGGGTTAGGGCAGGCGATTGTCCTTGTGAGAGAGACAAGCTGAGCTCCGTGTGATGGTCACAGGCTGGGAGGCTGAAGAGATGGGGAAGGCACCCAAGGGGGCAGGGACCCGAGGGGGCAGGGAGTGTGTGACAGGCCTCTCACTGCAGAGACCCCTCCCTCCGCACCCCCCGCTGCACGAAGTGATCCAATGCCTGTGCAACTGAACCCACAGAGGAGAAGTGACCCTCATGCGCTGCACGGTGGCTTTATTTCTATCACTGGATTGTGAAATATGTGTTCCTGAAACATGCTGAGCAAATAAACCCCTCTTGCAACTGCTGGTTCTGGGACACATGGGGTGCAGGGGCTGCTCCTGGAGCTGGTTCACAGGGAGTCAGCAGAACTGATCCACAGAGGCCTGGTGGACACGGGACAGGTGCATGGGTTGGACTGTGGGTGTGAGGCTCAACTCATGCAGTTAAAGCGACGCTGAGGGCTGTGTGGACGCCCTTACTCCAGTTGAATGAGGCTGATGCTTGGCTTAATCTACACCTAAAGCTTAGGTTGACCCAAGTACATCGCTCAGGGGGTGAAAAATTCACACCTCTGGAACGAAGAACTCTCCCATTGGCCTGGCTATTGCTGCTTTGAGGGGTGTATTAACTATGGTGATGGCAAAGCTCCTTTCATTGCAGTAGAATCTGCATCACACCACAGCTGCGTAGCCGCAGCACTGAGCTGTGCCACTACTGCAGTTGTGATGTACACACAGCCCTTGTCTGCCCTGGGAAGGGGCATCACTGCACTGGCCTCACCACGTGGGGACACCCCCATGTACCTAGAGCAGGTCCATTCACACCTGAGCTTATGCCCAAGCCACATTCCCATGTTATCATCTCGGCAAATCCCAAAAGGACATGGCCTCCTTGCAGATCGAGCATCATGCAGCTCAGTCTCTGGCCAGCTCCTGAAGTTTTGGGGTGGATGTTTGGTCTATGCCCATCCTTGGCGATCTCAGTGGAACAGGGAAGTGCTTGGTGCCTACGTGATCACTGTCTGCCTAGCAGCTTTCCTTGGTAAACACGCTTCATAATTCACTGGTCTCCTGTCCCAAGAGAGCTGCCGAAACTGAACCGAGAGCTGATGGAGGCGGGCGCTGGGTTCGGCTTCCAGGTCCTCACTGTTGATATGGTCTCGCCCCTGCACACGGAGCAGCTGACAAAGGTGACTAGAACTGAGACCATTCCCATGGGGACAAAGGCTAATATGAGCTTTACCCCCAATCTGAATGGAGCCGGTGCCCGTCTGTGTAGCCGAGGCGTGCAGCTGCCAGGGCCTGCGGCCGTTCAGAGGTGTTCGCTCTGACACCCCACCCAGCCCGTTCCAAAGCCTGGTGCAGGCAGCGCTCTGACAACCCTGCACCACGTGTGCTGCCCCCGGGCCTGGCCACACCCAGCTCACACACGTTTAAAGGGCTCTGTGCGGCCTGCACGAGGGTTTACAGCCAGGCTAGTTAATGTCTTAGCTGCCCAGCCTCCAACCGCAGCTACTGGCCTAGTGTGGACAGGGCCAAAGAGCAGCCCCCAGTGGTGACTCTCTCCTTGGCAACAGGGAGATATGGGGCTGGGGCTGCCCAGGGGTGGGTGTTTCACACATTTATTCCCCGCTGGGAGCAGGAAAGGGGAATACCGGTGCAGATGACACAGAGCTACCCAGGGTGTCCATGGCCGGGAGAAGGCTGGGGGATGGGCAGCGCAATGGCAGGGAGCCTGGAGGCTTGTAAATGGTCAGGTGCCCTGAGGCTGGGGGGAGCCGTGTGCAGGGGCGGCTCTAGGTATTTTGCCGCCCCAAGCACTGCAGGCAGGCTGCCCTCGGCAGCTTGCCTGCGGGAGGTCCACCAAAGCCGCAGGACCAGCGGACCCTCCACAGGCGTGCTGCCAAAGGCAACCTGCCTGCCGCCCTCGCGGCGACCAGCAGAGCACCCCCCGCAGCTTACTGCCCCAAGCACGCACTTGGCGTGCTGGTGCCTGGAGCCACTCCTGGCCATGGGAACCCCTGACCCTCATCCCCTGAGTCTGCACGAACTGTCACAGCACAGGGACAGGCCCATGGGCAGCTCCATGGAAACCAGGGCTCAGTGCGTAGCAAGGTCACTGGCACAGCGCTGGGTGCACGAGGGCCGGGCTGGGGCCCCGTGAGAACCTGCCCTGCCTTTGGATAGAGCCATGGGGCGCCCCCTGGAGATGGTGAACAGTGCGCCCCTCTCCCCACCAGTGCCAAGCTCCCATCTGCAAAAGTCTCCAGCACAGCTGAGGGGTCAGGGCCAGGGGATGAGGATGGTTAGAGCTGGGGCCGGGGGGGTCCTCTGTGGGGGGACCGAACATCTGGGGCTGGTTATTGAGGGAGGAGGGATATGGGGGATGGGAAAGAAGGACCCACAACATTGACTGAGACAGAAATGGGAGATCAGGTGCTTCTCACAGGGCAGGAACCAGAGGGATGAGCAATGAGACAAAGAAGGGAAAATTCACACTGACCCCAGGAAATCCCTTCCCACAGTGTTATGGGCCTGGGGAACTCATTGCTGTAACTTTAGCGCCCTCGTGGCCAAGATGGAGTCTGCTCTGCAGGAAGCTCTGGCCAAGAGAGGGTGCGCGCAGGAAGGCATCAGGAGAAATCCCTTCCACCCAAGGGGCACCTGTTCCAACCCCCCCAGACTGAACACACCCACCCGCAGGAAAAGTACAATGGATATAACAAAGGGAGATATTTATTTACAGAGGGATGAGAGGAGAAAAACAACAAGGGGAAATATAGGGGGAGCAGTAGAACAGGGTTGCATTCAAACCCAGGACCCACGGGCCCAGTGGGAGCACAGTCTGGAGGGGCAGGCACTGAGTAATGTGTCTGCACACAGAGTTCATGAGTCCTGAGCAAAGTTCCAGTCCAGTGGTGAGTCTTGGGTGCTCCTGGTCGTCTTCGGCGCCAGTGAACTTTCCCCAGCAAACCCCTCCGGTGCCTCTTCTGCCGCTCTCTGCAAAGTCACACAGAGCGACCCCCTCCCCACTTAACTAGCTACAGCCTCCCTCCTTGTTCCCAGTGCAGAGTGACCAGCCCCACGCAGCTCCGGGCAGCCGTAATCCTGGGTCCAGCTCCGGCCTGTCCTTCTCGGGCGATTCCCCCTGTCACAGTGCTGCTCCGGGCTCCTGTCCTGGGCTGTCCCCAATCAGGCCTGTCCTCCTTAGGCTTCACGCAGGTTCTCCCCGCTTCCCTCTCCAGGGCCTGCAGACTGCCTCTCCCTCCCTGGAGCTCCAGCGCTGCCCCCGGGGCGTTTCCTTCCTTTTTTCTTACTCTCCCTCTCCCCCCTGGGAAAAGATTTAAAGGGACCATGCTCTCTAAACCCCAGAGAGGTTACATTGCCACAAGGCAGCGCTGGGCCAGGGCTGGGGAAGGCCCATAGCAGGACTGGGTGTTTAAATAACAAGAACACCCAGAGTCACAACTGTGAACATTAAAAATCACTCCGAGTTCGGGTGGCTCTGATACCTCGCTCCAATGCAGGAGCTGAGCTCTTACTGATGGGGCGGGAGGAGACTCTCCTGGGGTTACCAACTTTCTACTCATCCAAAACCAAACACCCTTGACCCACCCCCTGCCCTCTCCTCCTCTGATGCCCCACCCTTGCCCCACCCCTTCTCTGAGGTCCCACCCCCGCTCACTCCATCCCCCTCCTTCTCTGACGCTCACTCTCCCCACCCTCACTCACTCGCTTATTTTCACCAGGCTGGGGTTGGGGTGTGGGGGGGTCAGGGCACTGGTTGGGGATGCGGCCTGTGATGTGGGACCAGGGTTGAGGGGTTCGGAGTGCAGGAGGGGGCTCTGGGCCGGGGAAGGAGGTTGAAGTGCAGGGGGGTGTGAGGGCTCTGGCTGGGGGCGCAGGCTCTGGGATATGGCTGGGGCTGGGGTTGAGGGGTTTGGGGTGCAGGAGGGTGCTCTGGGCTGGGATCGAGGGGTTCAAAGGGCGGGAGGGGGATCAGGGCTGGGGTGGGCTGTTGGGCTGCAGGAGGTGGGGGATGAGGGCTCCAGCTGGAGGTGCAGGCTCTGAGGTGGAGGCTGAGGAAGAGCAGACTGGTGAGTGCCAGAGGGGGCTGGGCCAGATTGTAACCCCCACACCCCACCCCCGATTGACAGGCTCCTGGTGGTGGTTAATCCCCCAGCCCCGGGGGAGCCGCTCTGGTGTGCCACTCCCCGTCCCTGTGACACTGAGCCGGGATGGCTCAGAGGGACTAGCCCCTTACTGAGGGCCTTTTCTCCTCCTCTGTGCCAGTGCAGCCGCGCTGCTCAGCGATCACAGTGTGGGGGGGAATCATGGGAGAGGGGGTCACAGAGCCAGGGAAATCCCTAGGAACCCTGAGCTGGGTCGCTGAGGGGTGCAGGCTGCTTGCAAAGCTGCTGCCTCGTAGGGCTCCCCAGGCTCCGCTGCCCCATTGACACAGGCTCCCGCTCCCTGTGATCCCCACCCCAGTTACGCCTCCCCACAAGCTGAGTGTTTGGAGCTGAGAGCCGGCCCCATTCTGGGCATCCCCCCAAGCTCAGCCATGATCGCAGCTGGGCTGTATCCAGAATGGGAGGCGCTAACTGGAGTGGGGCAGAATGGGTCGGAGCTGGAGCCGGAGTCCACAGGGAAGAGAATGGAGCCGGCATGGGGAGCAAGGCCCAGCCGCTCTGTCCTGCACGAAGGGGTGGGGCTCAGCCCCATGCCGCCCAGCTCTGCTTAGTGCCCCCCATTCATAGCGTGCATCCTGCCCCGCCCATTCCCGGAGCTGTGGGTGTGTCCAGAATGTGATTGGCTGTTTGGGAGTGGAGGGGCTGGAACTGGCTGTTTGGGGTCGGTCACGCCAGGAACGGCCAGTATCAGTTTGGGGTCACACAGGTGATGGAGGGTCCCTGTGGGGAGGAGGCTGAGGAAAGGCCGTGCAGGGAGGTGGGGAGGGAGCTGCCTGCAGGGGACCAGATAATCTTGGCTGTCTTTCTATGACATGCTCCAGCCCAGCCACAAGCTAGGGGTTAGATGCAGGGCTTGCCGGGGGAGGGTCTCCGGCCTGTGCTATGTAGGAGGTCAGACTGGATGGTCACAAGAGTCCCTGCTGGCCTTGCAATCTAGGAATGTGGCTCTTGCAAAATGGCTCAGGAAAAGAGCAGAGAGAGTGGGGGAGGACAGGAGGAAGATAACGAGGGTGGAAAGGAGCACAGGAGGGAAGAGAAGACAGGGCAGGATTGCACAGGCAGACCTGCCCCTGCCTCCCTGCCCGAGCCCCATCAGCCTTTGCGCTCGCAGGGGGCAGGAGCCACCCGTGGGCTATCAGTAATGGACGGTGTGTGTGGACACTGACCCTACTGTGTGAGGACATTTTCCCTTCATAATCCTGCCCCTTGGTGTGTGACAGGGAGCAGAGCCCAGACCCTGCTTGTCCCCCTCTCCTGTCCTGGCAGCTCCCCAGCTCCACCTCTCTCCCCTGGCACTACATGTCCATCATCAGGACAGGGTCTGACTTGGGGCCTGGGCTGAACACCCTGCCACTCAGCACTTCCATGGCCTGCCCACAGCCCAGCTGCCTGCACACCATGGCCACGTTGCCTCAGTGCCAGTCCCCTCCACCCGCCCGGCGCAGCGGTGGGGGCCACCTACCGGCCTCACCTCTGGCAAAGCAAATGCAGCTGCTGGGACACCTGTTCTAGGGCTTCGTGGGGAGACCCCAGGGCCTGAAGGCCCAGCTCAGGACGAGGCATTGCCAGCGAGTGCAGAACAGGGCAGAATGGACTTTCCCGCAACACTAACCCTGGGCCCTTCCCGCACCTCCCTCCCGCCACATGCTGCACAGACAGGTCACTGAGCCCAGGAAATGGCGCAGCATCAGTGCCCCTGCTTTACAGAGGGGAAACTGAGGCACAGAGACAGGACACAACTTACCCCAGGACACACAGTGAGCCTTGTGCAGAGCAGAGAGTAGACCCCCCCCCTCGCTGCTCTAATCACTAGACACCACTCCCCTCCCAGAGTGGGGCTAGAACCCAGGAGTCCTGACTTCCGCCCCGTGGGGGGCACTAGCAGTGACAATGTCTCTTTTCCTCACTTGTTGGCTGGTCTCACTACTTCTGCACTGTGCCCTGCTACTAGCATGACCATACTTTCCCTAAGGGAAAATGGGACACCCCACAGGACCTGCCCGAGCCCTCCATGGCTCCCACTTGGGCCAGCCTGAGCCCCCCTGCCACCCACCCATGCGGGGCCACCTGAGGTTCCCCTCCCACCCTGCACAGGGCCGGCCTAAGCCCCTCTTCTGCCTGCCTGTATAGGGGGCCTGAGGCCCCCGTCTCACTTCCCTGCACGGGGCTGGCCTGCTCCTTGTTCCGGGGCAATGCCCCATGTTTCTGCCGGTGATCTGGAAACTTGGCCCGGGAGGCGGGGGGAGCAAAGGGGATGGAAACAGCTGTCACGGAGCCCCCGGATCAGGGCTTCATCCCCAGCTTTGGAACCGCCCCTTGGAGGAACCTGTTGTCAGTAGCTACCAGTGTGGTGCTCTGCTCTTGTTCGATGATGATAACAGTCGGCTGCGTGCGTGTTCCCTCTGGGTGCTGCCCCGGCTCCGCGCATATCGCTGACCCAGCAAACCCCGAGAGAACCCCCAAAGACCACAGACTCTAGTAAGGTGCGAAGGAACCCGGGCCAGTTTTATTGTCAAACGAAGCACAGTAATAGTTTCCCCTAGACTCTACAAGACATACTACGAATCTGTGCCACCTGGCAGTGGACTGGCTCAGTCAGTGGCGGGACTTTCCACTGCCACCTAGGCCAGACAAAGATGGGCACTCTGGGACCTACTTTTATACAGTTACAGGACAGATTACTCATCCCTCCTAACGTATTGAGGTACAGACCCTTGGCTCATTAGGGTGCTGTCTCCCCTTTGATCATGTTGTCTCAGACAAACAGATCTATCCATCATGCTGTCTTTTGACCCTGTCTTTAAGATGCACCTGCGTGTTCCTTGTTATTTCTGTGGTGTGTCCTCGTATCAGGATGTCCAGGTGCCATCTTGGCACAAGTTCCTCTTATTAGTGCTTATATGTGAATGCACTTGCTTCTAACAACCCTCTTCTCACCAACGTCTGTGAGTGGGGCCTGCCTCTGGCTCACAGCCCAGCTTTTGCTTAGCAATGCCTGGAAGTACTTTGGTTCAGGCTTCAGGCCTCAGACTGGGCCTCGGACACAAGAGTTTCTGTTTCAGGGCCTCATCTTACTACACCAGGCACTCAAGTTCACTCATCCTAGTATTTAAACTGCTAGCATTTGTACACAAGCACTTATAAAATTTGTCAATATTTAGTTCTCTGCCTTCCTGTGATGTAATTGGATCGGACTCTTCTTCATTTGACTTGTTTTTCTTCAGTTCCTGCTGGTACTTTGTCAACTTCTATCCTCTCCTCTTTACTGGGATACAGAGAGTCCCCGTTAATAAATCCCCCCGAGGGATGTCTCTGTCCAAACTATGTGCTTCTCTGCGCCTGTCTGCTTTCCCCCAACCCTTAGTGTAAAAGCTCCTCTAGGACCTTTTTAATGTTACATACCGAGAGTCTTGTTCCACTTTGGTTTATGTGGAGCCCATCCTTCCTGTACAGGCTCCTCCTTTTCCAAAAGGTTCCCTAGTTCCTAATAAACCTCAATCCCTCCTCCCTATGCCATTGTCTCATCCACGCTTTGATACCCTGCAGATCTGCCTGTCTAACTGGCCCTGCGTGTGGAACTGGAAGCATTTCAGAGAATGCTCCCACGGAGATCCTGAACTTCAATCTCTCACCTAGCAGCCTAAATTTGGCCTCCAGGACCTCTCTCCTACTTTTCCCTGTGTTACTGGTACCTAGTATGTACCATGACATTATAAAAACATTGCAAAAAGGGGGAAAACAATAAAAAAGACAGAGCAGGTTGGGCTGACAATGTGAAATCACAAAACACAAGTAAAGCAGTGGCAAAGCAGAGGTTTATTCTAGCTGCTTACAGACATACGTGGATCTTGCAACACACCCAGCACATCTGTCAGCAGGTGCTTTTGGGGGAAATATATATACATAAGAAATAGATGAGATTCAAAACCGTACTGATAGTGGAATGCTAAGAAATGGGAAGTACCGGAACACCTGATTATAAAGAAATAGAAATAAACTTGGCCAGTGAGAATGGGATGATGGATCCTTTGTAGTAAGTATGTAATTGACCATAGGAGCATTTTATTTGCATGGGACACAAAGTCTGAGAAATGCTTCTGGGTTCTGCTTGTTCTTTGTATAACTCAGAGGCAGAGGACAAAAGTAAACAGGAAAAGAAAACAAAAGCGTTCAAGCCTGCTTGATGGTTCTAGATACAGAAAAAGGTTCCTCTCTTGCAGTTTATAAAATGCAAGAGATAAAATCAGTACAAATTTCAGCTACATCATACTCAGAAAACCCAGCAGGGGTGTTACAAGATCAAAGAGAGGTTGAGACAGTTATGAAACAAACAGCTGTGGTAAAGTAGGAACCTTCCACAAATTATGCAAAATGTGGACAGGTAACCGCGTATGAAAACAACTGAAATATCGTACTGCTGTATGTAGTATATTAAAATGTATTGCTTTTTCTCTTTCTATTTTTAAGAATTCCTTCTTTTTTGACAGTTCCTTAATGGGTACTTGCTTCTTTTCTTTCTTTTCTTTAATTCTGCATGTGCAAAGCAGACATAAGCACAAACTTTTTTTCCTAAAATTTATAATTGGACTAAGTAATAGGATTTCAGTCTAACACCTCATTATAATGTATCTGTGTCTAAATTCAGTCATTTATTTTTACTTAGAGACCACTGTAATTTTGGATTTTTGTGTATTAAGACTAATTTAGCAATTACCAGCTACTAAAACTATTCTGCTGTTTTCTAAAAGGAACTGGCCTTAGGGTTATAATGATCTTGTAGTGTATTTTTCAAAATGTGGAATTGTATTGTGCACTGTTAAAGCTCTGTGAAAATTTATTATGTAATGGTAAACCTTGTTCTGTTATTTAAATTTACATGCTACTTAAAATAACAATTATGTTAAATCTACTCTGTGCGTGTTACACACTTAGTTCCTGTAGTTGAATTGTCCCTCTGAGTGAAAATCACCACCTGATACGAAAAAGGGACTTTTTTATGTATCATTATACTATGTTCAATAATTTGATTGTCACTTCAAAGACTAAAATAACTGTTAATTTGGCTAGCTATATTTCAAGTATAAATGTGTCTTATTCATAACAATCTATATCTAAATGTTTCTTTTTCTCTACCCCTTCCTTTGGTTTAAAAAATAAATGTCAATTCTTTTGCAAAACCGAATGTGCAAAAGAGGGAGGATGGTGACAGAAACTATCCTTTAAGTGTAAATAGTCTGCTGTACTAGCAAGTTGCATCTGTAAAAAACACAATGCATAAAAAGCAGGTGCAGGAAGGAAAAAAAACCTGCTACAGGACTCACTTAGCAGCCTAAATTTGGCCTCTAGGACTTCTCTCCTACTTTTCCCTGTGTTACTGCCTTTTATAGTCTCTTCCAGGTGTAAGGACACCTCTGTGTTCTTACTGTGGGAAATTACAGGAAAGTGGAGTTTGGAGTTACATGGGCAAGTCACATATCCATGCATCAATGAGTGCTGTGGCACCTTAAAGACTAACAGATGTATTGGAGCATAAGCTTTCGTGGGTGAATACCCACTTCGTCACCCACGAAAGCTTATTCTCCAATACATCCAGAGGTGAAAGTAAGCTGGTACGGTATGGTATGGCGTATCGGCAAGAGCCAGTACACCGTGCCGGACTGCAGCAGCTTCCGTGGCGGGGATTTAAAGAACTCAGGGCTGCCCGTGGCTGCAGGCAGCCCAGAGCCCTTTAAATCTCGGCCGCAGCTCCGGCAGCCGGGCTGGGGCTGGGATTTAAAGGGCTCAAAGCTCCCCGCCGCCGCGGGCAGCCCGGAGCTGCGGCCAGGATTTAAAGGGCTCAAAGCTCCCTGCCATTGCAGGCAGCCCAGAGAACCATCTTACAATTTTATTCTTAACTATTGTTTCGACTAATTTGCCCAGTACCAACGTTAGACTTACCGGTCTGTAATTGCCGGGATCACCTCTAGAGCCCTTTTTAAATATTGATGTTACTTTAGCTAACTTCCAGTCATTGGGTACAGAAGCCAATTTAAAGGACAGGTTACAAACCTTATTTAATAGCTCTGCAACTTCACATTTGAGCTCTTTCAGAACTCTTGGGTGAATGCCATCTGGTCCCGGTGACTTGTTAATGTTGAGTTTATCAATTAATTCCAAAACCTCCTCTAGTGACACTTCAATCTGTGACAGTTCCTCAGATTTGTCACCTACAAAAGCCAGCTCAGGTTTGGGAATCTCCCTAACATCCTCAGCCGTGAAGACTGAAGCAAAGAATCCATTTAGTTTCTCCGCAATAACTTTATCGTCTTGAAGTGCTCCTTTTGTATCTCGATCATCAAGGGGCCCCACTGGTTGTTTAGCAGGCTTCCTGCTTCTGATGTACTTAAAAAACATTTTGTTATTACCTTTGGAGTTTTTGGCTAGCCGTTCTTCAAACTCCTCTTTGGCTTTTCTTATTACACTCTTGCACTTACTTTGGCAGTGTTTATGCTCCTTTCTATTTGCCTCACTAGGATTTGACTTCCACTTTTTAAAGGAAGTCTTTTTATCTCTCACTGCTTCTTTTACTTGCTTGTTAAGCCACGGTGGCTTTTTTTGTTCTTTTACTGTATTTTTTAATTTGGGGTATACATTGAAGTTGGGCCTCTATTATGGTGTCTTTCAAAAGCGTCCATGCAGCTTGCAGGGATTTCACTTTAGTCACTGTACCTTTTAACTTTTGTTTAACTAACCCCCTCATTTTTGCATATTTCCCCCTTGTTGAAATTAAATGCCACAGTGTTGGGTTGTTGAGATGTTCTTCCCACCACAGGGATGTTGAATGCTATTGTATTATGGTCACTATTTCCAAGCGGTCCTGTTATAGTTACCATTTGGACCAGCTCCTGTGTTCCACTCAGGATTAAATCTAGTGTTGCCTCTCCCCTTGTGGGCTCCCATACCAGCTGCTCAATGAAGCAGTCATTTAAAGTATTGAGAAATTTTATCTCTGCATTTCGTCCTGAAGTGAAATGTTCCCAGTCAATACCAGTAAGTCCTGTAAGTTACTTTTACCCCTGAATACATCTGTTAGTCTTTAAGGTACCACAGGACTCACTGTTGCTTTTTACAGATCCAGACTAACATGGCTACCCCTCTGATACACGTCCATGCATGACTCATTTAAAAATAGAATAATTGGAGATATACCAATTGCCGAGTACTGGAAGGGACCTTGAAAGGTCATCAAGTCCAGCCCCCTGCATGCATGACTCATTTAAAAATAGAATAATTGGAGATATACCAATTGCCGAGTACTGGAAGGGACCTTGAAAGGTCATCAAGTCCAGCCCCCTGCCTTTATTAGGTAGGACCAAGTACTGATTTTTGCTCCCGATCCTTAAGTGGCCCTCTCAAAGATTGAACTCATAACCCTGGGTTTAGCAAGCCAATATTCAAACCACTGAGCTAGCCTGTGATCAATCCTCATTTACAGGCAGCAGCCATTGCTCACATGCTATCTTGAATGCTCCCAGGAAAACTTCTTATGTGGATTGGAGTCTTCCAAGATCCATTGTCCGTTAAGTGTTCTTGATTGGGCACTTAATTTGCAAAATCCTTTCTCAAGAAGCTGACCAAATGCTTCTTAGAATCAAAACACATTGAGATACAAGTACATAGCCAATATTCATAACTTTAACTACAAAAATGATACACACATATAGATAGCATAATCACAATCAGCAAAGCATAACCTTTCCATAGACACCTTACACGACAACCTTTGTACAATATTTGATGCAAATATATAACAACAATGATTTATACTGTTACAGGTTATGTCAGTAATGTCACAATGTCGCACCCCAGAACGGCAGTTCCAACACACACAGACACACAAATGAAGCAAGACACTCAGGTAAGTTGTCCATCATAACATATCTGAGCAACTCTCAACATCAAATCTCTTTACCCTCACACAGCCATGGGGATGATCCTGATGACTTGCAGGGATTCCCAGGAGCGGGGCTCCCTTCTCCAGGCACTCTGACTAGCAGGAGACCTTCAGCAAGTTGAGTGTAGGGCCTTGCTTTGCTCAGCAAAACACCCAAAACAATGTGTTGTCTTGTGAGAATAACTGAAGAGGAAGCTGTAACAGCCCCAGGGATTTCTATATGTTTTGATTACATATTTTTTGTTCGAACGCAAGTATTAGAGTTGTTTATAAAAGATTAACAGAATTGTTGATATCCTTTTGTAAGGGTTAGATAAGAGGGCTCAAACACAGAAGATAAGGAGCCCAGCAAAGCCAACACGTTGTAGGTTACGCATCCCAGGAGGGATTTGTACTGAGTTTCTAAAAGTTCTGTTGATGGATTTTAAAATATCAGTTCATCCCACGTGGCCTATGTTTTCTCAGATGGGTCTGTTGTTCATTTGATGCAGGTAGCACGTCCATTTCTCTTCAGTCTTTTGTTCCAGTTTTGGAGATAGTATGTGTTTTTGCACTCAAAGCAATATGTTGCATTTTTGGGGTGCCACCATGACAGTTCTAAGAAGATGCCTGTCTCTATTAACTTCAGACACCTCAGGATATGTTCCTAGCACCGCGGCTATGGGAAGGTGGTTGGTGTAGGCCCTGAAATAACTCTTGCATCAATTTTCTAATATCAGATCAGTAAAGAAAATACCTGTATTTTCAATGTTCATATTTATATTCGCTATAACCCTTATAATGACAAGTGGAGAAACTCAAGCTTCCCTTTTGCACACACACCAGCTCTGGTGACTCTTCCTGAAGTTCTCATGGGCTTTATAAAGACTCCCTACCAGCCTGACACAATCTAGAAAGTTCTCAGAAGCCATGGCAGACTCTAGAAAGTCTCCTGGTTCTAGACTCATGAGTCTCCATGGCCCTGTGTCCATGTGTCACCGCAGAGGTGGCTGCACTCCCTACTGGACAACATTATCGCTGTGGATATTTTCTATTTCTGTTTGTTACATCTGTAAATGCGCTGGCATCCTTTGACCTGAAAAGCCCTATTGAACTCTTCAGCCTTTGTTCATCATCATCATCATCATCATCCTCACTGCTGTATTTACCCTGTTAGACGACGACCTCTCCTCAGTTAACAATCTGGCATCCTCCTTGAATGGCCCAGTTTAAAGGTTGCTGCCCCTTTCCCATTCGGCTGTGGAACCTTCAGGAGGCTGGTCAGCACAGCCAAGGTCACACCAGAATAACGTCAATGTATCCTGCACCTCTCCCACCCGCTTATTTCCCGTAAATGCTGGTCAAGTTTCCTCCCTTTCTCTTGTGATTTGGAGAGACAGGCCAAGAGCTGATTAATCACCAGGGCTGTGCTCTGCCTTCCAATAAAAACAGCAACAGCCACAACCTTGGAGGCACAGAGAGAATCTAGAAACCCCCAAGTAACTCACAAGAATGAGACTGTTGATTTGCTACACTCCCAGGTAAGTAGGCTCCCATTGCCCCTCAGCAGTGCCTAGAGCCATGGGTCCTGGGCCATAACTGGGCTCCTAGGCATGTCCCTAATGTGTTTTGTGCAGCGCCTGGTACAATTGGTCCTTGGCCATCACTGGGCTCCTAGACACTCTCGTAATATGTGCTCTCCAGCGCCTTGCCCCATGGGTCCTTGGCCATGACTGGGCCTATACAGACATCCAGGACTGTGTTAGATTCTCCATCATGTGCAAAGTTGTTCCACTGGTAATTGCTCTTCCTGGAAAACAGCAGTAAGCAGGGTCTGAATGAGCTCTCCCCTAACATCTAGTGATGAACCAGAGGAAAAGACCTCAGGAGCAGCCCGTATTTGCATAGACACTCTGCCTAAGTGATCCCAGAAACAGCTGCTGACTGCGGGAGTCACCCTAAGTGTAACATCGCTAGCTAAGCAGGGAGTAGTGATGCCAAATCCATGACTGAGTCAGAGCTGTAGGAGGTTGATGTTTTTGGTTCTGTTTTAACAGTGTTCTGTTCTATTTGCTTGTTTAGAGTTGGAGCCCATCAGACTTGGTGGAGGGTCTTTGTTTCTGCTCAGTGATTCCTAGAGCTGAAATGGCTGGTGAGCTGATTTATGGGGCTAAGACTTAGGCCCCCTGCAGGGATGGGGTGCAATGACAGATAACACGGAGGTGAGGTGAAATCATGGCCTGGCGAAATCACTCACAGCTGGGCTAAGGGGGGAACCCACAGGAGGTGGCATTCTACAGATGGCAGCCAACAGCGGCAGGGATGACAGTGGTGAGCAGGGAGAAAGGTGGCAGAGATCAGCAGCAAAGGCCCCAGTGAGTGGCAAGTGGCAGCAGAGATAACAGCAGCACCAGTGGCATTGCACAACCCTTCCCTTGAGGGGTGGGGTGAGAACCCACATGAATGCATCCCTAGAGCCTGGTATTTACTTGTGGTTTGCAGGCTTTTGAATCGTGACTGCAGTGTTTTCCTAAACTAATGCTGGGGTCCCGCACTCTTTCTATACACGTTTTTTTGGTACACACTCGAGGCTGCAAGTGGAGAATTATTGCCTCTTCCAGGTGTCCTGGGTGGAGTTTAGTTTCCCCAGATTACTGGATGGGGGTTTGAGCCGGTTCTGTTTTGTCATGTTCAGAGGAACCCCTAAATATCGACCCCGGCTCTTGTTGCTGCATAAGGATTACGCAGTTACCAGACCTAATTTTTCCAGTCTGAATTTGTCTCCCTTCACCTTCCAGCCACTTGATCTAGTTCTGCTCTGTCTGCTAGTATTAAATAGCCTGATTTCTTAATAGCTTAACACTGTCTTATGCCACACAGCACTCTCACGCATTCCCTCGCTCGCTTTCTTTCTGTGCATGCGTGCGATTGTGGGCACACCGTTGTTCCATTGCGCTGACCAGCCTTTTGCTGGAGAAGGAGCAAGAGCTGTTCTTGTGAGCGGGAAGTGAGTAAGCGAGAGAACAAGCAATCGCTAAATCAAACATTCCTCGGCAAGAATGAACTAGGGTCCCAGAGAAGTTTGGACGAGGGACAACGGTTGTGGAATTTCTGTCACTGGAGATTTTTAAGAGCAGGTTAGAGAATGTCAGAGATGGTCTAGATAATACTTAGTGCTGCCATGAGTGCAGGAGACTGGATTAGCTGACCCTCAATGTACCTTCCAGTTCTATGAGTCTATGATTTGGAGCAGGGGCCATTTCCTTGAAGTGAGTGGGGCCGAGTTGGATGACCACTGTGCAGTCCACGAGAGCGGAGTGAGAGGTGGAGACTGTCAAGACTCCTGCTTCAGATCGCAGCACTTCCCTTTGCTGGTGGCCATGCACCAGAGCTCTCTGGAGCATGACCAGTGTGATCTTCCCTTGTAAATAAAGGGGAAATGATTCAGCCTGAAAGTGAAACAGGGCGAGAACTAGGAACAGAATGGTTATTACACACAATGAGGAAGAGGCTGCACTGAAAGGAGAAGGGGGAAGTGCTTGAGCAGTCAAGGGGTCCTGTGGGGAAGGTGCTACAGTAGGACACTGGTAACCTGACTTGTAATCCTGGCTCTGCAGGCAAAGCTCTGCCTCAGTTTCCCCATCTGTAAAAGGGGGAAATGTTATTTACTCTCTCTTTGAAACCCACAGAGGCGATGTCTCTATAGCAGCTAGGAATTAGTACTCTCTGCTTCCCCCTTCTGTGTACAGATGGAGGGGGTCAGATACGGATGCAGCTATTTTACCAAATGAACTACCCTTGCCATGCCCGTACTCTGCACTGAACTCCCCTGCTCTGCACAGGGACCCTGTATCTGCCCCCTGGATGCCCTCTGCAGCTGCCTTTCAGACATGCTCAGCTATTTGCAGTAGATCAATAAATCAGAGCAGAAGTTTTTCCACAAGAAGGAAAAGATTCTGGGGGTTTCCCTGTGTGTTCGGTTCTCCCCCAGCTCCGGGGAGCACAGCCTGAGGCTACCTGGGGGAAGGTGTTACCTGGGGCTGCCACGCACAGGGCCAGGGTGACTGAGCCCCAAGCCAGGAGCCTCCCGCTGGATGGCATCTCCCTGGCTTGCGCTGGGCGTCCCTCGGAGTTGCTCTTCCCTTAGGGAATTGCCAGGTGGGCGCCTTGCAGAGCCGCATGTTAACAAGGGGATTTCACAGCTGACCGGCTGCACGTTGTTTGTGTTCCATATACCTGGATGTGCGGGGAGAGGCAAATCCTCTTCTCCCAGCCCTGGCTGGTGCCTGCATCTGCCTTTGGTAAACTGCCCCGCTCCAGCTGTGCCCCATTGACCCATTCACTGGGCCAGGGCCCAGCTGGTGACAACCAGCCCAGACTCGGAGCTGGGCAACGGGTTGGGGTTGGGGCAGTGAGGGGGAATTTGGGGGCGTTCTCAGAGCAGTGCTGGGGTGCAGGGGTTGGGAGGATGCAGGGTGGGGCCTCTGTCCTATGCCAACCTTCATCGGCTATCGCTGTGCTCTGGCATTTTACATTTTACAACAAGAGCCCCTCACCCCCACCCCCTTCACACAGTGAGAAGATGTAAGAGAAACACTGGCCCTGAAGGAACAGAGACTTTTCTTAATTCGTTTGCTAACAGGAAAAAATTCTGTAAAGAAATTATACAACTTTTACAGCGAGAGGCACCTCTTCTAACATAAAGATAATTGCTGACACAGCAGGGTTAAAAACACAAACCCTCAGTCAGACCACAAGCCATAAATGATATGCTGTAAATTAAGAGAAAGTCTTCCGCCTCCAGTCCGGGATTTTTTTTTTTTCTAACGTGAAAAAACAGTGACCAGAGGTGCTTCCTAGTGAAAATTAAGACACACCAGCATGGGCAAGGAAGGGGTTTTACAATAATAAAATAAACATAAAAAGACACGTTTAAAGGAGTTCCTGCAAAACGTGCTAGTTTGCTTGTCAGAGTTTTGCCCCAATGACTTGACCAGAGTACAAAAACCAGACCAACAAAACTTGGAAATTGATGTTAGCTGTAAGGAGCTCTTTTAATATAAGCTTTGTGAATGTGAATGTGACTGCATGATAGGAGCAGTCACTGAGATCTGGGCTCCTTCACATTGGCCACTGCCCAGACACAGACTCACTAAGATTGGGGCCCTGTCACGTAGAGCACTGCTCAGTCACAGAGTCACTGAGATCGGGGCCACATGGTGCCAGGCACTGCCCAGAATCACAGTCATGAAGACTGGGGCCCCATCACGCAGGGCGCTGCCCGGACAAAAAGTCGCTGGGATTGGGGCCCCGTCACGCTGGGTACTGCCCGACACAATGTCAATGAGATCAGGGCCACATAGTGCCAGGCGCTGCCCAGACACAACGTCACTGAGATTGGGGCCCCGTCATGTAGGGCGCTGCCAGGGGCGGCTCTACGAATTCCACTGCCCCAAACAGGGCGGCGCACCGCGCCGCTCGCGCTGCCGGGCACCGATCCCGCGCCTCCGCGGGACCTCCCGCAGACGTGCCGCTGGTCCCGCACCTACGGTGGAGCTTCCGCAGTCATGCCTGCGGGAGGTCCACATGAGCCAAGGGACCAGCGCACCCGCCACAGTCATGCCTGCGGGAGGTCCGGTCGTCCTGCGGCTCCGTTGGACCTCCCGCAGGCATGACTGCGGAAAGTCCGCCGGACCCGCCTGCTGCACTCCAGTTAAAATGCCGCCCCACACGCGCGCTTGGCACGCTGGGGTCTGGAGCCAGCCCTGGGCGCTGCCCTGACACACAGTCACCGAGATCAGGAGGGCCTAGTCACTTTGGGTGCTGCCCAGATGCAGATTCACAGCCATAGAGAACAGGACATGTGGAATCCCCACCATTGACAATAAAAGTTCTGTCAAACTTCCTTATTTCATTGACTGGAAATTGACTCTTAGTTGGGCCATGATAGGTGCTCCTAGGCACTCCCGTAATACGTGCTGTGCGGAGCCTCATGCCATGGGTCCTAGGCCATGACTGGGCCTATATAGATACCTAGGACTGTGTTGGATTCTCCATCATGTGGAAAGTTCTTCCATGGCTAATTGCGCTTCTTGAAAAATAGCAGTAAGCAGGGTCTGAATGAGCTCTCCCCTAACATCTAGTGATGAAGCAGGGGAAAAGACCTCTGAAGCATGTAGACATACGGTGACATTGAAAAAAGGCGAGAAACGATTTTTGTCCCTTTGCTTTCACAAGGGGGGCAGGGGCTGACGACATATACCCTGAACCACCAGCGACAATGTTTTTGACCCTTCCGGCTTTGGGAGCTCAGTCAAGAATTCAAATGGTTTTCGGAGAGTGCGGGAACTGTGGGATAGCTACAGTCATCAGTCACCGCTCCCTCCGTGAGCATCCATTTGATTTCTTTGGCTTTCTGGTACAATTGTCTCAGCTCCTTAAGTTTCATGCAGCACTGTGTTGAGCCCCTGTTGTGGCCTCTGTCCATCATAGCGTTGGAGATTTTTTCAAATGTTTTGGCATTTCGTCTATTGGAATGGAGTTGTGATAGAACAGATTAATCAGCTTCAGTATCTCCCATACGGTCCATGCTGGAGCTCTTTTTTGACTCTGGGACTGCATGGTCACCTGTGCTGATCAGCTCTCCACACTGGGCAAACAGGAAATGAAATTCAAAAGTTCGCGGGGCTTTTCCTGTCTACCTGGCCAGTGCATCCAAGTTCAGAATGCTGTCCAGAGCAGTCACAATGGTGCACTGTGGGATAGCGCCCGGAGGCCAATACCATCGAATTGTGGCCACACCAACCCTAATTCGAAATGGCAATACCGATTTCAGCACTACTCCCCTCGTAAGGGAGGAGTACAGATATCGATATTAAGAGCCCAGATCAGATGATAAACAGTCACATAAAAAAGAATCTGGCACATCAGAAAAGGGCAGACACATAAACAGGGACACGTTTTTAAAGTGCTTGTACACAAATGCTAGAAGTCTAAATAATAAGATGGGTGAACTAGAGTGCCTTGTGATAAAGGAGGATATTGATATAATAGGTGTTAAATCCTTGGGGCAGCTGGTGTAGGAAGCAATCACTTGAGGTCAGAGAGCAGGCAGCTAACCAAAACCTCCATTTTATTTACAGATATACAGAGAGCTCACTCAGCCGGTTGAAACCGGTTGAGCTAACCCATAATAATCTAACTCAGTTGCCATAGCAACAAAAACCATGACAACCAAATACACAACATATTCCTCCCCCCCTAATAAGAACATCCCCTAAATAAAACACACACTAGACTAGAGAAGGAGGGTAGACTGCCTCCATTCCCGGCTAAACCCTGGGGATTATTTTGCCCCATAACCGTGGGTTCGCCCTAGCTAAAGATCCAGCCGATGAGGAGGCCTTCTGTCTCTAGGTGGATTACGGCGAACTTCTGGTGTTATTGCACCCGAAAGCACTAGGGGCTCAGGGTCCGCAGCACGAACAGGTGAGGAGGTGGTATCAGCTCGTGCTGGGCAAAGGGGTATCTCAGCCGCCGGCAGTAATGGAGGAGAACAGTCAGAAACAGGTGACTCGTGATTCGGTCCTCACCAGAAGAGGTGAAGTCAGACCCTCAACTGCAGATGGGTCCTGAGGACTGGCATGACCTGGCAACAGCTGATCTACATGTCGCCGCCAGGTAAGATTCTCTGCAGTCCGGACTGTGTAGGAAACAGATCCTGTTTGAGTGATGACTGTGGCCGGAACCCATTTAGCTCTGGAAGTATAATTCCGAGACAAAACTGGCTGTCCCGGGCTAAAGGTTCGGTCTTTTGCTCTGGGTGCCCGTCTGATGACTTGATATTGCTGCTGATGTTGCACAATTTGTCGGGGTTCAGAAGGTTTCAGCAGATCAAAGCAAGTGCGCAGCTGTCGTCCCATCATTAGAAAGGCCGGAGATGCGTGGGTCGTAGCATGAGGTGTGTTTCTGTAGGAAAGTAAAAAGGTATCCAGACGCTTTTGAATGGAGTGTTGTCCCCTTGCTGATTTCAAAGCATTTTTCATTGTCTGCACAAATCTTTCAGCTAATCCGTTGGTGGACGGATGATATGGTGCTGACATGATGTGGTGTATCCCATTTGCCTTCATAAAATTTTGAAACTCCTGAGAAACGAACTGCGGTCCGTTGTCGCTCACAAGTTGTTCTGGCAGACCAAAACGACTAAAGAGTCCTCGTAGTTTTTGGATAGTACTCTCTGCAGAAGTGGACTGCATTATAGAGACTTCTGGCCATTTAGAATGGGCATCTATTGCCACCAAGAACATGCTTCCTTCAAGGGGGCCAGCAAAGTCAACGTGAATACGTTGCCACAGGTTTTCAGGCCAGTCCCATGGGTGCAGGGGTGCCCACTGGGGTGCATTCCTCACACCCTGACATGACATACAAGCTTTTGCCTTCTCTTCAATAGCGCTGTCCAGTCCAGGCCACCAAAAATAGCTTCGTGCAATTTCCTTCATGCGCACTATTCCACAGTGACCGGAATGTAACTGTTCTAACATCTGTGATCTCAGTGGTGGTGGAATAATGACACGTCTCCCCCACAACAAACAACCAGATTGGACCGATAACTCCGTCCGCTTGGACATGTAGGGAACAAGGTCGGATGAGACCGGAGAGGTTTGTCGAGATTTTCCATGCATCACCAGGTCCATAACGTGGGACAATACTGGGTCAACGCGAGTTGCCTTCTTTATCTGAGTAGCAGTGATGGGTGTATTCTCTACCTGTTCAAAGTAGAAGATTTCCTTTTGGGCACTATCTTGGTGTTTGACCGGCAAAGGCAACCTTGAGAGGCCATCTGCATTGCCGTGCAGAGTGGATTTCCGATATTTGATTTCATATGTGTGTGCTGAAAGTAACAATGCCCAACGTTGCATACGACTAGCAGCTAATGGGGGAATGCCTGTGTAGGGTCCAAAAATTGATGTCAGAGGTCGATGGTCTGTGAGAAGAGTAAATTTTCACCCAAACAGGTACTGATGAAACTTCCGAATTCCAAAAACAATTCCTAATGCCTCACATTCGATTTGGGCGTAGTTAGTTTCTGCTTTGCTTAGAGTGCGTGAAGCAAAAGCAATAGGTCTCTCTTCTCCTGAAGGCATAATATGTGACACGACTGCTCCCACTCCATATGGGGAGGCATCGCAGGCCATTTGCAGTGGTAAGGATGGATCAAAGTGCGTTAGAACTTCAGAATTTAGCAATGCATCCTTAGCTTTGTTAAACGCAACATCACAGGCTTCAGTCCACTTCCAGGCCTTGTTCTGCCCAAGGAGCTCATGAAGTGGTTTTAGCAGTGTGGCTAACTGTGAGATGAACTTTCCATCATAGTTCAGGAGTCCTAGAAACGAGCGCAGCTGGCTTACATTTCGAGGTGGGGGAGCCTCCACAATAGCTTTAACTTTTGCAGGGGCCTTATGAAGACCTGCAGAATTAATGATGTGTCCCAAATATTCAACAGAGGGCTTGAAGAATTCACACTTGTCTTTGCGAACTCGTAGGCCATACTCTTCCAGTCTTTGTAGGGTAGCCTCTAAATTCTTTAAGTGATCCTCTTCATTTCTTCCAGTGACCAGGATATCATCCAGATAGCACTGAACTCCTGACAAGCCACACAAGATCTGGTCCATAGCCCTCTGCAACAGGGAGGGAGCAGATGTTATTCCGAAGGGTAGGCGACAGTATCGATAAAGCCCCTTATGAGTCACAATAGTCAACAGCTCTTGGGACTTTTCATCGACATGCATCTGTAAATATGCTTGACTCAGATCAATCTTACTGAACTTTTGTCCCCCAGCCAGGCCTGCGAAGAGGTCATCGATGCGGGGAAGCGGGTATTGCTCTGCACACAACACTGGGTTGACAGTGACTTTAAAATCACCGCAAATCCGGAGAGAGCCATCTTTCTTCATGATTGGAACGATAGGAGTGGCCCATGAGCTATGGGTAACTGCTATTAGGACTCCATTGGTGACCAGGCGCTCCAGGTCTGCTTCAACTTTTGGCCTGATGGCATATGGCACAGTTCGGGCTTTCAGATATTTTGGTGGACTGTCAGGTTTAATGTTCAATGTCACAGTGATTCCCTTCATACTTCCCAAATCATCTCCAAAAACAGCAGCATGTTTCCTTAGAATAGGGGTTAGACTGGTTTCTTCTTTAGTCATCCGGTGCACTTCTGCCCAGTTCAGTTGAATCTTCCCAAGCCAAGACCTACCCATTAAGGCTGGGTAGTCACCTCTCACCACAAACAGTGGCAATTTAGCTGCCTGTCCATTGAGCTCCACCTTAACATCAATAGTGCCCAACATGGGCACAGCTTCACCTGTATACGTCTTCAGAACAGTTTTTGTTGCCTTAAGCGGAAGATGCTGTAGCTTTTCCTTATACATAGTCTCAGGAACCAGCGAGACAGCTGCACCGGTGTCTAGTTCCATGCGTATAGGTTTGCCCTCCAATAAAGGGGTTACCCAGTATGCATGTGAGCCCACTGCCAAAGACAAAACATGCAGTGGCACTTCCTCTTGTGAGGAGGTGTCACCTTGATCATCCTGGGTCTGCTCTAGGGTATGCAAGGTTCCTCTTTTTGTCGGCCAGACCACAGGCCTCTTTTTCTTTTGTTTACAGGCATACTCAATGTGTCCCTTTTTGCCACAGTGTCGACACACCAGGTCCTTACACCAGCATTCTGATGCCTGGTGACCCAGCTTACCACAGCGGTAACATTCTTGACTCTGCAGCGTTTTGTGGGTCAGTTCTTGTGACACTTTTTGCACCCTAGGGGATGCACCGATGTATTGTGCCTCCCTTGTAGCCAGTTCCATGGAGACAGCGATATCAACAGCCTTCTGTAATGTAAGCTGAGCCTCTGTCAGTAGGCACTTCCGTATAGCTTCACTGCAGAGGCCACACACTAGCCTGTCACGCAGGGCATCATTTAACATCTCTTTAAATTCACAGTGTTCTGCTAGCTTTTTTAAAATGGCTACAAATTGTACAACTGTTTCATCTTTCTTTTGGTCTCTTTTGTGGAACCGATATCTTTCAGCAATTACCAGTGGTTTTGGGGAGAAATGAGACCCCAGGATTTCCACAATGTCACTGTAAGATTTAGTCTCAGGCTTAACAGGGTGCAGTAAGCTGCGTAGCAGAGAGTAGGTTTTAGCCCCTACAACAGTTAAGAATATTGGCACCTTCTTCGCTTCTGTAATGTCATTTGCAATACCAAAAAGCTCAAAACGCTCAGTATACACATGCCACTGCTCTGTATTCTCATCAAAAGGCTCCAGGGGCCTGGTCAGAGTAGCCATGATTTTTAGTTTCACTTTCACAGTCAGTGCAAACAAGCAGCTTTTGTTTGTTTGTTTGTTCTTTACCTTGACTTCTACTTCCTTCTGTTACTGGAGCAGCACCAGGATCCCATCCTCGTCGCCAGTGTTAAATCCTTGGGGCAGCCGGTGTAGGAAGCAATCACTTGAGGCCAGAGAGCAGGCAGCTAACCAAAACCTCCATTTTATTTACAGATATACAGAGAGCTCACTCAGCCGGTTGAAACCGGTTGAGCTAACCCATAATAATCTAACTCAGTTGCCATAGCAACAAAAACCATGACAACCAAATACACAACAATAGGCATCACAGAAACCTGGTGGACTGAGAGCAATCAATGGGACACAATCATTCCGGGGTACAAAATATATCGGAAGGACAGAACAGGTCGTGCAGGGAGGGGAGTGGCACTATATGTGGAAGAAAATGTAGACTCAAATGAAGTAAAAATCTTAAGCGAAGCCACATGTTCCATAGAATCTCTATGGATAGAAATTTCATGCTCTAATAAAAATATAACATTAGGGATCTATTATCAACCACCTGACCAGGACAGTAATAGTGATGATGAAATGCTAAGGGAAATTAGAGAGGCTATCAAAATTAAGAACCCAATAACAGTGGGGGATTTCATTATCCCCATATTGACTGGGAACATTTCACTTCAGGACGAAATGCAGAGATAAAATTTCTCGATACTTTAAATGACTGCTTCATGGAGCAGCTGGTATGGGAACCCATAAGGGGAGAGGCAACTCTACATTTAATCCTGAGTGGAGCTTAGGAGCTGGTCCAAGAGGTAACTATAGCAGGACCGCTTGGAAATAGTGACCATAATACAATAGCACTCAACATCCCTGTGGTGGGAAAAACATCTCAACAGCCCAACACTGTGGCATTTAATTTCAACAAGGGGGAACTATGCAAAATTGAGGGGGTTAGTTAAACAGAAGTTAAAAGGTACAGTGACTAAAGTGAAATCCCTGCAAGCTGCATGGGCCCTTTTTAAAGACACCATAATAGATGCCCAACTTCAATGTATACCCCAAATTAAAAAACACAGTAAAAGAACTGAAAAAGAGCCACTGTGGCTTAACAACCATGTAAAAGAAGCAGTGAGAGATAAAAAGACTTCCTTTAAAAAGTGGAAGTCAAATCCTAGTGAGGCAAATAAAAAGGAGCATAAACCCTGCCAAATTAAGTGCAAGGGTGTAATAAGAAAAGCCAAAGAGGAGTTTGAAGAATGGCTAGCCAAAAACTCTAAAGGTAATAACAAAATGTTTTTTAAGTATATCAGAAACAGGAAGCCTGCTAAACAACCAGTGGGGCCCCTGACGATGGAAATACAAAAGGAGTGCTTAAAGACGATAAAGTCATTGTGGAGAAACTAAATGGATTCTTTGCTTCAGTCTTCATGGCTGAGGATGTTAGGGAGATTCCCAAATCTGAGCTGGCTTTTGTAGGTGACAAATCTGAGGAACTGTCACAGATTGAAGTGTCACTAGAGGAAGTTTTGGAATTAATTGATAAACTCAACATTAACAAGTCACCGGGACCAGATGGCATTCACCCAATGCTAGGGGTCACCAAATGAAATTAATAGGCAGCAGGTTTAAAACAAATAAAAGGAAGTTCTTCTTCACGCAGCGCACAGTCAACTTGTGGAACTCCTTGCCTGAAGAGGTTGTGAAGGCTAGGACTATAACAACATTTAAAAGAGAACTGGATAAATTCATGGTGGTTTAGTCCATTAACGGCTATTAGCCAGGATGGGTAAGAAATGGTGTCCCTAGCCTCTGTTTGTCAGAGGGTGGAGATGGATGGCAGGAGAGAGATCACTTGATCATTGCCTGTTAGGTTCACTCCCTCTGGGGCACCTGGCATTGGCTACTGTTGGTAGACAGATACTGGGCTAGATGGACCTTTGGTCTGACCCGGTACGGCCGCTCTTATGTTCTTAGGTTAAGAGCCCTTTATATCAAAATAAAGGGCTTCGTTGTGTGGACGGGTGCAGGGTTAATTCGGTTTAACGCTGCTAAATTCGAGATAAACTCATAGTGTAGACCAGGCCTAAGTATAGCATCGCTAGCTAAGCAGGGAGTAGTGTTGCCAAGTCCATGTGAGAGCCAGAGCTGTGGGGGGTTGATATTTTTGGCTCTGTTTTAAGCATGTTCTGTTCTACTGGCTCATTTAGAGTCACAGCCCATCAGACTTGGAGGAGGGTCTTTGTTTCTGCTCAGTGATCCCTAGAGCTGAAATGGCTGGTGAGCAGTGTAGCAGGGTGGTTACCCTGCACCTGCCTTAAAGGGCTTGAAACAGCCCTCAGAGCGGGCTGTGGCAGGGGAAAGGCTGGGCTGATTGGAAAACAGCCACAGCTGTGAATGGCTTAATGCGGGCCCAGCTGGCCCTTATAAGACGGCTGTGAGCCAGAGGCCCAAGAGGAGTCTCTCTCCAGGCTGGGTACTGGGAGTGAAGCAGGGCTGGGGAGAACCAGAGGAGCAGGGGAGCTCCAGGCTGGCAACTCCCCAGGCTGCAGGGCCTGGTCCAAGGCCCATGGAGGTACTGGGAGGCAGAGGAAGGCAGCAGGTCCGAACCCCCTTGCCTATGATGAGTGGCCTTTACAAGCAGGTTTCTGGGCTGAGACTTAGGCCCCCTGCAGGGATAGGTGCAGTGACCGATAAGGAGGAGGCTACAGCAGCAGTGAGGTGAAATCAAAGCCTCGTGAAATCACTCACAGCTGGGCTAAGGGGGGAACCTGCAGGAGGTGCCATTCTAGAGATGGCAGCAAGCAGCGGCAGAGATGACAGTGGTGCGCAGGGAGAAAGGTGACAAAGGTGGACTTTAGCAAAGCTTTTGATACGGTCTCCCACAGTATTCTTGCCAACAAGTTAAAGAAGTATGGGCTGGATGAATGGACGGTAAGGTGGATAGAAAACTGGCTAGATGGTCGGGCTCAACGGGTAGTGATCAATGGTTCCATGTCTAGTTGGCAGCAGGTGTCAAGTGGAGTGCCCCAAGGGTCGGTGTTGGGGCCAGTTTTGTTCAATATCTTCATTAACGATCGGGAGGATGGTGTGGACTGCACCCTTAGCAAGTTTGCAGATGACACTAAACTGGGAGGAGTGGTTGATATGCTGAAGGGTAGGGATAGGATACAGAGGGACCTAGACAAATTAGAGGATTGAGCCAAAAGAAATATGATGAGGTTCAACAAGGACAAGTGCAGAGTCCTGCACTTAGGACGGAAGAATCCCATGCACTGCTACAGACTAGGGACCAAATGGCTGGGCAGCAGTTCTGCAGTGGACGAAAAGTTGAATATGAGTCAACAGTGTGCCCTTGTTGCCAAGAAGGCTAATGGCATTTTGGGTTGTATAAGTAGGGGCATTTCCAGCAGATCGAGGGATGTGATCATTCCCCTCTATTCAGCACTGGTGAGGCCTCATTTGGAGTACTGTGTCCAGTTTTGGGCCCCACACTACAAGAAGGATGTGGATAAATTGGAGAGAGTCCAGTGGAGGGCAACAAAAATGATTAGGGGGCTGGAGCACATGACTTATGAGGAGAGGCTGAGGGAACTGGGATTGTTTAGTCTGCAGAAGAGAAGAATGAGGGGGGATTTGATAGCTGCTTTCAACTACCTGAAAGGGAGTTCCAAAGAGGATGGATCTAGACTGTTCTCAGTGGTAGAAGATGACAGAACAAGGAGTAATGGTCTCAAGTTGCAGAGGGGGAGGTTTAGGTTGGACATTAGGAAAAACTTTTTCACTAGTAGGGTGGTGAAGAACTGGAATGGGTTACCTAGGGAGGTGGTGGAATCTCCTTCCTTAGAGGTTTTTAAGGTCAGGTTTGACAAAGCCCTGGCTGGGATGATTTAGTTGGGTTTGGTCCTGCTTTGAGCAGGGGGTTGGACTAGATACCTCCTGAGGTCCCTTCCAACCCTGAGAGTCTATGATTCTATGAAAGATCAGCAGCACAGGTCCCAGTGAGTGGCAAGTGGCAGCAGCAATTACAGCAGCACCGGTGGCATTGCACACCCCTCCCCTTTAGGGCAGTAGCGTAGCTAGCAGGGTTCAGTGGAAGCACCCGCGGCAGGCGCGGAAGCGGCACCTGCCAGCCAGCGCTGCCAGCAGCACGGCCGGAGGAGCCATGGGGCGGCAGCGGCAGCCTGGCACGGACGCGGCACCTGCCGGCCGGCGCTGCCAGCAGTTCCTGCTGGCCCAGAAGAGCCCGTCATCACGGCCGCAAAGCAGAGGCAGCGGCAGAGCCCGTGCATGCTGGAGGAGCGGATGCCGTGGCTCTGCGCTGCTCAGGGCAGCCACACTGGGCGGACCTGTAGCCAGTCACTCCCAGCAGGAGCCTCGGCGCCGCCCACGGCTCACCGGAATAAACCCCCCTGTCCTCTGCCAGCCTCCCTGTACAGCCATGTGGGGGGCGGTGTGGCCGGAGGAGCGAGGGGGGGGCGCAGCATGGCCGCAGTGTGGCCGAAGGAGCCAGCCAAGGGTGGGGAGGGAGCACAGCGTGGCCGGAGGAGGAGCCAAGGCGGGGGGCACCTTTTTTATGTTTGCTCCCCCTGCTCTTAGAACCTGGCTATGCCACTGCTTTAGGGGTGGGGAGATAACCCCCATAAATGAGTGGTAGGAATAGCTCAATGGTTTGAGCATTGGCCTGTTACGCCCAGGGCTGTGAGTTCAGCCCTTAAGGGAGCCATTTGGGGATTTAGTTGGGAGATTGGTCCTGCTTTGAGCAGAGGCTTGGACTAGATGATTTCCTGAGGTCCCTTCCAACCCTAATAATCTATGAGCCTATGATCAGGCTTGCACCCCTGAATTTAGGGACCTTGCTGGCTTCACACAAGCAGCTCTGAGGGTATGTCTACACTACCAGATTAGCTCATTTTAAATTAATTCAAATTTTTGAAATCGACCTTACAAAGTCAAATTTGTGTGTCCACACTAATGACGCTAATTCGACTTTGTGAGTCCACACTAACGGGGCAAGCGTCGACATTGGAAGCGGTGCACTGTGGGAAGCTATCCCGCAGTCCCCGCTGCCCATTTGAATTCTGGGATTTCCCCACAATGCATGCTGGGGGGGAAAATGTGTCGAGGGTGGTCTTGGGTAACTGTCATCATTCAATGTGCTTTCTGACATCTCAAGGGGAGATGGAGGAGCTTACTGACTTGCTCGGATCTCAGCGAAACCAATATCCCCATTGTTATTGCAGCTTGCTGTGTGCTCCACAATCTCTGTGAGAGCAAGGGGGAGACCTTTATGGCGGGATGGGAAGTTGAGGCAAATCGCCTGGCTGCTGATTACGCTCAGCCAGACAGCCGTGCGATTAGAAGAGCCCAGCGGGAAGCGCTGTGCATCCGGGAGGCTTTGAAAGCTAGGTTCCTCAGCGAGCAGCGTGACCTGTGACTGTTCAGTTTCTTTACAGAGAAGCTGAACCTGCCCCTGCTTCAGTTACTGTTGACTTTCTTCTGCGGTTACATACCCTGTTCACCACGTTTCCCCTCTTCCAACACACGTTTAAAAATAAAGTTAATGGAACATTGTTAATTAACAACGTTTTCTTTATTAATGAATTCGCGTTAAAGGGTTGAAACAGGGACGCAGACTGTGGTGGGTAGGGTGTGCAGAGATGTTAACACCGCTTCTACACTCGAGGAATGATAGGCTCCTGCTCCTAGAGCGGTCTGCAGTGCCGGACTGGTTGTTTCAACGGAGCCTGCCATCCCTCCTTTTCGGGACTTTGTGTGCGGGGGCTACGTGACCTTGTGGCGGGGGAGGACAGTTACAGATTCCCCTGCTGCGTGGCTCTGTGGTCCGGGACAAGGACCGCTGCATAAGTTCTGTAACCGCCCTCCCATGCCACAAAGTCACATACCCCCCACGCACACAGAACATGGAAAACACCTCCCAGACCGACCAGGGTGCCTACTGACTGTACTGTGTGTGTGACCTGCTGCTGATCCTGCCCCCGTGTCTGTACCCTGGTAAAGGTGACTGACCTGTCCAATTACCAACCCCCTTCCCCCCCCCCCTTCACAGACAGTCTTCTGTGGAAAAACTTGACGGAAATAGTAATTAACAGCAAACTACTTTTAATAATCAACTACACAGTTAGGGGATGAAACTGGGATTGGGGCTTCGGTTAGCCAGGAAGGGAAGGACTTCTCAACATTTAGGGAATGAGAGCCTTCTTGTATTTGTGCACTCTGCAGGGGTGTAGTGAAAGTTTTCATGGCCCCTGTCGCCCCTCCTTCTCGTTACTTTGGGTGAGGGGGGGGTTGGGACTTTGTGGCGAGGGAGGGCGGTTGCAGATACAGTGCAGGGGGGCTCTGTCCTCCTGCCTGTGGTCCTGCAGAACAGCCACAAGGCGACGGAGCGTGTCAAATTTTCCCTGGGCATTTCCTGTGTGGCTGGTCAGAACATCCAAGCTCGGACTGCTGTCCAGAGCGTCAACAGAGTGGTGCACTGTGGGATAGCTCCCGGAGCTACTAAGGTCGATTTCCGTCCACACATAGCCTAATTCGACATAGCAATGTCGAATTTAGCGCTAGTCCCCTCGTCCAGGAGGAGTACAGAATTCGAACTAAAGAGCCCTCTGTGTCGAATTAAATGGCTTCCTGGTGTGGACGGGCGCACGGTTAATTCGAATTAACGCTGCTAAATTCGAATTAAAGTCCTAGTGTAGACCAGGCCTGAGTGTGGTGCAGCAGAGGGAAAAGGGGAGTGGCATGTTAAAGGGATATTCATCTACCAGAGTTTCACACTGCAAGGTGGGACACTGAGGCAAAGGACACTGCCCAAGATACTGAGGGCAGGTATTTACTTGTGGTTCTGCCCTGTCTGCTGGTATTAAATAGGCTGATTTCTTAATATCTGGTGACAGGGCAAGGCCAGATGGCTATAGTCAAGTAATGGGAGACAGATATATTAGTCACAGGCTAAACAAATCCCTATGACCAGAATAAGCAAATGGCAGCTGCTCCAGGTCAGTTAAGATACCTGGGGCCAATAAGATCTTTCCAGCAGGCAGGGAGGACAGCTAGGTTGATTGGGACACCTGAAGCCAATCAGGGGCTGGCTGAAAGTAGTTAAAAGTTAGTTGGGTGGGGGCTGATGTCAGGAGCTGTAGGAGGAAATTGTGCTGTTGGGGAAACTGAGCAGTACCCACCATCTCAGGCACAAGGAAGGAAGCCCTGCGGTGAGGGTGAAGTGGATCTTGAGGAAGTGGGGGCTGCTGTGGGGAAGTGGCCCAGGGAATTCTACACACATCCTGTTTCTAAAAAGTCAGCTGCTATAGCTGATACTATTAAGGTCCCTGGGCTGGAGCCCAGAATAGAGGGTGGGCCCAGGCTCCCCCCCTTTGCCCCCCAATTAATCACTGAGACTGGGAGCCAACAGAGACGGTACAAGGAAGGATAGTTTCTCCTCAGCTCCCTCACTGGCTTATGATGCAAATGGCTCAGTAGGCTGTGACCATTGCCTCCAGAGAGAGAAGGGCTCTGTGGAGGGCCACAGTGAGCCTCTGAGGCTAGTGAAATCTGCCAGGAAACATGGGACCCACAGAGACAAGGACAGAGCTTTGTCACAATCTTAACACTGTGTGTGTTGGGGCACTAGGGAGTGGGGGTTCTGTGTGGGGTGCTGGGCAGCTGTGGTGGGGCTGTGGGCAGGGGGGGCACTAGGAGTGTTGTGCATTTGTGGAGTGGGGTCTGGTGGGGGATGCTGGGAATAGCAGGTCTGGGGGGGCTCTGTCCATAGAGAGTCAGGGGGGTGTTCATGTTTGCTAGGGGGGCTGTGTGGTGTGGCATGGGCCTTGCACCACAGGGCCGGGCATGCCACTTATGTCTGGCACCTGCCAGTTTGTAAATAGTGCCCTTGCACTGGGCTGAGTGGAGCAGGGCTGGCCCAGCTGTTCCATGCCCCATTGCCCCTGGCTGGCCTCTCGCTCCGGGGACTGGCCCCCCACCCCCTGTGCCATGCTCCATTGGCTCCATGGGGGCCCACAGATATGTTTGGTGCCGGGCCCACAAAAGGTTAATCCAGCCCTGATTACACACAGTGAGGAAGAGTCTGCACTGAGAGGAGAAGGGGTAAGTGTTTGAGAGGTTAAGGGGGCCAGTCTCGGGTCTACAATGGTGCCAGTGGCGCCATGGAGCAGGGCCCATGCTCAGAAGGGGCCCTGGCCTGTTCCACTTGCACTGTGCCCTGAGGCCCTGCCAGCCTCCTGGCTCCCCCACTTGCTCCTCTATGCCTGCCCGCCAGCTGGCCAAGGGCTCCTCTCCACCCCCTGGCCCCACCCACCGGCTCCTCTCTGCCCCCTGGCCGGACCCCAGTGCACCTCCGGCTCTGGGCAGTCTCTGCTTCCCACCACCTGTGGGGCCCCGCCCGTCTCCCCAGAGCTGAGCTGCCTGGGACTGGTGCAGGAGCCTGGCCAGCTTCAGCCAAGTGTGGAGGGACTGAGGGGCTGGGCTGGGCCCTTCCAGGCAAGTGGGTCCTGAGGGAGCCCGGCTGGGGCAGACCCTGGCCTGGCTGATGACACCACTCCCGAGGGAACGGAGCAATTCCCGGCCCTGGGACCAGCCCTGGCTCAGCCCAGCAGACACAGCTGCCTCCCAGGAAGGCTGGTGACTGTGGCCTGGATGCAGGGCATGGAAGAGGGACTCTCTGGGGTGTCTGGGGGAGGCGGTGCTGGGCGGTGCAGGGGTGGGGTAGATGTGTGTGTTGGGGGACTAGAGAGTGGGAGTTCTGTGTGGGGTGCTGGGCAGTTGTGGTGGGGCTGTGGGCAGGGGGTGCTCAGTAGGGATGGTGTGCATGATGCTGTACATTTATGGCAGGATCTGGGGGACCGTTGGGCATAGTGGTTCTGGCGGGCCTCTGGCCATAGGGAGTCGGAGGGTGTTTGTGTTGGGTGGTGGGGCTGTGTGTCTCAGCATGGGCCCATCCCCGAGGGGAAGGGGCACACTGGCAGCACAGGGTCGGGTGGGCCAGTGTGCATCTAGCACAGGGGTAGGCAACCTGTGGTACGTGTGCCGAAGGCAGCACGCGAGCTGATTTTCAGTGGCACTCACACTGCCCAGGTCCTTGCCTGGGTCCAGAGGGGCCTCTGCATTTTAATTTAATTTTAAATTAAGCTTCTTAAACATTTTAAAAACCTTATTTACTTTACATACAACAATAGGTTAGTTATATATTATAGACTTATAGAAAGAGACCTTCTAAAAACGTTAAAATGTATGACTGGCACATGAAACCTTAAATTAGAGTGAATAAATGAAGACTCAGCACAGCACTTCTGAAAGGTTGCCGACCCCTGATCGAGCAACTGCTGGTTTGTAAATAGTGCCCTCTCACTGGGATCAGCAGAGAGGGACCACCCCTGCCAGGCCGTGCCCTTTTGCCCCTGGCTGGCCCCTCGCTCTGGGGTCCGCCCGTGCCATGTTCCATTGCCTCCATGGGGGTCCATAAATATATTTGGAGCCAGGCCCACAAACAGTTAATCCAGCCCTGAAGGGGGCTTGTGGGTGTAAGGGAAAATTGAGTAGGCCCAAACTTTGACCAAGATAACTTTAATTAAAATAACTGTGTACAAGGGGCAGGAGAAGAGACTCGGATAGACAGCTGACCCCCAGGACCGGAGGACCGCGAGTCGTTCCCCGCCAGACCCAGGGCCCATCTGAAAGTTAAGAGACCTTTTGAAATCTCTGTTGTGGGTTTCTGGAGGAGGACTGCCCGTAGGCTCTGGGTTCGGGTAAGTTGCACGCTCTATTCAGACTTTTTGCTGCCAGACATGCCTGACGCCCTTCTGCTTCTGTTCTGGTTTCCCTGGGAAGAGCCACTGGGAGTGGCTGGGTAGGTCTATGGATGGACCTCTGTTTTGTGTGCCAGTGTGAATGTTTGAGTGAGAGAAAGGGTCACAGGAAGACGCCCAAAGCTCTCTGTGAAGCCGCCGGCTCGTGACCAGAGGTGTCTCTAAAGAAGCCCTGTGGCTCCAACTAGTGGGCTACGATGAGAGCCCCAACCAAGACAATTTCCCTCTGCAAGGCATGACTGGCGAGGGGTCTGTCTGGGTCTAGGATTGTATGACCCCATCCCCTACCATCTGTGAACGGTCTGGTTTCCTCACCCTCTTTCCCTCTGGTTCCCCTCCTCCTCTGACGAGCCACTAAGGGGTCCAAACGCCCTACCGGAAGCAACAGAGTAAGCGGCACCATTCTCTCTGAGACTGGCCGATGCTCTTTGCTGGAAGAGGGTGTCGACAGTTGTGGACACCCTACATTAGCCTTCCCTGTGTGAAAGACCCGAGTGAAAGTGATCTGGTCTGGGAAATGGGGGGTGGTAAGTCGAAAGGAATTGTCATCCCACCAAAGGGCACACCGGCTGCGTACATGTACTCGAGTTACGGTCCTTCTACTTGCAAGTTACTGGAAAAAATGGAATTTGTATACCAGGAATAGGGAGGATTTAAAATTATGGTTTCCCTTAGAGGGAAAGTTTCAACCTTGACAAGATTGTGTACCTCAGAGGTGCACTTCTGGCCAATGTCAGTGTGAGGCATATTTCTACTGGCGTGAAGAAACAGAAAAACGGCGCCGTGAATCTCAAAGGAGGAGTCTCAAGGACTCCCAGGACAAACTTAATACACAATTAAAGGAGACAAAAGAGAAATGTCTAAGCCCCTGCTGGCCAGCAGACCTCTCTCTCTACTTCAAGGCCTCTTCGGGGTACCCTCTCAGCTCCCTCTGAAGATCCTATAAACTTATATTTAAACTGCAGTAGGGGTGCGCAACGTTCTTGTGCCCCACCCGGTCTCTTCACCTCTGACCATTTCTGTCGGTCCTTTGTCTCACTATCATGTTTTCCTCCTCAGTCCTTATTTGCCGGTTAACCTTTTGAGAAGAGACTTGCTGTGTAAATTAAATTGTACTATCTATTGTACCCCAGGTGGCGTGTCTTTGGGCGTGCCTGGTCCCAGTCCCAATAAGGTCCTGGCAATCTTACAGGTGGACACTCCCAGCCCTTCCTCATTGCAACAGGAATGGCTGGCTAAGGTCCCCTCACTCCGTGTGGGCTGATCATGCCAACCAGGTTGGGTACATTGAGTCTGCACATCCTGGTAAGGTTCACCTGAACCCCAGCAAGACCCCTTCGCAAGGTGCACCAATACCCTCTATCGAAACAGGCCGAGAAAGGAATTTAACCAGTAATCACCTGCTTAATTCAGCAGTCATTATTCCTATGGTCAATGAGTGTAACTTCCCCATTTTACCATGCTGTTAATGCTGCTGAGCCCTCCCCGGAGAGTGAGACACCTTTCTTTAGCTTATGAGCTCCTAGCAGACAGGGCACCCCCCTCCCGGTGTGTGTGACTGGAAGATGGGTGGGGGACAGTCTGAGAGTTCCCCCCTCACCACAGGAGGGCACCCCTGCGTATTACATGTGCATTCTGTCCAGGTGGCAAGCCTCATGGGGGATGATTTGGGTCACCCTTGTGTGACGTTATTGACATAATCTGGGACCATATAGAACATGGTTGAAACAAAAGTCCTGTAGTGGCACCAAATCTTGTATGAAGGGGGTCAAATGAAGTGTCTAAAACCAGGTTATAGGTTGCTGATTATGGTTATGCTGTCTGTATGCATGTATCATTTTTGTAGTTCAAATTATGAATATTGGCTCTGTACTGTCTGTACTTCAAACTTATGCTGTGCTTCTGGGAGACATCCCAGACAAGTTGGTGTTAGCTCTGCCTAGCCTGCTTGATGGCCCATTAAGGACCATCAGCTACACAATTGACCCATTGAGAGAAGGCAGATACGCCTTGTAACTCAGCAAAGTGGGCAAGAACTTGCCCATGTGACTCCAGACTCCATTTTGCTGTAATTTTCCACAATAAGAACAAAGAGGTGTTCTTACACCTGGAAAAGACTATAAAAGGCTGATACCTCATCTCCATCTTGTCTTCAGTCCTGCTTCTTACCTCTGGAGGGACTTTGCTACAAATGGAAGCTCTACACAAAGGACTGAATGACCCATTCCAGCGGGGGATGTACTCCAGAGACTTGATTTGAACCTGCAGTTTATTCTATCACCGCTACAAGCCTGAACCAAGAACTTTGCCATTACTGTATGTAATTGATTCCATTTAACCAATTCTAACTCTCATCTATATCTTTTTTCCTTTTATGAATAAACCTTTAGATTCTAAAGGATTGGAGACAGTGTGATTTGTGGGTAAGATCTGATTTGTATATTGACCTGGGTCTGGGGCTTGATTCTTTGGGATCGAGAGAACCCTTTTTTTCTTTATTGGGATATTGGTTTTTATAACCATTTGTCCCCAGGACGAGTGGGACTAGTGGTGATACTGGGAAACTGGAGTGTCTAAGGGAATTGCTTGTGTGACTTCTGGTTAGCCAGTGGGGTGAGAACAAAATCCTCTGTCTGGCTGGTTTGGTTTGCCTTAGAGGTGGAAAAACCCCAACCTTGGGCTGTAACTGCCCTGTTTTAAGTGATTTGTCCTGAATTGGCACTGTCAGTTAGGTCCTGCCAGAACAGCATCGTTACACCTTGCGAGTAATATCCTTAAGGAAAAGGACCAGGAGGGGTGGGGGATAGTCAAAAAGCCCACCCTCTTTGCTAAATTGGTAGTGAAACAATGCAAGCAGGCAACCACAGTTTGAGGAAGTTGAAAGTTAACTCTGTAGTTACTGGAGGGAATTAAGCAGTGAAACTTTGTACAAATGTTGAAAGAAGGTGTTACGAAAAGAGAAATTCTTGGGGTTTTTGCAGCCATTCCTTTGGAGAAAGGGCCCATTTCTCCAGCCGAATGTCTGTCAATAATCCAGGCAAGAGATTATTTAAGTGGAATTATTTAACTATGAACAAGTTAGTCAAATTTGCTAAAGAACACTCCTGGTGTGTATAATCTTTGTTTTATAAGTTTAAGATGAATTGTTATTTTTTGGTTTTACAACCTTAAAACACTTTTGCCAAACAAAAGAAACTAGTGTTGTTTAATTTTGGTATTTAGCATTTAACCCTTAAGGTAACGTAATGCTTTACAAGATTAAAATTGTTTTAAATAAAGACCAAAGTTGTGGCTGCAGCAGGGCAGTCAAAGCCAGGAGAATGGGAAAAGGTTTTAAATCTGTTTTGGTAACAAATAGTAGATAGCAGCAGAGAGTCCTGTGGCACCTTATAGACTAACAGGTGTATTGGAGCATGAGCTTTCGTGGGTGAATTCCCACTTCGTCGGATGCATTCACGCTCCAATACGTCTGTTAGTCTATAAGGTGCCACAGGACTCTGGGCTACCCCTCTGATAGAAGCTTTTGTCAGTACCCCCACACTAAGCCTTAAGGTGGCTCTGTGTAATCAAAGGTCACTTTGCCACAGGGGAGCCAAAATGGGTTGTCTTTTCCTTTTCAAATCAATGTGTGTTTGAAAGCAGGAGTTAGAAGTTAATTGTGTCCTTTTGAGACAGAGTCTCTAAGCGGCTGATAACTTTAAATCCAAAAAGAAACCGAGAATGTCTGTTTTAATGCAAGTATCAGAGAGGTAGCCGTGTTAGTCTGGTTCTGTAAAAGCAGCAAAGAATCCTGTGGCACCTTATAGACTAACAGACGTTTTGCAGCATGAGCTTTCGTGGGTGAATGCCCACTTCGTCGGATGTTTTAATGCAAATCACCTAAATGATAAAGATAGGTCAGGTTTCAATGGCTTCTATCTTTAAAACAAATACAGGAAAATATTATTTTATTTATTATAAGTTATTCCTCAGTTTTGCCTGCAATCAACAAGGATATTTGTAAGTGTGTGTGTGACACACACACACACACACACACACACACACACACACTTTAAGCAATAATCAGCCAACCCCAAGGGGGTAAAAATATGCTCTCTGTCTTTCTGAAAAATAGAAAAAGCTGATACCAACTAAAAAGCCAAGCAATGTTCTTGGAGTGTTGCTGGGTACACTTTATATCCTGCTCGCCTTTGGTGCTTCCCAGATGACTGCCTGGTTGCGCCCAGGGTGCTTTTGCCCTATTTGGCTCGCGTGGGCAAAGGGGTGGGGGGGAATGATTGCTGTAGTTAAATGAGCTTGGTTTGTACCGGATTTTTCTCTCGTGGCCCATCAATACTGCCATCAGTACCTGTGGCTGCCACGCACAGGGCCAGGACGACTGAGTCCCAAGCCAGGAGCCTCCCGCTGGATGGCATCTCCCTGGCTTGTGCTGGGCATCCCTCAGAGTCGCTCTCCCCTTAGGGAATTGCCAGGTGGGTCGCCTTGCAGAGCCGCCTATCAACAAGGGGATTTCACAGCTGCCCGGCTACACGTTGTTTGTGTTCCACGCACCTGGATGTGCGGGGAGAGGCAAATCCTCCTCTCCCGAGCTGGGCAACGGGTTGAGGTTGGAGCAGTGAGGGGGAATTGGGGGGGGGGTTCTCAGAGCAGTGCTGGGGTGTGGGGGGTGGGAAGATGCAGGGGGGGCTCTGTCCTTTGCCAACCTTCATCGGCTATCGCTGTGCTCTGGCATTTTACAACAAGAGCCCCCCAGACCCCACCCCCTTCACACAGTGTGAAGATGTAAGATAAACACTGGTCCTGAGGGAACAGAGACTTTTCTTAATTTGTTTGTGTCACGGAGTCCCCGGGCGATGCTCTGGAACTGCTCCCCATAGCGCCAGTCAGGACTTTGGGGAGCCTCCTCTCCCTTGGAGCCGACTGTCTTCAGGGCCGGAAGCTCAACCGTAGCATTCAGCATGTGCCCCTCCATGCGCTTCCCACAACGAGTCCACCCAGGCGGGGTCCTGGGGAAGCCAGAGGGTCCTGCACCCCCACCTTGCAGTCAGACGTGACTCTCAGCCAGCCAGTAAAACAGAGGTTTATTTAGATGACAGGAACACAGTCCAAAACAAGTCTTGCCAGTACAGACAACAAGACCCCCCCTTAGTTAGGTCCGTCTGGGGCCCCGGGGAGGCCACCGCCCCACTGGGAGGCCCGAGCCTCCTCGAGGCTCCTCTCCATTTCCCAGCCAGCTTCCAAAAAACTACCAACCCTCTCCAGCCCCTCCTCTCCGGGCTTTGTCTCTTTCCCAGGGCCAGGAGATCACCTGATCTCTCTATCTCCAACACCTTTAGCATCCCCTAGCAAAAAAATGGGCTATACCTGGAACCAGCTAGAGCGAATGGCCCAGGATAGAAGACTATGGAGATCTGTTGTTGGCGGCCCATACCCCGGTTGGGGTGACGGGCATGAATGAATGAATGATGCAGGGGGAAAGGGCCCGGCCATTAGTTGCTAGGCGACAGATGGTCGGCCAGAGCTGAGGCCCCCACACAGTATTCAGAGGGAACATTAAAACCAGTCCCAATTCATCACAGTTTGCTAACATGAAAAAATTCTGTAAAGAAATTATACAACTTTTACAGCGAGAGGCACCTCTTCTAACATGAAGATAAAGGCTGACACAGCAGGGTTAAAAACACAAACCCTCAGTCAGACCACAAGCCATAAGTGATATGTTGGAAATTAAGAAAGACTTCCGCCTCCAGCCTGGGAATTTACTTTTTTCTTTGCTTACATGAAAAAAACAGTGACCAGAGGTGCTTCCTAGTGAAAATTAAGACACACCCGCATGGGCAAGGAAAGGATTTTACAAAAATAAAATAAAACATAAAAAGACACGTTTAAAGGAGTTCCTTCAAAACGTGCTAGTTTGCTTTTCAGAGTTTTGCCCAAACGACTTGACCAGAATACAAAAACCAGACAAACAAAACTTGGAAATTGACGTTAGCTGTAAGGAGCTCTTTTAATATAAGCTTTGTAAAGTGTGAATGTGAACACGTGATAGGAGCAGTCACTGAGATCTGGGTGTGACAGGTTGGGTCACAGAGACCCCCTTGGGGCTGTCACCTGATGTGCTGAAACTACCTCTGAGCCAGTTTCCCCTGCCAGCTTGGGACTCCGGAACCCTGCCTTGTTGACCCAGACACACTACCCTGCTGCAACACAGACCTAGAGTCTGAACCACATCCCCCAAAGCTGCAGACTTAATTAAAAACAGCTCGGCATGTACTCCTGTCTCCAGCACCCAGACACCCAGCTCCCAATGGGATCCAAACCCCAAATAAATCCATTTTATGTTGTATAAAACTTATACAGGGTAAGCTCCATAAATTGTCTGCCCTCTATAACACTGATAGAGAGAGATGCACAGCTGTTTGCTCCCCCGGGTATTAATCATAGAATCATAGAATATCAGGGTAGGAAGGGACCTCAGGAGGTCATCTAGTCCAACCCCCTGCTCAAAGCAGGACCAACCTCAACTAAATCATCCCAGCCAGGGCTTTGTCAAGCCAGGCCTTAAATACCTCTAAGAATGGAGATTCCACCACCTCCCTAGTTAACCCATTCTAGTGCTTCACCACCCTCTTAGTGAAATACTTTTTCCTAATATCCAACCTAGACTTCCCTCACTGCAACTTGAGACCATTGCTCCTTGTTCTGTCATCTGCTATCACTGAGAACAGCCTATTTCCATCCTCTTTGGAACCCCTCTTCAGGTAGTTGAAGGCTACTATCAAATCCCCCCCTTACTCTTATCTTTTGCAGACTAAATAAACCCAGTTCCCTCAGCCTCTCCTCGTAAGTCATGTGCCCCCTAATCATTTTCATTGCCCTCCGTTGGACTCTCTCCAATTTGTCTACATCCCTTCTGTAGTGGGGAGACCAAAACTGGACACAGTACTCCAGGTGTGGCCTCACCAGTGCCGAATAGAGGGGAATAATCATGTCTCTCAATCTGCTGGCAATGCACCTACTAATACAGCCCAATATGCCATTGGTCTTCTTGGCAACAAGGGCACACTGCTGACTCATATCCAACTTTTCATCCATTGTAATCACCAGGTCCTTTTCTGCAGAACTGCTGTTTAGCCATTTGGTCCCCAGCCTGTAGCAGTACATTGGATTCTTCCTTCCTAAGAGAACTTGTCCTTGTTGAACCTCGTCGGATTTCTTTTGGCCCAATCCTCCAATTTGTCTAAGTCATTCTGGACCCTATCCCTACCCTCCAGTGTATCTACCATTCCCCCCAGCTTAGTGTCATCTGCGAACTTGCTGAGGGTCCAATTCATCCCATCATCCAGATCATTAATAAAGATGTTGAACAAAATCGGCCTCAGGACCGACCCTTGGGGCACTCCGCTTGATACCGGCTGCCAACTAGACATTGAGCCATTGATCACTACCCGTTGAGCCCGACAATCTAGCCAGCTTTCTATCTACATTATTAGTCCATTCATCCAATCCATACTTCTTTAAGTTGCTGGCAAGAATACTGTGGGAGACAGTATCAAAAGCTTTGCTAAAGTCAAGCTATACCACATCCACCGCTTTCCCCATATCCACAGAGCCAGTTACCTCATCACAGAAGGCAATCAGGTTGGTCAGGCATGACTTGCCCTTGGTGAATCCATTTTGACTGTTCCTGATCACCCTCCTCTCCTCCAAGGGTTCCATGATTTTGCTGGGACTGAAGTGAGGCTGACCGGTCTGTAGTTCCCCGGGTTCTCTTTCTTCCCTTTTTTAAAGATGGGCACTATATTTGCCTTTTTCCAATTGTCTGGGACCTCCCCCAGTAACCACAATTTTTCAAAGATAATGGCCAATGGCTCTGCAATCACATCAGCCAACTCCCTCAGCACCTTTGGATGCATTAGATCTGGACCCATGGAATTGTGCATGTCCAGTTTTTCTAAATAGTCCTTAATCTGTTCTTTCACCACTGAGGGCTCCTCACCTCCTCCCCATACTGTGCTGCCCAGTGCAGCAGTTTGGGAGCTCCCCTTGTCTGTGAAGACTGAGGCAAAAAAAGCATTGAGTACTTCAGCTTTTTCCACATCATCTGTCACTATGTTGCCTCCCCCATTCAGTAAGGGGCCCACACTTTCCCTGACCACCTTCTTGTTGCTATCATACCTGTAGAAACCCTTCTTGTTACCCTTCACATCCCTTGCTAGCTGCAACTCCAGTTGTGCCTTGGCCTTCCTGATTACACCCTTGCATGCTCTAGCAATATTTTTATACCCCTCCCTAGGCATCTGTCCAAATTTCCACTTCTTGTAAGCTTCCTTTTTGAGTTTAAGCTCACCGACGATTTCACTGTTAAGCCAAGCTGGTCACCTGCCCCATTTGCTATCACTTCTTCTGGGTTAATTAATAAAGAAAAGTGCTTTTATTAAGTATAAAAAGTAGGATTTAAGTGGTTCCAAGTAATAACAGGCAGAACAAAGTAAGTTACCAAGCAAAATAAAACAAAACATGCAAGTCTAAGCCTAATACATTAAGAAACTGAATACAGATAAATCTCACCCTCAGAGATGTTCCAATAAGCTTCTTTCACAGACTAGACCCTTCCTAGTCTGGGCCCAATCCTTTCCCATGGTACAGTCCTTGTTAGTTCCAGCTCAGATGGTAACTAGAGGATTTCCCATGAGTGGCAGCCCCCTTTGTTCTGTTCCACCCCCTTTTATAGCTTCAGCACAAGGTGGGAATCCTTTGTCTCTCTCTGGGTCCCCACCCCTCCTTCTAAATGGAAAAGCACCAGGTTAAAGATGGATTCCAGTATCATGTGACATGTTCACATGTCCGGTGAGCCCCCCCTCCATTCTTCCAGGACAGGCCCGCACGTATGCAGTGGAGGTTTGCAGGTAAACAGAGACATCTACAGTCAATTGTTCTACTCAATGGGAGCCATGAAGATACTAAACCACCATAAATGGCTCACAGTTTGCATAATTACAATAGGACCTCAGAGTTATGCTGCATATATACATACATGCATCTGATGAAGTGGGCTTTAGCCCACGAAAGCTTATGCTCAAATAAATTTGTTAGTCTCTAAGATGCCACAAGTACTGCTCATTCTTTTTACATATTCCTAGTTTCAGATACAAGAATGATCCATTAACACAAATAGGATGAACACTCTCAGTAGATTATAAGCTTTGTAAAGGTACCTTACAAGAGACCTTTTGCATAAAGCATACTTACACTCATGAACATATTTCCATAAAACGTTATGGAGTGCAACGTCACACTGGGTCCTTCACATTGGGTGCTGCCCAGCACAGACTCACTAAGATTGGGGCCCCGTCATGTCAGGCTCTGCCCAGACAGAGTTGCTGAGATCGGGGCCCCATCAGGCCGGGCGCTATCCAGACACACAATCACTGAGATCAGGAGGGCCTAGTCAAGCGAGGTGCTGCCCAGATGAAGAGTCACAGCCATAGAGAACAGGACATATGGAATCTCCATCATTGACAATAAAGTTCTATCAAACTTCCTTATTTCATTTACTGGAAGTTGACTTTTAGTTGGGCCATGATAGGTGCTCCTAGGCACTCCCGTAATACGTGCTGTGCAGTGCCTAGCGCCAGGGGTCTGGGCCACGAGTGGGCTCCTAGGCGCTAGTGCAATGCAAACAACAACAGAATAACAAGTGCTGAGAGTGAGTCGTTCCCAAACGCTCCGGCTGACAGCTGCTGCAAGGTGTTGCACTGTGAGCTCTGCAGTGGGGTAAAGCCCCTGGAGCAGTTGCCCAGTGGTCACTTCCATGCAAGGCAGGAGGGTCCGGATAAATTGGACGGTTGGGAATAGGACATGGAGCCTTTCTCCTGGAGGGTCAAGTGGTTAGAGAAGGGGGCTGGGAGTCAGGAGTCCTGGGTTCTATCCCCGTCTCTCTCATCGTAGGACCCTAGGTATGCCCCTGTGCCTCAGTTTCCCTGTCTCTATAATGGAGGTGATGGTACCTGTGCAAAGTTTTGAGGACCTTGGGTGACAGGGACCAGCCAAGGGCGTGGGGAGGGGTGTAGCTAGGGAGGATGCCCTGTTGGCTCAGGGCCTCTCATTTGAGTTAGCTCTGAGCCATGCCTGGCACAACAGGGCCCTGAGCCCTCTGGGGCTGGGAGGGGTTAGTATAATAGAACCACTAATAATATAAACTCTGTGCTTCCGTACCCCAGCCCCTGGGATCCCCCTGGCTGTCTGAGCTGGCCCTGTCCCCCAGCAGCGTGTGAAACTCTCCAAATATTGGTGAGTTATTCACTATTCCTCACACCCCACCTTCCCGTGGCAGCACCGGGTGGAGCATCCCCCCACTCACCCCCGGGCCTTGCCTGGCTTCAGCAGCATGCAGTCGTGCAGGGCAGAGTGGGGGACACATGCCAGGCTGGAAGTTAGCAAGCGAAGGCAGCTGGTGTCTGGCTGCAGCACAATGGGCTACCAGTCGCTGGGGCTCACCTTGGTGGCTCCAGACTCACGAATGCAGAAACAGTCATGCACAGGCGTGTGCGTGTTCATGCACCTGTGCACACTCAGCACATGCACCTGCATGCACTCACATGCGTGTCCATGTCATATTTGTGTGCACTCACACAGGTGTGCACATGCTTGTGTAGGCAAACCTTGGTTTTACAGGCAGCTCCCTTGGCCAACTCCCCAGCCTGCCCTGCAGTTTGTGCAGGGTGTTGGGCCCTGCAGGGAACAGGAGTCATGCAGGGGAGGGGTGTCGGTGTATGGTGGGGGCAGGGTTAGTTGGGACTGGCCTGAAGGTGCACCCTGGCTGGGGGGGCTGCTCAAAGCAGGCAAGGTATTCCGATCTCCCCACAGCTGGCTCCTCCTGGTGGCAGAGGATAAAATAGCCTCCAACTCCTTAAAGCCTGTTTCACAGTCTTGCCCCTGGAAAAAGGTAAATGTCATTCCCATTTGGGGAAACTGAGGTACAGAGCAGAGATGTGACTTGTGCAAAATGGGGAATCAGGACTCCTGGGTTCTATTTCCAGGGGCTAATGGTTAAAGCTGGGAGTAGGGGGAGGAGTCAGGATTCCTGGGTTCTATTCCAGACTCTGCTGTTGGCTCCATATTCGATCCCTGCTGGACACCTCAATTTCCCCCTGTGACAAAGTGGGAATTTTCGTGAAGCCTAGGTGTGCCTCAGTTTCCCTCTGTACATTGCACTGCTACCCAGTGGGTGCAAAGGGTTAACACTGCTCCAGGAACAGCACAGGAGGTGTGTGTGTGGGGGGGGGAATGGACAGAGTCTTTAAAGAGCTGTCTGAACCTGACCCAGATACACAGCAGGTCCAGCAGGACAAAGAGCTGCCCCAAGGACTCAGCACCTAACAGCAGGACACCCTGCAGGCAGATGTAGGAAAGCAGGTGGAGAACAAAGGGGACAAGGTGTCGGGGACCAGAAGCTGGGTGGCCATGGGGAGGGACTGAGCCGCTCTCACCTGGCAGGACAAAGCAGAGTGAGGGAGAGCCAGGGATGGAGGCTGTCCCAGCTTGGCTGGCTCATCATGGCGCTGGCTTGGCCAGGGTGGTCTGCAGATCCTGTTGGCTCCCCTGTTTCGCAAAGGCTGCCGGTGCCCTTGGGACAGTTTTGTTATTTAAACAAAAAGGAAGGAAATACATTTGGAACTTAGGCTTTTTGCTAGATCTTAAAAGAAACAATTAAAAAAATTAAGCACCAAGATAGTTCTCTTGAGGTTCAGCTTAAAGGTTACAAGCAAAACAAAAGCATCTGGGGTTAGCAAAGAGAAGATCCACAAGCCAAACTAAAGAAATAAACCTGATCGTGTCTATTTAAACATTTCCAGTCCAATAATTCCTTCTAGGTATGGAAGATGAATTGTCATACCTGGTTCGAGCCTTACACAGCTTTCCTGTTGATAGCAATGGTGCTCCCCTGTGTCTCCTTCTCCAGAGAACAGACAAAGGGGAAGGTTTGTTCCCATTTTAAAAAGTTGTAGCCTCCCATTGGCTCTTTTGGTGAGGTGCCCACTCCTTTTCCTTTACCTGGGAACTTTGTTAACCCTTTACAGGTAAAGCAAGCAGAGAACAGCGACCAAGAGGGATTTTACAGCTAACTAGTTGGATGGAGCTAACTACCATTCATTTATCTCACACACCCACACCAACCCACACACACACAGCGGCCCTGCTCTGTGGGGGTGCAGACACGGGTAAGCAGGAACACAACTCTCAAAATTTTGGGGTCTGCTGATCTAGAGATTGATGAGTTTTCTACAGCCCCAGCTAATAGGCCGGGCTCTGTTGGCGTTACGTATAACATCACCTCTGTTTTGCGGTAACCGTGACGTGTATCTGTGTTAAGCTTTCCCCAGCATGCTTGTCGTTTCAGCTAAGTTGGTTAACTGAGGGAAATGTGAAGTGTTGTCATTTTGGTGCTAGGTGCAGAAACATGCCAGACAGACCAGCCAAGATAAATTATTGTGTTGATGCTTCACTGACACACGCTGTGTACCACAGTGCGGCTACAGCAGATGTCTCTAAGCTTTGCTGACTTCTGGAACAAAACAAAGTAAGAAACTTGGAAAAAACTGGTGTGTGAAGGTCCATCAGCTGTAAACAACTCGTATATAGACACGGTTAGGCGTGAACGCACACTTCAGGAGCAGCCGTGCAATGTAACACTGCAAAACTGCTTCCCAAAACGGTAACCTCTAGCTCCTTTTTGTGTTGTGCTCTCTTGTCTTTGACCAATAAAATGGACTGAGCCTGGGCGCTCGGCTGCCTTTCTTTGAAAAGCAAACTGGAAATAGCAAGTTCCGGTGCTTGCGGCCACAAAGACTCCCTTGTGGAGAATGTGAGGAATTTCTGTAATGTTTCTATGACAAAAATATGCCTGACTCAGTTTTCCCCACTCAATACATATTGAAATGTATTGGGTGTGAAGGGCTGAAATTCTTTCCTGGGGCAGAGGAGGCAGACGGGCAGGATGCAGGCCTGGGTTGGTGTGAATGACGTGTCCCCAGAGGAATGGCGATAGGTGGGACATACAGTGAAGGGCTCAGGCATTAACACCCAGGGTGTGAGCACGTGGGGATAGGATCTGTGCAGGGTGAGAGCTGGACTCTTCGAGGTTTGGCGCAGAGGAGCAGGTGATGCCCCAGCACAGACGGACAGACAAGCTTTGCTTCCAGTCCTAACCTGAGGGTCCTGAAAACCCAGATTGCTGGCTTGTAGAAAGGCCGCCCTGGGTCACTGCGAACACCTGCTGGCTGGCTGATCCCAAAGCAGGAACGTTTCCAGCAGGGGTTCTGGTTCTCTGCAGGGCCAGTGTAACCACTAGGCGAACTTGGTGGCTGCCTAGGGTGCCAAGATTTGGGGGCGCCAAACAGCGGTGTCCGGCGTCACGGGAGTCAGCTGGGCAGGGCAGGGCGGGGATTGAGGCCTCCATACAAACCTGCCCCCGCAGCGAGGGGCACCGCACAGGATGGTCAGTGGAAGCTTGTGGTGGAGCAAGGAGGAGACAACCGGCCAGGTGCGGTGACCAGCACGGCTGAGGGACGGAGCCGCTAGGGGAGGCAGGACACGGTCCTGAGCTCAGGTGAGCTTCGCCCTCCAACGAGCCGTGCCTGGGGCTGGGCGCAACTGCCTCCTGGAGCAAAGGAAAGTGAAACTAAACCCCACAACGCAACAGAGGGGAAAGGGCTGGCGCAGGTGCCGTTTCCAAACACCGACCCCCGTGGTGGCACTGTGCCAATGCGGGGAGCCGGCCCTGATCCCCAGGGAGATCCTCACCTGCTTCCTGGGAGAGCCCGGCTCTGCCCTCCTTGCCCCTGGGTCCCCCCCGAAGGGCAAAGTACTCAGAGCCAGGGAAAATGTAGAGACCTGGCGAGCTGGGGGCATTCTCAGCCTCCTCCTTGCTCATAGGTTCCCCTGGGCCAGAAGGGACCATTGTGATCATCTCTTCTGACCCCCTTGTATTAATTCTAATGAACAGTGCCACATTATGCAGGATTCATTTCTGAACGTTTATAATAAACGATGCCCCGGGGGGCGCAAGGTGGAAGTTTCGCCTAGGACGCAAAATATCCTTGCACTGGCCCTGAGTGACAGAGAGAAATGGAATCACCAGAAACATACATAGCTTCAAATTTCTGTGTGGCTTAGTGGTACGACATGACATACTGTTTGAAAAAAATGTTGTAAGCAAGAGACTCCAAGGTGTTGACCTTGATATATCTGAAGCAATGGAACAACTGGACCCACAATCTTACTGGTCGGATGATGGATTTCAAAATGTTCTGAAGAGTGCACAAAAGTTAGAAGAGGAACCTCACACTGAAGCTATTTTCCCACCCTTTCAAGAATAAAAGAGTCACTGAAGAAGAAAACATTTTGATTATGAGGCACGGGATAATCCCATAAAACACCCCAAAAAACAAATCAAAGTTGAATTATTAAACCTAGTGCTAGATTGTGCAATACACTCAGTTGAAGAACATTTCATGCAGCTCAAGGAACACAGCGGTATATTTGGGATGTTGTATGATATTCCAAAACTCTTCACTATGCCTGAAGAAGACCTACACCAGCAATGCAGGGCACTAGAGACAGTGTTGACACATGATGACATGCGCGATATTGATGCGAGTGATTTAGGTGATGAACTGGAAGCCCTTTCAAGATACGTTTCAGCAGGATCAACTCCAAAGGCAGTTCTGGAATACATGTGCACAAATACGATGACCACCCTCTTTCCAAATGCTTTTGTTGCTCTGTGCATACTTCTAACACTTCCTGTAACAGTTGCCAGTGGAGAACGCAGCTTCTCCACACTGAAGTTAATAAAAACACATCTACGCTCCACAATGACACAGAAGAGGCTGGTCAGCCTTGCAACCATCTCAATAGAGCATGAGCTGGCCCAGACTGTGGATCTTCAAGAAGCAGTTTAAATCTTTGCAACCAAGAAGGCACGGAAAGCACCACTTTGATTATTCAAACAGATGTAACCCTTCTGCCCCTCTGAGATGGCAGCAACAAGGGCCGGGTTCAGTATCCAGGGGTTCCGTTTTAATAACACAATGCAAAACCGGCTCGAGCCCCCACCCAGTGACCTGGGACAATTACCTACCACCCCCCCCCCGGGCGCCTCTAGGAGGCAATACTTCCCCACTCACAAGCACAGAGTCCGAGTGTAGCAAAATCCTTTTAATAAAGGAGGGAAACAATGTGGCCTCATGTTGGAGAGACACCACAAACAGGACTATACACAAACCATAAGCAAAAAACCCACCTCCAAGTACATTTGGCACTGTCCTTTCCCACTTAGGGTCTTAAGTCCAATCGCCCCAAAGTCCAACAACCCAAAAGTCTCTGTCTCTGGTCAGCACTGCCCCAGAGTTCAAAAGTTTATCTGCAGAGTTTTACCCCCCCCCCCAGCCTGGGTGGAAATGCGGGGGCACACACAGGGTGTTAAGGGACACCTTACGTGTGCCAGAGCCGACTGCTCTGCCTCTTCATGGAGTTTTGCTGCAGCCTTCACCACGACTGGCTTCACTCCACCAGCTGTGCCGCTCCTGCAGCCGTCCTCACAAACTGCTCCACTACGCCAGCTGCTCTGCTCCACCAGCCGTCCCGTGATCCGCTCCAGCCGTCCCCACAAACTGCTCGGCTCCGCGGGCCGCTCCACCCATCCCACAGCTGCTCCGGTCCACCAGCCATCCCCACAAACTGCTCAGCTCCACTCACTCCATGGCTCCACAAACTGCTCCACTCCACTCTGCAGTATAGCTTCAGGCTCCCACACTAGTTAGCACAGTACTCACAGCTCAGCAATTCCAGCTCTTTAGTGATTTTAGCTCACAGGTAGGGGAGCCCCAGTGCTAGTGCAGCATCAGCCCAAAGTGAGCTCAGTAACCTGTATCTAGATTCTTAAGGGAATCAAAAATCAACTCTGATATTCCACAATAGAGAGAGGCATAGGTGAGGCTCATGCTGCCAGCTCACACAAGGAGCCTGCACCACCAGGTACAGATACCTGTCCCCAGCCTCTCTTAATTCACTGGGTTTTGGAACCCATGTCCCTTGTCTAGCAAGTGCTATTTAGTTGATAATGAAATCCTTTATCATAAGACAGTTTTGTAATTCCTTATTTACTTAATCAGGGTGACAACATTTTATTCCTCCTGCCCCAATAACAAAGAAATTGGGGAATCCCACAGCTGTGAAAATAACCATCCCAGGCTGCTGTGACCTATGGTAAGTGGAGTGGGTTTGCCAATGCAAATGCACATTCCTAAAATTCCTTTCCCCACTCAAATGCACATTTTTGAAATTCCTTTGCCCACTCCTCATAATTTACCACCAGATGTCAGGGTAGAGCTCATCCTGACTCTGCTTACAGAGATAAAAATGCCAGTGTTTACTATGCAGACAAGAAAAGTTACATTTGCTGTTCAGTATCAGAGGGTTAGCCGTGTTAGTCTGGATCTGTAAAAGCAGCAAAAAGTGCATCCGACAAAGTGGGTATTCACCCACGAAAGCTCATGCTCCAAAATGTCTGTTAGTCTATAAGGTGCCACAGGACTTTTTGCTGCGTTTGCTGTTCAGGTGTCTGAAAGTTAAGTGTTACTTAAAATTTTTGAACAAGGCACTTTAAGTTGTTTGTTCTCCTTTATTGGGGTAGGTAGCAGAGCAGTACCATGATAGGAGCAGAACAGGAAGAAGGCAGAATTGAGACCTTTCAAAGTTTTAACCCAAGCGAGGGGGAATGGGGATGTCATTTGAGCTCCCCACCTCAGGTGCCAAAATGTTGTGGGCATGCCCTGTCTGTGAAGACATGTCTCCAGCATCACACAATGCATGGCAGTTTGTAACATGTAGCATCACATCTATATTAGCCCAAAGAGAGCAGCCTCCTTCAAAGAAGGAAAGTGGCCAAATCATCAACTCTGAAGGGACATGAAAGCACATGTTTGCAAGCTACTGTGTACTGGAGAGAGAGACTACAGGGTGGATGGTTCAGCCCTTATTTACATGTCATTCTCCACAGCTTAAAGATGGGGAAACCAAGTCACAGAGTGGGACTGTGACTTGTCCAAGGTCACCCCGACTGCAGAGCCAGAATTAGAGCCCAGCTCCAAGTCCAGGCTCCACTGCATTAAATAGTTTGATATAATGTTAAATATGAAAGGATTGCATTTAGAGTTGTGGACACTCAGCCCATTTGAAAAACAGAGTTTCATTAGTGTGATGATCAGAAAAGGGATTTACAAACTATGGTGAGGAGAATGGTATAATAGCCTATAAAGACTAGACTAGAATAGCTGGTCAAGACTGCACAATTACCATTGTGAAATTTACAAAAGCTGAGATTCTTTTTTGTGATTTTCCGGGACAACCCAGTTAACATTGTTTAAATCTGCTGTAGCTCAGCTGAAGTAAGTTCTCCGTTTCCAGGTCTCTCGTATAGCTATTCACACAAGTACAATGTACGTATGAAGCTCTATCAGATCAGAAAGGCAGAATTTTACAATCACTTTTCTCAGGGTTAAGCAGGGCCAGTGGCTGTCATTGGGCCACCCTACAATTACACAGATGTAGCTGTGGTCAGAAAAGGATGGCACGAATACAAGAGGCAGCCCTGTTTTCATAGTCAACTCAAGTCAGTGCTCACCTGATGAGGAAATGCAGTTGGAGGCCGGCTGCTGCTGGGATGTAAAACTCAAAGCTTTGGGAGAAAAAATAAAGTTACTTTAGGGAAAAACAGCATCATTTTCCCTTTCATCTGAAAATGATTCATAGCTGCAGAATTTCCATAAGGTGCTAATTCAGTTAGGGTGGTGAATGAGGCTGGAGAATCCTTGCTGTGGCATTCCAGGAACTGTCTCCCTGGGGACAACATTTAGATGTGATGGGAAAGCTTGTGTGTCCTGTTTCATGACATACAAACAGAGAAACTAGATAAAGGCATAATACTCTTGTTGGAAGGTTGCAATGTTATACCATTTATTTCTTAGAATCCAGAGCCTTAATACACAAAAATCAAAAACAGAGAGAGAAAAAGCAGGCTGCTCGCCGAGGCGAAAAGGCCCAACTCACCCTACCTTGCTCTAGGCTGCCTCTTTGCAGGCTGATTGCTGCTGGACCCAGATTGCACACTTCCCTACAGATCCCCCTGCCTGCAATCAGGACCAGGAAAAACCCCTGACATTTTAATGACAGCCACAATTTTAGCAGAATTTTCAATATGCCACACTAGGAATCAGACAAAAAGTAGCGCACTGGTCCTCCACCTTGGTGGTTGAGCAAGAAGCCAACCTAGCCTCATAAAAGAGTTAAGCTACAGAAACACAAGATAGCCATCCCAGCACACAGCATGATAGATAAGGAGAGCGGGGCCTTGTTCGTGCCTTAATGGCACAGAACAGTTTTTGAGGCAAGCACTCAGCTCTGCAATAGCATATAACAGCTCTGCCTACGACAGGACAATTTTACTCATACTTTTCTTAAGGGGGAAACAAAGCCCGGTACTCACAAACAAGCCACAGGCACAGTGCGAGAATCATTGGTGGAATCAGAATTTATTCAACTGCCTTCAAATTCTGCAGTGGCTTCTGCTCCCCAAGAGCAAAGGGATCTTCTCTGAATCTCCTCCAAGTCCTTGGGTCTCAGACAAAGGACTAGCTCTGTTCTCCAGTCTCCTCTCTGTCTGCTGCTCCTCACAGCCCAGGAGCTGCAGTGACTTGGTGCTGCGGGTCACATTCTTGTCTGCAGGATTCAGGCCGATGGGAAGCCACAGCTGGTCGCTGCTGTGTTCTGCTTTGCTCCTTGAGGTTTAGATGCTGTCTCCAGTGACCTCAGCTGAGTGGTTGTTTCTGTTCCTTTGCGCTAAAATAGACAGAAAGCCACAGTCGCTGTGCTCTAGCGTCTCCGCTTCTCTGCTGTCTGTGTGAGCCAGAAAGGGACGCCGCTGTCTTGGGATGAGAATAGAAAAGAGCTTTTCACCATCAGAGTCTGAGACAGGGTCCATGCACTAGGGATCAAATTCCCCGAACCCAAGCCCAGGCACCACTTAGATGCCATGCTCATGACCTGCCGGCCTGGGGCACAGCTGTCGAGGTGGGGGCATCTCATTGGTTCATAGTGACACTCTAGTATTCTCACCATTCTCTTCTAGCATCTTACTTACACAATGTAACATTTGCTTCTGTTTTGTGAGTGCATGTTGAACAAGGGCTTCGCCCAGGGCTCTGGTAACAGCGACTCTTGCTCCCTGCAAGGGTATAAGTGGGTCCAGCTATTCTCTCCAATGTGCGCTGCCGTGTTTCCCCTCAAGCATTGCTGGGCACGACCTCAACATGGAATTTATTTCCCATTGAGCCGCCCATTCCCTCAGCTCTGACACAATCTTCTCTGGGCTTGGCTATTCTGAGAAGAGTCACAGAGGTTCAGGCCAAACGGAGTCACCAGATTATCCAGTTTGACCTCCTGTATATCACAGGCCACCAGCTCCACCCAGCACCAGCACACTAAACCCAACAAACAAAATCAGGCAACAATATTACAGTCTGCAAGAGACTTAGAAAATTGTGTGCCACCGGCAGCGAATAGGAAGGATAGGAGTGCATTAGCGCCCAAGTCTCCTGCAATGGCTGGGAATTTATTAGGTGAGAAATACCCAGATAATCTCAGCAAGCAACGCTCACCAAACACTGCAGAGGAATGCAAAAAAAACATTGAAAAAACCACCCCCAAATCCCTGGCAATCTGACCTAGGGAAAATTCCTTCCTGACCCCATACATGGCAACCTGCTAGACCCTGAGCATATTGTGCCATCTGCAGATTTTGCTACTTCACTCTTCACTTCCCTTTCCAGACAATAAATAAACATATGAAACAACAGAGGGCCCAGTACAGACCCTTTAGGCACCCTCCATTCTCCTTAATTGATCATTTATTCCTATTCTTTCTATCTTTGAGCCAATTTCTGCCCCGTGACAGAACTTTGATTCTCACCCAATGATTACTTAGTTTTAGGGCTGTCAAGAGATTAAAAAGAATAATCACTATTAATTGTGCAATTAAAAAAACGTAATCATGATTAAGCGCACAATTAATTGCTCTGTTAAAAACAATAGAATACCATTTATTTAAATATTTTTGGATGTTTTCTACATTTTCAAATATATTGATTTAAGTTACAACACAGAATAAAAAGTGTACAGTACTCACTTTATATTTATTTTTATTAGAAGTATTTTCACTGTAAAAAATCCAAAAGAAATAGTATTTTTCAATTCACCGAATACAAGTACTGTAGTGCAATTTTTTTATCATGAAAGTTGAACTTACAAATGTAGAATAATGTACAAAAATGCATTCAAAAATAAAACAATGTAAAATTTTAGAGCCTGCAAGTCCACTCAGTCCTACTTCTTATTCAGCCAATTGCTAAGACAAACAAATTAGTTTACATTTGCAGGAGATAATGCTGTCGGCTTCTTGTTTACAGTGTCACCTGAAAGTGAGAACAGGTGTTCGCATGGCACTAATGTAGCCGGTGTCGCAAGATATTTACATGATAGATGCGCTAAAGATTCATATGTCCCTTCATGCTTCGACCACCATTACAGCAGACATGAGTCCATGCTGATGATGAGTCCTGCTCAATAACAATCCAAAGCAGTGCAAACCAATGCATTTTCATTTTCATCATCTGAGTCAGATCCCAACAGCAGTTGGTTGATTTTCTTTTTTGGTGGTTCAGGTTCTGTAGTTTCTACATCGGAGTGTTGCTCTTTTAAGACTTCTGAAAGCATGTTCCACGCCTCGTCCCTCTCAGATTTTGGAAGGTACTTCAGATTCTTAAACCTTGGGTTGGTTAGAAATCTCACATTGGTACCTTGTGTTTTGTGAAATCTACAATGAAAGTATTCTTAAAACAAACACGTGCTTGGTCATCATCTGAGACTGCTATAACATGAAATATATGGCAGCATGCAGGTAAAACAGAGCAGGGGACATACAATTCTCCCCCAAGGAGTTCAGTCACAAGTTTAATTAATGCATTATTTTTTTAAAGAGCATCATCAGCATGGAAGCATGTCCTCTGGAATGGTGGCCGAAGCATAAAGCTCCATATGATTGTTTTGCATATCTGACACGTAAATACCTTGCAATGCCAGCTACAAAGGTGCCATGCAAATGCCTGTTCTCACTTTCTGGTGACATTGTAAATAAGAAGAGAGCAGCATTATCTCCTGTAAATGTAAACAAACATGTTTGTCTAAGTGATTGAACAAGAATTAGGATTGAATGGACTTGTAGGCTCTGAAGTTTTACATTGTTTTCTGTTTGAGTGCAGTTATGTAACAAAAAAAAATCTGCATTTCTAAGCTGCGCTTTCACGACAAAAAGATTGCACTACATTACTTGTATGAAGTGACTTGAAAAATATGCTTATCATTTTTACTGTGAAAATATTTGTAATAAAAATAATATACACTTTGATTTCAATTTCAACACACAATACAATCTATATGAAAATGAAGAAAATCATTCAAAATACCGGTATTTAATACATTTCAATTGGTATTCTATTTTTAACAGTGCAATTAAAACTGCGATTAATTGCGATTAATTTTTTTGAGATTGAATTTTTTTAATTAATCACATTATGTTAACTGTGATTAATCGATAGCCCTACTTAGTTTCTGTACTAACCACCTAAAAGGGACTTTGTCAAAGGCTACTGAAAGGCCAAATAAATTATATTAATTTTGTTCTCCTTTATCCACTATCTAGTGCAGGGGTTGGCAATCTATGGCACGGGTGCTGAAGGCGACACACAAGCTGATTTTCAGTGGCACTCACACTGCCTGGGTCCTGGCCACTGGTCCGAGGGGCTCTGCATTTTAATTTAATTTTAAATGAGCTGCTTAAACATTTTTAAAACCTTATTTATTTTACATACAACAATAGTTTAGTTATAAATTATAGACTTATAGAAAGAGACCTTCTAAAAACGTTAAAATGTATTACTGGCACGTGAAACCTTAAATTACAGTGAATAAATGAAGACTTGGCACAGCACTTCTGAAAGGTTGCCGACCCCTGATCTAGTGGATTAGAAAGACATGCTTTTCCATTGCAGAAGCCGTGCTGGCTAATCCCTACCATGTCATGATCATGAAGGTGGCCTACAATTCTATTTCTAATTATAATTTCTGCCTGTGTAACCAGGTAAGAAAGTAAGGCTCACTGGTCTATTACACCCAGATCATCTAAATATAAATGTCTACATCTAGGAACAAAGAATGTCGGCCATACTTATAGGATGTAGGGGGCTCCTTCCTGGGAAGCAGTGACTAAAAAAGATTTCAGGATCATGGTGGATAATCATAGAATCATAGAAGATTAGGGTTGGGAGAGACCTCAGGAGGTCATCTAGTCCAACCCCTACTCAAGGAAGGACCATCACCAACTAAATCATCCCAGCCAGGGCTTTGTGAAGCCAGGCCTTAAAAACCTCTAAGGAAGGAGATTCCACCACCTCCCGAGGTAACCCATTCCAGTGCTTCGCCACCCTCCTAGTGAAATAATGTTTCCTAATATCCAACCTAGCCCTCCCCCACTGCAACTTGAGACCATTGCTCCTTGTTCTGTTATCTGCCACCACTGAGAACAGCCGCTACTGCCTTCTCCCAGCTGCTGCCTTCTCTCTTTAGGAGACATCCAAGACTGGAATAGTAAGGGTGCTATTGGATTGGCTGAGCTGTGTGGAAGAAACTTGCAAAAGTCCCGTTCCCAGATAACACCATGTTTTATCTAGTTCTATTCTTCTTTCAATAGCACTAAACTAACTTGCCCTCCCTTTCACCAAATATACGCTTTTCTAATGGTTCCTCAAATGTTTTCTTGCCTTCGAAAATGTGTTTTTCTCTGCTGGCCATCAATTTCTCCCCCTTCATAGAATATTAGGGTTGGAAGAGACCTCAGGAGGTCATCTAGTCCAATCCTCTGCTCAAAGCAGGACCAACACCAACACAAGCAGGACCAATAATCAACTGAACGTGAGCTCCCAGTGCAATGCTATGGCCAATAGGGCTAACGTGAACCTTGGATGCATAAAAAGGGGAATCTTGAATAGAAACAAAGAGGTTAATATACCTCTATATTTGGTGGCAGTGTGACTGCTGCTGGAATACTGTGCCCAGTTCTGGTATCCACAATTTAAGAAGAATGTTGATAAATTGGAGAGGGGTCAGAGAAGAGTTCTGAGAATGATTAAAGGATTAGAAAACATGCCTGATATTGAGAGACTCCAGGAGCTCAGTCTCTTTAGTTTAACAAAGAGAAGGTTAAGGGGTGACTCGATTACAATTGATAAGTACCTGCCTGGGGAACAAATATTTACTAATGGGCTCTTCAATCTAGCAGAGAACTAACACAATCCAATGGCTGGGAGTTAAAGCTAGACTAATTCAGACAGGAAATAAGGTGTAAATGTTTAACAGTGAAAGTAATTAACCATTGAAACAATTTACCAAGGTTTGTGGTGGATTTTTAAATCCAGATTGGATGCTTTTCTGAAAGATCTGCTCTCAGAATTACTGTGGGGAAGTTCTCTGGCCTGTGTTCTACGGGAGGTCACACTAGATTAATACAGTGGCCCCTTCAGGCCTTGGAATCTAGGAATCTATGATCACAATGGTCCTTTCAGGTCTCTGTCGTGTCCTGCCCAGGCGCAGTAATTTGCTGCTCTTCGAAGACCTGATCCTAAACCCACTGAAGGCAGTTGAGTCTTTCCATTGAATTCAGTAAGCTTTAGATAAGGCCCTAGTTTATCAGCTTGCTCCAGAAACTCCTCTTTTGACCCCTCCAGGTCTGATGCTGCCTCGTCTTCACTGTGGTACCTGAAATGAGTGGGTGTCTTCCCAGTGCTGAGCAGTATAACCCTCCCCTCAGCAGAAGGGTGCATGTTTTGTCACAGCAGAAGGGAGTGCAAGCTAAGAATTAATCTAGTGTTTTACCCTCTAAGGGCCACATGCTCAAATGGAAGAAATTGGTGAAGGAGAAAATACTCAAAAGGCCAAAGTATTGACACGCCAGTTAAATCAATAGAACTACATGTTTTTTATATAGCAGAGGAACTATGAATATGCGAATGTGTTCAGAGCTGGGTGAAAGGTTTTTGTGGGGGGATAGTACATAACCTAAAAAAATGCATTGGGGGGACACTGAAACTATTCATGAATTTGGATTGAATGTGGAAAATACTTTTGGCCGAAAAAATGAAATTTTTTTTAAAAGTCAAAACAGTTTGTTTCAACCATTTCAAAATGAAACATTGTGTCTTTTCTTTTCAAAAGGATGTTTTAATTTTGAACTTTAGGTATATTTATTTTTTAAGAAGTGGAAAAAACACTTGAAAACTAAATTAATTGAAAAACCAAAAAAAAAGTTTCATCTCCAATAAAAAACACTTCAGAATTAAAACAAAAAAACAACCCCCCGCCCCAATAACCCTCACCCAAGTTAATTTAGTTTCAGAAATTTTCATTTAATAGAGTTTTGGGTGTTTTCTAGCCAAAATGGAAAAAAACTGAATCCAACAACTTTTTTTTTTTTTGCTTTGGTGAAAAAAAAACAAAAAAGAATCAGTTTTGGTTTGAAATAACTAAATTTTTAGTTTGGTTCCTGAGCCGAAAAAAATCAATTATTTACTCAGTTCTGTACACATTACTGCACAATACTTGTTTTTCATTTTTAAATTTTATTTTATTTTGAATATATTGAAAAAAAAGGAAATTGAAATTAATAGTTGTATAAAGATAACAAAAAGAAAATTCTGACTCATGTGATGAAATAGAAAGTGAGCCCTCTCATACATTATAGCCCAACATACATGTAACAGAAATAAAATTATAATTTATAATACAGCATCATCTCTTTACATCAAACTCACATTTTCCCTTTGACCAGGGGGAACTAGTCTGAAATTGACACACATCCTCATTCCCAGTTAAGAAATCAGGTAGGTTAAACTCATGTTGCTCTTTATTTCTCTCTTCAAAAACCAAAATTTCTTCATATTTCCAAATTTCTGAAATGTTCCTTCAGTGCCTGAGTGTCCTCTTCTTCCCTCTTCTGCTGGCACATTGAAATCAATCTTTGAAAAAGCTAAACTGAGACGCTTATCTTCCAACATCATGCACCTCTCATGGCCTGTACACGTCTACAGGAAAATGAGAAGGAAACATGGAAAACATATTAGCCACCCGCAGATCTCATACCACCGATCCCCAGGGAATTTCACCCTATCCCAAACAAAACAAGATTTAAGTGAAGGTTGCTGAGAGAGATATGATTTGTACAACCTGTATTCCGGAGACAGAATGTAAATGTTACAGGCTAAATTGTGACTTGGACTAGACACTGGAATGGGGACGAGATGGACTCTCAGACCCCTGCAATGGCTATCTGGACACTGGTTCCAGCCATGCAAAAATGAGAAAGAGAGCGATGGTGCCACCTACCTGCCTCACTGGGTGGAAAACTTGATGGGGCCAGGGGTGACTGGGACAGCCCCGGTAGAAAGCGGGAGGAAAGCACTCACTTCAGAGATTCTATCTACCTCTTGGCCAGCCAGGGACACAGGAAAGTTGATTGGTCCCTGGCTGTTGCCCTTAGTTAATTTAAGCCCTAGCCTGGGCCATGTGGAGCCTCTTTTTACTCCATATCAGCAGCCCCAGCCCCACCCCACTAATGGTAGTTTCGGAGCTGTGTCTTGCCAGTGCTGTGGGTCTGACCGATGGCCTGTTTGGGGGTCAGGAAGGAATTTTTCTTCCCGTCAGGCCAAATTAGCAGAGGCCTGGTGGGATTGTTGCCTTCCTCTCAGCACCGGGGAGGCACCGTTAGGTTAATTAGGAATGGGATTTAGTAATTTGTGCTAGTATTTGTCAGGGATATTAGTTCATTGCAACTTGAAGCCAGTTTCCAGTGGGGTTAACAGGCTACAAGGGAAGGTTCCTAGAAGTAAAAGACCTGGGAATTTGCTGAGGGGCCTTGGGTTCATGAGAGAGGATCTTTTGGCCTTTGTGGACTGAGGTCCCCCTCACCAGGGTGGTGGTGGTATGACTCAGAGGAGAAACCTGAATCTTAGAGATCGGCTGGGGAGAGTCTACCCCGAGTTATGGGTTACATGGTAGGAGCCTGTAACCATTGCACTGTAACCCCTTAAAATGCCTGGTGGGTGAGAGTATGGACGACATGGCAAATAACACAGTTTTAATAAAGTTGCAGCCTGCCATGCAAAATCCATCCCCATGTCTGTCCTTATTCACCCCATGTGCACATCAAATCAGCCACCTCTGCAATCAATTCTGGTCTAAGAGCCAAACCCCAGTGTTTGCAAATTTTAGTGTGGCAATTGGTTTATTGAGGTGAATGTAAAATTGGTGCATGGTGCAGTCCCTCAAGAATGAAATTCCCTCTGTGCATAAGAAACACAGAAGCAATGCAATTTCCTTTACAAACCCACTATCTATTAATCTGTCTATCTTCAACCTTCCCCCACAGAGGCCACCAGCTGAGATAGATAGATATAGATACAGAAGATATAGATTAAATCTCAGGAACAACTTCCTAACGGTAAAAACAGTAGGATACTGGAACAGGCTGCCTAGGGAAGTTGTGGCATCTCCTTCACTGGAGGTTTTCAAAACGAGGCTGAGTAGCCATCTGTCTTGGATGATTTAGACATAACAAATCCTGCATCTTGGCAGGGGTTAGATTAGGTGACCCCTGCAGTCCCTTCTGACCCCATGGTTCTATGATTCTCTGAGATTACAGGCCTGGTTCTGCCACTCTTAGTCACTTTGAAAAGTACCTTGCTCTACTAGTCAGTGATGCGCATAGCACACGAGTGCTCCCCATAAGTAAAAGGGCAGAATCTAGCCCTGTTTCAGTGCATTTGCCCGTTCCAAGTGTGAACTCTCTGTTGAGACTACGAACGGTCATGCCAAATGTGGAGGTGGGACTCCTGATTTATGGCTAAATCTTGGGCAGGTATTTATAGAACATTGGGCCTAATTTTTCAGAAGTGACTAGTGATTTTAGAAGCACATGTTAAGACACCTTAAAAGGGCCTGATTTTGTGACAATCAGATTTTTCTAAGATGCATCACTGTAGGTGCCCAAAATCGTGATCCACTTTTAAAAAATTAGTCTTAACTTGTTAGACAATTTTTTTCTCTTTACAAATTGGCTAAACAGATTGTGATTATCTCAAATTTATTAATAACTAAACAATTTCAACAACATATTCTTGGTGCATAGCCCATTTACATTAAGTTAATTGCATTTGATAACATACATCTAACAGGTTATTTTAATCTCTTCAGTGGTTGGCTGAGGGTAACAGTCAGGTTTGCAGTGTTAACACTCATAGCTGAATTAAAAATTCTCTCTCTGTGACTCTTGATCTAACATTTACTTCTGATTTTCTGACTCCATGACCGTACTGAAGCAAACTGATCAATGGAGTGGTGCAAGAAACAAACGTATGATGGATGAAAACGCCATCAAGGAAAATCCAGAGTTTCTTTCTGAGCAAATATTTGGGAAAAAAAACCCACCATTTTCAGATATTTGCTCAGGTCTTATTTTGCCACTTACCCGCCCCTAAAAAAGGCGTGGGAATCCCAGCCAGTTTCACAAAGGCAAGAGAACAAACTTTATGGTATTAGAGTAATTACAGATTCATATATGTGATCTCGAGGCTGGTTTTTGTATTATGAAATTCCAGGGTATCCATAATTCAACTTAATCTGAAATTGCAACACTTTTAGTGGTAACGGGCCTGACCCATAAGAACATAAGAATGGCTGTACCGGGTCAGACCAAAGGTCCATCTAGCCCAGTATCCTGTCTACCGACAGTGGTCAATGCCAGGTGCCACAGAGGGAGTGAACCTAACAGGCAATGATCAAATGACCTCTCTTCTGCCATCCATCTCCACCCTCTGACAAACAGAGGCTAGGGACACCATTCCTTACCCAGCCTGGCTAATAGCCATTTATGGACTTAACCACCATGAATTTATCCAGTTCTCTTTTAAACGCTGTTATAGTCCTCGCCTTCACAAACTCCTCAGGTAAGGAGTTCCACAAGTTGACTGTGCGCTGCGTGAAGAAGAACTTCCTTTTATTTGTTTTAAACCTGCTGCTTATTAATTTCATTTGGTGACCCCTAGTTCTTGTATTATGGGAATAAGTAAATAACTTTTCCTTATCCACTTTCTCCACATCACTCATGATTTTATATACCTCTATCATGTCCCCCCTTAGTCTCCTCTTTTCCAAGCTGAAGAGTCCTAGCCTCTTTAATCTTTCCTCATATGGGACCCTCTCCAAACCCCTAATCATTTTAGTTGCCCTTTTCTGAACCTTTTCTAGTGCCAGTATATCTTTTTTGAGATGAGGAGACCACATCTGTACGCAGTATTCGAGATGTGGGCGTACCATGGATTTATATAAGGGCAATAATATATTCTCAGTCTTATTCTCTATCCCATTTTTAATGATTCCTAACATCCTGTTTGCTTTTTTGACCGCATCTGCACACTGCGTGGCCATCTTCAGAGAACTATCCACGATGACGCCAAAATCGTTTTCCTGGCTCGCTGTAGCTAAATTAGCCCCCATCATATTGTATGTATAGTTGGGGTTATTTTTTCCAATCTGCATAACTTTACATTTATCCACATTCAATTTCATTTGCCATTTTGTTGCCCAATCACTTAGTTTTGTGAGATCTTTTTGAAGTTCTTCACAGTCTGCTTTGGTCTTAACTATCTTGAGCAGTTTTGTGTCATCTGCAAACTTTGCCACCTCACTGTTTACCCCTTTCTCCAGATCATTTATGAATAAACTGAATAGGATTGGTCCTAGGATTGACCCTTGGGGAACACCACTAGTTACCCCTCTCCATTCTGAAAATTTACCATTCATTCCTATCCTTTGTTCCCTGTCTTTTAACCAGTTCTCAGTCCATGAAAGGACCTTCCCTTTTATCCCATGACAACTTAATTTACATAACAGCCTTTGGTGAGGGACCTTGTCAAAGGCTTTCTGGAAATCTAAGTACACTGCATCCACTGGATCCCCCTTGTCCACATGTTTGTTGACCCCTTCAAAGAACTCTAATAGATTAGTAAGACACGATTTCCCTTTACAGAAACCATGTTGACTATTACTCAACAGTTTATGTATCAGCGGGGTAGCTGTGTTAGTCTGGATCTGTAAAAGCAGCAAAGAATCCTGTGGCACCTTATAGACTAACAGACGTTTTGCAGCATGAGCTTTCGTGGGTGAACTCTTGCATCCAATGAAGTGGGTATTCACCCACGAAAGCTCATGCTGCAAAACGTCTGTTAGTCTATAAGGTGCCACAGGATTCTTTGCTGCTTCAGCAGTTTATGTTTTTCTATGTGTCTGACAATTTTATTCTTAACTATTGTTTCGACTAATTTGCCCGTACTGACGTTAGACTTACCGGTCTGTAATTGCCGGGATCACCTCTAGAGCCCTTTTTAAATATTAGTGTTACATTAGCTAACTTCCAGTCACTGGACACCGAACCGATTTAAAGGACAGGTTACAAACCTTAGTTAATAGTTCTGCAACTTCACATTTGAGTTCTTTCAGAACTCTTGGGTGAATGCCATCTTGTCCTGGTGACTTGTTAATGATTTATCAATTGTTTATCAATTAATTCCAAAACCTCCTCTAGTGACACTTCAAACTGTGACAGTTCCTCAGATTTGTTACCTACAAAAGCCGGCTCAGGTTTGGGAATCTCCCTAACATCCTCAGTCATGAAGTCTGAAGCAAAGAATCCATTTAGATTCTCCGCAATGACTTTATCATCTTGAAGTGCTCCTTTTGTATCTCGAACATAAAGGGGCCCCACCGGTTGTTTAGCAGGCTTCCTGCTTCTGATGTACTTAAAAAACATTTTGTTATTACCTTTGGAGTTTTTGGCTAGCCGTTCTTCAAACTCCTCTTTGGCTTTTCTTATTACACGCTTGCACTTAATTTGGCAGGGTTTATGCTCCTTTCTATTTGCCTTCCTAGGATTTGACTTCCACTTTTTAAAGGAAGTCTTTTTAGCTCTCACTGCTTCTTTTACAGGGTTGTTAAGCCACAGTGGCTCCTTTTTAGTTCTTTTACTGTTTTTCTTAATTTGAGGTATACACTGAAGGTGGGCCTCTATTATGGTGTCTTTAAAAAGTGCCATGCAGCTTGCAGGGATGTCACTTTAGTCACTGTACTTTTAACTTTTGTTTAACTAACCCCCTCATTTTTGCATAGTTCCCCCTTTTGAAATTAAATGCCACAGTGTTGGGCTGTTGAGATGTTCTTCCCAGCACAGGGATGTTGAATGCTATTGTATTATGGTCACTATTTCCAAGCGGTCCAGTTATAGTTACCTCTTGGACCAGCTCCTGCGCTCCACTCAGGGTTAAATCTAGAGTTGCCTCTCCCCTTGTGGGTTCCCATACCAGCTGCTCCATGAAGCAGTCATTTAAAGTGTCAAGAAATTTTATCTCTGCATTTTGTCCTGAAGTGAAATATTCCCAGTCAATATGGGGATAATTGAAATCCCCCACTATTATTGGGTTCTTAATTTTGATAGCCTCTCTAATTTCCCTTAGCATTTCATTATCACTATTACTGTCCTGGTCAGGTGGTCGATAATAGATCCCTACTGTTATATTATTTTATTACCCAGAACTCATTCAAATTATTGCTAGGCTTTCCGTTGATCAGGACCAAAAGACTTCAAGTGCCTGGAAGCAAAACCCATTCAGTCTGACATTTATAGTCTCTCTTCTCTTTCTTGGGTCAACGTTTCCTTGATTCACAGAGTTTAAGGCCAGAAGGAACCATTAGATCATCTGATCTGACCTTCTGTATAGCACAGACCCATGAATTTCACCGTTACCTCTCAGTTGAGCCCAATAACTTTCGTTTGCTAAAGCATCTTCCAGATAGGTGTCCGGTCTTGATCTGAAGATATCAAGTGACGGAGAATCCACCACTTCCCTGGGAAGTTTGTTCTAAGGGTGAGTCATTCTCACTGCCACAATGAGAACCTTATTTCCAGCTTGCATTTAATCAGAGATTTCAAAATCTCTCATTGGTCGGAGTCGGCCTACAGGAAACATTTTCCCCACTAGTTTACCCTTCTGAATGTTACAATGCAATGAATGGGCCAGGGAGTGAGACCTGGATCTGCCTCTGATTGTTCTCGTTCTATTTCCTGCCCCACTTCTATGGAAAATCAGATTCCTCAAGCTTAGGACAGAAGGGGTCAAGTTCACCCCAGTTCTCCTGGTGGAGAAAGCTCTACATCAGTATGAATACGTGACAAGGATCCAGGCCCTGGTAATTAAGCACATGCATAATTTGAAGCACATGAACAATCCCACTAATTACATACCTGGTAAAATGTATACAAAAGTTTAAGATCCTTGCTAAGTCCGGGACGAGGCCATGAGTGGAGTGGATCACTTACCGTTCACATATAGTGGAAAGGCAGATTCACACTTCTGTTCGGAGTGATGTGTAGAACAAGGCACATCCTCTAGAACAAAATTTTCATAGATCGGCTCCGGGGCTTCTTCGCCCTTTAAATCAATGGGGGAATGTTAAACTGGGTGCAAAGGTGCTATTTTCTGGCTGAAATGCTGTCAGAAAGCTGAGATTTAAAGGCACAGCCAAAGTAGCCTCTCAGAGCGTGATCAAACATGCCCATAATTAAATGTGAAGGGGGAATTTTGTTCATTGATAATAACTAAATAATGAACATACTGGGTGAAATACTGGTTCCACTGAAGTCAATGACAAAACCGCATTGTGACTTTCACTTGAGGATCTCAGAATACTGTACAAACTATAGCTAATCAGCCCCAACATCCCCATGTGTACTTTATAACTAGTCAAATCTGACACTGGCAGCAGATGCTTCAGAGGGAAATGGCTATCACACAGTCTGCAAAGATGAATGTATTGTTTTACATTAGACATTGCAAGCATCTCCATTGAGTTCAATAGCACTGCACACACAGCATCAAGTTAGGCATGTGCATAAGAATTTGCAGGATGGAGGCCTTAGAGTGTAAGCTCCTCAGCTCAGTGGCCATCTGTTTGTTATGCTCAGGGGTGGCTCCAGGCCCCAGCATGCCAAGCGCGTGCTTGGGGCGGCAAGCCACTGGGGGCGCTCTGCCAGTCACCGCGAGCACGGCAGGCAGGCTGCCTTTGGCGGCTTGCCTGAGAAGGGTCCGTTGGTCCCGCAGCTTCGGTAGACCTCCCGCAGGCGTGTCTGTGGAGGGTCCGCTGGTCCCGCGGCTTCGGCGGACCTCCCACAGGCATGCCTGCGGGAGGTCCACCGAAGCCACAGGACCAGCGGACCCTCCACAGGCAAGCCGCCAAAGGCAGCCTGCCTGCCGTGCTTGGGGCGGCAAAATGCCTAGAGCCGCCCCTGGTTATGTGTGTGTGTGTGTGTACAGAGTGTAGTGCAATAGGATGTTGAGCAATGCCCAGAGCTTCCAGGCATTACTGCATCACTGAACTGGCCAGAAAACTGGATTTCTGTTCCTTGGCAAATCGAGACATTTTGAAATTTCTTTTTGTTCGAAATTGGAATGAAAAGTCAAAATGGGAAAATTGACTAAGACACTAAATATCTGAATTTTTTATTCCAGAAATACTGAAATGGCCTTATCAAAATGGTTCATTTCTGAAAGGCTGGAAAGTTTCATTGTGACATTATCATTTTGACTCTTACATATAATATAATATAATATAATATAATATAATATAATATAATATAATATGTCTAAATGCCTAGACTATTCTATTCTAACATAAATGTTGAAACCATAAAGTTGAAGCACATTTTTGACTATATTGAAATGAAACATTTTGATAGTATTCTCTCAAAAATTTCAACAAAATCTATTCATTCCCATGAAATATTTTTATTTGATTGAATCAGCAGTTTCTGATGGGAAAACTGTCCTGTCACAAATTTTCAACCAGCTACAATAATAATAACAATGAAATCCCGCAAGAAGGAGCTAGGAAATAATCTACCCATAGGGAAAGTCTCTTCTAACCCCCAGTTATTCCAGGATGGTTGATGCTCTGAAGCAGGCAGTTATATTTCTTCCAAAAGTTTTGGTCATTTGTAAACGTGAGTACTGTAATTCTAGGTTAATCCCTCATTAGCCAGATAAATAGCCAATCCTTTGATGAATCCAGCTGAATTCAGCACAAAAGGAGATGCTTCTCTGTACAGATTGTAGCTTTCTGGCTTGAAAAATGAAATAAGAATACATAGCCCTGCCGTGGATTGTAAGTGAAAAAATCTCTGTGGATAAGTACTAGTTATTGGACGAAAAGTTCCAGCTTCTTAGCATCCTGTGACTTTGGGGCGGGACCTGGCTGCCCCTGTCACTCCTTATGATTTGCCATGTCGAGCACCAGAGTCCCCGGTTGGGGGTGCATGAAAAGGTGTTCATACTCTTTCTGCAGCAAAAAATAGCTTCTCTCCACCCCTTTAGTGGTAGCTAGTATTGAGGCCGGAGTCTGCCAGAGCACCCTAGGAGAGTTCTGGATCGTTCTTATCAGGGGTAAGGCCACCCTAGATGGACCCTCCGGGGCAAGGATGTCCACCGTTGGGTCCATGTTGACTATTGCTAAACAGTTTATTTTTTTCTATGTGTCTGACAATTTCATTCTTAACTATTGTTTCGACTAATTTGCCCGGTACCGACGTTAGACTTAACAGTCTGTAATTACCGAGATCACCTCTAGAGCCCTTTTTAAATATTGGTGTTACATTAGCTAACTTCCAGTCATTGGGTACAGAAGCTGATTTAAAGGACACAAACCTTAGTTAATAGTTCTGCAACTCGTGGGTGAATGCCATCTGGTCCCGGTGACTTGTTAATGTTGAGTTTATCAATTAATTCCAAAACCTCCTCTAGTGACACTTCAATCTATAACAGTTCCTCAGATTTGTCACCTACAAAAGCCGGCTCAGATTTGGGAATTTCCCTAACATCCTCAGCCATGAAGTCTGAAGCAAAGAATCCATTTAGTTTTTTCGCAATGACTTTATCGTCTTTAAGCGCTCATTTTGTATCTCAATCATCAAGGGGCCCCACTGGTTGTTTAGCAGGCTTCCTGCTTCTGACGTACTTAAAAAACATTTTGTTATTACCTTCGGCGTTTTGGCAAGCCGTTCTTCAAACTCCTTTTTGGCTTTTCTTATTACACTCTTGCATTTAATTTGGCAGTGTTTATGCTCCTTTCTATTTGCCTCACTAGGATTTGACTTCCACTTTTTAAAGGAAGTCTTTTTATCTCTCACTGCTTCTTTTACAGGGTTGTTAAGCCACGGTGGCTCCTTTTTTGTTCTTTTACTGTGTTTCTTAATTTGAGGTATACATTGAAGTTGGGCCTCTATTATGGTGTCTTTAAAAAGCGCCCATTCAGCTTGCAGGGATTTCACTTTAGTCACTGTACCTTTTAACTTTTGTTTAACTAACCCCCTCATTTTTGCATAGTTCCCCCTTATGAAATTAAATGCCACAGTGTTGGGCTGTTGATATGTTCTTCCCACCACAGGGATGCTGAATGCTATTGTATTATGGTCACTATTTCCAAGCGGTGCTGCTATAGTTACCTCTTAGACCAGCTCCTGCACTCCACAGGATTAAATCTAGTGTTGCCTGTCCCCTTATGGGTTCCCGTACCAGTTGCTCCATGAAGCAGTCATTTAAAGTATCGAGAAAATTTTATCTCTGCATTTTGTCCTGAAGTGAAATGCCCCAGTCAATATGGGGATAATTGAAATCCCCCACTATTAATGAGTTCTTAATTTTGATAGCCTCTCTAATTTCCCTTAGCATTTCATCATCACTATCACTGTCCTGGTCAGGTGGTCGATAATAGATCCCTAATGTTATATTCTTATTAGAGCATGAAATTTCTATCCATAGAGATTTTATAGAATATGTGGATTCACTTAAGATTTTTACTTCATTTGATTCTACATTCTTTCACATATAGTGCCACTCCCACCCCTGCATGACCTGTTCTGTCCTTCTGATATATTTTGTATCCCGGAATGATTGTGTCCCATTGATTGCTCTCAGTTCACCACGTTTCTGTGATGCCTATTATATCAATATCTTCCTTTATCACAAGGCACTCTAGTTCACCCATCTTATTATTTAGACTTCTAGCATTTGTGTACAAGCACTTTAAAAACTTGTCACTGTTTATTTGCCTGCCCTTTTCTGATGTGCCAGATTCTTTTTTATGTGACTGTTTATCATCTGATCTGGCCCTTACATTATCCTCTTCCATCCTCTGCTCATGATTATAACCTGGAGATTCTCTATCAATAGACTCTCCTCTAAGAGAAGTCTGTGTCTGATCCACATGCTCTTCTGCAGCAGCCGGCTTTCTCCCATCTCCTAGTTTAAAAACTGCTCTACAACCTTTCTAATGTTTAATGCCAGCAGTCTGGTTCCACTTTGGTTTAGGTGGAGCCCATCTCTCCTGTATAGTCTCCCCCCATCCCAAAAGTTTCCCCAGTTCCTAATGAATATAAACCCCTCCTCTCTACATCATCATCTCATCCACGCATTGAGACTCTGAAGCTCTGCCTGCCTACCTGGCCCTGTGCGTGGAACTGGGAGCATTTCTGAGAATGCCACCATAGAGGTCCTGGATTTCAGTCTCTTCCCTAGCAGCCTAAATTTGGCCTCCAGGACATCTCTCCTACCCTTCCCTATGTCATGGGTACCTACAGGTACCAAGACCACTGGCTCCTCCCCAGCACTACACATAAGTCTTTTTGTATTCGTTATGGAAACCTGGGTAATAGACTAATACATTTATTGGTAGCTTGAGGAATTATAGCAGAGTGCTATTTTCTTGCTATTTCAGTAGGATCATTTTTACATATCTAAATACCAAGAGATATCACTCTAAACTGCTTAATTCCTCTGAACACATGATATCCCAGTGGAACTGACTTCCCCCAGATATGAAAACCTTACTGGTAAATAGAGCTGACCAGAAAACAGGTTTTCTGTCCTATGGAAAAATTTGAGACTTCAATTTTTTTTCATACAGAATCAAGACGAAAAACAAAAGTTTTGCCGTTTTTTTGGGACACACAAACCTGGGAAAACATTGGTTTGGGGCAAACAAAATGTTCTCTTTCAATAAATTTGAAACACTTTGTTTCAATTTTGACCATTTTTAGATTTTTAATTTTGTGTATAATTTCTCAAATGAAAAAGCTGTTTCACAAACTTACTGTTTCTAATTATGTATCTGTACAGTGCCTAATGGCTCTGATCACAGCTGGGACCTTGAAGCACTATCATAATAGAAATTATAATTTATTATAATTTTTAAAGGAAAATACATCTAAACAGGAAATCATTGCTGTGGAATATGTCAGACTTTCAGTGTATTATTATGGCTTAACAGCACAGCATAACCACTCACCATGCCATGGGAATATGCAACCCCTTTGTTATCTGTAAAGAAAAAGTCACATTTATAACAATTTTTTTTAATAACACGGTTTCTGGTAAGATTTTGCTGTAAGGAGCTTTACAAAGTGAATTTGTCCCCTCAAATGTAATAGGCAGAACATAGTTCCCAAAAAGATTTTTTTAAATATTTAAACTCAGGGCTGATTATTGAAATCAACCTGTTGATCTATACATCCAGAAGAGGTAATTTGGGATGGATTTGTACTCCAGACCTGATTTGTGCCAGATGCACATTCATGCAGAGCTGCTTCTGAAATCAGTTATAATCAACATAGCTTTAAAATGACAATGTGGCCCAGAGAACTGGTCACTGCAGTTAAAGTCAAGAGACCTGGGATTATTTCTAGTTCCTCCACTCAGCTGCTAATAGAGAGCAAAATAGGATGTTATGTTTTCTAATCACTGAGGAAGGCATTAGGTACCATGCTATAAATTAAGGACCAAGATAGACAGAACCATTGGTAGTTAAAAATTGTTGCTGGTAGAAATAATTTCTGTACTTATTCCAATATGTGCCCTTAACTGACTTTTCAGAGATCCTGGCCACTGAATTACTACATAAACTTCACTATTCCTTCAAAAACCAAACAGCAAATGCATCTGTAGCTCAGAGCAATAAGTGATTAATGTGTCTGATTTTCATACCTGTGTACTGATCTTCAGTTGGATTATTGTTCTTCCCATAGAGGTTTTGCACCCTAATAAAAACAAGAGAAAAGTTGCACAAGTGAACAGGGGATGTGAGTCATATTTATAGTCTAAAATAAGAGATGGACCTGGCTCAAAATCCTGAAATTCATGCAGACTGAACATAGAGGCTGTGGAGAGTGAGAATCCAAAGCTGCATCCACATCTGAACTGCACAAGTAGTCCCTGTCTCATCAGGATGCTGAATGAAACCCTGCATCCAAGCAGTCCAAGCACCTCAGTCCCAAACAATGGAGTCTTTCAGCTGCACATCTGAATTTTGAAGTTAAAGGCCTCTCTCTTTAAGAAGTATATGCAAGAAAAGTGACACAGACTGCTATGGAGCCACACGCAGCCTTAGCAATTACTTGGTTGGAAAATTCAGTTATGTTGAACTAGAAAGGGTTTCATGGGAACATGTGGATTTGACAAAATTTTTGACTGGAGGAAGTCAAAATGAATTACTCCAACTTTCTCATAGTATTTCAATACTGTTAAAACTTTTTGTTTCAATAACTTCAAAAGTTTCGCTTCAATAACGCCAACATGTTTCATTTCAACATTGTTTCGATTCATTTCATTGTGACATTTAGATTGTTAAAATGTTAAGTTTAATGGTATTTTATATATGCTATATTTACAAATCATACAGTTAATATGTCATAGCATAGTATAATGTTTCGATGTTATGAAAACAAAACCTTTTGATGTTTCCAAAATGATTTTGTGGGAATTTTGGTTTTGCAGAAAACGTCAACATTTTGATTTTTCATTCCTATTTGGCATGAAAAAAAATGTTGAAATACTGGATTTTCCTGTGCATGGAAATTCTGTTTTCTGATGAGTGGTTTGCAACCCAGTATTGCTGGATTAAGAGAAAGCATCTTATCTTGTTCCCTCTGACCAGAAGGGGGGTTGGAGTGGGAGGAAGCTCATAGCCACATCATCCTGGGGTCATGCCTCTGCTGGAAACTGATATTTTAACCCTGCCCTGACAACCTGCACGTAACAACTAGTGCAGAACTGCATGGGCAAAGCTTTCCACTTGACAGTGGATTTTGCCCCAGGCTAGCTGGAGTTTTCTTGGTGGGGAAAGACTCTCACAGATGGACACAGCCACCAGATCACTAATGGAGCTAATCTCTGTCTTTGTTCACACCCCTCTATACTGCAACTCTTACATACTTTGTGTTTGTTCAGCACCAAGCACAACGGGACCCAGCCTGTTTGAGGCCTCTAGACACTGTTGCAATAGCAATGATTAATCATAACAATAGCAAGAACAACCATATAATTAATGATTAATAACAATATGTAGACTTTTAACTGTCTGGAGCAGGGACAGTCTTCTCTGTTACCTGTGTGTTCAGTGACCAACACAAAGGGACCCTGATTTCATGAATGAAGTCACTAGCTATCAAGCATCATTACCTCGGATACTATAGTGATGACGGGGAGCCATAACATAATCCAGGTAGACAGCTGAAGTACCCCATATATCCCACAACAGCATCACCATTTAGAGGGGGCTGCTGTAGGTACCAAACCTTCTGACTTGGACACAAGTTGATATATTACATGGGAGTGATCTCCTTCTGTCTGTAACATGAGAGGTATGATGGAATTACCCCATTCTTACCTTTCTTTTCTCCTATTAGTTACAACTGGAAAAAAAAACAAATTAGAAAGGTTTAGAGAAAAATTCTGTGCCTCTCCCCAGAATATCAATGAGAGGGAGAGGAAGTTAAACAAAATACTTCAGGGATAAGGAGCCAGGGGGTTGTTTCTGGAGTTCTGTTAAGATTTAGGGTAGGGTTGGGGCTAGGCGAAGAGTTCATCAGAGCTTATGACAAAAAAGTGGAGAACAATCCACAAACTCTTTTAGATTTTTTCCTGATTTTTTGAAATATCAAATTTTGAAATTCATATACTTTCATCTGGCCTTAGAGTTGATTAAAAAAAAAACAAGAAAAAAGTTTTGTGAATGTTTTTCTAGTTTATGTTTCAAATATCAAAAGGTGGATTTTCATCCAATTTTTGAAATTTGAAAAATATTGACCAGCTCTTAAGTTCAGACTCAAGGTCAGTCCTGGGCTAGTGTATTGGCTCAGGGTCAATGGTGAAATATGACAAGCTGTGGGTCATATGATTTTGGTCTCAAATCGTGCAAGTCACACACAATCAGCTGTTCTTGTAAGATGTCTTCCATGTCAAGCCAAATCCAAATCAGATCCAGAAAATACATCTCAAACCAAAACTGTAGGTGCAAGTTATGAAGAGGGGGTGATAAATTGTTCTCTAGGTCTGTTAAGTAAAACATGAAGTAATGTTCTTAATCTGCAGCAAGGGCAGTCTAAGGTTAGGTATTAGGAAAACTTTCTAACTCTAAGGATAGTCAAGCATTGGAATAGGTTACCTAGGTAAGTAGCGGAAGCCCCTTCATTGGAGGATTTTAAGAAGAGGTTAGATAACATCTGCCAGGGATCCTCTAGGTTTACGTGGTTCCGCACGGATGGACTAGATGATCTTTTGAGGTCCTCTCCAGACCTTTGATTCTAAGTTCAGAGCTGGGGTTTAACCCCCATTTTGCTCTCTTTACTCTCAATATCTGAAAGGCTTCACATTTCAGGTTCAGATTTTCTAAATGGCAAATTTTAAAATGTTATTCTCTTCAGGTTTCCCATGTCTGAGAACACCATGTGAGGTGGGAATCTCTTTTTTATGTCCCTTGTTTGCCTCCTATACCTGTTCATTTATGACTAATGTGAGGGTTCCATGTTTACATACCTTTCTTCTTCTTCTTAAGGTAATACACCAGGGGCAGAACAAGAGCCAAAATCACACCCACCAAAACAGGAATTGCAATTGCCAATATTGTATTATTTTTCAGTCCTAGGAAATGAAAAGAACATGGATACTCACATTCCATTAGACAACAAGGGAGAAAAAAGGCTGGAAAAACTTGATCAAGAGGTGCACATTTTTAACAGTCAGAGTAATTAACCACTGGAACAATTTGCCAAGGATTGTGGTGGATTAATAATAATAGGAGATATACCAATCTCCTAGAAGTGGAAGGGACCTTGAGAGGTCATTGAGTTGAGTCCAGCCCCCTGCCTTGACTAGCAGGACCAACTTCTGCCCCAGATCCCTAAGTAGCCTCCTCAAGGATTGAACTCCCAGCCCTGGGTTTAGCAGGCCAATGCTCAAACCACTGAGCTATCCCTCCCTCCTTGATTGTCCATCACTGACAGTTCTTAGGTCAGGATTGGACACTTCCCTAAAAGATTTGCTCTAGTTGAAACAGGAATGATTTCAGGGAGGTCCTATGGCCTGTGTTAAACAGGAGGTCAGATGAGATGATCACAATGGTCCTTTCTGGCCTTCTATAATTTATAAGATGGGGGGAAGGTTGGTTTTGTGGGTAACCAGTGGCTATGGCTTTAGGAGATGTGTTTTTCCTGCCCTGGTCTCTCTGTCCCAGACAGAATAACAAAGAGAGCACAAAACAAAACCTCTCCCCACAGATTTTAAAGGATCTTCTTCCCTTATTGGTCCTTTTGGTCAGGTGTGAACCGGGTTATTTGAGCTTCTTAACCCCTTAAAGGCAAAGGAGGGATTTTATGCTACCCTTAGCTGTATGTTTATGATAAATATCCCACCCATACCATGCTCAGGACCCAGCAATCTGATGTGATCTTGGACCAAGCACGGTAGAAGCGGGAGCAATGATTCATAAAGGGAGGGTAAGGATCCGAGTTTGATACTGATGCTCCATCCTCAGGTGCATCTTCAAAAGTTTGGCTTTGGGCCTGGGGGCTGTTAGGCCGAACACTGGCCTGAGGAGGACTGTGGCAGGCGCCTCCTATTATTCTTGCCCTGTCTCCTGGACGAGTCTCACCTTGGAGGACCAGAGTAGAAGTGAGTTGTGGGCTGAGGCTTAAATGACTTTCTTTGGGGTGCAGGGGTGTGGCTACCCAAAGACTTTAAAGTCGCCCACGATTCCTTAAGGCCGTGCAGGCGAGAGTCCGTATTTTGGGCAAACTGGCCTGCTTGGTCAAAGGGGAGGTCCTGGATCATGTTCTGGATCTCAGTGGTATCCCCGACACCTGCAGCCACGTCCTGTGCCTCATTGTAATGGCAGTGGCCATAGTCCAAGCTGCCGAGTGTGCCGCTTCTAACACAACCTGGATGGAGGTTCTCGAGACCACTTTGCCCTCCTCAAGGAGCGCACTAAACTCCTTGCCAGGAGCAACTCCTGGAATTTTGCTAACAAGCTCCAGGAACTGAAAGCGGCTGAGTAGCACTTGCTGGTCTGCCGCTCAAAGCTGGAGTCCCCCGGTCGAGTAGAGCTGTCGGACTAAAAGTTCCAGCTTCTTAGCATCCTGTGACTTTGGGGCGGGACCTGGCTGCCCCTGTTGCTGCTTATGATTTGCCGTGTCGAGCACCAGAGTCCCCGGTTGGGGCTGGGTGAAAAGGTGTTCGTACTCTTTCTGCGGCAAAAAATAGCTTCTCTCCACCCCTTTAGTGGTAGCTAGTATTGAGGCAGGAGTCTGCCAGAGCACCCTAGGAGAGTTCTGGATCGTTCTTATCAGGGGTAAGGCCACCCTAGATGGACCCTCCGGGGCAAGGATGTCCACCGTTGGGTCCGACTCCTCCGTGACCTCCTCTGCCTGGAGATTCAGGTTTAGGGCCACCCTCCCGAGAAGGTTCTGGTGTCCCCCGGTGTCCATCGCTGGAAGGGTGATGGTGGTGCCCGCCACTGCCTCATCCAGTGAGGAGGAGGCCCATGGGACTGGGTCTTCTTGCCTTTCTCACTCTCCAGAGGCTGGATCGGGTGCCTTGGTCCCCCCGTGACTGGAAGTGGCTCCAGTACAACTGGTGGCACTGATTCCGGCGCTGTGCCTGAGCGTGATGGCCCAGAGTCCCTGTCTCACTGGCGGTCCTCGGGAGCCCTGCAGGTGTGGCGAGCCACCAACATTTCTGGGGGAGGGAATGGGGTGCAGATGCCACCAGTGCGGCCCTGGAGCCCTGACGCTGAGTCTGATGATAGATTGAAGGAGTCCAAAAGGGACACTGTACTGGGCCCTGCCATTCGCGTGGCCAAGAGACCACCGGTACCAATGAGTCCACAGCTTTGTGGTGCCAGGACTGGTGCCAGGAGCGGGAGCAGTACTGACTGCTTTGACAGACAGAAGACTCAGTGTCTGTCTCAGACGAGTACTCTGTGCCATACCACAGGAGGGCGGAGCCTAACGGTGCCGGGTAGCAGTACCGGGATGATGGTGAGCGGTGCTGTAACATCATGGGCTTCCCACGATGATGAACCAGTGGTGGTGCCGCCAATGGTGCCGCAAATGGTGCCAGAGCTCTATGCTCCACTGCCATAGATGCTGCAGCCGGTGCCGTCGTCAGTGCCGCTGATGGAGCCTGAGCTTGCGGAGCCAGAGCTCACACCTGTGGGGCCAGGGGCTGTACTATCATGGCAGTAAGGTCCCACGCTGCCTCGTAGGTATCCAGCATGGAGGGGAGGTCAAGCTCTTCCTCCAAAACCTCCTGAGTTGGGGAGTCCACCAGCACCAGACTTGATGGGCCTCCAGTTGGGGCCATAGTCAACAGTGCCGGGTCTTGAGGTGCAGACCAGGAGTGTCCCGACGCAGGACACACACCGCTGGAATCCCCTCACAGCTTCTTGACGGAGGAACGGCCCCTGTCCCCCTTCTTTGTCTTATGCTGTACCGGGGACTGTGAGCATTGCCACCTGGTAGCACCCTTAGAGCAGTCCTTCCTTGGTGCCAGGACATCCGTCACCAAGGCCGAGGAGCTACGCACTGATGATTCCGGTGCCATTTCTGGTGCCAGCTAGGGGCGGAGGGCCGACTCCATCAGTGATAATCCCGCTCTTTCTTAGTCCTGGGTCTAAAGCTCTTGCAAATTAGGCACTTGTCTGTCTGGTACCATCTCCTAGACACTTGAGACAAGGAGCTTGTGGATCGCCTGTGGGCATAGGTTTGGCACACCTCTCGCACGCCTTAAACCCCTGTGACCGGGGCATGCCCAGGTGCCTGGGGAAACTGGGGCAGGGGGAAAGCCCCCCAAAGTCAGCCCAACTTACTAGAAACTACTATATAACTAACTATTAACGATCTACAACTAAGAAAAGGGAACCACTAAGTGCCACTAGGTAGGCACTTGTGAATGCAAGAGACTGAGCTGCTCCAACGACCGTCACTGGTGGTAAGAAGGAACTGAGCAGGCGGTGGGTCAGCAGGGACCTATATACATCACTATGAAGGCGCCACTCCAGGGGTCTCCACAGCTGACGGGTACTGCTAGGGAAAAACCTTCTGACAATGGTTAACGCAGCACGCACACACCTATTGGAATGCACATGAGCAATCACTCAAAGAAGAACATAGCGCCTCCCACTGACGGGTCTGAACAGCCTCTGCAACAACCTGTTTGGGGTTCACTCCCTGTCAACTAATCACAGTTAACTCACGCCAATAACTGAAAAAATTAATCATGATTAAAAAAATTAAATCGCAGTTTTAATTGCACTGCTAAACAATAGAATACCAAAATGTATTAAATATTTTGGATTTTTTCTATGTTTTCAAATATATTGATTTCAATTACAACACAGAATACAATGTGTTTAGTTCTTACTTTATATTATTACAGATAAGATTGTTTTATCCGGCATGTTCTGTGAATGGGGGGTGCTGGTAAATGAAAAATGCTGGTTAACTAAGAGGGAGGGAGTTTGGGTGCGGGAGGGAGTGCGGGGTTGGGGGCTGGAGCTCGGGAGGGGATGTGGAGTACGGGCTCTGGGAGGAAGTTTGGGTGTGGGAGGAAGCTCAGGGCAGGCAGTAGGAGCACGGTATTGGGTGCGGGGTGCTGGATCCAGGGGCACTCACCTTAAGTGGCTCCCTGCAAGCGGCAACTTATCCCGGCTGCTCCTAGGTGGAGGCACAGCAGGCGGCTTAGTGCACTTCCTCTGCCCACAGGTGCCTCCCCCGCACCTCCCATTAGTTGTGGTTCCCAGCCAATGGGAGCTGTGCAGCCAGAATGGGGGGTGTGGCATAACGCAGAGCCACCTGAGTAGCCAGAGCCCGGGACAGGTCGCTGCTTGCGGGGACCCATCCGAGGTGAGCAGCCCCAAGATCTTACACCCCGCACCCCCTCCCGCCTACTAAGACCCCCTCCCACACCAAAGTCCCTCCCAGAGCCCATGCTCCACACCCCCTCCTGCACCCCAACCCCGTGCCAGCCCTGCACCCAGGGCCGCCCAGAGGGGGGGGGGCAAGTGGGGCAATTTGCCCCAGGTCCCGGGCTCCGCAGGGGCCCCCATGAGAATGGCCAAGGCTCCCTCCCTGGGTCAGGCCTGACACCGCCTCCGCCCCTCTCCTGGAGCCTCAGCACATCCAGGAGCGTCCTTGAACAGCTGCAGCATGTCTCCAGCGGGGCTCCTGAGCTCCCCCCCGCTCAGAGCTGCGTGGTAAGGGAGTGGGGCTGAGAGCTCCACGCCGAGCGGAGGGAGCTCAGGACCCGCTGGAGCTCGCAACCCCACCCCCTGACCACGTGGCTCTGAGCGGGGAGCAGCTCAGGAGCCCCGCTGGAGCCACACTGCACCGCTGTCCAGAAACGCTCCTGGATGCGATGCTGTCATAAACAGATAGTTAAGGGTTAAAGTCTCTTTTACCTGTGAAGGGTTAACAAGCTCAGTAACCTGATGAACACCTGACCAAAGGACCAATCAAGGGACAAGATAATTTCAAATCTCTGTGGAGGGAAGTCTTTGTCTGTGTTCTTTGTTTGAGGGTTCATTCTCTTTTTGGATCTAAGAGAGGCCAGACATATTCTTCAAGTTCTCCAAGTTTCCTGAAGTATTTTCTTCTATTCAGTCTAGTGAGTATTAGAAAGGCGGACTAGTCTTATAATTTGATTTCTACATTTGCAATTGTGTGTTTGCTGAAGGAATATCTTTATTTCTGTTTGCTGTTACTTTGATTATTCTGAGGAGGGAGGGGAAGTCTCTCCAGTTTTTATAAGTTAGACCCTGTAAATTTTTCCATCCTGGTATTACAGAGATAGTGTACTTTCTTTCTTTCTTTTAACAAAATCCTTTTCTTTTTAGAACTTGATTGATTTCTTCCCTTGTTTGGATATTCTGAGGGGAAGGGGAAGGGGAAAAGTGAATCCCTCTTTGTTTGATTCAAGGAGTTTGAATCCAGGTATCTCTCCTAAGCACTAGGAGAGGGGAGGGGGGGAAATGGGTTGTTTCCCTTTGTGTTGAGATTCAAGTTTGAATCTGTGTTCCCCAGGGAAAGTTTTGGGGGAACAGGGAGTGTGTCAGACACTTAAAACTTGACTGGTGGCAGCAAGAACCAGATCTAAACTAGGATTTTAGTTTAGAGGAGTCCATGCAGGTCCCCATCTTGTGAACGCTAAAGTTCAAAGTTCAAAGTGGGGAATAAAGCTATGACAGATGCACTGAGGCTCCGGGTGAGGGGAGAGCTGGGGGTAAGGGACCGGGGGGGTTGGATAAGGGGCAGGGAGTCCCGGGGACAGTCAAGGGACGGGGGAGCAGAGGTTGGGGGGAAGTAAAGGGACAGGGAATGGGGGGGTTGCATTCTGGGCGTTCCGGGGGGTCCTTCAGGACTCAGCAGGGGGGTGGAAAGGGGTCAGGGGACAGGGAGCAGGGGTGGGGTCCCTGGGTGGTGGTTGGGGAGGATTCTGGGGGATGGTGAGGGGGCAAGGAGCAGGATGGGTTGGGGATTCTGAGGGAGGCCAGGCAGTTGGGGGGCAGAAAGTGGGTGGGGTCGGATAGGGGGCAGGGCCAGGCTGTTTGGGGGGCACAGCTTTCCCTACCCTAAAGCTCGTTCAGCAGTTTGAGGCTTGCAGAGGACCCAAGCTGTTAGCTTTTCCATTAGGGCTACCATCCCTTTCACTTCTCAAATGCCAACTTATAGTCTATATTTAATTTCAGTGCCAAAGGGAGATTCATGTCAGGGGAGGGTAGCTTCATTTAAAATTAGCCACTGGGGGAGGGATCACATGAGAAGAGCAATATCCTACACCACCTACCTCCTTCCCAACCCTACCAAGGGAGACCCCCGTCCCCTGCATTCCCTGAGGCTTCAAAGGGGTTAATTCAGTGGTTCTCAAACTTTTGTACTTGTGACCCCTTTCACATAGCAAACCTCTGAGTGCGACACCCCCCCCCCCCCATAATTTGAAAACATTTTTTTATATATTTAACACTATTATAAATGCTGGAGGCAAAGCTGGGTTTGAGGTGGAGGCTGAGAGCTCACGACCCCCAGTAATAACCTCGGGACCCCCTCAGGAGTCCGGACCCCCAGTTTGAGACCCCCTGGGTTAATTTAATTTTCGCACCCTTTGTCCATTCACATGCATGTGCTATTTTGAGCATTTCAGTTTTCACAACATAGGCTCATCCCAGATTAACATAAAAATATGAGAACAGCCGTACCAGGTCAGACCAAAGGTCCATCTAGCCCAGTATCTGTCTACCGACAGTGGCCAATGCCAGATGCCACAGAGGGAGTGAACCTAACAGGTAATGATCAAGTGATCTCTCTCCTGCCATCCATCTCCATCCCCTGACAAACAGAGGCAAGGGACACCATTCCTTACCCATCCTGGCTAATAGCCATTTATGGACTTAACCACCATGAATTTATACAGTTCTCTTTTAAACGCTGTTATAGTCCTCGCCTTCACAACCTCCTCAGGTAAGGAGTTCCACGAGTTGACTGTGTGCTGCGTGAAGAAGAACTTCCTTTTATTTGTTTTAAACCTGCTGCCTATTAATTTCATTTGGTGACCCCTAGTTCTTGTATTATGGGAATAAGTAAATAACTTTTCCTTATCCACTTTCTCCACATCACTCATAATTTTATATACCTCTATCATATCCCCCCATAGTCTCCTCTTTTCCAAGCTGAAGAGTCCTAGACTCTTTAATCTTTCCTCATATGGGACCCTCTCCAAACTCCTAATCATTTTAATTGCCCTTTTCTAAACCTTTTCTAGTGCCAGTATAGCTTTTTTGAGATGAGGAGACCACATCTGTATGCAGTATTCGAGATGTGGGCGTACCATCGATTTATATAATAATATATTCACAGTCTTATTCTCTATCCCCTTTTCAATGATTCCTAATATTCTGTTTCCTTTTTTGACCACCTCTGCACACAGCGTGGACATCTTCAGAGAACTATCTATGATGACTCCAAGATCTTTTTCCTGACTTGTAGCTAAGTTAGCTCCCATCATGTTGTATGTATAGTTGGGGTTATTTTTTCCAATGTGTATTATTTTACATTTATCCACATTAAATTTCATTTTCCATTTTGTTGCCCAATCACTTAGTTTTGTGAGATCTTTTTGAAGTTCTTCACAGCCTGCTTTGGTCTTAACTATCTTGAGCAGTTTAGTATCATCTGTAAACTTTGCCACCTCACTGTTTACCCCTTTCTCCAGATCATTTATGAATACATTGAATAGGATTGGTCTGAGGACTGACTCTTGGAGAACACCACTAGTTACCCCTCTCCATTCTGAAAATTTACCATTAATTCCTACCCTTTGTTCTCTGTCTTTTAACCAGTTCTCAATCCATGAAAGGACCTTCCCTTTTATCCCATGACAGCTTAATTTACGTAACAACCTTTGGTGAGGGACCTTGTCAAAGGCTTTCTGGAAATCTAAGTACACTGGATCCCCCTTGTCCACATTTGTTGACCCCTTCAAAGAACTCTAATAGATTAGTAAGACACGATTTCCCTTTACAGAAACCATGTTGACTATTGCTCAACAGTTGATGTTTTTCTATGTGTCTGACAATTTTATTCTTAACTACTGTTTCAACTAATTTGCCTGGTACCGACATTAAACCTACCGGTCTGTAATTGCCGGGATCACCTCTAGAGCCCTTTTTAAATATTGATGTTACATTAGCTAACTTCCAGTCATTGGGTACAGAAACTGATTTAAAGGACAGGTTACAAACCTTAGTTAATAGTTCCGCAACTTCACATTTGAGTTCTTTCAGAACTCTTGGGTGAATGCCATCAGGTCCTAGTGACTTGTTAATGTTGATCAATTAATTCCAAAACCTCGTCTAGTGACACTTCAATCTTCGACAGTTCCTCAGATTTGTCACCTACAAAAGCCGGCTCAGGTTTGGGAATCTCCCTAACATCCTCAGCCGTGAAGTCTGAAGCAAAGAATCCATTTCGTTTATCCGCAATGACTTTATCGTCTTGAAGTTCTCCTTTTTTATTTCGATCATCAAGGGGCCCCACTGGTTGTTTAGCAGGCTTCCTGCTTCTGATGTACTTAAAAAACATTTTGTTATTACCTTTGGAGTTTTTGGCTAGCCGTTCTTCAAACTCCTCTTTGGCTTTTTTTATTACACTCTTGCACTTACTTTGGCAGTGTTTATGCTCCTTTCTATTTGCCTCACTAGGATTTTACTTCCACTTTTAAAAGGAAGTCTTTTTATCTCTCACTGCTTCTTTTACAGGGTTGTTAAGCCACAGTGGCTCCTTTTTAGTTCTTTTACTGTGTTTCTTAATTTGAGGTATACATTGAAGTTGGGCCTCTATTATGGTGTCTTTAAAAAGCGCCCATGCAGCTTGCAGGGATTTCACTTTAGTCACTGTACCTTTTAACTTTTGTTTAACTAACCCCCTCATTTTTGCATAGTTCCCCCTTATGAAATTAAATGCCACAGTGTTGGGCTGTTGAGATGTTCTTCCCACCACAGGGATGTTGAATGCTATTGTACTATGGTCACTATTTCCTGCTATAGTTACCTCTTGGACCAGCTCCTGCGCTCCACTCAGGATTAAATCTACTGTTGCCTCCCCCGTTGTGAGTTCCCGTACCAGCTGCTCCATGAAGCAGTCATTTAAAGTATCGAGAAAATTTTATCTCTGCATTTCGTCCTGAAGTGAAATGCCCCAGTCAATATGGGGATAATTGAAATCCCCCACTATTAATGAGTTCTTAATTTTCATAGCCTCTCTAATTTCCCTTAGCATTTCATCATCACTATCACTGTCCTGGTCAGGTGGTCGATAATAGATCCCTAATGTTATATTCTTATTAGAGCATGAAATTTCTATCCATAGAGATTCTATGGAACATGTGGATTCACTTAAGATTTTTACTTCATTTGATTCTACATTTTCTTTCACGTATAGTGCCACTCCACCGCCCCCCCCCCCCCCGCATGACCTGTTCTGTCCTTCCGATATATGTTGTAACCCGGAATGATTGTGTCCCATTGATTGCTCTCAGTCCACCAGGTTTCTGTGATGCCTATTATATCAATATCCTCCTTTATCACAAGGCACTCTACTTCACCCATCTTATTATTTAGACTTCTAGCATTTGTATACAAGCACTTTAAAAACGTGTCCCTGTTTATTTGTCTGCCCTTTTCTGATGTGCCAGATTCTTTTTTATGTGACTGTTTATCATCTGATCTGGCCCTTACATTATCCTCTTCCATCCTCTGCTCCTGACTATAACCTGGAGATTCTCTATCAATAGACTCTCCTCTAAGAGTAGTCTGTGTCTGATCCACATGCTCCTCTGCAGCAGCTGGCTTTCTCCCATCTCCTAGTTTAAAAACTGTTCTACAACTTTTTTAATGTTTAATGCCAGCAGTCTGGTTCCATTTTGGTTTAGGTGGAGCCCATCTCTCCTGTATAGGCTCCCCCCATCCCAAAAGTTTCCCCAGTTCCTAATGAATGTAAACCCCTCCTCTCTACATCATCTTCTCATCCACGCATTGAGACTCTGAAGCTCTGCCTGCCTACCTGGACCTGCGCGTGGAACTGGCAGCATTTCTGAGAATGCCACCATAGAGGTCCTGGATTTCAATCTCTTCCCTAGCAGCCTAAATTTGGCCTCCAGGACATCTCTCCTACCCTTTCCTATGTCATGGGTACCTACATGTACCACGACCACTGGCTCCTCCCCAGCAGTACACATAAGTCTGTCTAGATGCCTTGAGAGATCCGCAACCTTCGCACCAGGCAGGCAAGTCACCATACGGTTCTCCTGGTCATCACAAACCCAGCTATCTACGTTTCTAATGATCGAATCTCCCATTACTAACACCTACCTTTTCCTACCAACTGGAGTTCCCTCCCCCGGAGTGGCAACCTCAGTGCGAGAGCAACCCCAGCACCATCTGGAAGGAGGGTCCCAATTATGGGAAGGTTTCCCTCTGCTCCCATTGACTGCTCTGCTTCCCTGGGCCTTTCATCCTCCTCAACAGAACAGGGGCTGTCTGACTGGAGGTGGGACAATTCTACAGTGTCCCGGAAAGCCTCATCAACATACCTCTCTGCCTTTCTTAGCTCCTCCAGTTCCACCACCCTGGCCTCCAAACTCCGTACATGGTCTCTGAGGGCTAGGAGTTCCTTGCACCGACTGCACACACACGCCACCCACCCACAGGGCAGGTAATCATACATGCTACACTCAATGCAATAAACTGGATAGCCCCCACTCTGCAGCTGGGCTTCTGCCCACATTTTCTCCTGGTTACTGAAAGGGTTGTTTAAAGCATGAAGTTTGGAATGTAGTTTGGTTTATAGGTTTTAAGAGGAATAAAGGGAAACAGATAGCACCAGCACGGGAGCCCTGCTCCCTTCCCACTCCCCTTCCCAGCTCCCTTGTGAAACTCCCTGTTAGCAGCCCCTGTTCACAAAGCTCCGTGGTTGCTTTTGTGTGGCCTTATAAAGCCCTGGCCTGTGTGGATGCCCCACCCACTGATTAAGGCTCAGCCAATTACCAGAGGCTTCTAGCTTTCAGACCTTCCTTTGAAGCTCACAGCCTCCAACTGCCAGCCACAGCGCACGGTCCTTCAACCAACCAACCAATCAAACAGACTGACAAACACAAGCTCAGCAAACAGCAAGTAACCCCCAAACACAAGCAAACATGCACTACAGACAGTCACTTACCCCAAGGATGCTGTGTTTGCTCCTCCGTCACCTGGAGAACTCCCTTGCGAAACTCCTCGTTAGCAGCCCCTGTTCGCAAAAAAAAAAAAAAAAAGATCAAATGCTAAGTTCGTGGAGTATGTACATAAGCTATACTAAAGACAAACCCACAGTAACAGTCTCCAGTTTGTGAGGGACCCCATGGAGCCAGTCTCTAGGAAACAGATAGATGCATGGAGGTTAAGTCCATTAATGGCTATTAGCCAGGATGGGTAAGGAATGGTGTCCCTAGCCTCTGTTTGTCAGAGGGTGGAGATGGATGGCAGGAGAGAGATCACTTGATCATTACCTGTTAGATTCTCTCCATCTGGGGCACTTGGCATTGGCCATTGTCAGTAGACAGGATACTGGGCTGGATGGACCTTTGGTATAAACCAGTATGGACATTCTTTTGCTCTAAGCTAAATGAACCCAAAGTTACGGAGACAGATATGAGTCAAGGAAGCCAGCAGAGTATCAGAAACCTGAAAAAAATCTCTGACTGGATGAGCTCAGGCGTTTGGTCACAAGCTGAGGTGGTTCAAAAGTTTTGGATTTTTTCTAAGCAGAATTTTTTATTGTTTCTTTAAACAATCAAACAAATCAAACAGCAAATATTTGGCCACACATTTCTGAAACCCCAAACCATGTTCAGGTTTTGGAAGACTAATTTCAGCTTTTCAATTAAAAAAACTACAACAAATTTTGAAGGAAAACAGACATTGTCTGTGATTTTTTTTTTTTTTTTTGCTTTTTAAAAAACCCCGTTTCCGAACCAAAAAAAGTTTTGATGGAAAATATTTGTCCAACCCTTTTAATGAGCTTTAGTGCCTTTTAGCACTAGCTGATGCTGAGAACCAGTGATACCTTGTAAAGAAGTTTTCTCAAAACTGGGTTTGTGCCAAGATCATAGAATCATAGAATCTCAGGGTTGGAAGGGACCTCAGCAGGTCATCTAGTCCAACCCCCTGCTCAAAGCAGGACCAAACCCAACTAAATCATCCCAGCTAGGGCTTTGTCAAGCCTGACCTTAAAAACCTCTAAGGAAGGAGATTCCACCACCTCCCTAGGTAACCCATTCCAGTGCTTCACCACCCTACTAGTGAAAAAGTTTTTCCTAATATCCAACCTAAACCTCCCCCACTGCAACTTGAGACCATTACTCCTTGTTCTGTCATCTTCTACCACTGAGAACAGTCTAGATCCATCCTCTTTGGAACCCCCTTTCAGGTAGTTGAAAGCAGCTATCAAATCCCCCCTTATTCTTCTCTTCTGCAGACTAAACAATCCCCGTTCCCTCAGCCTCTCCTCGTAAGTCATGTGCTCCAGCCCCCTAATCATTTTTGTGGCCCTCCGCTGGACTCTCTCCAATTTATCCACATCCTTCTTGTAGTGTGGGGCCCAAAACTGGACATAGTACTCCAAATGAGGCCTCACCAGTGCTGAATAGAGGGGAATGATCACATCCTTCAATCTGCTGGAAATGCCCCTACTTATACAACCCAAAATGCCATTAGCCTTCTTGGCAACAAGGGCACACTGTTGACTCATATTCAGCTTTTCGTCCACCGTAACCCCTAGGTCCCTTTCTGCAGAACTGCTTCCCAGCCATTCGGTCCCTAGTCTATAGCAGTGCATGGGATTCTTCCGTCCTAAATGCAGGACTCTGCTATTGTCCTTGTTGAACCTCATCATATTTCTTTTGGCCCAATCCTCTAGTTTGTCTAGGTCCCTCTGTATCCTATCCCTACCCTCCAGCATATCAACCACTCCTCCCAGTTTAGTGTCATCTGCAAACTTGCTAAGGGTGCAGTCCACACCATCCTCCAGATCGTTAATGAAGATATTGAACAAAACCGGCCCCAGCACCGACCCTTGGGGCACTCCACTTGATACCGGCTGCCAACTAGACATGGAACCATTGATCACTACCCGTTGAGCCTGACCATCTAGCCTGTTTTCTATCCACCTTACCATCCATTCATCCAGCCCAGACTTCTTTAACTTGCTGGCAAGAATACTGTGGGAGACTGTATCAAAAGCTTTGCTAAAGTCCAGAAATAGCACATCCACTGCTTTCCCCTCATCCACAGAGCCGGTTAACTCGTCATAGAAGGCAATTAGGTTAGTCAGGCATGACTTGCCCTTGGTGAATCCATGCTGACTGTTCCTGATCACTTTCCCCTCCTTTAAGTGGTTCAGAATGGATTCCTTGAGGACCTGTTCCATGATTTTTCCAGGGACTGAGGTGAGATGGACTGGCCTGTAGTTCCCTGGATCTTCCTTCTTCCCTTTTTTAAAGATGGGCACTACATTAGCTTTTTTCCAGTCATCCGGGACCTCCCCCGATCGCCATGATTTTTCAAAGATAATGGCCAATGGCTCTGCAATCTCATCAGCCAACTCCTTTAGCACCCTCGGATGCAACGCATCAGGCCCCATGGACTTGTGCTCGTCCAGCTTTTCTAAATAGTCCCGAACTACTTCTTTCTCCACAGAGAGCTGGTCACCTCCTCCCCATACCGTGCTGCAGAGTGCAGCTGTCTGGGAGCTGACCTTGTCCGTGAAGACAGAGGCAAAAAAAGCATTGAGTACACTAGCTTTCTCCACATCCTCTGTCACTAGGTTCCTTCCCTCATTCAGCAAGGGGCCCACACATTCCTTGACTTTCTTCTTGTTGTTAACATACCTGAAGAAACCCTTCTTGTTACTCCTAACATCTCCGGCTAGCTGCAACTCCAAGTGTGATTTGGCCTTCCTAATTTCACTCCTGCATGCCTGAGCAATACTTTTATACTCCTCCCTGGTTATTTGTCCAATCTTCCACTTCTTGTAAGCTGCTTTTTTGTGTTTAAGACGAGCAAGGATTTCACTGTTAAGCCAAGCTGGTCGCCTGCCATATTTACTTTTCTTCCTACATATCAGGATGGTTTGTTCCTGCAACCTCAATTAGGATTCTTTAAAATACCGCCAGCTTTCCTCGACTCCTTTCCCCGTCATGTGGAAGGTTTATTTTTCCCAGGGCCGCCCGTGGGGAGGGGGGGGAGCAAGTGGAGCAATTTGCCCCAGGCCCCGCAGGGGCCCCCATGAGAATATAGTACTGTATAGTATTGCCATTGTTTTTATGGAAGGGGACCCCGAAATTGCTTTGCCTCAGGCCCCCTGAATCCTCTGGGCGGCCCTGCCTGCGCCAACCCAAACTATAAACCGGTATTTCAGTGAAGATCAGAAATGTCAATATATAGAGCTTTCCGGTTGGTGAAGTGCTGGAAAAAACAGCTTTTACTGTATTTTGGATTACAAATATTTGCACTGTAAAAATGGTGGAAGAAATAGTATTTTGCAATTCACCTCATACTTGTATTTGCAATTCACCTCATACAAGTACTGCAGTGCCAGCTCTTTATTGTGAAAGTGCAATTTACAAATGTAGAATTTTTTTGTTACATAACTGCACTCAAAAAAAAAAAAACAACCAATGGAAAACTTAGAGCCTACACATCCTCTCAGTCTTACTTCTTGTTCAGCCAATCACTCCGACAAACAAGTTTGTTACATTTATGGGAGATAATGCTGCCTGCTTCTTATTTGCAGTGTCACCCGAAAGTGAGACGAGGCGTTCGCATGACACTTTTGCAGGTGGCATTCCAAGGTATTTATGTGCTAGATATGCTAAACATTCACATGCTCCTTCATGCTTTGGCCACCATTCCAGACGACATACTAACATATTCATGATGCTCGTTAAAAAAGTAAGGTGTTAATGTAATTTGTGACTGGCATTCTTAGGGGAGAATTGTGTATCTCCTGCTACGTATTTTACCTGCATTCTGCCATATCTTTCATGTTACAGTAGTCTCGGATGATGACTCAGCAAATGTTGCTCATTTTAAGAACACCTTCACTGCAGATTTGACAAAATGCAAAGAAGGTACCTGTGACACTCTGTACCTCGGGGGATCACCCAGCACCCCCGTGTTCATCCTTATAAAAGGATTGTGTGGTATCTAGTGCAAAGTTTGTCATGTTGGGTGTCTTTGGAAGGCTCATGATGCACAGAGGATTTTTGTTATAGTGATGTTATAGTAATTGTTGTTACAGTAATGTTATAGGTTATAATTTCATGTATATAATTATGAGGCTGAAAATGTATCCTCATGGCTTAAAATAAGCCCAGGCAAAAACTCTCTAAGAGCAGAAGGGCAGTTCACACCTCATCAAGGCATGCATGGGACAAACCCAGCCCAGCCTCATGGGAACAAAGGATGCTGGCCTAGGCAGCAACAAAAGGATGTGTTGGACTCTCGAGTGAGTCACCCCCCTTCCTTTGGTCAGTTTGGGACTCCCATGAGGTAATGCTCACCTGACTCTGAAGCGGGGGCGGGGCAAAGCCAAGAGGGAAGAAAGAACATGATAAAAGAGAGAGATGTTTGCCAGGCTCTTCTTCTCTCTTCCACCTACATCTACAGACACCACCACCAGCAAGCGACTGAAGCGCTGATCACAGGGGAGAGCCTGGCTGAAGGGCAACCAGCCGGCCTGTGGTGAGAAGCATCTAAGATTGGAAGGGCATTGAAAGTGTTCAGATCAGCTTAGAATGGGTTTTCCTTTTATTTCATTTGATCAAATCCGACTTGTTATGCTTTAAGTTATAATCACTTAAAATCTATCTTTATAGTTAATAAATTGGTTTGTTTATTCTACCTGAAGCAGAGCTTTTGGTTTGAAGTGTGTCAGAGATTTCCCTTGGGATAACAAGCCTGGTACATACCAATTTCTTTGTTAAATTGACACACTCATATAAGCTCCCAGTGTCCAGCGGGCATAACTGGACACTGCAAGATGGAGGTTCCTAAGATTGTGTCTGGGACCAGAGATATTGGCTAGTGTCATTCAGTTGCACAGTCCAAGGAGCAGCTTACATGCCAGAGGCTGTGCGTGAACAGCCCAGGACTGGGGGTAAGGCTGGCTACCAGAATCAAGGATTTGAATGACATAGCAGATCACTGGTCCAGAAAACACCAGAGGGGAACATCACAGTGGCGCAGTGATCAGGGTGTATGTACAGCTTATTACTCCAAGTGAAGTTCACACTTCAAGCACTGATATTTGTGATTTTAAGTGAGTCCTAAGTGCAGTGGCTACGAACAGTCAGGAGGATGTCACAGTTTTGTTATTTTTTGTTTGTTTATTTGGGGTGAGGGGAATAAGCACAAGAAAGCAGAAAAACGACTACCAGTGAGGCAGCTACAAAACTAGAGGTGGCCAGACTGGAAGCTGCAGAGAAGGAAAAGGACCACGAGTTTCAAATGTGGCAGGCAGAAATGAGGCTCAAAGAAGCAGCTACGGCCAGGGAAACTATGGAGAGAGAGGCAGCCAGAGAGGAAGCTTCACACAGAAGGGTCATGGAAGAAAAAGAGAGAGAGAAAAAGCAAGAGAGCAAAAACACCAACTGGACTTACTAGAGAAGCAGAACCAGAACCACCACCCCCTGACGCCAACGACCCCCATCACTCCAAAAATCCACAAGTGGGAACACCACTTATGTCCTGCATACAGTGAGGACGATGATATTGCTGAATATCTGACTATCTTTCAAAGAGCGTTCCTACTCTGATTATGAAATTAACTGGAAAAGCTCGAAATGTACTCAGTGGAATGCCTATTGAAGATGCTTTAGAAGACTACTGTAAATTTAAAGATTCTGTTTTGCGAAGGTTTCAGATAACCCCTGAAACATGTCGAGTTACATTTAGGAATTTTAAGGGGGATATTGGGATGAGTCATGGGGAATGTGCAAACAAAATGAAAGATTTGTTGGGACAATGGGTGAGGGGCAAAGAGGTGGCGAGTTGTGAGGGAATGTTGGATCTTGTTGCTCAAGAGCATTTCCTAAGCATGTGTAAGGCTGATGTGAAGCAGTGTCTGTGGGACAAAGATGTAAAGTCTGTGGATGAGGTGGCTTTTTTTGCTGATGCCTTTGAACAGAATCAGGCGTCTATTGAGGGCAGGCCGCAGACAGAGGGGTTTAAAACTGGTGGGAAGGGAGGATCCCATTTTGCCCCTGGGGAGAGAGAAGGGAGTTTGGAGCCTAAACATTTTCTTACCCAGAAACATTCCTCTGACCCTCATCCCAAATCTCCTGTAAAAGCAGAAGAGCCCAGAAGGTGCCATCAGTGTAATTCCACTGACCACCTGAGGAATAAATGCCCTGTGCTGGGGGGAAGCAGGCAACCAATAGCTCATGTTAGTTCTGCTGTCCCCCACCCCCCCAAGCAATTGAAAACCTATCATATTGGTTTTGTGAGCTTAGCATCTGCAGAACCAGATATGGAGCACGTTAAGGCTGTCCAAATTGATGGCAGGGAATACTTGGGGCAGAGGGATACAGGGGCCCAGATCTCTCTGGTTAAGCAGAGTGTGGTCCCAAATGGCAGAGATTGTGGGGGTGGGTGAAAGCAGATTCCTTGTACCACTAGCTAGAATCCATGTGGTTTGGGAAGGTTTGGAAAGGATTTTGACTGTGTGGGGGTAATAGAACACCTCTCAGTCGATCTGCTTCTTGGTAATGATTTTTTCCGTGTAGCTCAGGTTAAAGTATTTGCCTGCAGCAGGCGGGAATTTTATGCTGGGACCCCCGAGGGAAAGGGTAAGGTCTCAGGAACTGCTGAGAGAATGGGAGAGAGTCTCCTTGATTCTTCTACCGCCGGGGGAAGCCATGTGCTTCCAGGTGGAGACTGGTTGAGACCAACTCCTGCACTGCAGCTAGAGGCAGCACCACATCAGGAAGGGATGCTTGCCAGGGAGAGAACTGTCCAGGCTGCCAGCAGGTCACAGCTGAACCAGAGGCAAAGCCAGCTCCAGGGAGCAGAGAGCAATGTGTCCCAGAGGAGAGCCCAGAGAAGGAGCAGGGGATCTCAGAAACCACTGAGGGGGGTGAGGATTCCTGTGACTCTGTAACACAGGGAAGCAGGGTGCTTCAAAGTAGGGGAGGGGCTGAGACTAGCTCCTTTCCAGCAGAAGGCAACATGCCCTCAAGCACAGGGGCAGGAGAGGTGTTGTCAGTGATTAAGGAAACTGTTCTAGTTGTTAGCTGGCAGATTATTGCAACTGAACCGTTCCTAGGAAGCACAGAGAACTGTCTTAGGAGGGGGCCCAGAGGAGGAAACTGGGGAAGGAATAGTGGGAGTACAGGAATGTCTCCTCACTAGTCATTTGGGGCAGGATGCCCAGGAGACCAGGAGGATGACTGGGTCAGCCTCTGTGCACCCAGGCACTCAGCCCGTGACTCAGGTTTTGAGAAGGAACTGGGTAACTGACCTCCTGGAGGGGAGCAGTCACAGAACTGATTTCTCAGGGACAGAGAAAGGGGTGGCAGAGGGTACCTCGATCCAGGTCTCAGTTTTTCAGGATGCTAGTTCTGATAAGTTTGTGGAAAGTAACTGTGTCTCTTTACATCACAACGCAGCTCCAAGGCCTGTGACGGCAGAGGAGTTGAGACCAGGAAATTGCCAGGTAGAAGTCTGTGAGAACACAAATGACCAAACTGACAGAGAAGGGGGTGTTTTCCCCCAGGCTGGTGAGACACAGAGAACAGTTATGGGAAAGTTGCTGGGGAAATGTGAATCTGATCAAAGGGTAAACACACCTAGCCCAGAGAGCACAGATCACAGCCCTCTAGGGGGCAGAGAAGGACTCAGTGGTGGGAGAGGGAAACACAGGGTAACCCCAAAAGGGGAGCTGGATTTTTTGCATATGTACAGCCCTGGGGTTGGGACACTGCTCCCCAAAGGGCCAGCCAATGTGCAGGATCCCCCTGAACACCTGTCTTGCCAGACCCTGAGGCACCAAAATTCCAGAAATATGATTAAATTAAGAGCCCCCACAGCGGGGAACACTGGAAGGAAAGAAAAGCCAGTGACTGATTACATGGCAGAGAGTCAAAGGACATCATGGGTAATGAACAAACTAACCTCAAACTACACTATGTGAACAGAGGGCGCAGTATCATAAAGATACTTGTAAACACCCATCTGTGATAAAAATGTTGGTATTAATGTTAAGTTTTGGGGATAAGAATTTTGACACGGACATTAAACTTTATGATAATGCTACTTTTCAGTTAATACCTGTAAGCAGGTTTAAATCTTATCATAGCATCGAAACCATAAAAAACTGGCTTGCTGTGTGTGAATGGGGAAACTGAGGCACACTGCCTCATGGCCTTAATGGCTGGATGCCAAGAGAACTATAACAAAAACTGCTTTCGAGCTAGTCAGTGACTAACCCTCCTGCAGTAAACTAAGGGAGGTGTGAGGCTCTGTACCTCGGGGGATCACCCAGCACCCCTACGTTCATCCTTATAAAAGGACTGTGTGGTTTCCAATGCAAAATTTGTCATGTTGGGTGTCTTCGGAAGGCTCATGATGCACTGAGCATTGTTGTTATAGTGATGTTATAGGTTATAATTTCATGTATATAGTTATGAGGCTGTGAAACCTTAGGGGGAGGGATAGCTCAGTGGTTTGAGCATTGGCCTCCTAAACCCAGGATTATGAGTTCAATCCTTGAGGGGGCCATTTAGGGAACTGGAGTAAAAATCTGTCTGGGGATTGGCCTTGCTCTGAGCGGGGGGGTTGGATTAGATGACCTCCTGAGGTCCCTGGTATTCTATGATATTCTGCCCAGCCTGCTTCAGCATTGAGGTTTCCCCACTAGGAGCTGACAGTCACTGAGAGCTGGGTGGAGAGTCAAGAGAGCGACCTGAAGAGACAGCACCCAGACAGCAGAGTGAGACAGGGGCTCTCCTCTCTGCCCCCATGGTGAGAGCTGAACTGACACAGGTGCAACTCTGGCTTTTCACTAACCAAGGACAGCCACTCCGAGTGAGGTGCAGTGGAGGGAGAAGGGGGCACCTTAAAGGAACTCATGGTTGCTGGACTCAAGAACCTGAGGCAAAAGACACTGCCCAACGTACTCTGGGGGAGGTGTTTTATTCATGTTTATAAATCCTGTTTCTGGCATTTTCCCAAGTTAATGCCGGGGGCTTCCCTCCTTTTATTAAAGGTTTCAGAGTGGTAGGCGTGTTAGTCTATATCAGCAAAAACAAGGAGGAGTCCTTGTGGCACCTTAGAGACTAACAATTTTATTTGGACATAAGCTTTTGTGGGCTAAAACTCACTTCATCACATGCATGCAGTGAAAAATACATTAGGCAGTATATATATTACAGCACATTAAAAGATGAGAGTTGCCTTACCAAGGGTATGGCTACACTTGAGAGTTACAGCGCTGGTCGTACAGCTGTGTAGGGAAAGCGCTGGTGTGTGGCCACACTCACACCTACCAGCGCTGCAGTGTGGCCACATTTGCAGCGCTGTTGGGAGTGATGCATTATGGGCAGCTGTCCCAGCGTTCAAGTGGCAGCAACGTGCTTTTCAAAAGAGGGGGGTGGGGTGCAGTGTGACAGGGACCGGGGGAGAGAGAGAGAGAGAGAGAGAGAAAGAGTGGATTTTTGGAGCCGACACTGTGTATCGGCTCCCTGCCTTGCAAAATCAGAAAATTTCCCCGACCCCTTACTCTTAACTGCAAACGGCCTGCAGACCAGATAAGCAGCTGCTCCAACGGACTCCCTTTGTCGCCGCTGTTTCTCTCGTCAAGCAAAAAGCAAACACTCATCCCCCTGCCTGCCTGATTCACAGGGGTTATCTCATTTGATTGTTCACAGTTAGAGATTGATCACAGCAAACAGGAGCTGTGTTTTTTTTTTAGATAAGCAGCTCCCGGAGCCCCGAGTTCACAACAAAACAAAGAAAGGCTGCATAACAAAACAAAGGGAGTAATTTAGTTAAAAGCATTCTGGGATACATCCTTATACCCTGGAGGCCAATAACAGTGCTGGTGTGTGGCCACACTTGACAACCAGCGCTGCAGCACCAGCGCTGCAATGCTTATACCCCAAGCAGACACAGGTGTACGGCCAGCGCTGCAGCCAGGGAGTTGCAGCACTGGATGTGCCCTGCAGGTGTGGACAGTTACTAATTGCAGCACTGTAAAGCCTCCACCAGCGCTGCAACTCTTAAGTGTAGCCATACCCCAAGTGCGGGATCAGTGCTAATGAGGCCAATTCAATCACGGTGGAAGAGGCCAATTCCCAACAGTTGACAAGAAGGGGTGAATATCAACAGAGAGAAAATTACTTTTTGTAGTGCTAACAAGGCCAATTCAATCAGGGTGGACATCACCCATTCCCAACAGCTGACAAGAAGGTCTGAGTATCAAGAGAGGAAACATTACCTTTTGTAGTGACCCAGACACTCCCAGTCTTTATTCAGGCCTAATTTGATGGTGTCCGGTTTGCAAATTAATTCCAGTTCTGCAGTTTCTCATTCCAGTCTGTTTTTGAAGTTTTTTAATTAAAGAATGGCTACTTTTAAGTCTGTTATTGAGTGTCCAGGGAGACTGAAGTGCTCTCCTACTGGCTTTCAATGTTACAATTTTTGATGTCTGATTTGTGTCCGTTTATTCTTTAGCGTAGAGACTGTTCAGTATGGCCAATGTACATGGCAGAGGGTCATTGCTGGGAATGGGCGAGGTCCACTTTGATTGAATTAGCCCTGTTAGCACTGCAAAAAGTAATTTTCCCTCTGTTGATATTCACCTTTTTTAACCAATTGTTGGGAACTGGCCACTTCCACTTTGATTGAATTGACCTCGTTAGCACTAATCCCCCATTTAGAAAGGCAACTCCTAATCTTTTCATATGCTGTAATATATATACTGTCTAGTGTATTTTTCACTTCATGCATCTGAAGTGGTTTTAGCCCATGAAAGTTATGCCCAAAGAAAGAGGCAAGGGGACAAGAGCTCCCTTTCACCCAGGTGGCGGCTGACAGACTTTGTCTCAGGAACAGGAGATCACAGCCAGGCCTGGAGTAAAACCCTGGAAGGACTGTGGGGTGAGCGTTGCTCTACCAGGCAGAAAAGTATCTCGTTCAATGAGTCCAGGCTCTAGTCAGCGTGGTATGATTTTATTGGCCATGGAACCATCTCTTTCCAACCCTTCTCCTTGCTATGCCTCAAATCTCTACACTCTGTGAAATCACTTGTCCTTGGTATGACTGTGAAGGGATCTAGATCTGTGTGTTGAACAGGGCAGAGCTGGGAGGTGGAGCTGGGAGGTGGAGCTGGTCACCTTGGGACCCTATTCCTTTGGAAGCAGCAGATCTGTGACTGCTGTGAATGCCCAGCGGGACAGGGACTGGGTGCTGCAGTGGGATGCTTGGACAGCTGAAGGGTGAAGTGTCCCTATTGCCAACCTGGAGAGAGGTCAGCCCTTCACAAGTCCTAGAGTGCACAGCTGTTTTGGCTTGTGGCTGAGGAAGTCAGGGAGCTGCCCCGCATTGGGCACCGACAAGGCTTCCTCGTGCTAGGGACCCATGACACCACACTAGGGCATTAGGGCCAGCACAACTGAAAAGGGAGAGAGTCCCCTTCTGACACCCCTCTACCTGCAGCCAAGGCCCCCTTTGGGGCCAGCCCTGACATCAAGGGGAGAGCGTGAGTGTCCCCTATTGAGCCCCCACACCGCTCACTGCAGCACAGGCCCATAGAACCGCACAGGGGAATTAGGGTCAGCACAGACTGAGAGGAGAGGGCTCCTTACTGGAACCACCATATTGCTCCCTGAAGCACAGACCCCAAGCACCACGCTGGGGTCAGCACTGGCTGTGAGACAATGGCCTGTAATGAGCTTCCCACCCTGCTCCCTGCAACAGGCAGGGTGGTAGATGAAGGTTACCTGAGCAGACAACACCGGCATCTTCTCCGTGGTTACAGTAATTCTCTCTCGAAGGCCGAGCCTCACAATCGGCGAGGGCAGCTTCTGTCCCTGCGCAGTTGACCTCATCCAGCCAGATGGGATCAGATCCTTGCCCAAAGTGAGCCCCTCCTGGGGCTGATAACGCCATCCCACAGCCCAGTTGCCTGCACACGACTCCAGCATCAGTCATGTCCCAGCTGTCATCACACACGGTTCCCCAGAGCTGGTTGTGAAATACCTCGACTCTCCCAGCACAGCGACTCGGGCCGTTCACCAGTTGGAGCTGAGCCACTTCTGCAAACACCCAAGGGAAAAAACACTCTGGGAGGTTCCTGTGCATCTGATCTCTCGTGTCACTGGGGAACGTAGCGCCTCCCACCGATAGATCTGACCGGTCTCTGCACACAGCAACTGCCTGTCAAGGGCTCCCCACCACTAACCATGCTAATCACTTGGGCAATGTTGAGGTTTGTCCACTCCCCACCCAGCCAGCTCTCACCTAGTTAGGCAGACTGGACGGCAGTCTGACCCACTGCTCCCACTAGAGCACTTAGAAAGGTCAGCCCCCGCACTGCTGGCAGGAACCTTCTGGGAAACAGATTATATGCTCATTCCTGGTGCTGGTATTCATAGATACACAGGGTTACATGGATATCGACTTGCGACGTACCCAGAAAGACTCCCTCCCCTGACATACAGCCACTTCTGGGGTAGGACAGGGCAGCTGAGAAACAGAACAGGGAATATGTAATAGGACAGGAAGTGAGGAAGAATTGCGTCTCCTGTGCCCAGCTCTTGGGGAAGTTACAACTTCAGGACTTATCCCCTGGGGTAAAAATCTGTCTGGGGACTGGTCCTGCTTTGAGCAGGGGGTTGGACTAGACACTTCCTGAGGTCCCTTCCAACCCTGCTATTCTATGATTCTATGACTATGAAGGGATCTAGAGCTCTGTGTTGATCGGGGCAGAGATGGGAGGTAGAGCCGGTCACCTCGGGACCCTGTTCCTTTGGGAGCAGAAGACAGGGACTGGATGCTGCAGAGGGACTCTCGGAGGGCCGAGGGGTGAAGACCTTTGGGGCCAGCACTGACATCAAGGGGAGAGTGTGAGCGTCCCCTACTGAGCCCCCACACTGTTCACTGCAGCACAGGCGAATTAGGGTCAGCTCAGACTGAGAGGAGAGCGCTCCCTACAGGAACTGCCATATTGCTCCCTGAAGCACAGGCCCTAAGCACCATGCTGGGGTCAGCACTGGCTGTGAGGGGACAATGCCCCGTAATGAGCTTCCCACCCTGCTCCCTGCAACAGGCAGGGTGGTAGATGAAGGTTACCTGAGCACACAACACCGGCATCTCCTCCGTGGTTACAGTAATCCTCTTCCCAAGACAGAGACCAGCAATCGGAGAGGGCAGCTTCTGTTCCTGCGCAGTTGACTTGAGACAGCCAGACGGGGTCAGATCCTAGCCCAAAGTGAGCCCCATCTGGGGCTGATAACGCTGTCCCACAGCCCAGCTGCCTGCACACGACTCCAGCATCCTTTAAGTCCCAGCCGTCATCACACACGGTTCCCCACTGCTGGTCGTGAAACACCTCAACTCTCCCAGCACAGCGACTCGGGCCGTTCACCAGTCGGAGCTGATCCAGTTCTGAGAAACCTGAGTCTGCAAACACCCAAGGGAATAAACACTCAGGGACGGGCTAGAGGAAAGGAATATGGGGCTTGTTCCCTATAGTTTGCTCTGGCTCCCATTCAGTCCCAGTGTGGCAGACTGGCTGGCTTAGGGAGGCTGAGAATAGGACACTGCGGGGTTCCTCTCTGGAGGTCACCAGGTCTGATCAAGCCCTAGGCATGGGGGAATGGCTGACTCGTGGGATGGAGAATGCGACACAGGGTCTTTCTCTCCAGGGGACACTGGCTGCAGCACAGTCTGTGCGAGGGGGATGAACTGATGCAGTACATTGGTAGAAGGAGACCTAGGGCTTTTCCCCTGGAGGGCACCAGTTCCCATTTGACCCCAGCTCAGGCCGGGGCAGTGGCTGGCGTGGGGTAACAGGCACTGGGCTTTCACATCTGGGGCCTTGGGTCCAAGCTAGTAGTGAGTGGAAGTTGCAGCCATAGCAGCTCTCTGATGCCCAAAATGTGAAATGAGCTGCTGGGGTTAATTCCCCTCCATGACAGGACAGGTGTGTGCAGGCCAGGCCAGCCCTCAGTCTGAGCGGCTCCCAGCCGAGGGGCAAAGGGCAAAACTAGTCAGGAGACTGAACTGCCCTTTGCCCCTGCCTGGGCTCCCTCCCCGTCTGCACCCCGATGACCCTGCCTGGCCAGAGCCAACAGCAGCAGCCTCGCAGGGCTGTAGTTCTGCTCCCCCAAAGCCTCCACTGGGGCTAACTCGGCTCCTCTATATTCCACAGTGTCCAGACAGACAGGGCCGCTCGTATGCTGAACTGAGCACCCTCCTGTGGTGATGGCACCTCGGCAGCCCATCTCCTGGTACCCCACCCACACCTCTGACAGGCCCAGCTAGCATCGCAGCGCCCCAGTGTCAGTACACAGCATCTCCACTGGCCCTGTGCAGGGGTGGGGCCACTCACCAGCCACAGCCAGAGCTGAGCTGAAACAGCTCTAACAATAACTAAAGGCAAAATATCTGTTGGGGCAGATCCTATCCCAGGCTAATGCAGCTCAGACAGCCACTGCCAGAGCCCAAATTTCAATTGGCCTTACTGGGCAAGGGTGAGCCCTTCAGATGCTGGATGGATGTGGATTTCCACTGGTATCCAACAGCCAGGATGCCCTTCACTCTGCCACACAGCCTGCCTTGTTAACAATTCACTGGTGGGGAAACTAGGACACATAGTGAGGAAGCAATGGGCTGAGACCATGGAGCGAGTCTGGCAGAGGCAGGATTTGAACCCAGGTCTCCAGTCCTACACTTGAACGACTAGATTAAATAACCTTAACTCTGCCCTTCCTCACCCCAATTTATGAGATAGCTGCACCCTGCAGCATGCACCCCACACATACAGACAGACCCCGCACCCTCTGCCTATGTTTGTATTTACCTGCCATGGAGAATCCTGTCATGGAAGCTGAAAGAAAGCAAAGAGATGAGGTAAGTCTCTTTCTCTATGACTGGACACTTCAGGGATCTCCAAACATTGGCTGATGTAAGCAGTGGCCTGAGTCAGCTCTCCTCTGCCTCTCTTGATGCACTGAGAGAAAAGACTCAGCTGCATGTTGTATTTCAGTGACCTATCTACTGCCTCTCAGAGAGGTGGATTGACCCTCCTGCCCCTCCTGTCAGCATCAGTCGCATCTACACAGAAGTGCTGTAGCTGCAGAGCTGCCACCGTAATGTTTCCAGTGCAGAAGAGCCCTAAGTAGCCGGCAAAAGACAAGACCTGGTGAGCGACGTCAGAACCAGTGACGCTGCACCAGCCCTTCCAAACCAAGCCACCAGCTTTCACACTGCCTGCACCTCTGAAGGACCCCCACACCCTGCTCCCCTCAGGCCTGGCTTCCCCCCGACCTGGAGTGTGACAGCCCCACACTCTGTGTAATGGGAGTGCTAAACTGCATTATACTGATCAGCCACTAGGTGGCGATGTGTGTAAATAAAAGTAATTACTCAAAAGCAGCAAAGAATCCTGTGGCACCTTATAGACTAACAGGTGTTTTGTAGCATGAGCTTTCGTGGGTGAATACTAATACCAAGTGGGTATTGCATCCGACGAAGTGGGTATTGACCCACGAAAGCTCATGCTGCAGAACGTCTGTTAGTCTATAAGGTGCCACAGGATTCTTTGCTGCTTTTACAGATCCGGACTAACACGGCTACCCCTCTGTCACTTAATGTTGTAATTATGGTCCTGAAAAATGCGACTTTAAGCAAAACAGTGTTAAGCGAATCCAATTACCCCATAAGCATTAATGTAAATAGGGGGGATTAGGTTCCAGGGAATTTTTCTTTTTGCCAGACAAAAGGCATTATATACATTTTAAACAATTTTAAACAAGCAATTTAATACAGGTATTAAACAGGCTGGCAGCCCCCCATCAGCCCCCTGCCCCCCAGTGCCTCCCATCCGCCGGCAGCCCCCAGGGATCAGCGCCTTCCCCCTAATCCCCCCGCCTCCTGCCTGTGGAAATCAGCTGTCTTGCGGCGTTCAGGAGGCTGTGGGGAGCAGTGAGGATGTGGCGCACAGCCTCTCCCCTTCCTCCCTTCCTCCCTCCCTCCCAGTGGTTTCCCCAGGAACTGAAATTGGGGGAGGTGTTCAAAGTTACAGGGCGGGTGTCAGCGCCGATGAGATATATAAAAGAGATATGAATAAACTAAATGTTTTGTTAGGATAATGCAAATTTAACATAAGGATAATGCAAGTTACACCAAAGCACATAACAGGTCTAGATTTCTAACAAAATATAATTTTTAAAAAAAAATGTATTTAATTTAAATTGACTTTTGAAAAGTAAGCATCATGGGATAAGATGGAAGTCCTCTCATGGGTCAGTAACTGGTTAAAAGATGGGAAATAAAAAGTAGGAATAAATTATCAGTTTTTCAGAATGGAGAGAGATAAACGGTGATATCCCTGAGGGGTTGGTGTTGGGACCATTACTGTTCAACATATTCATAAATGTTCAAGAAAAATGGGTAAACAGTGAGGTGGCAAAATTTGCAGATGATACAAAACTATTCAAGATAGTTAAGGATGGAAGAATCCCATTCATTGTTACAGACTAGAGACCAAATGTCTAGGAAGCAGTTCTGCAGAAAAGGACCTAGGGGTTACAGTGCACAAGAAGCTGGATATGAGTCAACAGTGTGCCCTTGTAGCTAAGGAGGCAAACGGCATTTTGGGCTGTATAAGTAGGGGCACTGCCAGCAGAGCAAGGGACGTGATCATTCCCCTCTATTCAGCACTGGTGAGGCCTCATCTGGAGTACTGTGTCCAGTTTTGGGCCCCACACTACAAGAAGGCTGTGGAAAAATTAGAAAGAATGCAGCGGAGGGCAACAAAAATGATTAGGGGACTGGAGCACATGACTTATGAGGAGAGGCTGAGGGAACTGGGATTGTTTAGTCTGCAGAAGAGAAGAATGAGGGGGGATTTGATAGTTGCTTTCAACTACCTGAAAGGGGGTTCCAAAGAGGATGGATCTAGACAGTTCTCAGTGGTAGCAGATGACAGAACAAGGAGTAATGGTCTCAAGTTGCAGTGGGGGAGGTTTAGGTTGGATATTAGGAAAAACTTTTTTACTAGAAGGGTGGTGAAGCACTGGAATGGGTTACCTAGGAAGGTGGTGCAATCTCCTTCCTTAGAGGTTTTTAAGGTCAGGCTTGACAAAGCCCTGGCTGGGATGATTTAGTTGGGACTTGGTCCTGCTTTGAGCAGGGGGTTGGACTAGATGACCTCCTGAAGTCCCTTCCAACCCTGATATTCTATGATTCTATGATTCTAAGTCCCAGGCAGACTGCGAAAAGTTACAAAGGGATCTCACAAAACTGGGTGACAGGGCAACAAAATGGCAGATGAAATTCAATGTTGATAAACGCAAAGTAGTGCATATTGGAAAACAATCTCAACTATACATACAAAATGATGGAGTCTGAATTAGCTGTTAACACTCAAGAAAGAGATCTTGGAATTATTGTGGATAGTTTTCTGAAAACATCCACTCAATGTGCAGTGGCAGTCAAAAAAGCAAATGGAATGTCGGGAATCATTAATAAAGGGATAGATAATAAGACAGAAAATATCATATTGCCTCTATATAAATCCATGGTATGTGCACACCTTGAATACTGTGTGCAGATCTGGTCACTCCATCCCCCCAAAAAATATAGTGGAATTGGAAAATGTACAGAGATGGGGCACTAAAATGATTAGGGGTATGAAACAGGAGGAGAGATTAAAATGACTGGGAATTTTCAACTTAGAAAAGAGATGACTAAGGGGGGATATGATAGAGGGCTGTAAAATATTGACTGGTGTAAAGAAAGTAAATAAGGAAATTTTATTTAGTACTTCACATAACACAAGAACTAGCAGTCACCCAATGAAATTAATAGGCAGCAAGTTTTTACAAAAACAAAAGGAAGTACTTCTTCACACAACATACAGTCAACCTATGGAACTATTTGCCAGGGGATGCTGTGAAGACCAAAACTATAACAGGATTAAAAAAAGAACTAGATAAATTCCTGGAGAATAGGTCCATCAGTGGCTATTAGCCAGGATGGGGAGGGATGCAACACTATGCTCTGAGTGTCTCTAGCCTGTTTGTCAGAAGCTGGGGATGGGCAACAGGGGATGGATCACTTGATTACCTGTTCTGTTCATTCCCTCTGAAGTACCTGGCCTTGACCACTGTTGGAAGACAGGATACTGGGCTATATGGACCATTGGTCTGAACTAGTATGACCCTTCTTATGTAAACATTAATTATAATAATAAAAATGTTTAGTACAGAAACTCACCAACATAATGACCTCTCAAGATAGCAATGATGTGAGATAACAACCTTGGCAAATAATGCATTTTAAAAATCTTGGCCTACTAGGAAACATTTATATAAGTTGCTATTCCCATTTACAAATCTAGCATTCTGGAGCAAAGTCATAGAATATTGAGGTTGGAAGGGAATCTAGTCTCACCCCCAGACAGAGTTTTGCCCCAGATCCCCAAATAGCCCCTTCTAGCATTGAACTCAACCCTAGATTTAGCAGGGCAAGGCTCAAACCATTCAGCTATCCCTCCCTCCCCTAAATTGAGCTAAAATATAATCCAACAAATGTTTATTTAACGGGCCCCTCACTTTTCCCACCACTGCACCCCACTCACTGGTGTTGTCCTTGGTCAGTGGAGACTCAGAGCTCAGAGGTGCTTTCACGTGAGTTCATCTGCCAGGTGCAGGGCAAGAAGGCACCTTGCTTGTTCCTCCAGCAGCTCACTGTTCACTCTGGCCACTGCTGGTCATTGTGCCACCGTTCACTCCACCACTCTGTTGCCAATGGCCCTGCACCGTCACCTTCTGCTGCCACCTGCCACTGTGACCTCTGCGAGTTGGTCTCTTGAGGTTCCACCAACTCTAAGTGATTTCAGCTGAGCTCTCAGTGGGGGAAACCTCACTGCTAGTGCAGGCTGGGCTGTCTCTTCCACATGAACACTGTCCCCACAGCAGGACTAAGCACTTAGGGCTTGGCTACACTTACAAATTTGCAGCGCTGCAGCAGGGTGTGAAAACACACCCTCTGCAGCGCTGCAAATTGCGGCGCTACAAAGCGCCAGTGTAGTCAAAGCCCCAGCGCTGGGAGCCGCGCTCCCAGCGCTGTCCGTTATTCCCCACAGGGAAGTGGAGTACGGACAGCGCTGGGAGAGTTTTCTCCCAGCGCTGGCGCTTTGACTACACTTAGCGCTTCAAAGCGCTGCCGCAGCAGCGCTTTGAAATGCAAGTGTAGCCAAAGCCTTAGACCTGATTATCAGTTATTTCAGCTTCAGTGGTCATTTAACAGAACAAAAGACTATCTATGGAGCCTAATCAGCTCTGTCTTTAAACAGTGGAGAGGGACAGGCCCCCACCCTCTCTCTTTTGATGCGCTCAGTAAGCACAGGCTAAGTACAGTTCTACTGCCCTTCACTCATACAATAAGAACAACATTTCATCCCTCCCATCCCTCAACATTCAAGTGGTTTGTAACCCAACCCCAGCCAAAATCTACCACTTGGACAACACAGCTCTGTTTGCTGGATCCCTAGGTAGATTAGGTGTGACTGTAAATACAATCTGATCCTGAAGCCTTTCCCCCCAGCTCATCACTAGCTGTCAGGGAGAGCTCATTTAGACTTTGCTTACAAATCATCATTTGAAATTATTAGGTTGGCCAACATCACCAAAATGAATGTACTGACATCATAAAAAACAACAGCTGTAGAAGGAAGCAAGGAAGCTAGTCTATGTTCATACTTTTCAAATCTATTATACTTTTTCAGATACATGTATTTTATCATACACTGTATATGCTTTTAAAGTGTGTATTAATGTTTCAATTTCAATTCAGATTTCCAAACAGTTATTCAATTGGCATGTAACTAGTTCACAAAACTGGGGGGGAGGGTTGGGGAAATTCAGGGTGGGTGTAGGGAAATCACTGCTCCCTCCCGTCTCCTGCCTGAAGCAATCAGCTGGTTTGCAGCATTCAGGAGACAGGGGAGGGAGCAGGGAAGCTGCATGCCACATCCTTTCTCCTCCCCCCGCCCCCAGTCTCCTGATTGCTGTAGGTAGGAGACAGGGGGAGCGGGGGGAAGGCGCTAATCCGTGGGGTCCGCCAGTGGGCGGGAGGCACTGGTGGGTGTGTAGGGGAGCTGATAGCGGGGCTGCCAGCCGTGGGCAAAGCAGGCGGCCAAATGACATTATAGCAGAGCGTTGCACCACTTTAAAGTAGCATGTTCTGTAATGAAGCAGGGACGTAAGATCAAAACAATGTTAAGCGAGAGGACGTTAAATGGGGAGTTACTGTACCTTTTTTAAAGCTAATCTCAGCCATATCTGGCAGAGCATTAAAGGATTGTGGTCTGTAAAAGCAAGCTCTGTGACCAGTCCATGTCTGGTACAGAAGAACACGACGGTGTCTGGAGTAAACTAAGAACAGAAATAGAACAAAGCTACAAAGGTTGCAGGATCTCGTCACCACGCCACTCTTCAGTGCCCCAGAGAACTTCAGCTTTCACAAACTTCACCATGGACACACTGGAAACAAGATTTCACATTGCTGCCAAGCTGCACAAAGACACTGGAGAGATGCGGGTATCTTCTTTAATGTCGGCTACAGGAAGCTGGCAGAGCATATCTTTAAATCCTTTCACGTTACTAAAGAGAGTCACAAAGGTGACTATGAAAGGAGTCTGCCTATGTTTGATGCATACTTTATATCTCAGAGAAATGCGGCTTATGGAAGAACCAGAGAACTCAAGATCCCGGGGAAAGTTTGGAATGTTTTATAAGAGCTCCGCATAGATAGGTTGAAAACTGTGATTTTGGGAATGCAAAGCTTGAAAATATCACAGACAAGCTGGTTATTGGGTTAACAGATAAAATCCTTTCACAGCAGCTACAACTGAAGAGAGATTTAACTCTAGCCCCAGCTGTTCAAACAGCAAACCAGTCTGAATTAGTCAAACAACAGAACAAAAGGCAGGACAACTTGAAAAACATGAAACTAGCTTAGGCAATGTCTACACTAGCACTTGCTGCAGTATAACTTATGTTGCTCAGGAGTATGAAAAAGCCACCCCACCACTCCACGTGAGCGATGTAAGTTACACTGACCTAAGCACCAGTATGGACAGCACTATGTGGGTGGAAGAAGCTCTCCCACTAACATGACTACTGCCGCTCATGGGGCTGGAGTAGTTAAGACGACTGGAGAGCTCTCCCGTCAGCTCAGAGTGGTTACATTAGCGAGCTTACATCAGCACCACTGCATCGCTGCAGCTCCACTGCTGTAAACTCTCTAGTGTAGCTGTAGTGTTAGAACATTTAAACAGATGCTAGAGTGTTAAAGCTAATTATCATAATACCCCTGAAGCCAGGAGGGAGAACACCCAGGCTAAGAGGGACAAATCCCAGCCTACATGCACAATGGCTTAACCCCTGAAGGAGAGTGGACCCCTGAGCAGGGCTGTCGCACTGAAGGAGGTTCCTCCTAGGAACCTTCCAGAGCCAAGAGAGAGCACAAGTCCTGGGAGTCCGTGACATCCTGCCTCTTGTGGGACCTCACAGCTGCTCGTGAGACCCCAGGACTGAATCTGAACACTGGAAACTATGGCAAAGGGGCTTCCACATTGCCTTGTCCCCTCACCACAGTACCTCCTCCCCAGCTTCTCCTCTTATCCACATCGGGTCCATCTGCGAGCTGGATTGCTCCTGCCTGGCTACTAAATAGATTCCCAATGAGTAACATTCCCCTAACTGGGGTAATAGCTGTATCCACACCTGAGCTGTTAAAAGGGGCACACACAAAATGCCAACTCAAATACAACAGATTTATTTCTCTCAGGAACAGCCCGAAACTGGGAGGAAACTTGTTAGCAGGCTACAGAATACACTAAGCAGCTGAGAGATTTTAAAACATACTAAACAAATCATCACACTGCAGCCTACACCCAGATGGGAAGCACACTGAACTATTTACTCTGTGTGTACACATACAAACCAACACACATTCAGCAGTAACAGTCTCTTCTCTGGGTGCTGAAATTTGGCTCTTCGGTTTGCAAGCACCAGAAGGGGGTGTGATGAGAGCGATGTTCCATCCCCTGGGTTATGGCTTCCCTCGACGTTCCACACAAATTATCACAGCAGTGTCCAGACTTCCCCCCTTTTTTCTCCTTTTGCGCTAGCCCCACGTCTTCTCCCCTGAGAGAGAATGGTGGGTCACTAGATGTTCTACCGCAGTAGCTTTCGTCCGTGACGAAGACCCACCTCCCACACCAGTGAATGCCCCGGCCGAGTACTCACCGGGGCAGCAGGCTGCTCAGTCCCTGTAGCCAAAAGTCAACTGAAAAGGAGAGAAATTGAGAAAAGAAAAACTCGTCCTCTGAGCCATGGACTCCTCAGCCTGCTGTGAGGTGGGGTCGCCTTTGTCCAGGCCGTGCTCCACTAATGCAGGGGCGTTGCCTCAGGACCAGATCAGACAAGCCTGTGCAGAGCCAGCTGCAGTCATCTGCCTGGCTCAGGGGCTGCTGGAAATGCCCCAGGCCAGGGTAGTCATGGCTCCCTGCATGGCAGGTCTCAGGAGTGGGGGACTGTTTCTGGGCCGTCCCAGCTGCCCACTCACTCTCCCTCGCTGGGTCTCTGCCTGTCTCCTGCTCCCTCACAGCAAGGTCCTGAACCCCCAAGTCCCTTCTGCAGCCCCTGTCTCTGCTGCTGGGTTCGCTCCCCTCCGTGGGGCTCTGCCAGGCTAGGCCTGTCACCATCTCACGGCAGGGTCCCACCCCCTTCACAAACCGTCGTCCCACCCCTCTCAGAAACCCTCGTCCCACCTTCCTCACTGAACCTCGCCCCTCACCACTCCTCACCCTGCCTCCTGACGGATCCTGGCCCTGCCACCCCCTGCCTCTGACCCCACTTGCCAACACTTACCCCACTCACAGGCCCTGCCCCCCCCGACCCTTTCCCCACTGACCCTGGCCTGTCCCCCCACGGGCTCTCACCCTGCCCCCCGCACCAACCCTCACCCTGCTCACTGGCCCCACTCCCTGCCCCGCCCCAGCCTCTCATCAATCCTCACCCCACCCCCTTGCTGGTCTCACCCTCTCAATGTCCTGGACCCGGCCCCTCACTGACCTGTGACCCACCCCCCTCAGCAATCCTGGCCCTGTCCCCGCACTGTTCCTGGTCACATTCGCTGGCCCTGCTCCCGTCACTGACCCCAGCCCCACCTCCCTAGCTGACCCTGCCCCCTTGCACTGACCATCGCTGTTGTGTATTTGGTTGTCATGGTTTTGTTGCTATGGCAACTGAGTTAGATTATTATGGGTTAGCTCAACCGGTTCCAACCGGTTGAGGAGCTCTCTGTATATATGTAAATAAAATGGAGGTTTTGGTTAGCTGCCTGCTCTCTGGCCTCAAGTGATTGCTTCCTACACCGGCTGCCCCAAGGATATAACACTGGCGACGAGGATGGGATTCCGGTGCTGCTCCAGTAACAGAAGGAAGTAGAAGTCAAGGTAAAGACCAAACAAAGGAAAAAAGCTGCTTCTTTGCACTGACTGTGAAAGTGAAACTAAAAATCATGGCTACTCTGACCAGGCCCCTGGAGCCTTTTGATGAGAATACAGAGCAGTGGCATGTGTATACTGAGCGTTTTGAGCTTTTGGTATTGCAAATGACATTACAGAAGCGAAGAAGGTGCCAATATTCTTAACTGTTGTAGGGGCTAAAACCTACTCTCTGCTACGCAGCTTACTACACCCTGTTAAGCCTGAGACTAAATCTTACAGTGACATTGTGGAAATCCTGGGGTCTCATTTCTCCCCAAAACCACTGGTAATTGCTGAAAGATATAGGTTCCACCAAAGAGACCAAAAGGAAGATGAAACAGTTGTACAATTTGTAGCCATTTTAAAAAAGCTAGCAGAACACTGTGAATTTAAAGAAATGTTACATGATGCCCTGCGTGACAGGTTAGTGTGTGGCCTGTACAGTGAAGCTATACGGAAGCGCCTACTGACAGAGGCTCAGCTTACCTTACAGAAGGCTGTTGATATTGCTGTCTCCATGGAACTGGCTACAAGGGAGGCACAATACATCGGTGCACCCCCTAGGGTGCAAAAAGTGTCACAAGAACCGACCTACAAAACTGTGCAGAGTCAAGAATGTTACCGGTGTGGTAAGCTGGGTCACCAGGCATCAGAATGCTGGTGTAAGGACCTGGTGTGTCGACATTGTGGCAAAAAGGGACACATTGAGTGTGCCTGTAAACAAAAGAAAAAGAGGCCTGTGGTCTGTCCGACAAAAAGAGGAACCCTGCATACCCTAGAGCAGACCCAGGATGATCAAGGTGACACCTCATCGCAAGAGGAAGTGCCACTGCATGTTTTGTCTTTGGCAATGGGCTCACATGAATACTGGGTAACCCCGTTATTGGATGGCAAACGTATACGCATGGAACTGGACACCGGTGCAGCCGTCTCACTGATCTCCGAGACTGTGTATAAAGAAAAGCTACAGCATCTTCCGCTTAAGGCAACAAAAACTGTTCTGAAGACGTATACGGGAGAAGCTGTGCCTATGCTGGGCACTATTGATGTTAAGGTGGAGCTCAATGGACAGGTGGCTAAATTGCCACTGTTTGTGGTGAGAGGTAACTACCCAGCCTTAATGGGTAGGTCTTGGCTTGGGAAGATTCAACTGAACTGGGCAGAAGTGCACCGGATGACTAAAGAAGAAACCAGTCTAACCCCTATACTAAGGAAACATGCTGCTGTTTTTGGAGATGATTTGGGAAGTATGAAGGGAATCACTGTGACATTGAACATTAAACCTGGCAGTCCACCAAAATATCTGAAAGCCCGAACTGTGCCATATGCCATCAGGCCAAAAGTTGAAGCAGACCTGGAGCGCCTGGTCACCAATGGAGTCCTAATACCAGTTACCCATAGCTCATGGGCCACTCCTATCGTTCCAATCGTGAAGAAAGATGGCTCTCTCCGGATTTGCGGTGATTTTAAAGTCACTGTCAACCCAGTGTTGTGTGCAGAGCAATACCCACTTCCCCGCATCGATGACCTCTTCGCAGGCCTGGCTGGGGGACAAAAGTTCAGTAAGATTGATCTGAGTCAAGCATATTTACAGATGCACGTCGATGAAAAGTCCCAAGAGCTGTTGACTATTGTGACTCATAAGGGGCTTTATCGATACTGTCGTCTACCCTTCGAATAACATCTGCTCCCGCCTGTTCCAGACGGCTATGGACCAGATCTTGTGTGGCTTGTCAGGAGTTCAGTGCTATCTGGATGATATCCTGGTCACTGGAAGAAATGAAGAGGATCACTTAAAGAATTTAGAGGTTACCCTACAAAGACTGGAAGAGTATGGCCTACGAGTTCGCAAAGACAAGTGTGAATTCTTCAAGCCCTCTGTTGAATATTTGGGACACATCATTGATTCTGCAGGTCTTCATAAGGCCCCTGCAAAAGTTAAAGCTATTGTGGAGGCTCCCACCTCGAAATGTAAGCCAGCTGCGCTCGTTTCTAGGACTCCTGAACTATTATGGAAAGTTCATCTCACAGTTAGCCACACTGCTAAAACCACTTCATGAGCTCCTTGGGCAGAACAAGGCCTGGAAGTGGACTGAAGCCTGTGATGTTGCGTTTAACAAAGCTAAGGATGCATTGCTAAATTCTGAAGTTCTAACGCACTTTGATCCATCCTTACCACTGCAATTGGCCTGCGATGCCTCCCTTATGGAGTGGGAGCAGTCGTGTCACATATTATGCCTTCAGGAGAAGAGAGACCTATTGCTTTTGCTTCACGACTCTAAGCAAAGCAGAAACTAACTACGCCCAAATCGAACGTGAGGCATTAGGAATTGTTTTTGGAATTCGGAAGTTTCATCAGTACCTGTTTGGGCGAAAATTTACTCTTCTCACAGACCATCGACCTCTGACATCAATTTTGGACCTTACACAGGCATTCCCCATTAGCTGCTAGTCGTATGCAACGTTGGGCATTGTTACTTTCAGCACACACATATGAAATCAAATATCGAAATCCACTCTACACGGCAATGCAGATGGCCTCTCAAGGTTGCCTTTGCCGGTCAAACACCACGATAGTGCCCACAAGGAAATCTTCTACTTTGAACAGGTAGAGAATACACCCATCACTGCTACTCAGATAAAGAAGGCAACTCGCGTTGACCCAGTATTGTCCCACGTTATGGACCTGGTGATGCATGGAACATCTCGACAAACCTCTCCGGTCTCATCCGACCTTGTTCCCTACATGTCCAAGCGGACGGAGTTATCGGTCCAATCTGGTTGTTTGTTGTGGGGGAGACGTGTCATTATTCCACCACCACTGAGATCACAGATGTTAGAACAGCTACATTCCGGTCACTGTGGAATAGTGCGCATGAAGGAAATTGCACGAAGCTATTTTTGGTGGCCTGGACTGGACAGCGCTATTGAAGAGAAGGCAAAAGCTTGTATGTCATGTCAGGGTGTGAGGAATGCACCCCAGTGGGCACCCCTACACCCATGGGACTGGCCTGAAAACCCGTGGCAACGTATTCACGTTGACTTTGCTGCCCCCTTGAAGGAAGCATGTTCTTGGTGGCAATAGATGCCCATTCTAAATGGCCAGAAGTCTCTATAATGCAGTCCACTTCTGCAGAGTACTATCCAAAACTACGAGGACTCTTTAGTCGTTTTGGTCTGCCAGAACAACTTGTGAGCGACAACGGACCGCAGTTCGTTTCTCAGGAGTTTCAAAATTTTATGAAAGCAAATGGGATACACCACATCACGTCAGCACCATATCATCCGTCCACCAACGGATTATCTGAAAGATTTGTGCAGACAATGAAAAACGCTTTGAAATCAGCAAGGACATCACTCCATTCAAAAGCGTCTGGATACCTTTTACTTTCCTACAGAAACACACCTCATGCTACGACCCACGCATCTCCGGCCTTTCTAATGATGGGACGACAGCTGCGCACTTGCTTTGATCTGCTGAAACCTTCTGAACCCCGACAAATTGTGCAACATCAGCAGCAATATCAAGTCATCAGACGGGCACCCAGAGCAAAAGACCGAACCTTTAGCCCGGGACAGCCAGTTTTGGCTCGGAATTATACTTCCAGAGCTAAATGGGTTCTGGCCACAGTCATCACTCAAACAGGACCTGTTTCCTACACAGTCCGGACTGCAGAGAATCTTACCTGGCGCGACATGTAGATCAGCTGTTGCCAGGTCATGCCAGTCCTCAGGACCCATCTGCAGTTGAGGGTCTGACTTCACCTCTTCTGGTGAGGATCGCATCACGAGTCACCTGTTTCTGACTGTTCTCCTCCATTACTGCCGGCGGCTGAGATACCCCTTTGCCCAGCACGAGCTGATACCCCCTCCTCACCTGTTCGTGCTGCGGACCCTGAGCCCCTAGTGCTTTCGGGTGCAACAACACCAGTAGTTCGCCGTAATCCACCTAGAGACAGAAGACCTCCTCATCGGCTGGATCTTTAGCTAGGGCGAACCCACGGTTATGGGGCAAAATAATCCCCAGGGTTTAGCCGGGAATGGAGGCAGTCTACCCTCCTTCTCTAGTCTAGTGTGTGTTTTATTTAGGGGATGTTCTTATTAGGGGGGGAGGAATATGTTGTGTATTTGGTTGTCATGGTTTTGTTGCTATGGCAACTGAGTTAGATTATTATGGGTTAGCTCAACCGGTTCCAACCGGTTGAGGAGCTCTCTGTATATATGTAAATAAAATGGAGGTTTTGGTTAGCTGCCTGCTCTCTGGCCTCAAGTGATTGCTTCCTACACCGGCTGCCCCAAGGATATAACAATCGCCCTGCCCTCCGACCCACCCCGGCCCCACCCCCTCACCAATCCTGGCCCAGCCCCCCACAACTCTCCCCCTGGGCCCTGCCCCAGACTCTCACCAACCCTGGCCCCAGCCTCTTACTGACCCTCCTCCCACTTGCTGGCCCCAGCCCTGCCCCCCTCACCAGCCCCCACATATGTGGCTGGGTCTTTACTCAGCCCCTCCCACCCTCTCACACGGCTTTTGTCCCCCTGGCTCCGCCCCAGCTCCTCCCCTGGGGCTGCTCTCGCTGTCTCCTTCCCCAGCATGCACAGAGGCTGGGACCTTAGCCGGGCTCCCTGATTGTGGGCCAATCAGGCTGCCTGGTCAATCAGACTGACTTGGGGCACTGGCTACTATCCATTGGCCCTAGTCTGGAGTTCTCTGATTGGCCAGAGTCCCAGGGTCCCAACTGCTCCTTGACCCCTCCCCCCTCTCCTGGCATGGGGCGAGGGCAGCCAAACAACCCACCCAGTGCCAGTGAGGGCAGCTGGCCCCTACACAACAGACACGTTTACAAGAGCCATCACTCAGCTTGAGGCCTGCCGGGTCTGGAACTGTGTTCAACAGAAACCATCCACAGAGCCAGGGCCGGCTCTAGGCTTTTTGCCGCCCCAAGCAAAAAAAAGTTTGGCTGCCCCCCACCTCAGCCCTGGGCTCTCCCCTCCCCACCAATGCCCTCCCCCACCCCCTGCCGCCCTAGCCCTGGGCTCCCCCCAACAAACGTGACCTCCTCGTTCACCACAGCAATCCCCGTTTACACTTGCAGTGGGGATCAAACCATTTCTCCTATTTTTATTTCACTTTAGTATAAATCTCCCCCCACCCCCTGCAACCCCATCTTTAGTGCTCCAAATGCACATGGAGTAACCCTCAAACCTTGTACCCGGAAAGGGATGGGGATCTAGTAAAGAGGGTTCAGGCAGCAGAGCGGGTGTGGGGGTGCTTGGGGGCTCTACACTGGCAGAGAAGCGGGGTGTGATGTACTCACGGAGGAGGAGAGGGGTTATCAGGAGGGTTGCGGGAGAAGAGAGGAGGTGCAGGGGAAGGAGGAGGTGCGGGAGGAGAGGACTGGGGGAGGGTACAAGGGGAGAGGTGTGGGTGAAGGGAGAGTACAAGGGGAAGGGGTGCGGCGAAGGAGCGATGGGGGGAGGGACAAGTGGAGGGGCTGCGAGCAGGATGGGGGGTGCCAGGGCTGAGAGGGGCAGGTGCTGACAGCTGCTTCCCCAGCCCCCTACAGGCAGAGCTGAGAGGACAGACACTGACCCCCCAGGTGCCCGAGCCGCGGGGGTCCCCTGGCGGGGCAGTATCCTCTGCTGCCCCGCTCGGAGCCGGGCTCTGCCTCTCCCCGCCCAGGGCAGGCAGTGCGAGGCTGAGGCAGGAGAGGTGTGCAGCGAGCTGGGTCCAGGGGCAGGAGGGGGCAGCTCCCTGGCAGCTCGGGCTGCCCAGCCACTCGCCCTGTCAGCGCACGAGCCGGGATCCGCTCCCCCTGCCCAGCCCAGTGGCGCCCTACACAGCCCACCTGGGCGGGGAAACACCACGCTGCCTGGGGAGACTCGGAGCAGCAGCGGTGGCGGCAGCAGGACCCTATCCCTGCATCCCGGGCCCTGCTTCCCTCCCTCCCCGGCTCCTCACACCCACCCAGGCTGGCCTGCAGTTCAGGCTGCCCTGCCGCTGGGGAGTCAGAGCATCATCCCCCGGAGCTGAGCCCCTCTCACCGCCGCAGCCCGGGCCCAGCTCCGGGGGATGATGCTCGAGCTTCCCAGCGGCAGGCAGCCTGAACTGCAGTCCAGCCTGTGCAACTCAGGCTGCCATGAGCACCATGTAGCCACTGCAGACAGAACTGCAGTGTCAGTTCCAGCTCAGCCTGAAAGCCTCCGCTGAAAGGGAACATGTTGGTTCAGGGCCGGCTCCCGGCTTTTTGCTCCCCAAGAAAAAAGGTGGGGGGGTGGGAGTGCCGCCCCTTGGAAAGTGCCGTCCCAAGCACATGCTTGTAGCACTGGTGCCTAGAGCCGGCCCTGCACAGAGCAAACCCGACAGACGGCGGATGCTGAACGAGAAGACGACTCAAGGATTCCAGAACAACCCCAGTCAGTCATTGTAACTAGCAGCCAGCCAGATGGCCAAGCTGCTACATGTTGGCATTTTGCAGTTAGGAACCCAGGGTGGTTCAGAGACACTGAACAGACTGATCCGTCCTGAACTTCACAGCCAGCGTGACAGTGTGAATAAATGGCAGGAACATGGAACTTAATGGGGGAGATGGACTGGGATGTTAACCTGTAGTGCTCTGCTCAGCCACTGGGTGGCGCTGTGTGTAACATCCCTTAGGGAGCCGAACCTCAGCCGTCCCTGGCAGGGCATTAAAGGATCTAAGGATGAACACAGCAGAGGTGGACCAGCAAATTCTGTAGCCAGACCACACTTGGGACAGATGCATGATACACCCTGCTCCCCCGAGATCTGGCCAGGCCTAGCACTCTCCTCAGTTGGTGGGAGGAACAATTACGGTGCATGACCTCCCCCTGCCTCCCCAGTGTGCGTGTGTATGGGGGGGCAGTTACAGTGTGTGAACTCCCCCTGCCCGCCCAGGGTACGGGGGTGGGGGGGGTCTTACATAGTTACCGTAGTCCTCTTTCACAGGGCATTAACTCAAAATAGGAACCTTCAGTTCGCGCCAGCAGCATCCACACAGCTCCATCCAAGTGCAGCTCTTTGGTGCACTCTGCAATTCACACCCCCACAGCTGGCTCTGTGCGCAGTGTAGACATGACCTGTGACTGGGGAGTTGTGTCCTTCCAAAAATGGGGGAAATTGGGTTTGAAAACAGGAGCACTGGAATTCGAGCAAGAAGCCAGGATCGTGGGTGAGCTGATAATCGGTTTGGATTTCACTGAGGCTAATAAGTACACAATGAATCAATGTAATACATTCATTCTAGTGAATTAATTCTTCACCAGACCTGGGGGCCCAGCAGTGCTGCTCTCAGATCAAGGGAGAAACTTTGAATGCAGTGTTTCTGCAACTGTGTGAGAGTCCAGGGGCTCCACAAACCTGCCCCAGCCCCGCACACCCAGCACCGTCTCATGGGATGATAGAAAGTTTCAGTCTGACTCGAGGGTTTTACAGATTCATAGATTCATAGGTCAAAAGGGACCACTGTGGTCATCTAGCCTGAGTCCTGTATAGAGACCTGCCCTGAAATAACTCCTAGAATGTTTAGAAAAATATCCAATCTTGAGTTAAAAGTTGTCAAAAATCATGAAGAATCCACCACAACCCTTGGTAAATGCCTCATTCCAGTCTGAGTTTGTCTGGCTTCAACTCCAGCCATTGGCTCCTGTTCCCCCTTTCTCTGCTAGACTGAAGAGCCCATTATGAAATACTTGTTCCCCGGGCCCATGTAGATACTTACAGACTGTGATCAAGTCACCCCTTAACTTTCTCTTTGTTAAGCTAAACAGATTAAATAGGTTTTCTAGTCCCTTACTCGTTCTCACGGCTCTTCTCTGAGCCCTCTCCAGCTCATCAACATCTTTCTTGAATTGGGGACACCAGAACTGGACACAGAATTACAGCATTGATCACACTGGTGCCAAGTGCGGAGGTAAAATAAACTCTCTGCTCCTACTAGAGATTCCCCCGTTTGTGCATCGCAGGATCACAGCAGCTCTTTTGGCCACAGTGTCTCACTGGGAGCTTGTGTTCAGCTGTGTCATAAATAAACAGATCAGAGTTAAGATCTCTTTTACCTGGAAAGGGTTAACAAGCTCAGTAACCTGATGAACACCTGACCAGAGGACCAATCAAGGGACAAGATAATTTCAAATCTCTGTGGAGGGAAGTCGTTGTCTGTGTTTCTTTGTTTGGGTCTTTGTCTCTCTTTGGATTTAAGGGTGACCAGACATATTTTCCATCTCTCCAGGTTTTCTTAAGTATCTTCTTCTATTCAGTATAGTAAGTATTAGAAAGGCGGATTAGTCTTATAATTTTATTTCTGCATTTGCAATTGTGTGTTGCTGGATAAATTCTTTATTTCTGTTTGTTGTTACTTTGATTATTCTGAGGAGGAGGGAGGGGAAGTCTCTCCAGTTCTTATAAGCTAGACCCTGTATTTTTTCATCCTGGTAATACAGAGAGAGTGTACTTTTTTTTTCTTTAATAAAATCTTTTCTTTTAGAACCTGAGTGATTTCTTCCCTTGTTTGGATTTTCAAGGGAAGGGGAGGGAGAAAAGTGAATCCCTCTTTGTTTGATTCAAGGAGTTTGAATCAAGGTATCTCTCCCAAGGACAAGGGGAGGGGGAAGAAGGTGGGGGAAATAAATTATTTCCCTTTGTGTTGAGATTCAAGGTGTTTGGATCTGTGTTCCCCAGGGGAAGTTTTTGGGGGAACAGGGAGTGTGTCAGACACTTAAAACTTGACTGGTGGCAGCAAGAACCAGATCTAAACTAGGATTTTAGTTTAGAGGAGTCCATGCAGGTCCCCATCTTATGAACGCTAAAGTTCAAAGTGGGGAATAAACCTATGACCAGCTGATTATCCATCGTGACCCCCAAATCTTTTTCAGGGGCACTGCTTCCTAGGAGAGAGTTCACCATGTAAGTATGGCCAATGGTCTTGGTCCCCAGATTTATACATTTGCGTGCCGCTGTATTAAAATGCATGTTGTTTGCTTGCACCCAGTTTACCAAGCATCCAGATCTCTCAACCTGTCCTCTTCATTATTTACACTCCCCAACTGTGTCATCTGCAAACTTTCTCAGTGATGAACTCTTCTTTTAGCATCTAGTGAAAGAGCCATCATCTCTATATTGGGGCTTACAAAGTGGATTGCTGGCCCTCTGGAAATGCTGGTGGATGCTGAGAGGGAGCTGAGATTTTACTATTAACTTGTCTTTGTTCTCCAAGTTCTGTCAGTGCCTACCTGAGTCTGAGACGGGCTGTGTCTGGGGACAGCACATTTCATGGCTGACTGTGGCCCCAGTGACTGTCTCTGGTTGTGTGTTGTACAGCACCAAGCACAGCGGCAGTGCTGAGGGGCACCGGGCTGGGAGTGATGAGACCAGGGCTCTGTTCCCAACAGCTGCTATCACATCCCCTCTCTGTGCCCCTATTGCCTCTCTCTATCCTCTCCATTTAGACTCAGCTCTTGGCGGTAGAGACTGCCTGTCGCCTGCCAGTGCAGAGCCCAGCACCACAGGGCCCTGAGCTCGGCCTACAGTGCTGCCGTAACATGAATTCTTCTGTTTGCATAATAAATAATAGTTAATAATAGTTAAGAAATGGAGCCTCAAACACTGAACAAACACAATAAGAGCAAGACAGGAGTTATGTCATTCGGGGAATCCTGTGTGCAGTTCTGGTCACCCGCATGCAGGACAGATGGATTGAGGTGGGACCAGATGCAGAGAAGAGCTGCTAGGGTGGTTGGGGGATGGAGGCTGGTCGTATGAGAGGAGCCTGGAAGAGCTTGGCTGGTTTGTCTGGCACAGCAGAGGCTGAGCAGGGATCTGGTTGCTCTGTATGAATTCATCGGGGGAACCCCGGAGAGTGAGAAGAGCTACTGAAGCCAAAGGACAGTGCTGGCACAAGAAAAAATGGGGATAAACTGTCCAGGAGTCATGACAGGCTGGAAATGAGAAGGTGGCTCGGGAACAGCCTCCTAATGGGTGAGGGGAGAACGCGCTAACTCACGTGAAGATGGCGCTTGATAAGTGTGTGACTGGGATTCTATAACACGCCCTTCCAGCCCTGTGTCCCAGGTTCCTAAAGAGACCAGCCGAGGGCGGCTGGGAAACACCTCCAGGAGTCAGAGACATGCCGGTTTCTTTTTACTCTTTTAACACTTAACAAAAGTTTAACTAATTGTATTGTAAAATCGTATGTGCAGCTAGATAGATCCTGGTACCACCCACTATTCTAACTGCTAGACTCCACTCCCCTTCCCAAGGCAGGAATAGACCCCAGGAGTCCTGGCTCCCAGGACACAGCTATGCTGTGTCTGACAGGTGGGGCTGGAGAATCACAGGTTGCCCCCAGGGCTATTCAAAGCCAGAGCAAAGGGAAAAGGCCACTCACCCCAAAGCCAGGCCAGGAGGATGGGGATCCTTGTGTTCCCGGCTCCAGCGCAGGCAGCCGAGCTCCTGCCAAGGGGGTGCCCAGCTGGGAGCAGGAGGCACCCAGGAAACCCCATGTTCATCGCACAGTCCTTGTGGGGCAGCGTGGCCAGGGGTTAGGGCAGGCGATCGTCCTTGTGAGAGAGGCAGGCTGAGCTCTATGTGATGGTCACAGGCTGGGAGGCTGAAGAGATGGGGAAGGCACCCAAGAGGGCAGGGACCCAAGAGGTCAGGGGGGGTGTGACAGGCATCTCACTGTAGAGACCCCTCCCTCCGCCGCCCCCCCCCGAAGTGATCCAATGCGTGTGCAACTGAACCCACAGAGGAGAAGTGACCCTCATGCCCTGCACGGTGGCTTTATTTCTATCACGGGATTGTGAAATACGTGTTCCTGAAACATGCTGAGCAAACAAACCCCTCTTGCAACTGCTGGTTCTGGTACACATGGGGTGCAGGGGCTGTTCCTGGGGCTGGTTCACAGGGAGTCAGCAGAACTGGTCCACGGAGGCCTGGTGGACACAGGACAGGTGCATGGGTTGGACTGCGGGTGCGAGGATCAGCCCATGCAGTTAAAGCGCCACAGAGGACACCCTTACTCCAGTTGAACAAGGCTGAGGCTTGGCCTGATCTACACCTAAAGGTTAGGTTAACCCAAGTACATCACTCAGGGGGTGAAAAATTCAGACCCCTGGAACAAAGAACTCTCCCATTGGCCTGGCTACTGCTGCTTTGAGGGGTGTATTAACTATGGTGACAGCAAAGCTTCTTTCATTGTTGTAGAATCTGCATCACAACACCACAGCTGCGTAGCACTGAGCTGTGACACTGCTGCGGTTGTGGTGTACACACAGCCCTTGTCTGCCCTGGAAAGGGGCATCACTGCACTGGCCTCACCACGTGGGGACACCCCCATGTACCTAAAGCAGGTCCATTCGCACCTGAGCTTACGCCCAAGCCACATTCCCATGTTATCATCTCAGCAAATCCCAAAAGGACATGGTCTCCTTGCAGATCGAGCATCACGCAGCTCAGTCTCTGGCCAGCTCCTGAAGTTTTGGGGTGGATGTTTGGTCTATGCCCATCCTTGGCGATCTCAGTGGAACAGGGAAGTGTTTGTTACCTACGTGATCGCTGTCTGCCTAGCAGCTTTCATTGGTAAACATGCTTCATAATTCACTGGTCTCCTGTCCCAAGAGAGCTGCTGAAACTGAACCAAGAGCTGATGGAGGGGGGCGCTGGGTTCAGCTTCCAAGGTCCTCACTGCTGATATGGTCTTGCCCCTGCACACAGAGCAGCTGACAAAGGTGACTAGAACTGAGACCATTCCCATGGGACAAGGGCTAATATGAGCTTTACCCCCAATCTGAATGGAGCTGGTGCCCGTCTGTGTAGCTGAGGCGTGCAGCTGCCAGGGCTTGCGGCTGTTCACAGGTGTTCGTTCTGAAACCCCACCCAGCCCGTTCCAAAGGAGGCTGGAAAATGGTCAGTTGCCCTGAGGCTGGGGGGAGCCATGCGAACCCCTCACCCTCATCCCCTGAGTCTGCACGAACTGTCACAGCACAGGGACAGGCCCATGGGCAACTCCATGGAAACCAGGGCTCAGTGCGTAGCAGGGTCACTGGCACAGTGCTGGGTGCACGAGGGCCGGGCTGGGGCCCCGTGAGAACCTGACCTGCCTTTGGATAGAGCCATGGGGCACCCCCTGGAGACGGTGAACAGTGCCCCCCTCTCCCCACCAGTGCCGAGCTCCCATCTGCAATAGTCTCCAGCAGAGCTGAGGGGTCAGGGCCAGGGGGTGAGGATGGTTAGAGCTGGGGTGGGGAGGGCTCCTCTGTGGGGGGACTGAACATCTGGGGCTGGTTTATTGAGGGAGGAGAGATATGGGGGATGGGAAAGAAGGACCCACAACATTGACTGGGACAGAAATGGGAGATCGGGTGATTCTCACAGGGCAGGAACCAGAGGGATGAGTAATGAGACAAAGAAGGGAAAATTCACACTGACCCCAGGAAATCCCTCTCCACGGTGGTATGGGCCTGGGGAACTCGTTGCCACAAGGCAACACTGGGCCAGGGCTGGGAAGGGCTCATAGCAGGGCTGGGTGTTTGAATAACAAGAACACCCAGAGTCACAACCGCGAACATTAAAAATCACTCCAAGTTTGGGTGGCTCTGATACCCTGCTCCAGTGCAGAGGCTGAGCTCTTACTGATGGGGCAGAAGGAGACTCTCCTGGGGTTACCAACTTTCTACTCATCCAAAACCAAACACCCTTGGCCCACCCCCTGCCCTCCCACCCTCTGAGGCCCCACCCTTCCCCCGCCCCTTTTCTGAAGCCCCACCCCCGCTCACTGCACCCCCCCTCCTTTGTCGCTTACTCTCCCCACCCTCACTCACTCGCTCATTTTCACCAGGCTGGGGGTTAGGGTGTGTGGGGAGGGGCAGGGCTCTGGTTGGGGGTGCAGGCTCCATTGTGGGACCAGGGTTGAGGGATTCAGAGTTCAGGAGGGGGCGCTGGGCTGGGGCAGGAGGTTGGAGTACAGAGGGGTGTGAGGGCTCTGGCTGGGGGTGCAGGCTCTGGGATACGGCTGGGGCTGGGGTTGAGGGGTTTGGGGTGCAGGAGGGTGATCTGGGCTGGGATCGAGGGGTTCAAAGGGCAGGAGGGGGATCAGGGCTGGGGTGGGCTGTTGGGCTGCAGGAGGTGGGGGATGAGGGCTCCAGCTGGAGATGCAGGCTCTGAGGTGGAGGCTGAGGAAGAGCAGACTGGTGAGTGCTGGAGGGGGCTGGGCCAGATTGTAACCCCCCCACACACACACACCGAACTGACAGGCTCCTGGTGGTGGTTAATCCCCCAGTCCCGGGGGAGCCACTCTGGTGTGCCACTCCCCGTTCCTGTGACACTGAGCCGGGATGGTTCGGCTGGGCCAGCCCCTCACTGAGGGCCTTTTCTCCTCTGTGCCAGGCCCAGTGACCCCAGCTATAACCGCGCTGCTCAGCGATCACAGTGTGGGGGGGAATCATGGGAGAGGGGGTCACAGAGCCAGGGAAATCCCTAGGAACCCTGAGCTGGGTCACTGAGGGGTGCAGGCTGCTAGCAGAGCTGCTGCCTCGTAGGGCTCCCCAGGCTCCGCCGCCCCATTGACACAGGCTCCAGCTCCCTGTGATCCCCGCTCCGGTTACGCCTCCCCACGGGCTGAGTGTTTGGAGCTGGGAGCCAGCCCCAGTCTGGGCATCCCCCCAAGCTCAGCCATGATGGCGGCTGGGCTGCATCCAGCAATGGGAGGCGCTAACTGGAGCGGGGCAGAGTGGGCTGGAGCCGGAGCCTGTGTCCACAGGGAAGAGAATGGAGCCGGCATGGGGAGCAAGGCCCTGCCGCTCCGTCCTGCACGAAGGGGAGGGGCTCATCCCCATGCCGCCCAGCTCTGCTTAGTGCCCCCCATTCACAGCGTGTATCCTGCCCCGCCCATTCCCGGAGCTGTGGGTGTGTCCAGAATGTGATTGGCTGTTTGGGAGCTGAGGAGATGGGATTGGCTCTTTGGGAGCTGAGGGGATGGGATTGGCTCTTTGGGGTCGGTCACGCCAGGAATGGCCAGTATCAATTTGGGGTCACACAGGTGATGGAGGGTCCCTGGCGGGAGGAGGCTGAGGAAGGGCCGTGCAGGGAGGTGGGGAGGGGGCTGCCTGCAGGGGACCGGATAATCTTGGCTGTCTTTCTATGACATGCTCCAGCCCAGCCACAAGCTAGGGGTTAGATGCAGGGCTTGCCGGGGGAGGGTCTCTGGCCTGTGCTATGCAGGAGGTCAGACTGGATGGTCACAAGAGTCCCTGCTGGCCTTGCAGTCTAGGAATGTGACTCTTGCAAAATGGCTCAGGAAAAAAGCAGAAAGAGAGGGGGAGGATGGGAGGAAGATAGTGAGGGTGGAAAGGAGCACAGGAGAGAAGGGAAGACAGGGCAGGATCTCATGTACATGAGGCTGGGTCCTTGATGGTCCAGTGCTGATGGCCAGGCGCCCTCACTGACATGCTGGCCTGGACATCCCAGTGACTGAAGCTCTGGAGCGAAGCAGAAGCTGTCAGCCTTTTCCCAGGGAATCCCAGTGCTCTGCTCTGCCAGTTCAGTCCCCAAAGTCTCCTTTTTAAAGCTCCAAACAGTCAGAGGTAGGTAGCGGTGGAATTGCCCTGTCACAATTCAGGGCAACTGCACCTGTGTTCCCCTCTCTATTGTCCAGCAAGGGCACCCAATCAAGGCTCCAGCTCCCCAGCTGTGATCTCCCTTGTCTCCCTCCCTCCGGACTGGGGTGTTTCCAGGCTGCCTTTGCTGCTTTTTGCCTTCTCTTCAGAGACTAATCATTGCACACTGATAAGTTAGCACCCAGCTCTTTCTAAGCAAGCACATTAACTCACAGGGTAAAAGCATTACAGAGAAAACATGTTAAAGCACTAACAGAACATACACGCATGACAGTAATCTTCCCTGAGATCACCCCAACTCCAGAGTGGGCTCCAGCTGGTGATTAGTCCTTCAAACCCACCAAGGAATCGCTTCTGTGGTCACAAGTTCCTAACAGCCTTAGCTAGATTTGTCCATCCTTTATACAGTTCAGGGGTCTTGGCTCTGGGGTTCCAGGTGCAGGTAATCAGCAGAGAAGGGCTTTTCTCTCCAGGGCATAGCTTCAAAAGGCCTCCCATGTGCCCATGGGTGGCAGGTAGTATCGGCAGGGGAAGGCTGTGTCTCCCCAAACCGCCTGGCATGGCCCCACCCATGCTCCACCCCCAGACCCCCTCCTACCTGCTTCCTGTTCCCTTCCCACTCTTCTGTGGCCAAGAGGCTGGGGCAGACAGGCTGGGGCCACTGCGCACAAGACCCTGGGGCTGGGGCCACGCCATGCCGCCCGACGCTGGGGGCACTGGTACCAGGGCTGGGGCTGAGGGTGTGGGGGGGGCGGCAGCCTCGGGGGGGGGTCATGTGCGTATTCCAGGCTCTGGCAGGGGAAAGAGACAGAAGGGGCAGGGCGGAGCCTTGGGCATGGGGGTGGGGCCGGGGGTTAGCCTCCCCCAAGGACATGTTCACCCACCACCCCTGCATGTGCCTCCCAGGAAACCCACTTCATGTGTATTGTCCCAGCCAGTTATTTGAAGTGCTTAACATTCCCCCAAGGTTTACATTAGTCACAGCTCCTCGAAAAGTTGTACAATTCTACACCAACACACAACAATTGCATTGGAATACAATGGACCCCAAAGGTATTCAAATTCTTTCAATAAGGTTTAACTTACTTCAGGCAGGTTTATCCAGAATATTCTTCTTTGTTACAAGCCCATCTAGTCATTATTTTGTTCACCAATTAGGCCTAGTTTCTCATACACCAACTTTGGTCCATTGATTTCCAGTCCCTACCTTTCCCTTATTCATCAGTGACGGTGCTAACGCAGTTCTTCCATGGCATCTGTAGCCCTTTTGTTTGAACTAATCCCGTCTTTGTCTCCTTTTCATACCCCTTCTATCAACTTTCATTGTTACAGGTTATTGTAACAGTTTAGGAACATTCACCTACTTCCCACAGTTAAGCTCACAAGCAGGGTAAATCTGTAGTTCCCAATGTGATAGATAAGGTAAATCCCTGCAATATATTTAAGACCATAAGAACGGCCATACTGGGTCAGACCAATGGTCCGTCTAGCCCAGTATCCTGTCTTCTGACAGTGGCTCGTACCAGGTGCTTCAGAGGGAATGAACAGAACACGGCAATTTATTGAGTGATCCATCCCCTGTTGTCCCGGCCCAGCTTCTGGCAGACAGCGGTTTAGGGAACCCAGAGCATGGAGCTGCATCCTGGACCATCTTGGCCAATAGCCATTCATGGACCTATCCTCCATGAACTGCTCTAATTCTTTTTTAACCCACTTATACTTTTGGCCTTCACAGCATCCCCTGGCAATGAGTCCCACAGGTTGACTGTACATTGTGTGAAGAAGTATTTTCTTTTGTTCGTTTTAAACCTGCTGCCTATCAATTTAATTGGGTAACCCCCTTGATTCTCGTGTTATGCAAAGGGGTAAATAACAATTCCTTACTCACTTTCTCCAGACCAATCATGATTTTATAGACCTTTATCATATCCCCCCTTGGCTGTCTTTTTTCTAAGATGAACAGTCCCAGCCTTTTTAATCTCTCTTCCTATGGAAGCTGTTCCATGCCCCTCATCATTTTTGTTGCCCTTCTCTGCACCTTTTCCAATTCTAATATATCTTTTTTGAGATGGGGCAACTAGAACTGCACACAGTATTCAAGGTGTGGGCGTACCATGGATTTTTATAGTGGCATTATGATATTTTCTGTCTTATTATTAATCCCTTTCCTAATGGTTCCTAACATCGTCCAGTAGTTGCAGTGTTTGTTTGGCAGGCTTCCTGCTTCTGATGTACTTTAAAAAAATTGCTGTTACACGTACTACAACAACCAGCTACTCCCCAGTCTATGTGCACGTCTTGAGAGATCTGCTAACTTCATATCCAGCAGACAATTCACCATCTGGATCCCTCAATCATCTCAAACCCAACACATCTGCATCTGTATTTCTAATAATCTCTGATAAGTGAAACCCCCATCACTACTACCTGTTTCTTCCTAATAATTGGGGTCCCCACTCCCAGAGCAGTAACCTTTGTGCAGGAGGACACTGAAACATCATCTAGAAGCAGGGTCCCAACTATGGGATTGTTTCCCTCTGGTCCAGTTTGATGCTCTCCTTCCCTGAGACTTTCATCCTCCTCAACAGCAGAGTGTCACACTGGGCGTGGGACCATTCTACTGTGTCCCTCAAAGTCTCCTCTGTGTGCCTCTCTGTCTCCCTTATCTCCACCAGTTCAGCCAGTCTGGTCTCAAGATCCCGTACTTAGTCTCTGAGGGCCATGACTGGCTTGCACCAAATACATGCAGATGCCATCTGCCCCACGAGGCAGGTAACTATACATGATGCGTTCTGGCAATAAACTGGGGAGCTTCCATTCTGCTGCTGGACTTCTCCCTGCATTATTTTTAGTCTTGAAGGGTTTGTTTGTTAGGTTTTTGGGGGTGGGGGGTTATTGGCCCAAGTGTAGAATATGTTTATTGGGTGTATCTGCCTCTCACACGCCCTCTCTAAACTCCTATTCGCTGCTCAGCACCCAGCCTCCAAAACAGCCCACACTAGAAACTACAAGCAAGCACAGGGCAAGCAAACACACACACACACACACACACACCAAACTCTCCCCAAGGATCACACAGTCTCTCCTTGCCCCGGAGAACTCCCTCACAAAACTCCCCTGTTTGCTGCGACTGTTCACTAGTGCCTCTGTCACTTGGGATCTGGCCATGCAGGTGAGAGCCTCCTTAGGAAGCTCTCAGCCTAGCGTAGCAATTACTTCATTAAGTATCTTTGGAGTCCATTGTATGAAATGCAAAGGTTACAAAGTGTTGTGGGCCTGGATGATTAAAGGACAAATTGAATTATGTGACAGACAAGAATGGTCAGTTGGGACAATACATGTGAAGTGGATTTCCTGGGAAATATCTACAGGGAGGCAAAAGCAAATTCCTTTACCCCAACTTATGCTAAAACCCAGCCAGGGCCCCATTGTCTGCTGATCACCTGTCCCTGGAGTCTGGAGGTCAGAAGCCCAAGCCCAAGGACAGAGTGACCCATTCATGGAGATCTTTGTTCTGAACTGAGGCTGTTATGAACTTATAACCACAGGAAAACCCCTTTGTGCGGTTAGAAGGACTGACTCCTCCCACACTCCTGCTGCAGCAGGGGCTGATTTCTGGTGAGCTTGTTAGCTTGACACGTGCTGGGTGGTACCTTATTACTGCAGCAGTTACACTGTTTATTGTCTCTAAAGAGAAAGCAAAGCACAGATGCTGGCCGGCTCAGGCAGTTTGGCTTGTTCGGGATATCACAGTGTAGGCAGGTAGCTGCAGCCTGGAAAACCCAATGGCAGGAGGGAGCAAGACGTGGGTCTCGACCCAATAGTGGAGACATGTGAGGAGCCAGGGGCCTACAGGGGATGCCCTTGAGGCATCATAGAGGGGAATACAGGTGCAGTTGTCCTGGACTGTGCCACTCAATTATTACTACAGGGCTTGGGTTCGGGTTAGGATTGTGTCTCAGGTTACAGTCAGCTCTTGGTTTAGGGCTGCTTCCATTGTATTCGATGGCACGTTGGACACCAATTTGCCCTTGTACTCAGCTAGGGCCAGTGTTACGTATTGCACAGTGACGTATTCTAGCGATTCCTTCGACGTGGCCACAAGTAGATCACTGCTGAGCTCACTGAAAACAGAAACTGGACCCTAAGAAAGGCCAGATCTGTCAGAATCTATAGCCTGTTGGACCCTGAGACGTCCATTTGTTCAGAAGTTGCCATTGTCATGTTTGTTCCTTGGCAGGTTGAAATCAGACCTGACCCCCAGAAGGGACCCCTTCTGTTGTGTACAACAGAATGTCAGATGCCCACTTCCTCATCTGTTCAAACAGGCCCAACACTATGTTTTTAACTTACGAGAATTCTGTATATTCCTATGCCCTACCACCAATTAATGCTAGTACCTGGTGACAGCTTCAGGCATCGCAGAAAATCGGTAACCTGCCAAAGGCACTGGATTGCTTAGGTTTATAAAATGCTAAAACAGAGGTGTGATGGGTTCGGTCACTGAGACCCCCTTGAGATTGCCACCTGATGTGCTGAAATTACCTCTAAGCCACTTTTCCCTGCCAGCTTGGGACTCCAGAACCCTGCAGGCAGCAGGTTTAAAACAAATAAAAGGAAGTTCTTCTTCACGCAGCGCACAGTCAACTTGTGGAACGCCTTACTGAGGAAGTTGTGAAGGCTAGGACTATAACAATGTTTAAAAGGGAACTGAATAAATTCATGGTGGCTAAGTCCATAAATGGCTGTTAGCCAGGATGGGTAAAGAATGGTGTCCCTAGCCTCTGTTCGTCAGAGGATGGAGATGGATGGCAGGAGAGAGATCACTTGATCATTGCCTGTTAGGTTGACTCCCTCTGGGGCACCTGGCATTGGCCACTGTTGGTAGACAGATACTGGGCTAGATGGACCTTTGGTCTGACCCGGTACGGCCGTTCTTATGTTCTTATGTTCTGCCTTGCTGAGCCAGACACGCAAACCTGTTGCAACACAGACTCAGGGTCTGAACCATGTCCTCAAAGCTGCAAGCTTTAAGTATAAACTGTTCAGCAGATTACCTATCTCCAGCACCCGGACACCCAGCTCCCAATGGGATCCAAACCCCAAATAAATCTGTTTTACTCTATATAAATCTTATACAGGGTAAACTCATAAATTGTCTGCCCTCTATAACACTGATAGAGAGAGATGCACAGCTGTTTGCTCCCCCAGGTATTAATCACTTACTCTGGGTATATTAATAAACAAAAGTGATTTTATTAAGTATAAAAAATAGGATTTAAGTGGTTTCAAGTGGTTTCAACAGACAGAACAAAGTGAGTCACCAAGCTAAATAAAGCAAAAACATGCAAGTCTAAGCCTAATACATGAAGAGACTGATTACAGGTAAATCTCACCCTCAGAGATGTTCCAATAAGCTTCTTTCACAGACTAGACCCTTCCTAGTCTGGGCCCAATCCTTTCCCCTGGTACAGTCCTTGTTAGTTCCAGCAGCCATCTTGGGTCATAAACAGGAGCTTTCTCATAACTGGGACCTCCCTTGTCCTGCTCCACCCCCTTTTACAGCTTTGGCAAAGGCAGGAATCCTTTGTCTCTCCGGGTCCCCACCCCTCCTTCTAAATGGAAAAGCACCGGGTTTCAGATGGATTCCAGTATCAGGTGACATGGTCACATGTCCTGTGAGACCCCAGCCTCCATTCTTCCAGGGCTGGCCCAAAGTACCCAGGAAGGTTTGCAAGTAAACAGAGCCATTTACAGGTCATTGATTCTGAAGCACCCTTAATGTCTTCCACTTTGTTTGCATAGAACCAGACTAACACGGCTACCTCTCTGATACTTTCCACTTAATATGTTTACATCAGTGATACAAGTTTATATCTTATTCTCCTAACTCCAGACATAGAAATAATACATGCAAATAGGATGAACACATTGAGTAGAGTAGATCATAAGCTCTGTAATGATACCTTACAAGAGACCTTTTCCATAAAGCATATTCCAGTTACACCATATTCACATTCATAAGCATGTTTTATAAAGCATATGGAGTGCAACGTCACAAGAGGAAAAGGGGGAAATACACAGAAGGAAGGGTGCCCTCTGTGGCCAGGAGCGGGGAGCCTGCTGGGACATGGACACCCTCAGGGGTGGGCCTATGCTGTGCCACACAGCCCCACCACCCAACACAAACACAGTATCAGTGTCTGGGAGCCCCCTCCCCATTTCCAGCACAGCCATATAGACCTTACCCCCTGCCCATCCCTTCTAGCTCGAGGGAGGATGGAACAGGGGGCAGCCAATGCCTAGGCCTGTGAACCCTGCAGACCTGCACCCCATAGGAGCCGGAGGCAGTAACAGCTCCCCCACAGGCAGACCTGCCCCTGCCTCCCTGCCCGAGCCCCATCAGCCTTTGCGCTCTCAGGGAGCAGGAGCCACCCGTGGGCTATCAGTAACGGACAATGTGTGTGTGGACACTGACCCTGCTGTGTGAGGACATTTTCCCTTCACAACCCTGCCCCTTGGTGTGTGACAGGGAGCAGAGCCCAGGCCCTGCTTGTCCCCCTCTCCTGGGCTGGCAGCTCCCCAGCTCCACCTCTCTCCCTTGGCATTGCACGTCCATCATCAGAACAGGGTCTGACTTGGGGCCCGGGCCGAACACCCTGCCACTCAACGCGTCCATAGCCTTCCCACAGCCCAGTTGTCTGCATACCATGGCCACATCACCCAGGTCCCAGCCATCATCATACACAGTGCCCCAGAGCCAGTCCAGACGCACCTCCACCCGCCCGGCGCAGCAGTGGGGTCGCCTACCGGCCTCACCTCTGGTAAAGGAAACGCAGCTGCTGAGACGCCTGCTCTGGGGCTGCGCAGGGAGACCCCAGGGCCTGCAGGGACTGTAGGCCCAGCTCAGCGCAAGGCATTGCCAGCGAGTGCAGAACAGGGTAGAATGGGCTTTCCTGCCACACTAACCCTGGGCCCTTCTCCCACACCTCCCTCCCGCCACATGCTGCACAGACAGGTCACTGAGCCCCAAGAAATGGCGCAGCATCAGTGCACCTGCTTTACAGAGGAGAAACTGAGGCACAACAACAGGACGCGACTTACCCCAGGTCACACAGTGAGCCTTCTGCAGAGCAGGGAGTAGACCCTCCTCCCCTCCTCGCTGCTCTAACCACTAGACACCACTCCCCTCCCAGAGTGGGGCTAGAACACAGGAGTCCTGACTTCCGCCCCCACTTCCCCCCCATGGGGGTCACTATCAGTGACTATGTCTCTTTTCCTCACTTGTTGGCTAGTCTCACTACTTCTGGGTTGTGCCCTGCTACTAGCATGACCATAGTTTCCCTAAGGGAAAATGGGACACCCCACAGGGCCTGCCGGAGCCCTCCCTGCCTCCCTCCTGTGCCAGCCTGAGGTTCCCCTCTGCCCACCCTGTGCAGGGCCGGCCTGAGCCCCCCTGCCACCCACCCACGTGAGGCCACCTGAGGTTCCCCTCTCACCCTGCACAGGGCCGGCCTGAGCCCCTCTTCTGCCTGCCCATATGGGGGAGCCTGAGGCCCCCTTCTCACTTTCCCACACAGGGCCGGCCTTCTCCTTGTTCCTGGGCAATGCCCCATGTTTCTGCCGGTGATCTGGAAACTTGGCCAGGTAGGCGGGGGGAGCAAAGGGAATGGAAACAGCTGTCACAGAGTCCCAGGATCAGGGCTTCGTCCCCAGCTTTGGAACCGTCCCTTGGAGGAACCTGTTGTCAGTAGCTACCAGTGTGGTGCTCTGCTCTTGTTCGATGATGATAACAGTCGGCTGCGTGCATGTTCCCTCTGGGTGCTGCCCCGGCTCTGCGCATATCGCTGACACAGCAAACCCCGAGAGAACCCCCAATGACCACAGACTCTAGTAAGATACAAAGGAACCCAAGTCAGGTTTACTGTCAAATGAAGCACAGTAATAGTTTCCCGTAGACTCTACAAGACATACTAAGAATTTGTGCCACCTGGCAGTGGACTGGCTCAGTCAGTGGTGGGACTTTCCACTGCCCCCTAGGCCAGACAAAGATGGGCACTCTGGGACCTACTTTTATACAGTTACAGGACAGATTACTCATCCTTACTGACGTATTGAGGTATTCTTCATTTGACTTGTTTTTCTTCAGTTACTGCCAGTACTTTGTCAATTTCTATCCTCTCCGCTTTACTAGGATATAAAAAGTCCCTTTAATAAATCCTCCCCTAAGGGATGTCTCTGTCCAAACCATGTGCTTCTCTGCACTTGTCTGCTTTCCCCCAGCCCTTAATGTAAAAGCTCTTCTATGACCTTTTTAATGTTACATACCAAGAGTCTTGTTCCACTTTGGTTTAAGTGTAGCCCATCCTTCCTGTACAGGCTCCTCCTTTTCCAAAAAGGTTCCCTAGTTCCTAATAAACCTCAATCCCTCCTCCCTATGCCATTGTCTCATCCATGCTTTGATACCCTGCAGATCTGCCCATCTAACTGGCCCTGCATGTGGAATTGGAAGCATTTCAGAGAATGCAACCATGGAAGTCCTGAATTTTAATCTCTCACCTAGCAGCCTAAATTTGGCCTCCAGGACCTCTCTCCTACTTTTCCCTATGTTACTGGTACCTAGTATGTACCATGACATTATAAAAACATTGCAAAAAGGGGGAAAACAATAAAAAAAGCAGAGCAGGTTGGGCTGATAATGTGAAATCACAAAACACAAGTAAAGCAGTGGCAAAGCAGAGGCTTATTCTAGCTGCTTACAGACATAAGTGGATCTTGCAACACACCCAGCACATGTGTCAGCAGGCGCTTTTGGGGGAAATATATCTACATAAGAAATAGATGAGATTCAAAACTGTACTGATAGTGGAATGCTAAGAAATGGGAAGTACCAGAACACCTGATTATAGAGAAATAGAAATAAACTTGGCCAGTGAGAATGGGATGATGGATCCTTTGCAGTAAGTAAGTATTTGCTCCTTTGACCATAGGAGCATTTTATTTGCATGGGACACAAAGTCTGAGAAATGCTTCTGGGATTCTGCTTGTTCTTTGTATAACTCAGAGGCAGAGGGCAAAAGTAAACAGGAAAAGAAAAGCATTCAAGCAGCTGCTTGATGGTTCTAGAAACAGAAAAAGCTTCCTCTCTTGCAGTTTATAAAACGCAAGAGATAAGATCAGTAAAAATTTCAGCTACAACATTCTCAGAAAACCCAGTAGGACGTTACAAGGTCAAAGAGAGGTTGGGACAGTTATGAAATAAACAGCTGTGGTAAAGCAGGAACCTTCCACAAATTATGCAAAATGTGGACAGGTAACCGCTTATGAAAACAACTGAAATATCATGCTGCTGTATGTAGTATATTAAAATGTATTGCTTTTTCTCTTTCTATTTTTATGAATTCCTTCATTTTTGACAGTTCCTTACTGGGTACTTGCTTCTTTTCTTTCTTTTCTTTAATTCTGCATGTGCAAAGCAGACATAAGCACAAACTTTTTTTCCTAAAATTTATAATTGGACTAAGTAATAGGATTTCAGTCTAACACCTCATTATTATGTATCTGTGTCTAAATTCAGTCATTTATTTTTACTTAGAGACCACTGTAATTTTGGATTTTTGTGTATTAAGACTAATTTAGCAATTACCAGCTACTAAAACTATTCTGCTGTTTTCTAAAAGGAACTAGCCTTAGGGTTATAATGATCTTGTAGTGTATTTTTCAAAATGTGGAATTGTATTGTGCACTGTTAAAGCTCTGTGAAAATTTATTATGTAATGGTAAACCTTGTTCTGTTATTTAAATTTACATGCTACTTCAAATAACAATTATGTTAAATCTACTCTGTGCGTGTTACACACTTAGTTCCTGTAGTTGAATTGTCCCTCTGAGTGAAAATCACCACCTGAAATGAAAAAGGGCCTTTTTTATGTAACATTATACTATGTTCAATAATGTGATTGTCACTTCAAAGACTAAAATAACTGTTAATTTGGCTAGCTATATTTCAAGTATAAATGTGTCTTACTCATAACAATCTATATCTAAATGTTTCTTTTTCTCTACCCCTTCCTTTGATCTAAAAAATAAATGTCAATTCTTTTGCAAAACCGAATGTGCAAAAGAGGGAGGATGGTGACAGAAACTATCCTTTAAGTGTAAATAGTCTGCTGTACTAGCAAGTCACAGTGTTAAAAATCATAATGCATAAAAAGCAGGTGCAGGAAGGAAAAAAACCCTGCTACAGGACTCACTTAGCAGCCTAAATTTGGCCTCTAGGACTTCTCTCCTACTTTTCCCTATGTTACTGCCTTTTATAGTCTCTTCCAGGTGTAAGGACACCTCTGTGTTCTTATTGTGGAAAATTACAGGAAAATGGAGTTTGGAGTCACATGGGCAAGTCACATATCCATGCATCAATGAGTGCTGTGGCACCTTAAAGACTAACAGATATATTGGAGCATAAGCTTTCGTGGGTGAATACCCACTTCGTCACCCACAAAAGCTTATGCTCCAGTACATCCAGAGGTGAAAGTAAGCCGGTCCGATCCAGTACGGCGCACTGGCAAGAGCCAGTATGCCGTGCCGGACCGCACCGGCTTCCACGGCGGGGATTTAAAGGGCTCAGAGCTTCCCGTCGCTGCGGGCAGCCCAGAGAACCATCTTATAATTTTATTCTTAACTATTGTTTCGACTAATTTGCCCAGTACCAAGGTTAGACTTACCGGGCTGTAATTGCCAGGATCACCTCTAGAGCCCTTTTTAAATACTGGCGTTACATTAGCTAATTTCCAGTCATTGGGTACAGAAGCCAATTTAAAGGACAGGTTACAAACCTTAGTTAATAGTTCCGCAACTTCACATTTGAGCTCTTTCAGAACTCTTGGGTGAATGCCATCTGGTCCCGGTGACTTGTTAATGTTGAGTTTATCAATTAATTCCAAAACCTCCTCTAGTGACACCTCAATCTGTGACAGTTCCTCAGATTTGTCACCTACAAAAGCCAGCTCAGGTTTGGGAATCCCCCTAACATCCTCAGCCGTGAAGTCTGAAGCAAAGAATCCATTTAGTTTCTCCGCAATGACTTTATCGTCTTTAAGTGCTCCTTTTGTATCTCGATCATCAAGGGGCCTCACTGGTTGTTTAGCAGGCTTCCTGCTTCTGATTTACTTAAAAACCATGTTGTTATTACCTTTGGAGTTTTTGGCTAGCTGTTCTTCAAACTCCTCTTTGGCTTTTCTTATTATATTCTTGCACTTACTTTGGCAGTGTTTATGCTCCTTTCTATTTGCCTCACTAGGATTTGACTTCCACTTTTTAAAAGAAGTCTTTTTATCTCTCACTGCTTCTTTTACATGGTTGTTAAGCCACGGTGGCTCTTTTTTAGTTCTTTTACTCTATTTCTTAATTTGGGGTATACATTGAAGTTGGGCCTCTATTATGGTGTCTTTAAAAAGCGCCCATGCAGCTTGCAGGGATTTCACTTTAGTCACTGTACCTTTTATGTTTTGTTTAACTAACCCCCTCAGTTTTGCATAGTTCCCCCTTTTGAAATTAAATGCCACAGTGTTGGGCTGTTGAGATGTTCTTCCCACCACAGGAATGTTAAATGTTATTATATTATGGTCACTATTTCCAAGCGGTCCTGTTATAGTTACCTCTTGGACCAGCTCCTGCGCTCCACTCAGGATTAAATCTAGAGTTGCCTCTCCCCTTGTGGCAGGGCCACCCAGAGGATTCCGGGGGTCTGGGGTCTTCGGCGGTGGGGGGCCCTTCCGTTCCGGGACCCGCCGCCAAAGTACCCGAAGACCCGCGGCGGGGCCCCCCCGCCGACGAATTACCGCCGAATTACCGCCGAAGCGGGACCCGCTGCCGAAGTGCAGCCCGGTCTTCGGCGGTAATTCAGCGGCGGGGGGCCCCCACCGCGGGTCGTCAGGGCCCGTTGGCGGCAGGTCCCGGAACGGAAGGGCCCCCCGCCACCGAATTACCGCCGAAGACTGAGCTGAACTTCGGCGGTGGGTCCCGCTTCGGCAGTAATTCGCCAGTGGGGGGCCCTTCCGCCCCGGAGCAGAAGGACCCCCCGCCGGCGAAGACCAGGAGCAGAAGAAGCTCCTGGGCCCGGCCCCGCAAGAGTTTTCCGGGCCGCCCGGAGTGAGTGAAGGACCCCGCTCCAAGGGCCCCAAAAAACTCTCGTGGGGGCCCCTGTGGGGCCCGGGGCCTGGGGCAAATTGCCCCTCTTGCCCTCCCCCTGGGCGGCCCTGCCTTGTGGGCTCCCGTACCAGCTGCTCCATGAAGCAGTCATTTAAAGTATCAAGAAATTTTATCTCTGCATTTCATCCTGAAGTGACATGTTCCCAGTCAATACCAGTCAGTACCAGTAAGTCCTGTAAGTTACTTTCACCCCTGAACATGGGCTACAACTTATATGGGCTCGTGGAGCTAAAGCCCCAGGAATATTCAAAATCAGGGGCTCTGCTCCCTCACCAAATAGCTAGGTTTTTTTGCCTTTAAATCCCCGCGGGAATCAGAGGGCTCTGGGCTGCCTGCCGCCGGGAGCCCAGAGCCTTTAAATCCCAGCCGCGGCTGGGAATCAGAGGGCTCTGGGCTGCATGTCCATGCATGAGCCCAGAGTTCTTCCAATCCCAGCCGCGGCTGGGAATCAGAGGGCTCTGGGTTGCCTGCAAAATCCTTTCTCGGAAGCTGACCAGATGCTTCTTAGAATCTCAGCCGCGGCTGGGAATCAGAGGGCTCTGGGCTGCCTGCAATGTTGCACCCCAGAGACCTTTAAATCACAGCCACGGCTGGGAATCAGAGGGCTCTGGTAAGCTGTCTGCATCATGTATCTGAGCAACTCTCAGCAGCCCTTTTAAATCCCAGCCCTGGTGGTGATCCTGATGACTTGGGAATCAGAGGGCTCTGAGCTGCCTGCAACCGTGGGGAGCCCAGAGCCCTTTAAATCCCAGCCGCGGCCGGGAATCAGAGGGCTCTGGGCTGCCCGCTGCTGCAGGCAGGGATTTCTATAAGTTTTTTTTTGCATGTTTGTTGTTCGAACGCAAGTATTAGAGTTGTTAATAAAAGAGTAACAGAATTGTTGATATCCTTATGTAAGGGTTAGATAAGAGGGATCAAACACAGAAGATAGGGAGCCCAGCAAAGCCAACACATTGTAGGTTATGCATCCCAGGAGGGATTCGTACTGAGTTTCTAAAAGTTCTGTTGATGGATTTTTAAATATCAGTTCATCCCACGTGGCCCATGTTTTCTCAGGTGGGTCAGTTATTCATCCGATACAGGTAGCACGTCCATTTCTCTTCAGTCTTTTGTTCCGGTTTTGGAGACAGTATGTGTTTTTGCAGTCAAAGCGATAAATTGCATTTTTGGGGGTGCCACCATGACGGTTCTAAGCAGATGCCTGTCTCTAACTTCAGACACCTCAGGATATGTTCCTAGCACTGTGGCTATGGGAAGGTGGTTGGTGTCGGCCCTGAAATAACCCTTGCATCAATTTTCTAATATCAGATCAGTAAAGAAAATGCTTGTATTTTCAATGTTTATATTTATATTCATTATAACCCTTACAATGACTAATGGAGAAACTCAAGCTTCCCTTTTGCACACACACCAGCTCTGGTGACTCTTCCTGAAGTTCTCATGGGCTTTATAAAGCTCCCTATCAGCCTGACATAATCTAGAAAGTTCTCAAAAGACATGGCAGACTCTAGAAAGTCTCCTGGTTCTAGACTCATGAGTCTCCATGGCCCTGTGTCCATGTGTCACCCCAGAGGTGGCTGCACTCCCTACTGGACAACATTATAGCTGAGGATATTTTCTATTTCCGTTTGTTACATTTATAAATGCGCTGGCATCCTTTCACCTGAAAAGCCCTATTGAACTCTTCAGCCTTTGTTCATCATCATCATTATCATCACTGCTGTATTTACCCTGTTAGACGACGACCTCTCCTCAATTAACAATCTGGCATTCTCCTCGAGTGGCCCAGTTTAAAGGTTGCTGCCCCTTTCCCATTCAGCTGTGGAACCTTCATGAGGCTGGTCAGCACAGCCAAGGTCACACCAGGATAACATCAATGTATCCTGCACCTCTCCCACCCGCTTATTTCCCATAAATGCTGGCCCAGGTTCCTCCCTTTCTCTTGTGATTTGGAGAGATAGGCCTAGAGCTGATTAAACACCAGGGCTGGGCTCTGCCTTCCAATAAAAACAGCAACAGCCACAACCTCTGAGGCACAGAAAGAATCTGGAAACCCCCAAGTAACTCACAAGAATGAGACTGTTGATTTGCTACACTCCCAGGTAAGTAGGTTCCCATTGCCCCTCAGCAGTGCCTAGAGCCATGGGTCCTTGGCCATCACTGGGCTCCTAGGCATGTCCCTAATGTGTCTTGTGCAGCGCCTGGTGCAATGGGTCCTTGGCCATCACTGGGCTCCTAGACACTCTCGTAATACGTGCTGTTCAGCGCCAAGCACCATGGGGCCTGGGCTCCTAGACACTCTTGTAATACGTGCTCTCCAGCGCCTTGCCCCATGGGTCCTTGGCCATGACTGGGCCTTTACAGACACCCAGGACTGTGTTGGATTCTCCATCATGTGGAAAGTTGTTCCACTGGTAATTGCGCTTCCTGGAAAACAGCAGTAACCAGGATCTGAATGAGCTCTTCCCTAACATCTAGTGATGAATCAGGGAAAAAGACCTCCGGAGCAGACTGTATTTGCATTGACACGTCCACTCGGCCTAGGTGATCCCAGAAACAGCTGCTGACTGCGGGAGTCACCCTAAGTGTAACATCGCTAGCTAAGCAGGGAATAGTGATGCCAAATCCATGAGACAGTCAGAGCTGTAGGAGGTTGATGTTTTTGGCTCTGTTTTAAGCATTTTCTGTCCTACTTGCCTCTTTAGTGTTTAGAGTTGGAGTCCATCAGACTTGGTGGCGGGTCTTTGTTTCTGCTCAGTGATTCCTAGAGCTGAAATGGCTGGTGAGCTGGTTTATGGGCTGAGATTTAGGCCCCCTGCAGGGATGGGGTGCAATGGCAGATAACACGGAGGCTTCAGCAGCAGCGAGGTGAAATCACGGCCTGGTGAAATCACTCACAGCTGGGCTAAGGGGGGAACCCTCAGGAGGTGGCATTCTACAGATGGCACCCAACAGCAGCAGAGATGACAGTGGTGAGCAGGGAGAAAGGTGGCAGAGATCAGCAGCAAAGGCCCCAGTGAGTGGCAAGTGGCACCGGTGGCATTGCACAACCCTCCCTTTTAGGGGTGGGGCAAGAACCCACATGAATGCACCCCTATGGCCAGGTATTTACTTGTGGTTTGCAGGCTTTTGAATTGTGACTGCAGTCAGGGGCCGCTCCAGGCACCAGCACACCAAGTGCGTGCCTGGAGCAGCAAGCCACGGGGGGTGCTCTGCCGGTCGCCGCGAGGGCAGCAGGCAGGTTGCCTTCGGCGGCATGCCTGTGGAGGGTCCGCTGGTCCCGCGGCTTCGGCGGACCTCCTGCAGGCGTGCTGCTGAATCCGCGGGACCAGGGACCTCCCACAGGCATGCCGCCAAAGGCAGCCTGCCTGCCGTGCTTGGGGCGGTAAAATACCTAGAGCCGCCCCTGATTGCAGTGTTTTCCCAAACTAATCCTGAGGTCCCGCACGCTTTCTATACAAATTTTTTTGTTACACACAGACTCTGGGCTGCAAGTGGGGAATTATTGCCTCTTCCAGGTGCCCCGGGGTGGGGTTTAGTTTCCCCAGATTACTGGGTGGGGGTTTGAGCCGGTTCTGTTTTGTCATGTTCAGAGGAACCCCTAAATATTGACCCCGGCCCTTGTTGCTGCATAAGGATTACACAGTTACCAGGCCTCATTTTTCCAGTCTGAATTTGTGTCCCTTCAACTTCCAGCCACTGGATCTAGTTCTGCTCTGTCTGCTAGTATTAAATAGCCTGATTTCTTAATATCTTAATACTGTCTTATGCCACACAGCGCTCTCACGCATTCCCTCGCTCGCTCGCTTTCCTTCTGTGCATGCGTGGGATCGTGGGCACACCGTTGTTCCATTGTGACCAGGGCGGTGCTTTTTGCTGGAGAAGGAGCGAGAGCTGTTCTTGGGAGCGGGAAGCGAGAGAAAGAGCAATCGCTAAATCAAACATTCCTCGGCAACAATGAACTAGGGTCCCAGAGAAGTTTGGACGAGGGACAAGGGTTGTGGAATTTCTGTCACTGGAGATTTTTAAGAGCAGGTTAGAGAATGTCAGAGATGGTCTAGATAATATTTCGTGCTGCCACGAGTGCAGGGGAATGGACTAGCTGACCTCTCAATGCACCTTCCAGTCCTACGAGTCTATGATTCGGAGCAGGGGCCATTTCCTTGCAGCGACTGGGGCCGAGCTGGGTGACCACTGTGCAGTCCACAAGACCGGAGTGAGAGGTGGAGACTGCCGGGACACCTGCTTCAGATCACACCACTTCCCTTTGCTGGTGGCCATGAACCAGAGCTCCCCCCAGTCGGTGCGTCCTTCCCCGGTGCATGATCACTGTGATCTTCCCTTGTAAATAAAGGGGAAGTAATTCAGCCTGAAAGTGAAACAGCATGAGAACAAGGAACCCCCTTCACACAGATGTAAGAGAAACACTGGCCCTGAAGGAACAGAGACTTTTCTTAATTCGTTTGCTAACAGGAAAAAATTCTGTAAAGAAATTATACAACTTTTACAAGCGAGAGGCACCTGTTCTAACATAAAGATAAACGCTGACACAGCAGGGTTAAAAACACAAACCCTCAGTCAGACCACAAGCCCTAAGGGATATGCTGTAAATTAAGAGAAAGTCTTCTGCCTCCAGTCCGGGATTTTTTTTTTTTTTTTTTTGCTAACATGGAAAAACAACAGTGACCAGAGGTGCTTCCTAGTGAAAATTAAGCCACACCAGCATGGGCGAGGAAAGGGTTTTACGATAATAAAATAAAACATAAAAAGACACATTTAAAGGAATTCCTTCAAAACGTGCTAGTTTGCTTTTCAGAGTTTTGCCCAAATGTCTTGACCAGAGTCCAAAAACCAGACAAACAAAACTTGGAAATTGACCTTAGCTGTAAGGAGTTCTTTAAGCTTTGTAAAGTGTGAATGTGAACACATGATAGGAGCAGTCACTGAGATCTGGGCTCCTTCATATTGGCCACTGCCCAGACACAGACTCACTAAGATTGGTGCCCCGTCACGTCAGACACTGCCCAGACACAGAGTCACTGAGATCGGGGCCACATGGTGCCAGGCACTGCCCAGAATCATGAAGACTGGGGCCCCATCACGCAGGGTGCTGCCCAGACACAACGTCACTGAGATTGGTGCCCCATCATGTAGGGCGCTGCCTAGGCAAAGAGTCACCAGGATCAGGAGGGCCTAGTCACTTCGGGTGCTGCCCAGACGCAGATTCACAGCCATAGAGAACAGGACATGTGGAATCCCCACCATTGACAATAAAAGTTCTGTCAAACTTTCTTATTTCATTTACTGGAAATTGACTCTTAGTTGGGCCATGATAGGCGCTCCTAGGCACTCCCGTAATACGTGCTGTGCAGAGCCTCATGCCATGGGTCCTAGGCCATGACTGGGCCTATATAGACACCTAGGACTGTGTTGGATTCTCCATCATGTGGCAAGTTCTTTCACTGGCTAATTGCTCTTCTTCAAAAATAGCAATAAGCAGGGTCTGAATGAGCTCTCCCCTAACATCTAGTGATGAAGCAGGGGAAAAGACCTCCGGAGCAGACCGTATTTGCATAGACACGTCCACTCAGCCTCGGTGATCACAGAAACAGCTGCTGACTGCGGGAGTCACCCTAAGGGTATGTCTACACTATGGGAGTATTCTGATTTTACAGAAACCGATTTTTGGAAACAGATTGTATAAAATCGAATGCACGCGGCCACACTAAGCACGTTAATTTGGCAGGGTGCGTCCATGTACCAAGGCTAGTGTCAACTTCTGGAGCACTGCACTGTGGGTAGCTATCCCATAGCTATCCCATAGTTCCCGCAGTCTCCCCGCCCATTGGAATTCTGGGTTGAGATCCCAATGCTTGATGGAGCCAAAAATTTGTCATGGGTGGTTATGGGTAAATGTCGTCAGTCAATCCTCCCTCCATGAAAGCAACAGCAGACAATCATTTCACGCCCTTTTCCCGGATTGCCCGGGCAGACGCCATAGCACAGCAACCATGGAGCCCATTCAGACTTTTTTTCACTGTCAGCGTATCTCTACTGGATGTTAATCATAGAATCATAGAATTCAAGATCAGAAGGGACCATTATGATCATCTAGTCTGACCTCCTGCAAGATGCAGGCCACATAAGCCGATCCACCCACTCCTGAACTAATTCTCTCCCTTGACTCTGCTGTTGAATGCTCCAAATCATGATTTAAAGACTTCAAGTAGCAGATAATCCACCAGCAAGCGACCCCTGCCCCATGTTGCTAACAGACGTGGTACTGCAGTGCTACGCAGCAGCATTCCCTTGCCTTTTGCAAGTTGACAAAGATGGTTTTCAGCTCTACTATAACATCTGTTGCTGTCATGGGTGCTCCTGGCCGGCCTCGGTGAGGTCGGTCAGGGGCACCTGGACAAAAATGGGAATGACTCCCCAGATCATTCTCTTCTTTAAGTTTTGTCTAATGGAGAGTCAGCCCTGCCTAGAATATCAGGCAAGCCTACTAAAGAACCAGAGAGGCAAACAGCCACTCTGGGTCTGCGCTCCAGACACCCTGCACAAATGATGAGCTGCATGCCATTCTATGGGATGCCCATGAAACAACGCCACCCATTGCTTCCCTCCTCCCCCACCCCTCCTGGGCTACCATGGCAGTTATCCCCCCATATGTGTGATGAAGTAATAAAGAATGCATGAATAAGAAACAACACTGACTTTATTGCCTCTGCAAGCAGAGATAAAAGGGGGGAGGGAAGGGCGGTTGGCTTACAGCAAAGTAGAGTGAACCAGCATGCTGCACTTACTCAGCCTATAGCTGAAAATGGGAATCTGTGACAAGCACTAGGATAGAAGCACAGGCAGGACTGAATCTCCATTTGTGTGTGGGCCTTTGGCTGACACTGGTAAAATACAAAATGTCCCAAGATATGTATGTTGGGGGACAGTTCTAAAGGGCAGCTTAATTTTTTTTATTTGCAGCAAAATGTAGAGGGATAAATATCTGATTGTGATCCCTGGTAGCAAGGGGTAGGCATGACCGTGTGGTGCTGCTGACTGGGGAGAGCAGCCTGAGGCAGAAGCCTCCAGCTGGCATGATATTCCAGGCAGGACTGAATCTCCATTAGACAAAACTTAAAGAAGAGAATGACCTGGAGTCATTCCCATTTTTGCCCATGTGCCCCCAGCCGACCTCACTGAGGCCAGCCAGGAGCACTCATAGGACAATGATGATGGATACCAGTCCTACTGTACCATCTGCCATCAGGGAAGGGAAGGGAAGGGGATGCTGCTGTGTAGCACTGCAGCACCGCATCTACCAGCAGCATCCAGTAGACATATGGTGACATTGAAAAAAGGCGAGAAATGATTTTTTCCCCTTTGTTTTAACAGGGAGGGAGGGAGGGGCTGACAACATATACCCTGAACCACCAGCAACAATGTTTTTGACCCTTCCAGCTTTGGGAGCTCAGCCAAGAATTCAAATGGTTTTCAGAGAGTGCGGGAACTGTGGGATAGCTACAGTCATCACAGAATCACAGATTATTAGGGTTGGAAGGGACCTCAAGATCATCAGTCGCCCCTCCCTCCGTGAGTGTCCATTTGATTCTTTGGCTTTCTGATACGCTTGTCTCAGCTCCTTAAGTTTCACGCAGCACTGTGTTGAGTCCCTGTTGTGGCCTCTGTCCATCATAGCCTTGGAGATTTTTTTCAAATGTTTTGGCATTTTGTCTATTGGAACGGAGATCTGATAGAACAGATTCAGCATCTCCCGGATGGTCCATGCTGGAGCTCTTTTTTGATTCTGGGACTGCATGGTCACCTGTGCTGATCAGCTCTCCACACTGGGCAAACAGGAAATGAAATTCAAAAGTTCACGGGGCTTTTCCTGTCTACCTGGCCAGTGCATCCAAGTTCAGATTGCTGTCCAGAGCAGTCACAATGCTGCACTGTGGGATAGGTCCCGGAGGTCAATAACGTCGAATTGTGGCCACACTAACTCTAACTTGAAATGGCAATACCGATTTCAGCGCTACTCCCCTTGTCAGGGAGGAGTACAGATATCGGTATTAAGAGCCCTTTATATTGAAATAAAGGGCTTCGTTGTGTGCACGGGTGCAGGGTTAATTTGGTTTAACGCTGCTAAATTTGAGATAAACTCGTAGTGTAGACCAGGCCTAAGTATAGCATCGCTAGCTAAGCAGGGAGTAGTATTGCCAAGTCCATGTGAGAGCCAGAGCTGTGGGGGGTTGATATTTTTGGCTCTGTTTTAAGCATGTTCTGTTCTACTGGCTCATTTAGAGTCGCAGTCCATCAGACTTGGAGGAGGGTCTTTGTTTCTGCTCAGTGATCCCTAGAGCTGCAATGGCTGGTGAGCAGAATAGCAGGGTGGTTACCCTGCACCCGCCCTAAAGGGCTTAAAACTGCCCTGAGAGAGGGCTGTGGCAGGGGAAAGGCTGGGCTGATTGGAAAACAGCCACAGCTGTGAATGGCTTAATGTGGGCCCAGCTGGCCCTTCTAAGACGGCTGTGAGCCAGAGGCCCAAGAGGAGTCGCTGTCCAGGCTGGGTACTGGGAGTGAAGCAGGGCTGGGGAGAGCCAGAGGAGCAGGGGAGCTCCAGGCTGGCAACTCCCCAGGCTGCAGGGCCTGGTCCAAGGCCCATGGAGGTACTGGGAGGCAGAGGAAGGCAGCAGGTCCGAACCCCCTTGCCTATGATGAGTGGCCTTTAAAAGCAGGTTTCTGGGCTGAGACTTAGGCCCCCTGCAGGGATAGGGTGCAGTGACAGATAAGGAGGAGGCTACAGCAGCAGTGAGGTGAAATCACGGCCTCATGAAATCACTCACAGCTGGGCTAAGGGGGGAACCCTCAGGAGGTGCTATTTTAGAGATGGCAGCCAGCAGCGGCAGCGATGACAGTGGTGAGCAGGGGGAAAGGTGGCAGAGATCAGCAGCAAAGGCCCCAGTGAGTGGCAAGTGGCAGCAGCAATTACAGCAGCACCGGTGGCATTGCACAACCCTCCCTTTTAGGGGTGGGGCAAGAACCCACATGAAGGGGAGGGGGAAGGATAGCTCAATGGTTTGAGCATTGGCCTGCTAAACCCAGGGTTGTGAGTTCTGCCCTTGAGGGGGCCATTTGGGGATTTAGTTGGGAGATTGGTCCTGCTTTGAGCAGGGGGGTGGACTAGATGACTTCCTAAGGTCTCTTCCAACCCTAATAATCTATGAGCCTATGATTAGGCATGCACCCCTGAATTCAGGGACCTTGCTGGCTTCACACAAGCAGCTCTGAGTGTGGTGCAGCAGAGGGAAAAGGGGAGTGGTGTGTTAAAGGAATATTCATCTACTAGAGTTTCACACTGCAAGGTGGGACACTGAGGCAAAGGACACTGCCCAAGATACTGAGGGCAGGTATTTACTTGTGGTTCTGCCCTGTCTGCTAGTATTAAATAGCCTGATTTCTTAATATCATGTGACAGGGCAAGGCCAGATGGCTATAGTCAAGTAATGGGAGACAGATATATTAGTCACAGGCTAAACAAATCCCTATGACCAGAATAAGCAAATGGCAGCTGCTCCAGGTCAATTAAGCTACCTGGAGCCAATAAGATCTTTCCAGAAGGCAGGGAGGACAGCTAGGTTGATTGGGACACCTGAAGCCAATCAGAGGCTGGCTGAAAGTAGTTAAAAGTTAGTCGGGTGGGGATGGATGTCAGGAGCTGTAGGAGGAAGTTGTGCTGTTGGGGAGACTGAGCAGTACACACCATATCAGGCACAAGGAAGGAAGCCCTGTGGTGAGGGTGAAGTGGATCTTGAGGAAGTGGGGGCTGCTGTGGGGAAGTAGCCCAGGGAATTCTACACACATCCTATTTCTAAAAAGTCAGCTGCTATAGCTGATACTATTAAGGTCCCTGGGCTGGAGCCCAGAATAGAGGGTGGGCCCAGGCTCCCCCTTTTGCCCCCCGATTAATCACTGAGACTGGGAGCCAACTGAGACGGTACAAGGAAGGATAGTTTCTCCTCAGCTCCCTCACTGGCTTATGATGAAAATGGCTCAGTAGGCTGTGACCATTGCCTCCAGAGAGAGAAGGGCTCTGTGGAGGGCCACAGTGAGCCTCTGAGGCTAGCGAAATCTGCCAGGAAACATGGGACCCACGAAGACAAGGACAGAGCTTTGTCACAATCTTCACACTGTGTGTGTTGGGGCACTAGGGAGTGGGGGTTCTGTGTGGGGTGCTGGGCAGTTGTGGTGGGGCTGTGGGCAGGGGGGTACTAGGAGTGTTGTGCATTTGTGGAGGGGGGTCTGGTGGGGAATGCTGGGCATAGCAGGTCTGTGGGGGCTCTGTCCATAGAGAGTCAGGGGGGTGTTCATGTTTGGTAGGGGGGCTGTGTGGTGTGGCATGGGCCTCGCACCACAGGGCCGGGCATGGCACTTGTGTCTGGCACCTGCCAGTTTGTAAATAGTGCCCTTGCACAGGGCTGAGTGGAGCAGGGCTGGCCCAGCTGTTCTATGCCCCATTGCCCCTGGCTGGCCTCTTGCTCTGGGGACTGGCCCCCCACCCCCCGTGCCATGCTCCATTGGCTCCATGGGGGCCCACAGATATGTTTGGCGCCAGGCCCACAAAGGGTTAATCCAGCCCTGATTACACACAGTGAGGAAGAGTCTGTACTGAGAGGAGAAGGGTAAGTGCTTGAGAGGTTAAGGGGGCCAGTCTCGGGTCTACAATGGTGCCAGTGGCGCCATGGAGCAGGGCCCATGTTCAGAAGGGGCCCTGGCCTGTTCCACTTGCACTGTGCCCTGAGGCCCTGCCAGCCTCCTGGCTTCCCCCACTTGCTCCTCTATGCCTGCCCGCCAGCTGGCCAAGGGCTCCTCTCCACCCCCTGGCCCCACCCACCGGCTCCTCTCTGCCCCCTGGCCGGACCCCAGTGCACCTCCGGCTCTGGGCAGTCTCTGCTTCCCACCACCTGTGGGGCCCCGCCTGTCTCCCCGGAGCTGACCTGCCTGGGACTGGTGCAGAAGCCTGGCCAGCTTCAGCCAAGTGTGGAGGGATTGGGGGGCTGGGCTCGGCTGGGCCCTTCCAGGCAAGTGGGTCCTGAGGGAGCCCAGCTGGGGCAGACCCTGGCCTGGCTGATGACGCCACTCCCGAGGGAACGGAGCAATTCCTGGCCCTGGGACCAGCCCTGGCTCAGCCCACCAGACACAGTTGCCTCCCAGGAGGGCCAGTGACTGTGGCCGGGATGCAGGGCATGGGAGAGGGAATCTCTGGGGTGTCTGGGGGGGTGCTGGGCTGTGAGGGGTGGGGTAGATGTGTGTTGGGGCACTAGGGAGTGGAGGTTCTGTTTGGGGTGCTGGGCAGTTGTGGTGGGGCTGTGGGCAGGGGGATGCTCGGCAGGGATGGTGTGCATGGGGCTGTACATTTGTGGCAGGGTCTGGGGGGCTGTTGGGTGTAGCGGGTCTGGCGGGCTTCTGGCCATACAGAGTTGGAGGGTGTTTGTGCTGGGTGGTGGGGCTGCATGTCTCAGCATGGGCCCATCCCCGAGGGGAAGGGGCACACTGGCAGCACAGGGTCGGGTGGGCCAGTGTGCATCTAGCACAGGGGTAGGCAACCTATGGCACGTGTGCCGAAGGCGGCACACGAGCTGATTTTCACTGGCACTCACACTGCCCAGGTCCTTGCCTGGGTCCAGAGGGGCCTCTGCATTTTAATTTAATTTTAAATTAAGCTTCTTAAACATTTTAAAAACCTTCTTTACTTTACATACAACAATAGGTTAGTTATATATTATAGACTTATAGAAAGAGACCTTCTAAAAACGTTAAAATGTATTACTGGCACATGAAACCTTAAATTAGAGTGAATAAATGAAGACTCGGCACAGCACTTCTGAAAGGTTGCCGACCCCTGATCGAGCAACTGCTGGTTTGTAAATAGTGCCCTCGCACTGGGCTCAGCAGAGAGGGACCACCCCTGCCAGGCCGTGCCCTTTTGCCCCTGGCTGGCCCCTCACTCTGGGGTCCGCCCGTGCCATGCACCATTGCCTCCATGGGGGTCCATAAATATATTTGGAGCCAGGCCCACAAACGGTTAATCCAGCCCTGAAGGGGGCTTGAGGGTGTAAGGGAAAATTGAGTAGGCCCAAACTTTGACCAAGATAACTTTAATTAAAATAACTGTACAAGGGGCAGGAGAAGAGACTCGGATAGACAGCTGACCCCCAGGACCGGAGGACCGTGAGCCGTTCCCCACCAGACCCAGGGCCCATCTGAAAGTTAAGAGACCTTTTGAAATCTCTGTTGTGGGTTTCTGGAGGAGGACTGCCCGTAGGCTCTGGGTTCGGGTAAGTTGCATGCTCTATTCGGACTTTTTGCTGCCAGACATGCCTGATGCCCTTCTGCTTCTGTTCTGGTTTCCCTGGGAAGAGCCACTGGGAGTGGCTGGATAGGTCTATGGATGGACCTCTGTTTTGTGTGCCAGTGTGAATGTTTGAGTGAGAGAAAGGGTCACAGGAAGACACCCAAAGCTCTCTGTGAAGCCGCCGGCTCGTGACCAGAGGTGTCTCTAAAGCAAGCCCTGTGGCTCCAACTAGTGGGCTACGACGAGAGCCCCAACCAAGACAGTTTCCCTCTGCAAGGCATGACTGGCAAGGGGTCTGTCTGGGTCTAGGATTGTATGACCCCATCCCCTACCATCTGTGAACGGTCTGGTTTCCTCACCCTCTTTCCCTCTGGTTCCCCTCCTCCTCTGACGAGCCACTAAGGGGTCCAAACGCCCTACCGGAAGCAACAGAGTAAGTGGCACCATTCTCTCTGAAACTGGCCGATGCTCTTTGCTGGAAGAGGGTGTAGACAGCTGTGGACACCCTACATTAGCCTTCCCTGTGTGAAAGACCCGAGTGAAAGTGATCTGGTCTGGGAAATGGGGGGTGGTAAGTCGAAAGGAATTGTCATCCCACCAAAGGGCACACTGGCTGCGTACATGTACTCGAGTTACGGTCCTTCTACTTGCAAGTTACTGGAAAAAATGGAATTGGTATACCAGGAATAGGGAGGATTTAAAATTATGGTTTCCCTTAGAGGGAAAGTTTCGACCTTAACAAGATTGTGTACCTCAGAGGTGCACTTCTGGCCAATGTCAGTGTGAGGCATATTTCTATTGGCGTGAAGAAACGGAAAAACGGCGCCGTGAATCTCAAAGGCGGAGTCTCAAGGACTCCCAGGACAAACTTAATACACAATTAAAGGAGACAAAAGAGAAATTTCTAAGCCCCTGCTGGCCAGCAGACCTCTCTCTCTACTTTAAGGCCTCTTTGGGGTACCCCCTCAGCTCCATCTGAAGATCCTATAAACTTGTATTTAAACTGCAGTAGGGGTGCGCAACGTTCTTGTGCCCCACCCGGTCTCTTCACCTCTGACCACTTCTGTCGGTCCTCTGTCTAACTATCATGTTTTCCTCCTCAGTCCTTATTTGCTGGTTAACCTTTTGGGAAGAGACTTGCTGTGTAAATTAAATTGTACCCCAGGCGGCATGTATTTGAGTGTGCCTGGTCCCAGTCCCAATAAGGTCCTGGCAATCTTACAAGCGGACGCTCCAGAGGGAAACTGACCCCAGCCCTTCCTCGTTGTAACAGGAATTGCTGGCTAAGGTCCCCCTCCTCCGTGTGGGCTGATCATGCCAACCAGGTTGGGAACATTGGGTCCACACAACCTGGTAAGGTTTGCCTGAACCCCAGCAAGACCCTTCCCAAGGTGCACCAATACCCTCTATCGAAACAGGCCAAGAAAGGCATTTAACCAGTAATCACCTCCTTAATTCATCAGAGAGTCATTATTCCTGTGGTCAGTGAGTGTAACTTCCCCATTTTACCATGCTGTTAATGCTGCTGAGCCCTCCCCGGAGAGTGTGAGACCTTTCTTTAGCTTATGAGCCCCTAGCAGACAGGGCGCCCCGCTCCCGGTGTGTGTGACTGGAAGATGGGTGGGAGACAGTCTGAGAGTTCCCCCCCTCACCACAGGAGGGCACCCCTGCGTATTACATGTGCATTCTGTCCAGGTGGCAAGCCTCATGGGGGATGATTCGGGTGACCCTTGTGTGATGTTATTGACATAATCTGGGACCATATAGAACATGGTTGAAACAAAAGTCCTGTAGTCAGGCTCTAAAACCGGCTCTAGGATTTGCGCCGCCCCAAGCAGGGCGGCATTCCGCGGAGGGTGCTATGGCGGTCGCCGGTCCCGTGGCTCTGGTGGACCTCCTGCAGATGTGCCTGTGGAGGGTCCCCTGGTCCCGCAGCTCCGGTGAACCCTCCGCAGGCACATCTGCAGGAGGTCCACTGGAGCCGTGGGACCAGCGGACGCTCCGCAGGCATGCCTGCGGGAGGTCCACCGGAGCCGCCTGCTGCCCTCCCGCAGGACGCCGCCCCAAGCGTGCGTTTGACGCGCTGGGGTCTGGAGCTGGCCCTGCCTGTAGTGGCACCAAATCTTGTATGAAGGGGGTCAAATGAAGTGTCTAAAACCGGGTTATGGGTTGCTGATTATGGTTATGCTGTCGGTATGCATGTATCATTTTTGTAGTTGAAGTTATGAATATTGGCTCTGTACTGTCTGTACTTCAAACTTATGCTGTGCTTCTGGGAGACATCCCAGACAAGTTGGTGTTAGCTCTGCCTAGCCTGCTTGATGGCCCATTAAGGACCATCAGCTATACAATTGACCCATTGAGAGAAGGCAGATATGCCTTATAACTCAGCAAAGTAGGCAAGAACTTGCCCATGTGACTCCAGACTCCATTTTGCTCTAATTTTCCACAGTAAGAACAAAGAGGTGTTCTTACACCTGGAAAAGACTATAAAAGGCTGATGCCTCATCTCCATCTTGTCTTCAGTCCTGCTTCTTACCTCTGGAGGGACTTTGCTACAAATGGAAGCTCTACACGAAGGAGTGAATGACCCATCCCAGTGGGGGATGTACTCCAGAGACTTGATTTGAACCTGCAGTTTATTCTATCACCGCTACAAGCCTGAACCAAGAACTTTGCCATTACTGTATGTAATTGATTCCATTTAACCAATTTGAGCTCTCATCTATATCTTTTTCCTTTTTATGAATAAACCTTTAGATTTTAGATTCTTAAGGATTGGTGACAGCGTGATTTGTGGGTAAGATCTGATTTGTATATTGACCTGGGTCTGGGGCTTGATTCTTTGGGATCGAGAGAACCCTTTTTTTCTTTATTGGGATATTGGTTTTCATAACCATTTGTCCCCAGGACGAATGGCACTGGTGGTGATACTGAGAAACTGGAGTGTCTGAGGGAATTGATTGTGTGACTTGTGGTTAGCCAGTGGGGTGAGACCAAAGTCCTCTTTGGCTGGCCTGTTTGGTTTGCCTTAGAGGTGGAAAAACCCCAGCCTAGGGCTGTAACTGCCCTGTTTTAAGCAATTTGTACTGAATTGGCACTCTCAGTTGGGTCCCGCCAGAACAGCATCATTACACCTTGTGCGTAATATCCTTAAGGAAAAGGACCAGGAGGGGTGGAGGTTAGTCAAAAAGCCCACCCTCTTTGCTAAATTGGTAGTGAAACAATGCCTGTGCCCATGGAAAGGAATAATGCAGTGAGACAAAAAGGATCGGACCCAGACAAGCAGGCAACCACAGTTTGAGGAAGTTGAAAGAAACAGAGTGAAAGTTAACTCTGTAGTTACTGGAGGGAATTAATCAGTGAAACTTTGTACAAATGTTAAAAGACGCTGTTATGAAAAGAGAAATTCCTGGGGTTTTTGCAGCCATTCCTTTGGGGAAAGGGCCCATTTCTCCGGAGGAATGTCTATCAATAATCCAGGCAAGAGATTATTTAAGTGGAATTATTTAACTATGAACAAATTAGTCAAATTTGCTAAAGAACACTCCTGGTGTGTATAATCTTTGTTTTATAAGTTTAAGACGAATTGTTGTTTTTTGGTTTTAGAACCTTAAAACACTTTTGCCAAACAAAAGAAACTAGTGTTGTTTAATTTTGGTATTTAGCATTTAACCCTTAAGGTAACTTAATGCTTTACAAGATTTAAATTGTTTTAAATAAAGACCAAAGTTGTGGCTGCAGCAGGGCAGTCAAAGCCAGGAGAATGGGAAAAGATTTTAAATCTGTTTTGGTAACAAATAGTAGATAGCAGCAAAGAGTCCTGTGGCACCTTATACACTGTGGCACCTTATAGACTAACAGATGTATTGGAGCATGAGCTTTCGTGGGTGAATACCCACTTCGTCAGATGCAGTCACGCTCCAATACGTCTGTTAGTCTATAAGGTGCCACAGGACTCTCTGCTGCTGTTACAGATCCAGTCTAACACGGCTACCCCTCTGATAAATAGTAGATAGTGTGGGGTACTGACTACAGCTTCTAAGCCTTAAGGTGGCTCTGTGTAATCAAAGGTCACTTTGCCAAAGGGGAGCCAAAATGGGTTGTGTTTTCCTTTTCAAATCAATGTGTGTTTGAAAGCAGGAGTTAGAAGTTAATTGTGTCCTTTTGAGACAGAGTCTCTAAGCGGCTGATAACTTTCAATCCAAAAACAAGCCGAAAATGTCTGTTTTAATGCAAATCACCTAAATGATAAAGATAGGTCAGGTTTCAATGGCTTCTATCTTTAAAACAAATACAGGAAAATATTATTTTATTTTATTTATTTTATTTATTATAAGTTATTCCTCAGTTTTGCTTGCAATCAACAAGGGTATTTGTAATTGTGTGTGTGTGTGATACACACACACACACACACACACACACACACACACACACACACACACACTTTAAGCAATAATCAGCCAACCCCAAGGGGGTAAAAATAGAAAAAGCTGATACCAACTAAAAAGCCAAACAATTTTCTTGGAGTGTTGCTGGGTACAGTTTATATCCTGCTCGCCTTTGGTGCTTCCCAGATGACCGCTTGGTTGTGCCCAGGTGCTTTTGCCCTATTTGGCTCGCGTGGGCAAAGGTGGGGGGAATGATTGCTGTAGTTAAATTAGACTGGTTTGTACCAGATTTTTCTCCCGTGGCCCATCAATACTGCCATCAGTACCTGCAGCTGCTATGCACAGGGCCAGGATGACTGAGCCCCAAGCCAGGAGCCTCCCGCTGGACGGCATCTCCCTGGCTTGTGCTGGGCGTCCCTTGGAGTCGCTCTGCCCTTATGGAACTGCCCGGTGGGCCGCCTTGCAGAGCCGCCTGTCAACAAGGGGATTTCACAGCTGCCCGGCTGCCCATTGTTTGTGTTCCATGTACCCGGATGTGCGGGGACAGGCAAATCCTCTTCTCCCGACCCTGAGGCTGGCGCCTGCTTATGCCTTTGATAAACTGCCCTGCTCCAGCTTGTGCCCCATTGACCCACTCACTGGGCCACGGCCCCGCTGGTGGCAACCAGCCCAGACTCGGAGCTGGGCAACGGGTTGAGGTTGGAGCAGTGAGGGGGAATTTGGGGGGTTCTCGGAGCAGTGCTGGGGTGCGGGGGTTGGGAGGATGCAGGGGGGGGGGGCTCTGTCCTTTGCCAACCTTCATCGGCTATCGCTGTGCTCTGGCATTTTACATTTTAGAACAAGAGCCCCCCACCCCCAGGCCCCACCCCTTTCACACAGTGTGAAGATGTAAGATAAACCCTGGTCCTGAGGGAACAGAGACTTTTCTTAATTTGTTTGTGTCACGGAATCCCCGGGCGATGCTCTGGAACAGCTCCCCACAGAGCCAGTCAGGACTTTGGGGAGCCTCCTCTCCCTTGAAGCAGACTGTCTTCAGGGCCGGAAGCTCACCCGTAGCATTCAGCATATGCCCCTCCATGCGCTTCCCACGGCGAGTCCACCCAGGCGGGGTCCTGGGGAAGCCAGAGGGTCCTGCACCCCCACCTTGCAGTCAGACGTGACTCTCAGCCAGCAAAACAGAGGTTTATTTAGATGACAGGAACACAGTCCAAAACAGGTCTTGCCAGTACAGACAACAAGACCTCCCTTAGTTAGGTCTGTCTGGGGCCCCGGGGAGGCCACCGCCCCATGGGGAGGCCCGAGCCTCCTCGAGGCTCCCCTCCATTTCCCAGCCAGCTTCCAAAAAACGACCAACCCTCTCCAGCCCCTCTAATCCGGGCTTTGTCTCTTTCCCAGGGCCAGGAGGTCACCTGATCTCTCTGTCTCCAACACCTTTAGCATCCCCTTGCAGGGGGAAAGGGCCCAGCCATTAGTTGCTAGGCGACAGAGGGTCAGCCAGAGCTGAGGCCTCCACACAGTATTCAGAGGGAACATTAAAACCAGTCCCAATTCATCACAGTTTGCTAACATGAAAAAATTCTGTAAAGAAATTATACAACTTTTACAGCGAGAGGCACCTGTTCTAACATGAAGATAAAGGGTGACACAGCAGGGTTAAAAATACAAAACCTCAGTCAGACCACAAGCCATAACTGATATGCTGTAAATTAAGAGAGACTTCCACCTCCAGCCTGGGAATTTATTTTTTTCTTTGCTTACATGAAAAAAACAGTGACCAGAGGTGCTTCCTAGTGAAAATTAAGACACACCAGCATGGGCAAGGAAAGGATTTGACAAAAATAAAATAAAACATAAAAAGACATGTTTAAAGGAGTTCCTTCAAAACGTGCTAGTTTGCTTTTCAGAGTTTTGCCCAAACGACTTGACCAGAGTCCAAAAACCAGACAAACAAAACTTGGAAATTGACGTTAGCTGTAAGGAGCTCTTTTAATATAAGCTTTGTAAAGTGTGAATGTGAACACGTGATAGGAGCAGTCACTGAGATCTGGGTGTGACAGGGTGGGTCACAGAGACCCCCTTGGGGCTGTCACCTGATGTGCTGAAACTACCTCTGAGCCAGTTTCCCCAGCTTGGGACTCCGGAACCCTGCCTTGTTGACCCAGACACACTACCCTGCTGCAACACAGACCTAGGGTCTGAACCACATCCCCAAAGCTGCAGACTTAATTAAAAACAGCTCGGCATGTACTCCTGTCTCCAGCACCCAGACACCCAGCACCCAATGGGATCCAAACCCCAAATAAATCCATTTTATGTTGTATAAAACTTATACAGGGTAAACTCCATAAATTGTCTGCCCTCTATAACGCTGATAGAGAGATATGCACAGCTGTTTGCTCCCCCAGCTATTAATCATAGAATTATAGAATATCAGGGTAGGAAGGGACCTCAGGAGGTATCTAGTCCAACCCCCTGCTCAAAGCAGGACCAACCCCCAACTAAATCATCCAAGCCAGGGCTTTGTCAAGCCAGGCCTTAAATACCTCTAAGGATGGAGATTCCATCACCTCCCTAGTTAACCCATTCTAGTGCTTCTTAGCTTTCACCTTCTTAGTGAAATAGTTTTTCCTAATATCCAACCTAGACCTCCCACACTGCAACTTGAGACCATTGCTCCTTGTTCTGTCATCTGCTATCACTGAGAACAGCCTATTTCCATCCTCTTTGGAACCCCTCTTCAGGTAGTTGAAGGCTACTATCAAATCCCCCCCTTACTCTTCTCTTTTGCAGACTAAATAAATCCAGTTCCCTCAGCCTCTCCTCGTAAGTCATGTGCCCCCTAATCATTTTCATTGCCCTCCGTTGGACTCTCTCCAATTTGTCTACATCCCTTTTGTAGTGGGGGGACCAAAACTGGACACACTACTCCAGGTATGGCCTCACCCGTGCCGAATAGAGGGGAATAATCATGTCTCTCAATCTGCTGGCAATGCACCTACTAATACAGCCCAATATGCCATTGGCCTTCTTGGCAACAAGGGCACACTGCTGACTCATATCCAACTTTTCATCCATTGTAATCACCAGGTCCTTTTCTGCAGAACTGCTGTTTAGCCATTTGGTCCCCAGCCTGTAGCGGTACATAGGATTCTTCCTTCCTAAGTGCACTTGTCCTTGTTGAACCTCATTGGATTTCTTTTGGCCCAATCCTCCAATTTGTCTAAGTCACTCTGGACCCTATTCCTACCCTTCAGCGTATCTACCTTTCCCCCCAGCTTAGTGTCATCTGCGAACTTGCTGAGGGTGCAATTCATCCCATCATCCAGATCATTAATAAAGATGTTGAACAAAATCGGCCTCAGGACTGACCCTTGGGGCACTCTGCTTGATACCGGCTGCCAACTAGACATCGAGCCATTGATCACTACCCATTGAGCCTGACAATCTAGCCAGCTTTCTATCTACCTTATAGTCCATTCATCCAATCCATACTTCTTTAAGTTGCTGGCAAGAATACTGTGGGAGACAGTTTCAAAGGCTTTGCTAAAGTCAAGCTATACCACATCCACCGCTTTCCCCATATCCACAGAGCCATTTATCTCATCATAGAAGGCAATCAGGTTGGTCAGTTGGTGAATCCATTTTGACTGTTCCTGATCATCCTCCTCTCCTCCAAGGGTTCCATGATTTTGCTGGGACTGAAGTGAGGCTGACCGGTCTGTAGTTCCCCGGGTTCTCTTTCTTCCCTGTTTTAAAGATGGGCGCTATATTTGCCTTTTTCCAATTGTCTGGGACCTCCCCCAGTAACCACAATTTTTCAAAGATAATGGCTAATGGCTCTGCAATCACATCAGCCAACTCCCTCAGCACCTTTGGATGAATTAGATCTGGACCCATGGACTTGTGCATGTCCAGTTTTTCTAAATAGTCCTTAACCTGTTCTTTCACCACTGAGGGCTGCTCACCCCCTCCCCATACTGTGCTGCCCAGTGCAGCAGTTTGGGGGCTGACCTTGTCTGTGAAGACTGAGGCAAAAAAAGCATCGAGTACGTTCACTGTTTCCACATCCTCTGCCACTGGGTTGCCTACCTCATTCAATAAGGTGCCCACACTTTCCTTGACTTTCTTCTTGTTGCTATCATACCTGTAGAAACTCTTCTTGTTACCCTTCACATCCCTTGCTAGCTGCAATTCCAGTTGTGCCTTGGCCTTCCTGATTACACCCCTTCATGCTCTAGCAATATTTTTATACCCCTCCCTAGTCATCTGTCCAAATTTCCACATCTTGTAAGCTTCCTTTTTGAGTTTAAGCTCACCGACGATTTCACTGTTAAGCCAAGCTGGTCCCCTGCCCCATTTGCTATCACTTCTTCTGGGTTAATTAATAAAGAAAAGTGCTTTTATTAAGTATAAAAAGTAGGATTTAAGTGGTTCCAAGTAATAACAGGCAGAACAAAGTAAGTTACCAAGCAAAATAAAACAAAACATGCAAGTCTAAGCCTAATACATTAAAAAACTGAATACAGAGAAATCTCGCCATTAGAGATGTTCCAATAAGCTTCTTTCACAGACTAGACTCCTTCCTAGTCTGGGCCCAATCCTTTCCCATGGTACTGTCCTTGTTAGTTCCAGCTCAGGTGGTAACTAGGGGATTTCCCATGAGTGGCAGCCCCCTTTGTTCTGTTCCACTCCCTTTTATAGCTTTAGCACAAGGTGGGAATCCTTTGTCTCTCTCTGGGTTCCCACCCCTCCTTCTAAACGGAAAATCACCAGGTTAAAGATGGATTCCAGTATCATGTGACATGTTCACATGTCCTGTGAGCCCCCCACCATTCTTCCAGGACTGGCCCGCACGTATGCAGTGGAGGCTTGCAGGTAAACAGAGACATCTACAGTCAATTGTCCTACTCAATGGGAGCCATGAAGATACTAAACCACCATAAATGGCTCACAGTTTGCATAATTACAATAGGACATCAGAGTTATGCTGCATACATACATACATGCATCTGATGAAGTGGGCTTTAGCCCACGAAAGCTTATGCTTAAATAAATTTGTTAATCTCTAAGATGCCACAAGTACTGCTCGTTCTTTTTACATATTCCTAGTTTCAGATACAAGAATGATGAATTAACACAAATAGGATGAACACTCTCAGTAGATTATAAGCTTTATAAAGATACCTTACAAGAGACCTTTTGCATAAAGCATACTTACACTCATGAACATATTTCCATAAAACATTATGGAGTGCAACGTCACACTGGGGTCCTTTACACTGGGTGCTGCCCAGCACAGACTCACTAAGATTGGGGCCCCGTCATGTCGGGCTCTGCCCAGACACAGAGTCACTGAGATCGGGGCCCCATCAGGCCGGGCGCTACCCAGACACACCATCACTGAGATCAGGAGGGCCTAGTCAAGCTAGGTGCTGCCCAGATGAAGAGTCACAGCCATAGAGAACAGGACATGTGAAATCTCCATCATTGACAATAAAGCTCTATCAAACTTACTTATTTCATTTACTGGAAGTTGACTTTTAGTTGGGCCATGATAGGCGCTCCTAGGCACTCCCGTAATACGTGCTGTGCAGTGCCTAGCGCAGGGGTCTGGGCCATGAGTGGGCTCCTAGGCGCTAGTGCAATGCAAACAACAACAGAATAACAAGTGCTGAGAGTGAGTTGTTCCCAAACGCTCTGGCTGACACCTGCTGCAAGGTGTTGCACTGTGAGCTCTGCAGTGGGGTGCAGCCCCTGGAGCAGTTGCCCAGTGGTCACTTCCACGCAAGGCAGGAGAGTCCAGATAAATTGGACGGTTGGGAATAGGACATGGAGCCTTTCTCCTGGAGGATCAAGTGGTTAGAGAAGGGGGCTGGGAGTCAGGACTCCTGGGTTCTATCCCTGTCTCTCTCATTGTAGGACCCTAGGTATGCCCCTGTGCCTCAGTTTCCCTGTCTCTATAATGGAGGTGATGGTACCTGTGCAAAGTTTTGAGGACCTTGGGTGACAGGGACCAGCCAAGGGCGTGGGGAGGGGTGTAGCTAGGGAGGATGCCCTGTTGGCTCAGGGCCTCTCATTTGAGTTAGCTCTGAGCCATGCCTGGCACAACAGGGCCCTGAGCCCTCTGGGGCTGGGAGGGGTTGGTATAATAGAATCACTAATAATATAAACTCTGTGCTTCCGTACCCCAGGCCCTGGGATCCCCCTGGCTGTCTGAGCTGGCCCTGTCCCCCAGCAGCGTGTGAAGCTCTCCAAATATTGGTGAGTTATTCACTATTCCTCACACCCCACCTTCCCCTGGCAGCACCGGGTGGAGCATCCCCCCCACTCACCCCCGGGCCTTGCCTGGCTTCAGCAGCATGCAGTCATGCAGGGCAGAGTGGGGGACACGTGCCAGGCTGGAAGTTAGCAAGCGAAGGCAGATGGTGTCTGGCTGCAGCACAATGGGCTACCAGTCGCTGGGGCTCACCTTGGTGGCTCCAGACGCACGAACACAGAAACAGTCATGCACAGGCGTGTGCGTGTTCATGCACCTGTGCACACTCAGCACATGCACCTGCGTGCACTCACATGCGCGTACATGTCATATTTGTGTGCACTCACACAGGTGTGCACATGCTTGTGCAGGCAAACCTTGGTTTTACAGGCAGCTCCCTTGGCCAACTCCCCAGCCTGCCCTGCAGTTTGTGCAGGGTGCTGGGCCCTGCAGGGAACAGGGGTCACGCAGGGGAGGGGCGTTGGTGTATGGTGGGGGCAGGGTTAATTGGGACTGGCCTGAAGGTGCACCCTGGCTGGGGGGCTGCTCAAAGCAGGCAAGGTATTCCGATCTCCCCACAGCTGGCGCCTCCTGGTGGCAGAGGATAAAATAGCCTCCAACTCCTTAAAGCCTGTTTCACAGTCCCGCCCCTGGAAAAAGGCAAATGTCATCCCCATTTGTTCAGCTGAGGAAACTGAGGTACAGAGCAGAGATGTGACTTGTGCAAAATGGGGAATCAGGACTCCTGGGTTCTATTTCCAGGGGCTAATGGTTAGAGCTGGGAGTGGGGGGAGGAGTCAGGATTCCTGGGTTCTATTCCAGACTCTGCTGTTGGCTCCATATTCGATCCCTGCTGGACACCTCAATTTCCCCCTGTGACAAAGTGGGAATTTTCATGAAGCCTAGGTGTGCCTCAGTTTCCCTCTGTACATTGCACTACTACCCTGTGGGTGCAAAGGGTTAACACCGCTCCAGGAACAGCACAGGAGGGGTGGTGGGAGAATGGACAGAGTCATTAAAGAGCTGACTGAACCTGACCCAGATCCACAGTGAGTCCAGCAGGACAAAGAGATGCCCCAAGGACTCAACACCTAACAGCAGGACACCCTGCAGGCAGATGTAGGAAAGCAGGTAGAGAACAAAGGGGAAAAGGTGTCGGGGACCAGGAGCTGGGTGGCCATGGGGAGGGACTGAGCCGCTCTCACCGGGCAGGACAAAGCAGAGTGAGGGAGAGCCAGGGATGGAGGCTGTCCCAGCTTGGCTGGCTCATCATGGCACTGGCTTGGCCAGGGTGATCTACAGCTGAACGTCTGCCTCTCTGTGCTGACCTACGGCTCTGCAGATCCTGTTGGCTCCCCTGTTTCGCAAAGGCTGTCAGTGCCCTTGGGACGGTTCCCTGGGCATCGCGCCCTGGAGGGCTCAGCGCAAGCCTCCCGCAGCTGCCTGGCTGGTCTGGACCCACTGCAGGAAGCCACAGAGACAGGAGTTGCTGGTGCCGAAGGCCCAGGCTGGGAGTTGTGGAGGGCACTGGCCTGCCCCTGTGGGTCCTTGGGGCCCAGCCGACTAAAAAGGTCAGTCCCAGGAGACTGGTGACAGGATGGGGCACGACCAGACCCCCTGTGATGGGTTGAACTCCCGTCCGGGGTCCCACCTGATGTGCTGGGGTCCCACCCGTTCCAGCAGCCTGGGTTTCCTCACCCTGTCCTAGCTATGCCAGGCCCTCAAGCTTTCTCCAGCACACACACAGGTGGGGACACCCCAGCGGCAAACGGACACAGAGACACTGAGACCAGCTCTGTGTGGGAGGAATCAGCTCAGGGATTGCCCAGCACTCACGCGCACACGTCCTTCGGGGTACAAACCGAAAATAATATTGTCTGGCGCTGTATAGAAAGATCTGCACAGCACACGCTCATAAAAATTCACCCTCGCCCTCAGTGTGCAGAGAGAGATGCACAGGGTTTGTCCTTCAGGAGTGTCTGAGCCTTTCTCCCTGCCCCCTTCATGGCAGCTGGAATGGGGAGGGGGGCATGTCCCTTTATGGTGGGGGGGCCTCTCCCTGCCCCCTCGTGAGCCAGCATCTGGGGAAGCTCTGGGTGGGGAGCTGAGAACAGGAATGCTGGGGGGACACACCCCCAGAACGCACATGCCTCAGGGGAGGGGGCATAGAGGAGCAAGTGGCAGACGGGGTGGTCTTGGGCTGGAGTGGAGTGGGCAGGGGGGCCCTCAGGGGAAGAGGCGGAGCAGGGGCGGGAAGAGGCAGAGTGGGGGCAGGCCCTGGGGGCAGAGTGGGTGGAGCATGGGCAGGAGCTCCGGGAGAAGTCCAAGTGGGGGCAGAGCCACAGTCCAGACACCGGTTGGCCCCTCATTTCTAGGGAGCTTCCGACACTCACGCCCAGCCTCCCGAAACGCGAGTCATGCGCTGTCTACCCTGAGCAGGGGGCTGGACTAGAACCTCCTGAGGTCCCTTCCAACCCGGATATTCTATGAGTTATGCGCTAATGCTCCAGAGCTTGACCAAGTTCTAGTGTATGGGTAAGTTTTACTGCAGAGAAATTGCTGTCACCCCTATACCAGTTCTGCATGAACCTCTATTGTACGAACGAAGAGCTCCAGCGGGCCCAGGTTCGATCCCGCCCCACCCGCCGTGTTACAAGTGGGGGCTCATCCGGGATGTCAGCTGGGAAGTGTCTGAAGTTTGGGACATGCCTCCTCAGCCGGGGGGGGTATGTAAGCCAGGCCTGCTTGGTGTGGTGCTCTGTCCCCCTCTAGTGGCACCTAGACCATCAAGATCAGAGGTCCTCAAAGTCTGGGGCACACCCGCCTAGGGGGCATGGAGGACCATCTGGGGGGGGGTGGCGGGGCCCAGGCCAGCCCCCATGGGGGAGGGAGTGCCAGACAGCCCCTCCCCGCCTCCAGCTCTGGTCCGGTCCCATCCACAGTTTTGGTGCAGCTCCGCTCCCGGCCCTGGACCAGTCCCCAGCCTCGGCCACTGGCCGCTGCTCCATTCCCGTCTTGGGGGTGACACTGGGGGCAAGGCCAGGAGCGAAGCCTCACCTGGCCACAGCCCGGCTTCCAGCCCCCACCGCAGACCAGCTACAGCTCCACTCCCACCCCCAACCCCGGCCTGACCTCACATCCACCCTCAGCTGCGGTCCCAGCCTCAGCCCCCTTACCCTGTCCACGCCCCCTGTGATAAATGAAGGGGGGGGGGGTTAGCTCCCTTTCTAATTCTGGCCTTTTGTTTAAAAAGTTTGTACTCGTTCATGTTTTCTTTAAGCATTTCAGCAGCCACCTCTGCTAAGGGTCCACTGAGTTGCGGTCTCAGCTCCATCATATACTGGCCTATAGTGGTGTTGTACCGAAGGCAGGCCCTTTCAAAATTTTCTAAGAAGGCCTTTGTATCATCGCCCAGTGGTGAGCTGCAGCCGGTTCCTGCCCCAGCCCCCGGGGTCCAGCCGGGCGGCGTGGTTCCTGCCCCGGCCCCCGGGGTCCGGCCGGGCGGCGCGGTTCCTGCCCCGGGCTCCGGCCGGGCGGCGCGGTTCCTACCCCGGCCCCCAGGGTCCGGCCGGGCGGCGCGGTTCCTGCCCCGGAGTCCAGCCCCCGGGCTCCGGCCGGGCGGCTCAGTTCCTGCCCTGGGGTCCAGCCCCTGGGGTCCGGCCGGGTGGCTCCGTTCCCAGCCCCAGCCCAGCCCGGCCCGCACCTCCAGGCAGCACGGTAAGGGAGCTGGGATAGGGAGCAGGGAGGGCGTGTTGGATAGAGGGCAGGGGAGTTGGGGGGGTGGATTAGTGTCCGAGCGATCAGAGGGCAGGGAACAGGGGGATTGAATGGGGGCAAGGGTCTGGGGGGGCAGTCAGGAAGGAGCAGGGGTTGGATGGGGCGGTGGGGTAGGAATTCCAGGGACAGTCAGGGGACAGGGAAGGGGTGGATAGGGCACGGGTCCCGGGGGGGGGCTGTCAAGGAACATGGGGGGGGGTTGGATGGGGCAGGAGTCCTCCGGGGGGGGGCATGATCCCCTCCTGGGGTGAGGAGGAGGGAACCGGTTGTTAGTACTAACTTTCCACAGCGAGTCTGCCCAGGCGGGTCCTGGGGCAACCAGAGGTCCCTGCACCCCAACTCCGCAGTCAGATGTGACTCTCAGCCAGACAGTAAAACAGAAGGTTTGTTAGATGACAGGAACACAGTTTAAACTGAGCTTGTTGGTACAGAAAACAGAACCCCTCTGTCAGGTCCATCTTGCGGGGTGGGGAGCCCAGAACCAAGTTCTGAGTCTCTCCCCATTTCCCCAGCCAGCTCCAAACTGACACTCCCTCCTCTAGCCTCTGTGTCTCTTCCGGACAAGGAGGCCACCTGATCTCTTTGTCCCCAACACCTTCAGCTGGCATCTTGCAGGGGAAACTGAGGCACCCACACAGTAGTCAGAGAAAATATTAAGAACATTCCCACTTCATCACAACAGGTGCAACAAAATATAATACTGTATATTGAAGTAGGCAAGAGCTGCTTCTGACTTTCCACTTTTAATTGACCCTTGTAATCTTGTGGCACTGATGCGTTGTAGCTTCATTTTATATCGGCTTACAGGGCGGGAGCGGGGGGGCACCACCATTTTGGGCCCCACCAAAAATTATACGAACCTGCCGTCTATGACAAGGAGGGCTGTAGGCGCCGCACATCCCCGGCCCAGCCACGACCCCAACCCCTACTTCGGCTGGGCGGCGCGGCTCCAGGCCGGCCCCGGCCCGGCCCCGACCCGGCTGGATGGCGCCCCAACTCTGGCCAGGTGGCGCGGCCCCGACTCTGGCCGGGCGGCGCAGCTCCGGGCCGGCCCCAGCCCCGACCCCAGGCGGGCCAGCGACTTCGGCTCCCAGCTCTGGGCTGGGCCCCAGCCCCTGGCCAGCCCCCAGTCCCCGACTCTGGCCCGACCCTCAACTCTGGCCTGGCCAGTGGCTCTGGGCCGGCCCCCAGCTCTGGGCTGGCCCCCAGTCCCGACTGCGGGCCGGCCCCCGATTTTGGGCTGGCCAGCGGCTCTGGCCTGGCCCCCAACTCCAGCCCAGTGCCCGCGGCTCCCAGCCCCGACTCTGGGTGGTGCAGCCCCCATCTCCAGGCAGTGCGATAAGGGGGGCAGGGGGCAGGGAGAGGGTGTTGGATAGAGGGCGGGGGATGGATTAGGGTCGGGACTGGGGGCGGTCAGAGGGCAGGGAACAGGGGAATTGAATGGGGGCAAGGGTCGTGGGGGGCCTGTCAGAAAGGACCAGGGGTTGGATGGGGCGGTGGGAGGCAGTCAGGGGCAGGGGTTCCAGGGGCAGTCGGGACAGAGAGAAGGGGTGGTAGGATGGGGTAGGGGGCCATCAGGAATAAGAGGGGGGGTTTGATGGGGCGGCAGGGGGCAGTTAGGTGACAGGAAAGGGGGGTGGATGGGGCAGGGGTCCTGGGGGCGGGGCAGGAGTCCCGGAGGGCGGGGGGGGCACAACCCCCTCGTGGGGTGAGGAGGAGGGAACTGGTTGTTAATACGGTATTTTGGCAGCTCATCACTGTCATCGCCTCCCTTGTATGTGGGGAATCTCTTGGAATGGGGAGCGGTACCTGGAGAAGGACTGTTAGGGTTGCCTGGTTGATCCAGCTTAGCCTTTTCCAGCTCTAAGCGCTTCAGCTCCATTTCAAAGCACTTCGTCTCTCTCCTCTCCTCCGTTCCCGCCTCCAAGCAGCGCTTCTCCTCTCTCCTCTCCTCCAAGCATGTTGCCTCTAGGAAGAAATTCCTTTCTGCCTCGGTTAGAACTGGGCCTGGGTTAATGGCATCCCTGCATCCTGGCACTGGGATCTCGGTTTGGGGAGGGCTGACCCTTCCCTCCTGGGAAGTTCTTGGTCCCTCATCCCCTCTCTGCATTTCTGTCATGGAGCTGAATGTCTGGGCTTGATCTGGGTCTGTCTTCTCCCTGGCGTGCTGCTTTGGGAAGGCTGGTTTCTCTAAGGTTTCTGTGCCTGACCTCACCCTCATGCACAGGCTGCCCTACTCTAGCCTAGCTATTTCATTGCCATGAAGCTAGAAAAGAAAAATAACTGCTTGTTGGACTCCCTGGCTTTGCAGGCTAATCCTTTGCCATGCCTGGTCCCCCTCAGGCAGCAAAGAAAAGAAAGAGAACAAAACCTCCCTGGCTTTCAAGCAGCCAAAAGGAAAAATCCTGAGGTCTGTGCTTCTGGTTCAAAATGATCCCACCGCTCTACCACCATGTCAAGGCTGATTCCCCACTCAAGCATTTCAAGTGCAGAAGGTGGGGCCCGCAAGGATTCTAGAAATTAATACTGGCCACTCCAGGCTTGTATTACACTCCCAGTTTACAGCTTCTCTCTGACCTTAGCTTGGTAAATGCTGTCACCACCCAAATGCAAAAAACCCCTTGGAACCCAGGAAGGTGCACTTGGGAATTCCTCCCTGTGGGGGACCCTCAAGCCCTTTGACCCCCTCTCCAGGGAAGAGCCAAGAAAGAAAACAAAGGAAATTAGCTATTTCCACCAGCTAATTAAACAACATGCACAAACCTCTTAGGACACCAAAAATCCAATCCTGTTCTTAAAAAAGGTAAAATTTATTTAAACAAAAAGGAAGGAAATACATTTGGAACTTAGGCTTTTTGCTAGATCTTAAAAGAAACAATTAAAAAAATTAAGCACTAAGATAGTTCTCTTGAGGTTCAGCTTAAAGGTTACAAGCAAAACAAAAGCATCTGGGGTTAGCAAAGAGAAGATCCACAAGCCAAACTAAAGAAATAAACCTGATCGTGTCTATTTAAACATTTCCAGTCCAATAATTTCTTCTAGGTATGGAAGATGAATTGTCATACCTGGTTCGAGCCTTACACAGCATTCCTGTTGATAGCAATGGTGCTCCCCTGTGTCTCCTTCTCCAGAGAACAGACAAAGGGGAAGGTTTTTTCCCATTTTAAAAAGTTGTAGCCTCCCATTGGCTCTTTTGGTGAGGTGCCCACTCCTTTTCCTTTACCTGGGAACTTTGTTAACCCTTTACAGGTAAAGCAAGCAGAGAACAGCGACCAAGAGGGATTTTACAGCTAACTAGTTGGATGGAGCTAACTAACATTCATTTATCTCACACACCCACACCAACCCACACACACACAGCGGCCCTGCTCTGTGGGGGTGCAGACACGGGTAAGCAGGAACACAACTCTCAAAATTTTGGGGTCTGATGATCTAGAGATTGATGAGTTTGCTACAGCCTCAGCTAATAGGCCGGGCTCTGTTGGTGTTACGTATAACATCACCTCTGTTTTGCAGTAACCGTGACGTGTATCTGTGTTAAGCTTTCCCCAGCATGCTTGTCGTTTCAGCTAAGTTGGTTAACTGAGGGAAATGTGAAGTGTTGTCATTTTGGTGCTAGGTGCAGAAACATGCCAGACAGACCAGCCAAGATAAATTATTGTGTTGTTGCTTCACTGACACACGCTGTGTACCACAGTGCGGCTACAGCAGATGTCTCTAAGCTTTGCTGACGTCTGGAACAAAACAAAGTAAGAAACTTGGAAAAAACTGGTGTGTAAAGGTCCATCAGCTGTAAACAACTCATATGACTTGCATCTGAAGAAGTGGGTATTCACCCCTCTGATACTTGAACTCATATGTAGCTACAGTTAGGCTTGAACGCACACTTCAGGAGCAGCTGTGCAATGTAACGCTGCAAAACTGCTTCCCAAAAGAGTAACCTCTAGCTCCTTTTTGTGTTATGCTCTCTTGTCTTTAACCAATAAAATGGACTGAGCCTGGGCGCTCGGCTGCCTTTCTTTGAAAAACAAACTGGAAATAGCAAGTTCCGGTGCTTGCAGCCACAAAGACTCCCTTGTGGAGAATGTGAGGAATTTCTGTAATGTTTCTATGAAAAAAATATGCCTGACTCAGTTTCCCCCACTCAATACATATTGAAATGTATGGGGCGTGAAGGGCTGAAATTCTTTCCTGGGGCAGAGGAGGCAGACGGGCAGGATGCAGGCCTGGGTTGGTGTGAATGACGTGTCCCCAGAGGAATGGTGATAGGTGGGACATACAGTGAAGGGCGCAGGCATTAACACCCAGGGTGTGAGCACATGAGGATAAGATCTGTGCAGGGTGAGAGCTGGACTCGTCAAGGTTTGGTGCAGAGGAGCAGGTGATGCCCCAGCACAGACAGATGCACAAGCTTTGCTTCCAGTCCTAACCTGAGGGTCCTGAAAACCCAGATTGCCGGCTTGTGGAAAGGCCGCCCTGCGTCACTGCGAACACCTGCTGGCTGGCTGATCCCAAAGCAGGAACGTTTCCAGCAGGAGTTCTAGTTCTCTGGGACTCAATGGAGGAGCCAGGGGGAGAAGCAGGGGGGCCAAGCCTGTGACCCCATCTCAGGAGCAGGACTATGGGGCTCCTCTTGGAAAAGGTGGAGGCCCAATAGCATTACAAGGGGGCCCTGCCAGGGAGCGCCCTGCAGACCTGGGGGTGACGAGTCCCCTTTGGCACCTCTTCTCTTCCACTGACACCAGCCCTGGCCTCGGCTTTGCTTGGTGCAATAACCCCACGGTGCAGAGATCTGAGGGAAGAGGGAGCTGGCGGGGAGGGGCAGGGAGTCAGAACTGGCCACGCTAGTGGGCTCCTGTCACGGACTCACAGGACTCGTGCTCTCTCTTGGCTCCGTACGGTCCCTGGGAGGAACCCCCTTCAGTGCGACAGCCCTTCTTGGGGGTCCACTCTCCCTCGGGGGTTCAGCCGTAGGCCCCTCTGCCTCCTGGATCCGCACCTCTCTGAGCCCTAAGCACCGCATGCCTGTCTCTCGCCATGGGCCCCTTCCAGGAGTCCACTTGCTCTGAACCCCCAGGGCCTCCACACCCACAGGGAATAATGCAACCCTGTTCTCTAGACCGGAGTGACTCTCAGCCAGTGTAAACCAGGAGGGGTTATTGAGCGTTGAACACAGCACAGGAAACTCTCAGGGCCTCAGGCCTGGCCTCCCTCAGCCCAGCACATCTAAGTCTCCCTGCACCCAGGTGGGCTCTGGCTGCTCCCTCTCTCCAGTCCAGAAGCCCCTTCCTTCCAGCTGGGCATCTGATATCACCTCCCCCAAGCCCCACCTCTGTCCTTTGTCTTCTCTCCCAGGTAAACAGGTTGCCTGGGCCTCCTCTCCTCTCAGCCTCTCTTCTCATCCATCCTTTGTTTCCCCTCTGGCTGGAACCAGCAGCTGGTCAGGTCACCAGGGTCCTCTCTCCGCAGCCCATTGTCTTCCCACTGGCCAGAACCGGCTGTGACTCCCAAGCTGGGCCTCCAGGTCACCAGTCACTGGGGTATCCATTCTCCAGGCCATTCGCTGGCTCTCGGTAACAAGAAGCTTCCTCTCCCACCTCGTTAAACCAGTAACACACAGGGAAACTGAGTCTCACACCCCCTGCATGCAAACCATTGAAAAAAACAAGAAAACCCCCTGCTTCGTCACAGCTCCTTCAGTGGTGGTGTGATCGGACCCCGGCTGGGCTTCTCTATGCTGTCCCACGCTGTCCAGCCCTCTGGAAGGTCTTCCTGACCTCACTCGCCTGCATCCCAAACCAAAGCCTCCTGGCCATCAGCCTCCTCTGGTCTAGCCCCCCACCCACGCACACCCATTGGCTTGGCCCCTTGGGGCTCTGCCCCAGGTTCGTGGGGCGCTCTGGGGTGACCAGGCCACACTGCACCTGCACCGAGTGGGCAGGAGTTTGGGAATCACCATGCAGCCAAAGCTGGGGCTTAGGGAGAGCTGGGCTTGGGAACCCCCCAGCGATCCCTGCACCCAGCCCAGAGCTCCTGCGGCTCTTTCAGGTGGACGTCCCGTCCTGAGTTACAGACTCCCAGGCTGGGGAATCTCCCCCAGCCACACACCCCGGCACCAGCCCCACTCTGGGGCCAGCCTAGGGACCCCCCAAGGGGCAGCCCCAGCCACCCCCAGGACCAGCCCCAACCACCCCATGGGGGAAACCACAGACCCTGCACAGGGGCCAGCCCCAAGGCACTCCCCGCTGTGGGGCCAGCCCCAGAACAAGGCACTCCATGGTGCCAGCACCCGTCATCACTTGAGTCACTCATAGAGACAGAGTTGGGTTCATTCATTTTTAAAAGTTGGTCTCATTTTCCTGAAAATGGAGGATAAAACAAAAAGACGCAGGAATCCTGAGCCAGCTCAACAGCGGGTGGGTGACACTAGGGGGCGCTGTGCTGCAGGGAGCGGGGAGGCTCAGTAGGGGGCATTGTGCTGCAGGGAGTGGGGGGGATCAGTAGGGAGCGCTGGGCTGCAGGGAGCGGGGTGGAGTCTCTGCAGGAGGTGCTGTGCTGCAAGGAGTGGGATAACTCAGCAGGGGGCGCTGGGCTGCAGGGAGCGGGGTGGGGTCTCTGCAGGGGGCACAGTGCTGCAGGGAGCGGGGGCTCAGTAGGGGTGCTGTGCTGCAGGGAGTGGGGGGGCTCAGTAGGGGGCGCTGGGCTGCAGGAAGCGTGGGGGCTCAGTAGGGGGCGCTGGGCTGCAGGGAGTGGGGGGGCTCAGTAGGGGGCGCTGTGCTGCAGGGAGCGGGACGGGGATCAGTAGGGGGCGCTGGGCTGCAGGGAGTGGGGATCAGTAGGGCGCTGTGCTGCAGGGACGGGGCTCAGCGGGGGGCGCTGGGCTGCAGGGAGTAGGGGGGATCAGTACAGGGCGCTGGGCTGCAGGGAGTGGGGGGCTCAGTAGGGAGCACAGTACTGCAGGGAGTAGGACGGGGCTCAGTAGGGGGCGCTGTGCTGCAGGGAGTGGGGATCAGTAGGGGCATTGGGCTGCAGGGAGTGGAGGGCTCAGTAGGGGCAGTACTGCCGGGAGCGGCACGGGGCTCAGTAGGGGGCGCTGTGCTGCAGGGAGCGGGATGGGGCTCAGTAGGGGGCGCTGTGCTGCAGGGAGTGGGAGGGATCAGTAGGGGGCGCTGGGCTGCAGGGAGTGGGGGGCTCAGTAGGGGGCGCAGTACTGCGGGGAGCGGGATGGGGCTCAGTAGGGGGCGCTGTGCTGCAGGGAGTGAGCTAAGCCCCCAGACACAGACAGATGGATGCAGGGAGGTGGCACCCTGAGCCTGGCTGGTTTGGTCACTGCAGCAGGAAGCGGCTTGTTTTATTAACCCAGCGACCCCGGCTGTTGCTACCCGGCTGGATCCGAAGTGCCTGGCTCTCAGGCTGCTGGGGCCATGAGAGGGCACTGATGGGGGAGAGGCTGTGGGGTGAACCTGGGAGTGGGTCACACCCAGCCAGCTGCCCCCAGCTCCAAGGGGCAGCAGGGCAGGTGCCTGGTCCGCTCCTGGGGTGGCTGAGCAGTGTTCAGAGCCCAGCCCTGGGGCTGGGGGTCGTGCTAGGAACATGCCTTGCTTGAGAGGTGAACAAGGGCTCAGACTGGCTTTCCTGGGGATGCCAGCAGCACCAGATGCCTCCAGCCAACTCCCAGGCTCCAGCGTGGTCCCCGTACCCAGCCAGCGCCCTCTCTGCCCCCCAGCATCAGTCATTGCACCCATGAGTCCTGGTGCCCCTCGGGCGTGAGACGTCCCCTCTACGTCCTGGGGAGAGAAAATGGGAACGAGCTCAGCCACACACACCGCAGCCCCCACCCTTACCACCCCCGATCTGGGGCACTCAACCCCTAGCTCTACCGCCCCCAATCCAAGGCCCCCAGCATCCAGCCTTGCTGCCCCCGATCCGGGGCACACAGCACACACTCTTGCCACTGCTGATCCGGAACACCCAGCCCCCAGCCCTGCCACCGCCGATCCAGGGCACCCAGCACCCAGCCAGATGCCCCTGCTCCGGAGCACCCAGCCCTGCCACCCTCGATCTCACTGCCCCAGTTTAGGTCCACATCACCTCCCACAGATCACAGCAAGGTTCTGTCTCGTTGGTCTTGGGCCTTGGCCAGCGTCTCATGCTGGAGGCTGGAACACACCCAGCAATACAGGGACATCTCCCTGAAACCCCCCCAGCAGATGCTGAGCTGAGGCAGAAGGCCACGTTCCCTGGTCAGGCTGGAGGTGCCAGTAAGATCGACCTGCTCCTGTAACCTCATCCAACAGCAGGGAGTTCCACAGGGCCCAGCTCCCCAGCACACCCAATATGCTCCAGTGTCCCCTGCTGGCCCCTGTGCCCCAATGCCATGCTGGGTGTGTGTCAGCTGTGCATGCCCCCATTAGCCCCTAGCGCCCCCTGCTGGCCCCTGTGCCCCACAAACATGCGGGGGGGAGTGCCGGTTGTGCAGACACACACCCCACACTCCCTTCACCCCCAGCGCTGGGCCCCACTCACTGGGCTCCTCGTATGGGCAGGGCAGCAGCGCAGGCTCACCTCAGCGCCGCGTATGTCACTGCGTCCTCGTTCTTGGGGGGCAGCATCTGAAAAAGAGGCCGACGGCGTCAATTCAGGCTGCTCTGCCCATGGGGCCCGTGGCTTGGGCAGGCCCCTCTGCCCAGGAGGTGCCAGGCCTCACCCAGCCTAGGAGCGGAGGGGTTAGCAAATGCCATTGCTGAGTCCCTGCCCAGGTGGGCAGCCCCCCCCACTCAGCCCCATAGCAGCAGGGTTCCCCCAGGCCAGGTGATCAGCCACACAGCAGTGGGGTCACACACACCCAGGATCGCTGGGACAGGATCAGCTCCTGCTGCAGTGCGGCAAGCCCATGGCCCTAAGCCTCACTCCACACCTGCCCCATGCAGTCACCCAGCCCAGAGTCCCCCAACTGGAGCCGGGGGGGGGGGGCAGAATTTACCCTGGGGCTGCAGAACTGGCCAATGGCAGCATCTGAGAGAGAGAGATGGGGGTGGAGTGAGATTGCAGCACATGACTGGGTAGGTCCCACAGCTCCTGCCCCAGACACCCGCCACCCTTGAGTACAGGGAGCCCTGAGACTCCCCCCACTCCTCCATCCCCAGTGTGGGGAGCCCCCAGACCCCCCCATCTCCTCCATCCCCAGTTGGGGATCCCTGAGACACCCCCCACTCCTCCATCCCCAGTGAGGGGAGCTCCCAGACCCCCCCACTCCTCCATCTCCAGTGTGAGGAACCCCGAGACACCCCCCACTCTTCCATCCCCAGTGCGGGGAACTCCCAGCCCCCCCCAATCTCCTCCATCCCCAGTGTGGGGAGCCCCCAGACCTCCCACTCCTCCATCCCTAGTGTGGGGAGCCTGCAGACACCCCCCCACACTCTTCCATCCCCAGTGCGGGGAGCTCCCAGACCCCTCCTCTCCTACATCCCCAGTGTGGGGAGCTCCCAGACACCCCCCACCCAAAGCTTCCACTGGGGTCCTTCCCCCACCCGCTCCCCCCGACCCCTTCCTGTGTCAGGCCCAGCTCTGCACATGGACACGGTGCCACCCCACCCCCTTCAGCCTATGGACGCACACGGCGGGGACCCCCACACAGGGCGTGGGGTGGACGGTCACTGTGGGGGAAGGGGGCCCGTCTCCATCAGGCAAGGACTGCGAGATCTGCAAATGGGAAGGCCCCGGCTCTAGGTGCCCGGCCTCCCCACACCAGGCTGGGGGAGCCTGGCGGGTCCTCACAGTGCAGCTGCTCCTCAGTGTGTCCACCACCACCATAGCCACCGTAAGGATCACTGACGCCAGCCTCACCGCCACTGGGGCCTGGCTCCCTGCAGAGGATGAGCACAGCTGGCTCAGCAAGCCCCTCCCAATGCCCTCTGCAGACCCGCTCCCCGCGGGGTGTGGCCAGTGCACCCCAAACCCCACCCCAGGAGCCACACAGCAGCTCGGATGGCTGCAGCCGGGGAGGGCAGAGGGCCAAACGCAGCCATGGGACTGGGGAGCTGAGCGCACTGCGGGCTGGCTACAGACAGGACCCCGTGCCCGCACGGGGCCGTCCCTTCTCGTCTGTTGGGGGGATCACGGGCAGTTTGGACATGTCACCGAAATCCCCCCGCTCAATTCCTGCTGCAAGGGACGCCCTGGGGCACAGTACTATGGCAATGCCCTACAATCACCCACCTACCTGGGTCTTCGCCTGGACGATGCCACTGGAAAGGAGAAGGAGAACGTCACTATGAACCGCACACAGCCACATCCCTTCCCCCACCCAGCTGTGGCTGTGTTCGAACCCGCTGCCAGCCCCTCCTGCTCCCTCCCCTGCTAGGGGACGGCTGGCACCCCGAGCCAGAAGGCTCCACTGCCCATATGTGGGCACACGGTTTTCATCCCTGAGCCCCCCTTCACCAGTCTGTCTGTCCCCATTGTCCCTGGGCACCAGGACTCAGCCGTGGCTCCAGGGGGAGGGCTCAGCATGCCACCCAGAGCTAGCCACGCGCAGGCACCGGGAGCCCATCTCTGCCCCTCTCTCCTCCGAGCCCCGTCCCCACCCCCCGCCCTGTCACTTACCCCCGAGCAGCCCCAGCAGCCCCAGCAGCAGGGCGCAGGGCACCAAGATGCCCAGGATCAGGTACAGGTCCCAGGCTGGAAGAGAGCACCCAGGAGACAGGCAGTGAGATCCTTGCCCAGGAATGGCCTGGGGCCAGGACCACGCACAGACCCTGATATACAGGCCAGCTTGGGTGGTCCTGCGCGGACTCTCAGCCCTGAGAGGGTTGGCCAGAGCTGGCCCCAGGCCGCTAGCCTGCCCCAGCTGGGCTCACCACTAGAGGGCAATATCAGCCCACACAATGGGCTGAGGGGTCAGCCTCCCACTTGTGGAGAGGGGAATGGGACCTAGCAGTGAGCACAGGAGGGCTGGGAGCCAGGACTCCGGGGTTCAATTACTGGCTCCAACAGGGCAGTGCGGGGGCCGGGAGCCAGGACTCCTGGGTTCTCGCCCCAGCTCTGACAATGGCTGTGTTGCTCAATGCCTTTGCCCCTCAGTTTCCTCACTAAACATGGGTCATCGGCTGGGAATTAAGTTGCCCTCCCCCCCAGGGCCGGGGCAGACCCTCAGTGAGCATGAGGGGCTTTGGGGGCTGAGAGCATCCCTAGTGCTCAGGCGTGGGTACCTGGGATGGCAGGGTCGCCTCCGTCCTGGACAGGTTCAGAATCTAGGAACATTTGCAGTAAGGTTAGGAGGGACCCAGAAGGGCCAGGGCTGCGACACCTAGGAATAAATTGCCTAGGGAGGTTGTGGAATCTCCATCTCTGGAGATATTTAAGAGCAGGTTAGATAAATGTCTATCAGGGATGGTCTAGACAGTATTTGGTCCTGCCATGAGGGCAGGGGACTGGACTCGATGACCTCTCGAGGCCCCTTCCAGTCCTACAATCTATGAATCTATGTGGCCCCGGGTCCCACCTCTGGGGATGGAGCCAGACACCACCAGAGGGAGTGAAGGGAATCCCCAAACTGTGGGCCCCCAACCCTCCCCTGCCCCCTTACAGCCAGGCAGGGACCTTGGCAATAACAAGAGCCAGCAATGAACCTTGTCACTGGCTAGCAGGGCTGCCCCTTATCCCAGCCAGGCCCCACCCCTAATACCAGCCCTCTCTCCCCCCCCCAGCCCAGCCCCCAGGCCCCTCCCCTAATCCCAGCCCCTCAGCCCAGCGCCCAGGCCCCTCCCCTAATACCAGCCCTCTCTCCCCCAGCCCAGCCCCAGGCCCTCCCCTAATCCCAGCCCCTCAGCCCAGTGCCCAGGCCCCTCCCCTAATACCAGCCCCTCAGCCCAGCCCCAGACCCATCCCCTAATCCCAGCCCCTCAGCCCAGCGCCCAGGCCCGTCCCCTAATCCCAGCCCCTCAGCCCAGCCCCCAGGCCCAGCCCCTAATCCCAGCCCCTCAGCCCAGCGCCCAGGCCCGTCCCCTAATACCAGCCCCTCAGCCCAGCCCCCAGGCCCGTCCCCTAATCCCAGCCCCTCAGCCCAGCCCCCAGGCCCGTCCCCTAATCCCAGCCCCTCAGCCCAGCCCCCAGGTCGTTGGCAGCACCAGCCCTGGGCAGAATTTGGGAAGGGGCCAGCAGAGGCGACCAGTGGCTCCCACGGCTCTGTGTTGCTGAGCGCTGTAGGGCGTGGGGAGCAGGGACAGGGGCTCCTGGCTCTCCCTGGGTCCCCCAGGTTCACCAAACCCCTGTGTCCCAATATCTGGGTCCTGCGGTTCCCACCCTCTGCCTGCCCACAGCCCTCCCTGCCCCTCAGCCCCCTCCCTGCCTGGCAGTGCCCACTGGCCGGGGAGCTGACACTGACCCCCAGTGAGAGAGCCAGGGAGGGCCCAGGCTGCCCCCGGAGAAGCCGGCTCTGCCCCCAACCTGCACAGAATGAGCCAATTGCCTCCAGGGGAAGAGGCAGCAGCCGCCCGCCCTCCAGGTCTCTGGCACAGCAGCATCCCTCTGCCACCCCCAGCCTCGCCCAGCCACCCCTGAGAGCTGGCAGGGGGAGGGCCCTGTGCCACCCTAGGCTGACGGCAGGGACAATGCACCAAGCCTGAGTCGTGCCCGAGCCGGCACAGGGACTGCAGGGAAAGGGGCTGCCCCTCTGCCAGTTGGGGCTCCTGGCCCTGGAGCCTGCTAGAGCCGCCTCTCCAGGGCCACCCAGCCAGAGACGAGCTCCTGGGGGCGCTGCCCGGCCTGGGGGAGACTCCCGCTGGGACTAGTGGGTTTGCTCCCGTACCCCAGTGAGGAGAGAGCGTCCAGGTCCCCTCTGTGCCGAGCCGCAGGGCACAGGAGCCGTTACAGCCCCACATGCAGAGCGCGGGCTCAGCTCACACGGGCGCACCGGTCAGGCCTGGGGGCAGGGTCCATGGGGCTCAGCAGCAGCTGGCACAGAGCCGCGGGCCCTGCTAGTGAAAGGGCCCAGCCAGTCCAGGCAGCCACTGCTCAGCCAGGCGTTCAGGCACCACGGGATGCTCTGGGGAACCCTGGGCTGTTCTGGACTGTATCGGCCCAGCCAGCTCCCCTAGACACAGCAATGGGGGGTGGCAGAGAGTCCCTGCCCCACAGGAGGGGTGTGATGGGGCCTCCTGCCCAGACACCCCAGCTGCCCTCTGAGCTTGGCACAGCGACTGGTTCTTGTCCCAGCCGCGGGGTCAGGGTTGTCTCTGCCCAGCTGCTCTGGGTGGGGCAGGCCAGGGGCTCAGGGCCTCACCTGTCACACTCAGGGTCTTGGGGGTGCTCAGGTTGGAATTAACCAGCTCGTTATTGTCACCCCTGTGCTGGTACCAGCAGGAGAAATCCCCGGCGTCCCCCGGGCCGGAGACACGATGTGTGAAGTCGTACGAGAATCGCCCGGGGGTGATCGGTTGACTTGCAGCTTCCTGCCCGTCCTCGCAGAAGATAACGCGGGTCATGGGGGACTCTCCTGGGACCAGACACCGAAAAGTAACCGTGTCCCCAACATGGGCCAGGGACACGTTCAGAGAGAGCTGGGGAGCTGGCAGGGAGCCTGGGGGGAGAAACAGGGGTGAGAGCCTGGCCAGCGAGCTACAGAGAAACCAGAGTCAGACTAGTATCTCGGGTGCAGCTGGTGTAGACGCACCCGGCCTAGCTAGCTCCCATAGCACAGAGTGCGCGTCCAGACAGGCGAGCCTGGGGCGCACTTACCAGGGACCGGGGACCCGAGCTAGCTGGCTCAGGTACGTTTACATGAGCTGCAATCACTGCACACAACTGCAGAATAGACAGACCCAAAGCAGCTGTCGGGAAGGGGGGCAGATCCTCGGGTGGAGGGGCATAAACCACATCGGGGGGCAGATGGGGAGACCTTGAACAGGGGGAGGGGAAGAGACCACATGGCGGGATGATGGGGAGACCCCAAATGTGGGGGAGGGGCAGAGACCACATGCGGGGCGATGGGGAGACCTCGAAAGTGGGGAGGGGAGAATCTCAGCCTCCCCATGACAACATCAATGAGTGTCTGGCTAGTTTTGAAGCCAATCGCAGGATTTCAGGGCCTCTCTCCTGCCCTGTGAGTGCCCTGGGGCTGATGACAAGACGTATGCTGATAGGGGGCTGCCCTGGTGGGGACCAGCAGGTAGATCCCCTGGTTGGGGAGGGGGACCCCCACACACAGCATGGGGCCCAGGGGATTTCCCAGCAGGGCAGAGCATCTGAGCCAGACACCGATTCCCAAATCGGGGGGCGGGGGAGGTTTCCCCTCTGGAGTGGGGTGCAGGGTCACTGCGGGGCGGGGGGGGGGGTATCGGGTTCCCTTTCCCTGGTCTGGCAGGGTCACCAAAGTTCATGAACCCACCTAAGTCTAGCAGTGTTTGGGGTTCCCTTGCAGCTCCAGCTCCCGGAGCCCTGGGATCTGGGCTGTCCCTGCTTTTGGTTAAACAAAGTCAGGTCCCAGCCCTGGGGTTTGGGAAGAGAAGCTGGAAGCAGGGGCCCCAGGAGGCTCTGGTTCCGGGAGAGCGGAAGGATCCCATCCTGCTTCTCATTGGCCACGGACCCTGGGGCCCCCGCGCTCGACATCCTGCCGAGATGGGTTGGCCTTTCTATGGCCTGCTGGGGAACTCACCCTCCGGGCGGCAGGACTCCTGGCTGGTGACCTGCAGAGCCGGGGCTGGAAGAGAGAGCAGACAGCAGTGACGGGGATAGGGCACAGTGAGAGCTACCATGCAGCCAACTTGCTGCATCTGAGCACCAAGCAAGGGGTCCCTGTGTAAACAGCCCCTGTGCCCCACCCCAGAGGTGGCTGCATCTTAGACCCGGGTGAGGGTTCCCTGTATAAACTGCCTCTGTGCCCCATCCCAGAGGCAGGTGCATCTCAGCACTAGTCAAGAAGTCCCTGTATAACCAACACCCATGCCCTGTCTCAGACGTGGCCACATCTCAGTGCTGGAGGAAGAGTCCCTGTATAAATACTGCCTGTGCCCCACCCCAGAGGCAGTTGCTTCTTGGTGCTCGTTGAGGGGGTCCCTGTATAACCATCCCCCACGCCCCACCCCAGAAGCAGCCGCATCTCAGCACCAGACAAGGGGCCCCTGGATAAACAGACTCCATCACAGAGGGTTGCTGGAGCAGGCCCAGAGTCCCAGCAGTTAATTGGAGCTGCTTGTCAAGTGGGGATTTTTGCCGAGTCCCACAGGCGACGGAACGATTCCCCCAGACTAGAGCCAGGCGTGTGCGCCGCGCAGCTCCGCTGGGCCTGGCTACCACTGGTCATAGACACGCCCCATCCCCCCAGCAGCCCTGAGCTCCCAGCCAGACTCAGGGTGCTCAGCCCAGCTCCGTCTGGTTTCTCACTGCACAGCAGCTGGTTTCAGCCTCTTGCGTTTTTAGCACGGTTCTGGGGACGGTAACCCTGGCTCTGTAGCTGCTTCCTCGTTCCCTGGTGCTTGGTGTCCCCACAGCACTGCTAGGTATTAATACAAGATGCATGGCCACCACGGGCGTCTACACCGCGAGGGAGCCGCTCTCAGTTCCTGCACACGTTGCCTTGTGTAGCAGCACCACACACTGTGTCATAGCCAGGGAGGGGAGAACGGCGCGGCCAGAGGCTGCACACTTCTCCAACCCGCCCCCCCCCCGGCTCCAGCACACAGTCATTGCATTACTCTAGCTATCCAAGAGACAAGGTGGGGGAGGTCGTATCTTGTAGTGGACCAACTTCTGCTGGGGAGAGAGACAAGCTTTCGGGCCCCACAGAGCTCTTCTGCAGGGCTGGGACAGGAACTGAGTGTCGCAGCTAAACGCAAGGTGCAGCAGATTGTGTCGCAGAAGGAGACACACCAATTGTAAGGGACCATGCGGGGTGAAGTGCCCCGTTAACACCCTGCAGTCATTGGACAAAAAGTGGGTTATGGAATAAGATTGTTGGAATAAGCCATAAATCCAGTGTCTTTATGAAGACCATGATTTCTGGAGCCTAGCAAAGTCGGCTTCATAACTTTTGGTCCCATGACTGGAGGGGTGTTAATGGGCCAAGTAACCTCAAATGGTCCCTGGCAACCTGGGTTAACTCTTTATGGTAAACAATCTGCTCCACCTTGTATTTAGCTGTGACGCTGGGAGTACATTTCCCAGCCCTGAAGGAGAGCTCTGTAAGCGCGAATCCTGGTCTCTCTCACCAATAGACACTGGTCCAGTCAAAGACATTACCTCACCCACCTCATCTCGCTAATATCCTGGGATCCACATGGCTACAACTACACTGCAAACATCTATCTATCTATCCCCATACACCCCCTCTACCTAATCTATCTATCTCCCCAGTCACCTCCTCTATTTATCTCACCCCACACACTCCCCCCTTTGCTCTCTCTCCCCAGGCAGAGTAGGGTACATGGATGTTTCCCATCACTCCAACTCCCCCAGGTTCTCCCACACATACATGGAGAACTCACACACACAGACATGCAGGGACACGCAGGGATTCACAGGCACTCACTCTCACACACACACACAGGGACATGCACACACATGCAGGGACACACAAACGTGCACACACGGGCGTGCACACACACAGTGTACACACACAGGGACACACACACACACACACACGGAGACACAAAGATGCACACAGACACAGGGACACACACACAGGGACATGCATACACAGAGTGTACACACAAATACAGGGACACAAACACACACAGGGACACACGGACACACACAGGGACATGCGCACACACACACATATGCAGGGATGCAAACATACACACACACGGACATGCACGCACAGACAGTGTACACACAGACACACATACACAAACACGCAGGGACACTCACACGGGGACACGCACACACAGTGTACACACAACACACATACACAAACACACACGGACACGCACAGCTCCCCCGATCCCTGTGAAGGTGCGCGTTGGCTGCACACTCACCGAGCAGACACAGCCAGAGACTGAGCGCCATCGGGGGATCCTGTGAGGTGTCTGTGCCGGGGGGCTGAGGCAGAAGTGAAGCTCCCGTGTCTGTGCGTGACTGGGACTTCTTCTCCTTTCCGCACCAGGGGTGGGAGCATCTTGTCCTGTCCTCCCCCCGTCCCCCGCTCTCTGCCATGAGGCCCCGGCCAGCAGAGGAGAGTGTGAAACCCCCAGTCCCTTCCGTGCTGCCCTCCTGCCCCCACCTGCATTGCTGCTCCCCGGACAGGCCAGGCTGTGTGCCAGAGAGCAGGGGGCAGCCTGGGGCCAAGGGACGTCTCTGACAGCTCCGCTCTAGCTGGGCCGCGAGAGACGGGCCGGGGGCAGGGAGCACTGGGGGGGTTCTCAGGCCTGGGTGCTGTAGGGGGATGGCCTGGACGGACCCAACGATCCCTGCTGGCCTTGGGATCTACGACACTGAGCTCCTCAGGGACGCAGTGCAGTCAAAGCCCCCTGCGAAAGCAGATTGAAGGCCACTGAAAACTGGGGGGCAAACAACCCCTGTGCCCCACCCCAGCGGCAGCTGCATCCCAGCAATCCCACAGGTTTCCTACAGGGTGCAATGCCTGTAGAAGCAGCTGAGTATGGAGAGTCCCCTCTGGCCTGGGGCGCCTTTGTGTGACCCTTGTAAGGCCACCTACACCTGTGACCCGTCCCGTTGCTGTGAGGCGGCTGCCCCCCCCCCAAATCTGGCAGCTTCTTTCTCCATGGCAACCTGAGCACCCAATGTCCCCAATTGCTCCACTCCCTGCAGAGCCCCCCATAGACTAAGCCAGTGACCCTAGAGCCCCCATACCCCAGCCAGAGTTTCCCTCTCGCCCCCCCCCTCCCCCGGCCCCAGAACATGAGCCAGTGAATCTCAGGGAACCAACCCAGAGCTCCTGGGCCATTGACCCCAGAGCATCCAGCCCCTCCCGGAATGTAGCAGCCCATTGCATTGAGCCCCCCAGCCTGCGTCAACAGACTCGGGCTCAGTGGGGCTCATCCTGTGGCATTCGAATAGCTGTGGAGCCAGAGCTTTGACACTGTGGGTCGGACTGGAGCTGGTGCTCTGAATCCCCCGACTCCCCCTCTTCCTGGGCTCCAGAGTCTGAGCTCCAGCCCAAGCTCCAATGTCTACAGTTATTTCTTGTGCCGAGAGTGAGTCCTACATGCTGGTAGGCCTGAACTGACCTGAGTGTTTAAACACATGTGGGGAGGCTCATTCCTTGGAAGACAGGATTAGGGAGGTAAACAAGTCATCGGGCTGAAGACAGGACATTTGTGCGACATAAAGGTAAGTCACTAGGTCAGCAGGCTAAAAGACAGGATGTGTGAGCCAGCTAAGATAAGAGGGAGAACACCCCGGGAACCATTTACTACAAACAAGATTACAATGGACAAGCTGAGTTAGGGGTGTAGAGATGAGGTGAAGACAAGCGTGGACAATGCGTGGACAGGTCATGCAGCACAGGGATGTCCCTGCAAAGTAACCAAGCCAATACCAAATTGGGGATCCCAAGCCAATCCCAAAATGTGCGATGTGGTGTACAATAAATGCGATGAGATGTGCCGTGTATATGAAGGGAGAGGGTTTCTGCGTCACCTTGGAGCCGTGAAGTGCCCTGCATATACCCACCTGCATTTGACTCTGATCAACCAAGTGGCACTGCCACATGCCAAACAAAGATCCCCGAGGGACGAAGGCTGGAGTCGAACTGAGGTCTCAGGACACTGAGTAGAAAGAGGTCTTGGAGGGAATCCCAATGCCAAGAGCCCGAGGCTGTGGGTCCAGCCTGGGAAGCTCACTGCTGCGGGCTGCGTAGACATATCCGGAGCACACCTGGCCCAGCTAGTGTCAGACAGGGAAGCAGGACTCAAGCCCGTGATCTGGTTCAGGGCGGAGATGGGAGGGGTCATTCCTGCAGCTCCCATTTGGGCGCTGAATAACGATGGGGTGTGGTGACCTTGGCATGATCCGTAACTCAGAACACAAGAGAGAAATTGACCCACAGCAAGAATGGGACCCACAGACCCTGCACAGAGTCCACAGGGACAGGTCTGGAACTCCCCTCTCCCAGAGACACTCCTGCCCCCCCCACATCACCCCCACACAGTGACACACACACACGTGCCCAGTGACCTGCACACAGTAACACCACATAGCTACACTCAGGTGCATGTGATGTAGTGAAAACTGCATTCAAATTGTGGCTGTCGCTGTATATTTGAGAGTTTTTTTCCTGGTCCTGCTGGAAGAGTGGATCTGGCTCTGCAGAGAGCAGCCTAGACAAGGTGGGGTGAGTTGGGTCTCTCTGCCACAGGGAGCAGCCTGCTTTGTCTCATTCTGTTCCACTGTTCTGGATACTAAGACAGAAAGCCATGTTATGCTGCCACCTTCCAGCCAGAGTTGTTCTGTTTGCTCTAATGCCTCTGTGTGTGCCGTGACCATAACAGTACCCTTGGCTCACACACTCCGAGTTACCCACACAAAACCAGAGCGGAACTGCTGGGGGCAGGGAGACTGATGCAATTAAGCACTTCAGAGCTACTGCCCGGATCTGAAAACTTAGCTTGAGCCTGAGACATAGACGTGTGATCAAGTTGGGGATTTGTATAGTGTTTTATGTGAAGAGCATGTGCGCGCCTCAGTTTCCCTGTGTGCTGCATGTGTAACGAGGTGGTGGGGGAGAGTTTGTTGTTGCAGAGGACCAGAAGTGACCTCACTTAGCAGCTGGGACTCCCGGACAACGGCCTGAAGATGGGGAACCCTAACAACTGGTGACCTGGAGACTAAGAGAGACAAAGAGGCCCACCCCAGCTTGGCAGTCAGCCGGTTCTGGCCAGTGAGAGGACAATGGGCTGAGGAGAGAGGACCCTGGTGACCTGACCAACCAGTTCTAGCCAGAGGGGAACAAAGGACTGAAGAGAGAGCGGGCCCCAGCGACCTGTTTACCTGGGATGGAAGACAAAGGACAGGGGAGGAGCTGTTGGGGCCTCCTGACATCCAATGCCCAGCTGGAAAGTGCAGGGTCTCTGGCCTTGAGAGAGCGAGAGCAGGCAGAGCTTACCTGGATGGCAGATGACAGAACAAGAAGCAACGGTCTCAAGTTGCAGTAGGGGAGGTCTAGGTTGGATATTAGGAAACACTATTTCACTCGGAGGATGGTGAAGCACTGGAATGGGTTACCTAGGGAGGTGGTGGAATCTCCATCCTTAGAGGTTTTTAAGGCCCAGCTTGGCAAAGCCCTGGCTGGGATGATTTAGTTGGTGTTGGTCCTGCTTTGAGCAGGGGGTTGGACTAGATACCTCCTGAGGTCTCTTCCAACCCTAATCTTCTATCATTCTATGATGCAGGGGAAACGATTCCAGGGTGTATGCAAAACCTCAGGCCTCACCTACAAGGAGGTCGCCAACCTGCTGGGGGAATATCGCTGCAAGTGGGGAAAGGGCACAGGGGCCACTACTGTCGAGGATGTGTATAACCTGGTGGGGTTGAGGCAGCTGTATGACATCTGCCCTCCAGACCTCCTGGCCAATCCCCCTCATGGGACTTGAGGGACCTGAAATGTAATTACTGTGGCTAGAAAGGACCGAAGGTGGTGTCATGCCCAAAGACACAGGAAATGTTCACCCAAAAGAACCCTCGAAGGGTTAACAGGCAAAGGGGAGACAGCCTGTGACACAAGCTGACAGAGTGAGCTGGGAACCCGTCACCCAGCCAGTGCCTGGGGCAGAACTGGACAGAGGAAGGCAAACGGGCTTCCCCTCCAAGCCCTGCAGATATGTCTGCTTGTGACTCCTGGCCTCAGGCCCCTCTGATCCCAAGTGGGAGCGGCAGGTCGGGAGCAGTGGGGAGACATTCATGGAGTGAAGCGATTCTGGGACCCAGACTCTTGTGGGTGTGATGGAACCTCACCAGCTGCTGAGGGGCCGTGTAACTTGGGGGAAGGCTCCCAGATGGCAGACATTCACCTGGGGTTCCTGTACAGACAGGAAGAATCGGGGTGCAGGGCTGTTAGCTGGGGTCCTTCAGCACATGAGCTTTGATGTACACTTGGGAAGTGACTGTGTCTCTTTAAGACAGGATCCAGACCCCCTGCCAAAATGTCCAAAGAGCTGAACCCAGAGATCAGAAGGCGGAGAGGGCAGGAGCCAGTGAGCATGTGAATGGCCCATAAATGTCCCGGCCGGCCGTAGGGAGGGGGGTTTTCCCCCCGCCCCATCCCCCAGCGAGTAGCACAAGGGAAGAACTGCGAAGCTCCGGTTACCTGCCTGTCTGTAGCCAGCCCCTGGAGCCGAGTGGGACAACAGCCCTGCACAGGGGAGAGGTGACTCACACTGGCTCTGATGCCGCAACCAAAGCAGTGGGCTCGCTCCCTACCCTCACTGGGACATGGGTGCTGGGGGTGCTCAGACCCCCAATCAAGCTCCTGTAGCGAGAACATGTCTGAATGGGGCCCCCAAAGAGTTTGGGGTGCCTGATAAGCTACCTGCAGAGGTGCTGATGGGAGATGGACTGAAGAGCTGGCCAGACGGTGCCCTGGTCCTTGCCTGTGGCTGAGATCAGGGAGGGCCACTTGGCCTGGCACCGGCAATCCACACATCAGGGGGGTGTGGAGCCTCTAATGGGGGCAAGTGAGTTGCCAGGGTGTAACGATGCAGCTTCTGGTGGGACACAACTGAGAGCATCAATTCAGGACAAATTGCTTAGAGCAGGGCAGTCACAGCCCAAGGCTGGGGGTCCTTCACTACTAAGGCAAACCAAACCAGACAGACAGAGAGGACTTCGGTTTTACCCCACTGGCTAACCAGAAGTCATATCAACAATTTCCTCAGATACTCCAGTTCCCTTGTATCACCGCCAGCACCATTTATGGGGATTAGTTGTGGGGATTGGTTATGAAAAACAATACCCCAGCAAAAGAAAAAAGGTTCTCCTGATCTCCAGCCCCGGGTCATTATACAAGTCATTATACAAGTCAGATCGTACCCACAAATCACACTATTGCCAATCCTTTAGAATCTAAAATGTAAAAGTTTATTTTTAAAAAGAAAGAAATATAGATGAGAGTTAAAATTGGTTAAATGGAATCAATTACATACAGTAATGGCAAAGTTCTTGGTTCAGGCTTGTAGCAGTGATGGAATAAACTGCAGGCTCAAATCAAGTCTCTGGAGTACATCCACAGCTGGGATGGGTCATTCAGTCCTTTGTTTAGAGCTTCAGTTTGTAGCAAAGTTCCTCCAGAGGTAAGAAGCAGGACTGAAGACAAAATGGAGATGATGCAGCTGCCTTTTTATAGTTCTTTTGCCATGTGGCTTGTGCTTCCTTTGTTCCAAACACAAGCTGCCCAGAACATGGCATGGAAAAACCTCAGCGTTCTGTCCATAGGCATGTCCCCTCCTGCCTTGCTGAGTCACAAGGTGTATCAGCCTTCTCTCAATGGGTCAGTTGTGTAGCTGATGGTCCTTAATGGGCCATCAAGAAGGCTAGGCAGTGCTGATGCCAAATTGTCTGGGGTGTCACCCAGAAGCACAGCACAAGTTTGAAATACAGACAGTACAGAGCCAATATTTATAACTTCAAATACAAAAATGATACATGCATACAGACAGCATAATCATCACCAGCAAATCACAACCTCTTCATAGACCCCTTTGTACCAGATTTGGTGCCACTATAGGACCTTGGTTACAACAATGGTCTATATGGTCACAGTTTGTGTCAATAGCGTCACACAGGGACAGGGCTTAACAGGCTGGGACCAAGGCCTTGTCCCGAGGTTGGAAAACTAATGCACAGCAATGAGGACTGGGCCCTGAACCCAGCAGCTGAATTCTAGACCGAGCCGCAGAAGGATCCCTCCTGGAAGAAGTGCTGTTGCAAGATCCTGGGAAACGATCCAGGTGACAGAAGGGACCAGGTACCAGGAAAGGGCTCCCTGAGGGAAAACTGAACTTGGGGGCTCAGAGGGTGTCTGGTGGTCCCCTAGAAGTACCACTGGGGGGATGTCCCTTCTTCTAAACATCAGAGGGTTCAGCGCACCCGGCGAGAGCTGATGCAGAATGTTTACTGCCCTGGAAATTCACAGGGGTCCACCCTTTTGAGTTGGTGTATGTATACAGGGACTGCTGTCCCCTTATAACAACTCAGTGGGGGTGTTTTGGTTGGCCAGAGGGGTCCCGTCCTCCGTGTGGGCTGGAATTGCTTGGGTCAGACAGAGTGAGGCTGAGCTAAGGAGCCCAAGCTGAGCTGGGGATCAGAGCCGTGTCAGATCCAGAGGGGCCAGAGAAGCAGCCCAGGAAGCAGGTCAGTGCTGGGAGCAGAGTCACCGAAGCGGCCCATAAAGGCCAGAAAGGGTAAAATGAGGATGGCAGAGGTGTCGTACCTGGGCCACAAGGTGGGAAGCAGCTGTCTAAAGCCAGAGCCTGCCGAGGTGAAGGTAACCAGAGATTGGCCCATTCCTCAATCCAAGACACAGGCCCAAGCCTCTAATGGGATGGCAGGGCACCACGGAAGGTTTGTACCCCACTTTAGCTCCCATTACGAAGATTGATAAATTGGACAAGCCAGACAAGGTGGTCTGGACCGAGCAGTGCCGGGGGGGGTGCTCTGTGCACTGAAGGAGGCGCTAACCCAGGGGCTGGGGCTGGTAAACCCAGACTTTGACAAACCCTTTATGGTGTTCAGCGACACACCCTCAGACGCAGGGCTGGGCGCAGTGCTGATGCAGGCCAATCCGGAGGCCAATCCATTGCGTACCTGAGCAAGAAGCTGCTCCTCCGGGAGCAGAACTACGCGGCCATAGAGCAGGAATGCCTGGCCCTGGGATGTCGCATCTATTTGGGCGACGCTTTATGGTGTACACTGACCACTCGCCCCTGACATGGCTGCACCGGATGAAAGGGGCTAATGCCAAACTCCAAGGGTGGAGTCTGATCTGCCAGGATGATCAGACCGGGGTGTCCATGTTAAGAGGAGCGCGACTGTTATAGCCGATGCTGTGTCCCGGAGAAGGGGGCCTGAACTTCCCCAGGTCACCGGCTGGAGTGACCCCGCTCAGTTCAGACTTGAACTGGGGAGAGAGGTGACGAAGTTGGGGATTTTTGTAGTGTTTTACATGAATAGTGTGTGCGTGCCTCAGTTTCCCTGTGAGCTGCATATTTAACAAGGGGGTGGGAGAGAGTTTGTTCTTGCAGAGGACCAGGTGTGATCTCGCTTAGCAGCCAAGTCCAGGACCATCCTTAGGCATATGCAGCATACGCAGCTGCGTAAGGCACCATGAAATTTGGGGCACCAAATTGCCCCAAATTTCATAGTGCCCTAGGCAGCTGCATGCTGCATATGCGGTGGCACCAGCCCCAGTGACCAGCCCTATCCCTCGGCTGGCTTCCCCTGCAAGAGGCAGGACCGTCCCTGGGGGTGGGTGGGGCCCCAGAAAACTCCCTCCGCCCTGCCTCTTACCCTTCCCCCCTGCTCCGCCCCCAGCCTGCCCCCATTCCACCTCTTCCCCCAGCAACCCCACATGCACCGGCAGCGGCGGGAAGCAGAGCAACCCAGCCCCAGCCCGCGCTACTCAGGGCCGCCCGGGGAGGCAAGTGGGGTAATTTGCCCCAGGCCCCGGGCTCTGCAGGGGCCCCCACGAGAATATAGTATTCTATAGTATTGCAACTTTTTTTTTATGGAAGGGGCCCCCGAAATTGCTTTTCCCCAGGCCCCCTGAATCTTCTGGGTGGCCCTGGCTCTGCTCCACCATCTCCCAGCCACAGCGCTCTGCTTCCCACCGCCGGTGAGTGTGGGGAAAGGATCGCTCCCCCCACGCTCACTGGCAGCAGGAAGTAGAGCACTGCAGCTGGGAGCTGAGGAGTAGAGCAAGCTGGGCTGCTCCGCTTCCCACCGGTGAGTGAGTGAGTGAGTGAGTGAGTGTGTGTGTGTGTGTGTGTGTGTGTGTGTGTGTGTGTGTGTGTGTGGGCGGGGGGGATCCCTTCCCTTCCCTTCCCTTCCCTTCCCCCAAGCCCCTTCCCCCAAGCGACATGGCTGGGGACAGGGCGAGGGAAGTGGAGCAGGCTGCTCCCGGCCCCCTGCTAATCTCCCGGGCCACTCTGGGCCTGTGGGGCCCCCAAAAGTGGCCCCCACAGTCCTGCCTCCCAGACCTGGTGGGGGGGAAGCCTGGGGCCCCACACAGCACCCCCATGGGGAGGGGGCTGTGTAGGGCACCCAAATGGCTAGGGATGGCCCTGGCCGGGACCCCCAGACAACGGCCTGGGATGCAGAACCCAAACAACTGGTGACCTGGAGACTAAGAGGCCCACCCCAGCTTGGCAGTCAGCCGGCTCTGGACAGTGGGAAGACAATGGGCTGAGGAGGGAGGATCCCAGTGATCCAGTCAACCATTATCTTCCCTCCTCTCCTCCTTACGAGGACATAGAGCATCTCCATTAATAGATATTCCCCTAAGGGATGTCTCTGTCTGAACCATGTGCTCCTCCGCACCTGTTAGCTTTCCCCCAGCCCCTAGTTTAAAAACTGCTCTACGACCTTTTTAATGTTACGTGCCAGCAATCTGGTTCCATTTTGGTTTAGGTGGAGCCCATCCTTCCTGTAGACATTCCCAAAAGTTTCCCCAGTTCCTAATAAATCTAAACCCCTCCTCCCTACACCATCGTCTCATCCATGCATTGAGACCCTGCAGTTCTACCTGTCTAACTGGCCCCGCATGTGGAACTGGGAGCATTTCAGAGAATGCTACCATGGGGGTCCTGGACTTAAATCTCTTACCTAGCAGCCTAAATGTGGCCTCCAGGATCTCTCTCCTATCCTTCCCTAGCTCATTGGTACCTACATGTACCATGACCACCAGCTCCTTCCCAGCACTACACATAAGTCTATCTAGGTGTCTCGAGAGATCCGCAACCTTCGCAGCAGGCAGGCAAGTCACCATACGGTTCTCCTGGTCATCACAAACCCAGCTATCTATGTTTCTAATGATTGAATCGCCCATTACTAATACCTGTCTTTTCCTAATAACTGGAGTTCTCTCCCCCGGAGAGGTAACCTCAGTGCGAGAGGATACCACATCATCATCTGGAAGGAGGGTCTCAACTATGGGATTGTTTCCCTCTGCTCCAGTTGGATGTACTTCTTCCCTGAGACTTTCATCCTCCTCAACAGCAGAGAGGCTGTCAGACCAGGGGTGGGACCGTTCTACTGTGTCCCAGAAAGTCTCCACTATGTGCCTCTCTGTCTCCCTTAGCTCCGCCAGTTCGGTCACTCTGGTCTCCAAAGCCCATACGTGGTCTCTGAGGGCCAGGAGCTCCTTGCACCGAATGCAAACATACGCCACCCGCCCATAGGGCAGGTAATCATACATTCTGCTGCACTGGGTGCAATAAACTGGGTAGCCCCCACTCTGTTGCTGGACTTCTGCCTGCTTTATCTTTATACTCCTGAAGCTCGTTCCTGTGTTATTGTTTTGTTTTTATCAAGGGTGTTTTTGGCTTTAAATTTACAGAATATTACGTGTATCTAGCCCTCCCCCCCACACACACACACACACACTCTGAACTCTAAACTCCCTTGCAAAACTTCACACTCCCCCTCTAAACTCCCTCGCAAATGTCACAGGGACATCAGATGCTTATAATGGCAAGTGGGGAAACTGAGGCAAAGGACACTACCCAAGACACTATGGGGTGGGTACTTTACTCGTGGTTTCTATGACAATGTTGTTGATTTATTGTTGCTTTCCCAGGTTAATGTTGCCTTCCCTTCCCCCTCCATGAGTGCTCCTTGTCTCGGCGCTGGAGAGAGGGGAATTTTGCCTGTTAAGGGCACCCAGGGAGGATTTATTTTCCCCCAGGTGTCTAGAGTAGACAGAGCTGGCCTGAGACCAAATGATGCCCCAGGCAAGCAGCATCTTCTCCTCTGCCCCCTCCATTTCTTAAATTTTGTAATATCTTATTTTTATGGCATTGGTAGCCTGTTTCACAACTTCGATGCACAATTTCCATGCATGATTTATCCCTGTGATATAAGATGATAAATTTCCATGCTAGGATCTTTAAATCTGTATTGATTCATGCCATGTATAAGCAAATAAAAATAAATTGTTTCCTCTAAGCTTATAGAAACTTCTTAATTTTAAGAATAACTGAAGTGTACTAACATTATGAATTGAACTGTGCACCAACACTGGCTGGATCCGTATTACACAGGGTTACAGTCGGTGACAATGTTAACCCTAATCCTTCAGTTCACAAGGTCTCTTCTCGCCTTTGCCCTTGTGAACTGAATCACAGCATCAGAGAGAGCCAAAGACTGGCACGTTCAAGCAATAAATTAGCAAGCAATGTCAGTCTCTCATTGGCCATCGTCGATCAAATATCTGTTTTAATGAGCCTGAGCTTTGAACAGCCACCTGCGTTGGTTTGCGCGTGACCCCTGTAAGATGGGTCTGACCCACGGAAGTGCTCTGAGCTGTATGTACAGGTGCCTTCCCCATGACAGGGGCTGGCGTCTAGGAACGGACCGGTACGGCCCACAGACTCATTCCTTCGTTATCCACAATGGAGCCGCTTCAACGGGCAGAAGTGAAGGAGGCCCCCGAATATGCCCTCGCCCAGCAGGCAGGGCTGTGTCTGGAGGCGTGGGAGACCTCTGCTCGGATACGGGCTGCCCTGCAGGCGGGGAGTGGGGGGAGTTGAACTGGAGCTCCCACTGCCCAGCTGAGTGCTCTGGGGTAAAGGGGAGCCTCCGTCTCAGCCCCTTTTGTGTGGAACGAGACAGGTGCCCTGCTCATTCACACAAGACACCCTCATCTCAGCTGCCTGGCTCCAGAGAGGTGTTCCCGCTCGTGGGCCACAAGCAGAGCTGGGTGCCTTCTTAGGTGTCTAACTCCGTGCGCGGGGCAGGGCTTCACACATATCCCCTTGGCTCAGCATTGTCCATGGGCTGGTGTAGGTGGCTCCCTGCCTGGCGTGCTGGCTTTTGGGGTCCCATCCGCAAGTGTCTGTCTCACCCCATCCGTTGTGCCGGGAGCTGGGCCCCCAGCGCAGGCTGCCTGGATCCCATCGTTGGTCTGCTGACGTTCTCAGTACTCAAAAGTTGAGGGGATACAGAGCATCACGGCCCCTAAGTCCCTTTGTGGATCCATAGAAACAAACCAACCCGCTCCCCGGAGAAGCAGGTGTAGGCAGGGGGCTGCCTGGCAGGCGAGAACTGGCGCCGGTGCTAATTAACCCACTAATTGTCGAGTTATAGCCGAGGATGACAGCAGGTGAGGGCAGCGGCTTCAGCAGACGTTCCTGAGCCCCTCAGCCTGCGCTGGTTGGGTGCGTGAATAACGAAGGGTTAAATCTGGTTTCAGGATGAGAACTGGATGCTGGTTTTTGAAATGTGCCCAGAATGTTGCTCTCGTTACCCAGTGAGGGAAGCGGGAATCCGCTGTGATATTGGTGACCAACAGGCCAGGTTGGGGAGTGTGCCGAAGGATTCCAGGGCTTCTCCTGGGGCAGGGGGCTGGTGTGACGGGGCGGGGGCACGACTGGCCGTGGCAGCAGCAATGAGCCAGCAACAGCTGGCTGGGCTCAGCATGTACCAAGGGAGGATCCAGAAAGGCAGCGGAAGCCCCGCTGAGCCAAGGACTGGCTCTGACCATGTGAACACTGCATGGCTGGCAGCAGAGGCCATGGCCTGGAGGGGACAGGAGCCCGTGATAAAAGCAGGAGTCACAGAGGCACATGCAGCGGTCTGTTGGGACGGAGGGGATGGGGGGTAGAGCTCAGGGAGCAGGCCATGGCAATGCCCTGGCTTCCATCACCAGGAGCCCTCACCTCAGCTAACCCGAGGACGGTCAGATTCCATGCTGCGGGCACTGATCAGTGGTTACGCCACGGAGGGGCTCAGGATCAGCCTCCTGCCGATATCTGGCTGGGCTGCGCACAGCGGGAGAACACCCGAAGGCCCAGTCTGGGAGTCCTGGAGGCCACAGGCCTGCCCCATGGCGTGGTCCGGCTCACTCCAGGGGTCATCCCCAAGGGGCTGGTTGGTTACAGGCCATCCCCGATGGATCCCGGACAGCAGCACCTTGTTACAGTAATAAATGTTCTAAGTGGGAGAAATCTGCTTGTATTTGTGCCCAGAATTAAAAGAGATTTCACAGGGGTAGCAGATGGTGACAGCAGGGCCGGCTCCAGACCCCAGCGCGCCAAGCAGGCGCGTGGGGCGGCCCTTTCCCGGGGGGGGGGGGCGGCATTTGGCTCCGGTGGACCTTCCGCAGTCATGCCTGCGGGAGGTCCACCGGAGCCCGGGACAAGCGGACCTGACGCAGGCATGACTGCGGCGGGTCCCCTCTTCCCGGGGCTCCGGTGGAGCTCCCGCAGGCATGCCTGCGGCGGGTGCGCTGGTCCCGTGGCTCGGACGGAGCTCCCGCAGGCATGCCTGCGGAAGCTCCACCGGAGCCGCGGGACCACCACACTCGCCGCAGACACTTCTGCCCCGGCCGTGGGACCAGGGAAGGGCGGCGCAGTGCGGCGTCCTGCTTGGGGCGCCCTAATTTATAGAGCCGCCCTTGGGTGACAGGGCCCCTAACCATCACAAATGGCTACCCCGGCCCAGACCGTGACACTGCAGAGGTAGTATGCGTCACCCAGCCCCACTCTTGCCCAGCAGATGAGGGGACGATCGCTGTGGAGCCGGGCGGTGGTCTGATGTCTCTGCAGGGGCGATCTCATTTGGCGGGCTGGGCTGTTGGGGGTGCAGAGCTGAGCTCTGCCGCTCGCTCCCCAGGCTCAGCTGCCAACTCCTCTTTTGTCCCTAAACCCTCCCAGGCGATGCTGCCTCCATGGAAACCAGGTGGGGACTGCTGTGGAGATTGTGGCAGTTGCTATGGCTACAGTACCAATGGGACATGGCACAGCTAAGCAGAGGAGTGGGCATCGGTGGGGGCAGGGCAGCTCCATTGCTGCTGGCCCTAGTTCAACCCAGGGGGACTGTGATGCAGCGTGGCTGGAGTCCCAGGAGCGATGGGAATGACTGGCCAGCACATAACCCCCCGCCTCACGGACAGGGCCTGCAGTGAGCCCCACCTGATTTAACGAGTAAGATGGGCCTCTGGAGGAGGGGCCATAAATACCCCCCACATCCATCACCTGTGCTTGCATGTGACCAAGTACCCTTCACCCACCTGGTGCCTGGCAGGAGGGAGGGAAGGGGGATGGGGAATGTGCATCTGCCCCCCAGCACCAGCACCCACCCCGAATGTTCAGCCAGCAGGAGGCTGTGGGTCTGGCTCGGCGCCATGGGGCCGCAGTACCCAGCTCCATCCTGAGCCAGCGTGATGCCAGCCGGCATCGTCAGGCCATTGCAGGGCTCCAGGAGCGGGTGCTTTGAGCCACTCCCAGATACCGCCCTGCAGCAGGCCAGGCGGGGGGCGGGGGGCGGGCCGTTACTGCCAGCTGGGATTGAACCATCACTTGATTTACCCCTCCACGGGGCCCATGCTGAGGGTGTGGGGATCAGGGCCAGCTCCAGGCACCAGTACAGGAAGCAGGTGCTTGGGGCGGCCAACAGAAAGGGGCTGCATGTCCAGGTCTTTGAAGGTAATTCGACGGCGGGTCCCTCAGTCCCTCTCGTAGGGATGGACCGGCCGCTGAATTGCCGCCGAAGAATGAAGCAGCGCGGTAGAGCTGCTGCTGATCATGGCTTTTTTTTTTTTTTTTTTTTTTGGCTGCTTGGGGCGGCAAAAAAGCTGGAGCCGGCCCTGGTGGGGATGGCCCATCATTGAAGGAGGTGGGGGGCAGGTGTCCCCCTAGATCTGAGGAGGGAGGGGGCAAGAAGGTCTCCTCTGTGCTGCTGTTGAGACAGGCAGAATGGATACACAAGAGACGGCCCCTGCCCTCCAGACCTCACAGTCTAACTGGACAGCAGCTCCACTAGAGTGCCCCAGAGAGGGAGAGAACCCAGGTGTCCGGGCTCTCCACCCCTCCTGGCTCTATTAGACCCCACTCCATCCCAGGGCTGGGAATAGACCCCAGGCATCCTGGCTCCCAGGCCCCCTGCTCTAACCCACTAACCCCCCCACCCATGGCGGTGGGGTGGGGAGATGCCGTGAACCAGGTGCATGCTGGGGCAGTCACTGGGGCCCTCTGTGATGTTTCCAGGCCCTGATGTGCTGGCCCTATGGCACCTGAGAAGGAAGGGTGAGGAGCAGGCTCCTGTTAGCTCCCGAACCCCCTAGGGAGGTCTCCATGGCAACCTGCCCCACCCAGAGCTCACACTTGGATACCAGCAGGTTGCTGTGGATACGGTGCTGTTATTTGGCAACACCATACACCCTAGGGACAGGTGTCCTGCTCAACAGGGACCAGAGTGTGTATGTGTGTGGGGGGAGGGGGCTAGAGCCAGGGCCACATCCTCCCCTGGGGCCTGGTTGAACCATTAGTCCCTACTGCCAGCCAGGCCGGCGCTGCCTTGCGGGTGGGTTTACCCCGGCTCGGCTGGGCTCGGGGCTGACCAGAATGGGCTCTGCTTGAGCCTTCCTCTCCCTGCGCTGCCCCAAGGACTCCCTGTGCTGCGTGCCATGGGCTAACAGACCCGACTGCTCTGAAAACGCCGCCGGGAGTCACTGTCAACCCCGGCTGAGGTGCAGGAATCCCTGCAGGGCGGTGAAGGCTCTCGCCGTGGGACGCGCCGGGCAGAGCTTGCAGGGTAGGGCAGGAGGCTGGAACCCAGAGGTTCAGTCTAGGAGATGGTGAGGACCCGTGGCCTGCCCGGGAGAAGAGCGAGACCCCTCGGGGGTCTGGCACAGTGAAGGGTTCCTCCGAGAGACGGTTCCAAAGTTGGGGGCGTAGCACCGATCCTGCGGATCTGTGACCCCAGCCCTGCCCTGGCCCCCAGCAGTGACCTGTCCCTGTCCCGGCTCCACCCTGGTTCTGCCCCAGCCCTAAGCAGGCCTTAGCCACGCAGGGGCATCTCTCCTGGTGCCCAGACCCCAGCATCCCCAGCATCTGTCAGCAGATGCTCCCCCATCCTGGATGTTCCCTAGGACAGTGGTGTGGGGTTGGCAGGGCTCCCCAAGCTCCATGCCCCACCCCCACCCCAGGGGACACATCACTGGCTCCTCCTGCCATGGCTGCAGTGTGGTGCCGGGCGGCTCCAGGGCAGGGGCCGTGTCCAGTCTGGCTGGGCTCCACGCCAGGGCCAATGAGCATCCACCTGTTTCCCGTGTCCTGGTGTGAGGGGAGCAGGGCCGGCTGCGGGGTGCGGCTGGCCCTGAAGGTCCAGTTCAGCCCCACACCCCATCCCTAAGGGATACCAGCCTGTCTCCTCCCACAGGGTCCAGGCTAGGCCCGGCAAGGGAAGAGGGAGGCACCAAACCAAGAGGTGGCCCTGGACACAGAGCCAGAGAGACCTTCCCATACCTGCTCCACTGCTTAGGAGGCACATCCTGACCTGCTGCTTATGGGGGCGAGGGGGGGCAGTGTCAACCCCCCACTGCCTAACTTCCCCAACACCTGCAGAACTTCCCCAACACCTGCAGTAACAGCTGCCCCCCACTCCAGCGGGCACCACACTCTGGGCTGGGCACCACCGGGCTTAGTCAGGCGGGGGCAGGAGGCAGGGCAGGAGCCAGGGGGGAGAGTCGGGGGAGGGAGGGATGTCCCTGCTCCCTCCTGTGCTGGCGCCACGCAGCGACCTCTGGGCTATTGATCCATGGTAGAAAGAGCCAGGGGACAAGGGCCGCGGCGCCAGCTTGGGGCCAGGGAAGCCGGTCTGAGCCAGACTGGGCAGGTGGCAGCAGGGCCAGGGCTGCTCTGCTCCCCCCGATTCTCCCCCCTGCATGGGTGGAGGGGGCATGAGGTGGAGGTGGGTTAGTTTCATTGGAATAAATGGGGTGAGTGCAGAGAGACCTTGGCCTGCCTGGTCCTCAGGATACAGCGCAGAAGGGAAGGGAAGCACAGCACCAGTCGGGCTGTCAGGGTCCCCCCGGGCCCTGTTCTCCTTCCTGTTAGCAGGAGAGAGTTTTCATAGGGACCCCCTCCCCCAAGGGTTACACCAAAGATGGCACTAACGGCCCTTTTGGGGAGAAGAGGAGTGAGGAGAAAAGCCGGAAGGGAACGGGGAAGCAAAGTGACACCGGATGGGGGGAGGGGGTCCGCAGGTACCCAACTCTCAGATCCCGAGTGAGGGATCAGGATTTTGCCGGCGGCACGCCAGTGGTGATGATAGTGGGGAAACAGTCAGGACGTGTCTCTTGGGATCAGGATAATGAAGATGCAATGGTGCCATGGTAGATCCTGGGGTCCCAGGAGATGGGGGGGCAGCTAGGATAGGGAAACTACCTCCTTGCAGACCACATTTCACCATTTTGATCCCCCCAAAGTCTTTTCCTGCAGACCCCCAAGGCGGGGCAGGTGAAACTTGGTATTTTGCCCACCAATTAGGTCTAGTTTCTGACACACCATGATGGAGTAGGGACTGTCTGTGTGGGGGATGGAAGAACCCGTGATGACTTTAGGTGAAGGACAGGTGCTCAGCCTGTAACCTGAGCAAGGCAGGGGGGAGGGGTGTCAGCACCTTTGCCCCAGAAGCTGGACAAAGGAAGGGGCCGGCTGGAGGGAGTTAGGTTGGTTCAGTTTCAGTTTTTGGGCTGGATGGTTGGAATTCAGGGAATCCCAAACTGGGAACTACGCTTCCTGAACCCCCAAAGGACTTGATTGAGGGGTCCTGGTTGTGCCTCCAAGCTCTGCTGTAACCTGCATTCCTGTTGTCCAATAAACCTTCTGTTTTACTGGCTGGCTGAGAGTCACTGTGAATCCCAGGAAGAGGGGTGCAGGGACGGACTCCCCCATACTCCATGACACACACCCATTGATGCCCTGATCCCATGTCTCATTGCTTACCCATTGCGCTTTCCCCATGCTGCTGGGGTGTGCTGAGGAGAATGGTTTGCACTAATCCATGCCCCCGTCTCCTGGCACTAATCAGTGTTATCACACAGCAGGCTCAGCTGGACTTTTGTTCCCCTGGACACGAGAGTCCACAGACCAGAATCAGCCCAGGGTGGGGTGAGGTGGGACATGCAGGCAAGCCCCAGCTCTATCCTTGGTGGGGGCCTGAGCCTGGTACTTGCCTGGAGACATGATGCCCTGGTTCAGGTCACAGGCTGCTCAGTGCTGTGTGCCCAGGACCTGAGGGAGGCCCCCAGCCACTCACCCAGCCTATGCCCCGTATGGGGGCTCCAGTGCCGGATGCTCCTCGTGTCCCTCCCCAGCCCTGCACCTGGCTGGCCAGGAGCACAGAGCAGGGTAGCTCCTGGCAGTGCTGCAGGGCAGGGTTGCCCAAGGCTGGCGGCAGGCCCTGCTCCCCACTGGGATAGGGGCAAGGGCAGCACAGAGCTGATGCTGGCCTCGGCTCAGAACCCTCCTGAGCCCGAGAGGGCAGGCCGTGGGTGCTGGAGTTTGGGGGGTACAGCGTGCTCCTCATGGGGGTTGGGGGATGCTGGCTGCCTGGGGAGCGGGGCTGGGGGAGCACAGGGTGCCCCAGAGAGGCACTGAGGGGAACTGGGTGCTCAGGGAGATGAGGTTTGGCGGGCTGCTGGGGGGAGCTGGGGATAGTGAGAGCTACTCACTGGTGGAAGGGCGGGGGTTGGGGACCAGACAGACACGTTGTCTCAGGTGACGTCTGACAACACCTCGCAGTTGGGGGGGGGGGAGGTCCGCCCAGCTTTCCCTGCAGCCAATCGCGACCTCGCTCCCGGCGCACTGCGGCCAATCAGCGGCGAGCGCTGCCCCCCCCCCCCTCCAGCTGATGCAACCCTGCTGCAATCGGGCCGGTCACCGCCCGCTGGGTCCTGCCCCCCTCCCGCAAAATAGGCCCCTCGCTCCCGCCCCGGGGACGCTGCAGGGGTTGCCGGGGAGCCGCAGCCGCGCAGCCCTGAGGCGCAGCGCGGGGGGCGGGCCGGGTTGGGGGGAGGGGGCTGGGGGATGCGCGGCGCCGCTGGCGGGGCGGAGGGACACGGGCTGTAATGCGGCAGGCGGGCGGGGGGAGGCGGTATAGATAGCGGCCCCTCCTCGCCGCCCCCTCACTCCGTCTCTCTCCGCACACACAGACACAGCACCCAGCGCCGCGCGCCATGGCTCTCTAGCCCTGCCCGACCCCGGACCAGCGTGCGCAGCGCCGCGCCGCCGCCCCCCGCCGCCGCCACCATGGAGTGAGTGCTGCCCCCGGCGCCGAGACAGCAGGGCCGGGGACCCCGGGGCGCGTGCCCGCGTACAGCCCCGCGCTGGGCCCGGGGACCCCGGGGACCCGGGGGCGTGCCCGCGTACAGTCCAGCGCTTGGCACGTGGACCCCCGTGGGGGGGGCGCGTGCCCGCGTACAGCCCCGTGGTGGGCACACGGGCGCGTGCCCGCGGTGGACACGACACGGGGGGGGGCGGGGTCGCATGACCCTGGCGCTGGGCACGGGGACCCCGGGGCGGGGCGCGTGCCCGCGGTGGACACGGGGACCCTGGGGGGGGCGTCCCCGCATACAGCCCCGCGCTGGGCCCGGGGACCCGGGGGGCCGGGGCGCGTGCCCGCGGTGGACACGGGGACTCGGGGGGGGGTCCCCGCATACGGCCCCGCGCTGGGCACGGGGACCCTGGGGGCAGGGGCGCGTGCCCGCGTACAGCGCCGTGGTGGGCACGGGGACCCTGGGGGCGGAGGCGGTGGGCACGGGGACCCTGGGGGCAGGGGCGCGTGCCCGCGTACAGCGCCGTGGTGGGCACGGGGACCCTGGTGGGGAGGGGCGTGGCGTGCCCGCGTACAGTCCTACGGTGGACACGGGGGCGCTGGTGGGGCCAGGGCTCTCCGGGGGCGCGCGCACTGTTGCATATTCAGTGCACGCAGGGTGTCTCCGGGGGTCGGCTCCCATGGGGGGCGCTGCTGGGATCACGCTGCAACCTGGAGGTGTCTCCCCATGAACTCGCTCCTCCCATCCCACGGGTAGAGCGGACGGGGCGGTATCCTAGCCCTGCCGGTGGCTTGAGCCTGTGCGAAGGGGCGGGAGCTGAGCCCCCAGGCCGGGCAGGGCAATGTGGTTTGATGAGTGGAGGGAAGTGGGGCAGGGTTGTCCCTTCGCTGTTATGGGGTGCTGCTGTACAGAAGATGGGGGGGGAAAGAGATTAAGCCCTGCCATGGGTGTAGGGGTGCCCTCCCCCATGCCAGGGGCCCTGCTCACCCTCTCTTCTCTCCCCCACAGGTCTTCCTGCTCAGCCCCCATTTCCTTACCGGCCACCATTCTTGCCAGCAGGAATCGCGGCCCCCGTCCGTCACGCTCTGGCCCCTTGCCCTATTGCGCTGTGGCCTGTGTGAACCCACACCTGCCCCACCATGTCAATGCTGGCAGCACTGACCCTGGACCTGGAGAAGACTCCGCTCCCAGCTAGTGCCCTCTCCTGGAGGGCCGAGTTCCTCAAGATCCCTGGCCACTATGAGCCTATGCCAGGGGCCACGGATGGGCGCTATGCCCATGGCACAGAGGCAATGATGCTGGCAGGTATAGTACTGGCAGGAGTGGGAAGTACTGGGGGTGGGAGGAGAAGATGAGGGATACTGAGTGTGCTGCCTCAGTGAGTTTGTCTCATGGATACCTCATTAGGACATTAGAACCCTCTCATATGCCAGGCTGGGAGATCCCAGCCCTTCCCCATTGATGGAGATGGGGTTGCTGAGGGGTTAGGATGTTTGCTAAGGTGTCTCAATGCCCATGGGGCACCTGGCTCCTAGGAGAGGCTGAGGCCAGGTCAGCAGAAGGCAAGCTGTAAAGCCTAAGGGGGCTTGGCTAGGCCCAGTACCTGCCTACCTAGCCTTCTCTTCAGTCCAAGTTGAGGGCAGCATGCTTGGTGCTGCTCTGTTCCTGACAGGGCTCCCCCCTGCAGCCTCTAAGCCTGCTCTCTCCACACAGGCGATGGCTTCTCAGACTGGATGACGGAGAGGGTGGACTTCTCCTCTCTCCTGATGGAGTCGGGGGACCCATCGCTGCCCTCACCCCCACTGCCCGACCTGGAGGCCATGGCCTCCCTCCTGAAGAAAGAGCTGGAGCAGATGGAGGACTACTTCCTGGAGGAGTCACTGTCCCCTGGGCTGGGTCTGGACCAGGTAGCTCCCAGCACACCACCTTCACACCAGCCTGCCTTCCACTTCCCCTTCGGGGATGGGAGTGGGCCAGCAGGATCCTACCCACCTTTCAGCTCTGACAACCCCACACCACTGCAGACCCTTGACTCGGGCTGCCTGGAGCTCCTCAGCCTGTATGGGGCAGGGGTGCCTGGGGAGTGCCCTGGCCAGGGCCTGCTGGAGGAGTGTGCCAGTAGCCCAGCAGCCAAGCGCAGCAGGACAAGCCCCTTGGAGGAGCCAGCATCCCCCTGTGGGCCAGCCCTGCCCCAGCAAAAGGGGGATCGTAAGCAAAAGAAGCGGGACCAGAACAAGACAGCAGCACTGCGGTACCGACAGCGGAAGCGGGCTGAGTACGAGGCACTGGATGATGAGTGCCAGGGCCTGGAGGCCAGGAACCGTGAGCTCAAGGAGAAGGCAGACTCCATTGAGCGAGAGATCCAGTATGTCAAGGACCTGCTCATTGAGGTCTACAAGGCCCGGAGCCAGAGGCTCCGAGCCAGTTGGGACAAGGGCCACCTAGCCCAAACTCCACCCCAGGCCTACAGCATGACCTGTAAGTCAGAGGGAGAGGGGCTCTGAAAGATACAGAGCTTCAGGCCTGGCCTCCAGGCATGGAGCACAACACACCCTAATGCAGTAGAGGGGGGTACAGGGGATAGTGAACTAGACAATGCTCTGTCTGGGTTAGAGAAGCAGTGTCTAGATAGGTGGGGAATACTGGGTGACATGGACTTGTGAGGGGGACCAGGCATGTCAGCTCTCCAAGCATCAGCATTGCCTGTGCCAGCCTGCCCTGCCTCCAGGGAGGGATGTTGGGGGAGGGGGGCTGGAGTGGAACAATGGCAGGAGAGGGGTGCTGCTGTGGCAGAGAAGGGATGTGTAAGAAGGGTGTGGGGGGTGCTGGAGAGGTACAGTGAGGGTGCATCTGAGACAGGTAGAGTTATGTACAAAACCACTTGTATAGACCTTTTTTGTAGCTTACTTTAGAGAGCATAAAAGCCAATAAAGCCTGAATGCAGGAAAAGCCTGCACACTATGTGTGAGAGCACCCCCTCTTCCCTGGGGGTTGGGGCTCCCACTGCACTCAGTCTTAAGGGAGCAGACTTCACCACCCCACTTCTGCCATCACTGCTAGAAGCAGAGCTCCCCATTGCATCACAGGACTGACAGTGTCCACACCTGGCTTTCCCACACAAAGGCTGGGTGGCTAAGGAGATGGTTTATTGTATACAACAATGCTCATTACAACTGAACAGATACCACTGCCTTAGGCCAGCATTTCCCTTCCCTCCAGGGACTCTGCACCTAGAGAAGGGTGCCAGAGGCAGGGAGCCTATGGCACTCCTCATCCATGCCCTGGCAGCCACAGGGGTTCTCCTACCCCCTCCTGGGCTCCCCACACCAGCACTAGTAGAAGTCCTCCTCCTCAGCCTTCTCCGCAGGCTGCTGGTTCTGAATCTGCTGCTGCTGCCTGTAGAGCTCAGCCACCTGCAGCCAAGAGAGAGGGATGGAAGCTGCCAACCCTGCCCCATCCAGTGCCAGCTACATGGCTTGGAGAAGGAGGCAGGCCTAACTCAGACATTTCATCCATTGCTACCTTCACATATGGGAAGATGTTCATCTGGAACCGTGCCCATCGACTCACCAGAGAAGCTCAGCCAGCTCCTGCTGCCCCCAGAGACAAGGCCAGTAACAACCTATAGGCCCATGCCAAGCTGAGCGATGTGTCCTGCTGGTGGGAGGAACAGCCCCATGCCTGCAGTGAGGAGAGCTCAGCACTGGCATAGCAGCCTGGCCATAGGAGGGATTTAGCCAGGATGCTGGGATCAGCACACTGACTGGGCTAAAGTGCTGTAAGGGCATCAGCTTAGCATCTTGGAAAGAGCCCCTTAGTGCCATGCTGGAGCAGTATAGCCAACACTGAGGGGCTCATGCCCCTTACTGTACACCTGCGCTCCCTGTAGCGAAGCACCCCTAGCACAGTGTCAGTCAACACTGCATAGTGAGCAATTGCTGTTGTGCCCAGCCTTTGTCCCGGAGGTCACCCCCTGGCACTGCTTGTGAAGGAAAGGGTGATGGGCATCCTCCTTGTGTGTGCCATCTGCATACCAGGCTAGAGCTTCCCTGGGCACAGGCCTCTGGCACTAGTTCCCCGCAAAGCAGCAGCCTCACATCCAGCTGAGGAGACAGGAAGGTGCTCTGCAGACTTAAGCCGTTTGTCCCACCCCTGCCCCATGTGCTACCTGGGAACTGGTGGTGGCTTCCTCAGGCTTCTTGTCATCACGCACACGCAGGAACCGGGGAAAGCGCAGGGAGATGCCTTTCTCCTCATCCACCTGAGGGCCAGAAAGGGTCTGAGAGACATGAATGGGGCCAACTGGGCACCTGGGGGAAGGTTGGGAGGGTGTGCCCAAGCTGTGAGGGAAAAGGTAGAGCCCAGGGTCACAGGGGTGCTGTGAACTGACTGGGCCAGCAGCCCCGGATTAATGATGAGGGGTTCCACTCCTCCCAGTGCAGGGACAGCAGCCCCAGATGGTCCCATACTGCAGGCTGATGGCAGGTTCTGCCCCAGACTCACCAGGCCTATAGCTGCCTTGTGCACAGGCGAGATGGACAGGTCAGCACACTTCACTTCCCACACCTGCACAGCTGCCAGCCAGTGGTTCGGCTCAGTGCTGCTGTCCCAGCGGTAATAGGGCCGTGGCTTCTCTAGCACATGGTCCTGCCACAGTAAAAAGGGAAGGGTTACAGGCCCAGCTGTTTGTCAGAGGTGCACATCTAACTCCAGGCACACTCCAAAACAGCTGCTTCACAACTGCAAGAGAGCTTGTGCCCTGGGAGCCAGGAGTCTTGGGTTTTAGCCCCAGCTCTGGGAGGGGAGTGGGGTCTGATGGTTAGAGCAGGGGGCTGGGAACCAGAAGTGGGTTCCACCCAGGGCTCTGCCACTGATTGGTTAAGTGCCTCTGGACAAGTCACTGCATGCAGAGAGGTTAAAGAGCTTCCCAGAGCCTGGGGGTTACCTCTAGCAACCAGCAGGGGGTTCTGAGAAGCAGGCTCAGGGCAGGGAGCCAGGGCTCAAGAGAGCAATGTTCATGCCCCTCAAGAGCACCCAGCAGCTGGGCTGAGCTAGCAATGGGGCAGCTCCCTGTGAACAGCCCTGCAAGCTAGCTCTGGGCAAAGCCTCCTACCTTCAGGAAGCTGTAATGCTTTTCCAGGCTCTCCTCTGTGAAGCCAGTCCCAATCTGGTGGAGAGAGCAGGGGGTCACTGTTATAACAGCCCTCCCCAACAACCTGGCCTGCTCACTCCCACCACTGCCCCATCTCACTTCACCCCGCCCGCCCCCAAGCCTGCTCACCCCACCACACATGACCCCCCTGTGCCAAGGCTGCTCCACCCCTGCGCATGACCCTCCTCCCCCGAGCCTGCTCACCCCTGCAACCCCACTGCACACAACCCCTCTCCGCCAAAGCTGCTCACCACTGCCCCCTGCACGACCCCACACTCATTCCCCCTCAGCATGCTCACTTGCACCTCCTGCACAACCCCCCGCTCCAAGCCCACTCACCCCCGGCCTGCTCACCTCCACTCCCACCTCCCAGCCCCAGCATGCTCCTGCTCACCCTTACTCTCCCTGGCATACCCACCTCTCCCACTCTTGGTCCACTGAGGTTTCCCCCCCGCCATGAGAGCCATTCTCTTCCCTCTAGCCTGTTCCACTGCCCTCAGATGGGCCTGACACACTGCACCCAACAGCCATCCCCTTAACCCAGGGAGGGAGCTGCTTTCCTTCCCCTGCTCCAGCCCACAGGCAACAGCTCAGAAGGGGGACACTAGAGAGGGCAGGGCTGCTCTCCATTCTCACAAAGAGTGCATAGTGTAATCCCAAATCACAGCCCCATCCATGGGGCACAGAACAGCATGGGAGCCCAACTCCCAGGGGCCCCTGTGGCAATCCCAGCCTGAAGTCTCCCAGCCCTGTGCGAAGAGCCCACGCTCCCTACCTTGCAGATGCTCTGGTATTCCTCACTCTCCTCATCATAGCAGGCCAGCAGGAAGCCACCATACATGCCTACTCGCTTGCCCTTGCCCAGATAGGCACCAATCACCACCAAGTCCAGAGTGTCACCAACACCTTCCAGGTAATCCTTCTTCAGCTGCAACAGGAGAGCCAGCCTCAGCAACAGCATATGTGGGACACAGGGCCTTTCTCCTCTAAGGGCTGCCTGCTCCAATCCAGCCACAGGTGGGGGGGACTGGCTGGTTCAAAAGGGTGGAGAACGGAATTCTCCTCCAGGGGTCAACAGCTCCCACGCAGCCCCAGGGCAGCAGCATAATGCAAAGCCACTTCCATGCAATGATAGTTTGCTGTCCCCGTGTCATGGGAGAGGGAGCTCTGGCTGGAGCAAGTGCAACTGAAGGAGGCAGGATGTGGATCTCTCAGTTGATGCCAACCTGTGTCCCCAGAGCTGGGGCTCCTTGCCCTGCCGCCATTGTCCTAGATGGATGTGCCTTGGCACCAGGCAGCATCCAGGGGCCCAGAATATGGTTAGCTGCCTCCAACCCACTCCGACGCCTCTCCCCACTGCCAAGTCAGAGCAACAGCCCCCCCCACCCCACCTCCACATCGTGGGATAGCCTGTCCCCTTCCCACTGCCAGAGCTTCTTGGTGTCCCCCTCCCCATCTGGAACAGCATGTCGCCTCCCCAGTGCCAGAAACCCCAGTGGAGTAGCAATAGAGGGGTGGTGGCTGAGTGGTTAAGGTGCTGAGTTGCACTCAATCTCACTCTGAAAGGCCACCTCCAGTTCACCCAGCTGCAAAATGGGTGCCTGATCCATTGGGCTAGGGTTGCCTATGGTGGTCAGATATGATGTTGGCCACATCACTCACTTGTGTGCCACTGGCTGAGAAACTGACCTGCCTTAATAGCATCAGCCTAATGAGCCCTTCTTCAGCTGGACGGGGTGGGGGAGGTGTGTCAATGAGTGGAAGGACCAGAGGCTCAGCTCTAATTACTCCTAGATTGACAAGCTCAGCAAGAGACTAGGAGGTGACCAGCAGGGATAAGTGTGGGTTCTGGAAGAAGCTTCTCTTGCTCTCTTCCGGGAACTTACTATGGAAAAGACAGAGCCTGAAAAGGTCGTTCACCACAGGTTGGCTGGGCTCAGGGCTGACCAAAATGGGCTCCACTTGAGCCTTCCTCTCTCTGTGTTACACTAACAGCTTCCTGTGCTGTGTGCCACTGACTTGACCACCAGCGAAGTGGGACATGTGGTCCCCACTCCACCAGCAAGGCTCTCACCTTCAGCCACTTGTGGGATCTCTTGGCGATCTCGTACGTGGCATCCACCTCCAGGGTCTTGACCATGAGGCCCTCGCAGGAGTCTGCGAGAGAGGCTGGTTACCAAGGCCTGGCAGGCAGAGTGGCATGCCCCATCTCCCCTCACCCATTGCCAGTGCTTAATCCATTCTCCCTAACAGGCGGGGCAGTGCATCCCCACCCCCTACAGCTCACCTTTGATGGACTGGTCAAGAAATTCAGAGATCTCATCCAGGCTGCAGGTATCCATGGAGGTGGCAAACAGGAACTCCCCCTCCGTCTCCACAAAAGACTCGTGCAGCAGCTGACGGCGCCTGGAGAATGGCTCCTTCACTAGGGACTGCAGGGACAGAGGGGCACCGTACTCGGTCACAGGCAAGTGAGGGGACATAAGGGATGGAGCAGATAGCATGTGGGGGGTTGCAGTGAGGTGCAGACAGTAGGGGTGAGGCCAAGGGGTTAGGGAGCAGAGGCAGGACACTCACCTCCCCATTGAGGTACAGAATGTCGAAGGCATACAGACACACCTGCACTTTGATCTCAGCAGCTTCCACGTCCTGAGGAAACAGCCAGCAGCAGGGGTTACTGCCCTGCTTTGTCCTCCCCATGAGCCCTGCTCTCTTCCCCGCCCACTCTGTGCCACCAGCCCCACTCTCCTCCCCGCTTCACCTGCCCACCCAGGGACCAGCCCCACACCCCTCTCCGCAGGAACTGCCCCATACCTTGCGCTTCCGCGTGGTCAGGACCTGGAAGGGTTGAATCTGCCTCTTCTCAGGGTCCCAGGCCACGGCCTCAGCATCCAGGATACACGACCGCACACTGCTCTTCTTCACCTGCACAGGGAGGTGTCAATGCGTGGAAGGACAGAGGCTGGCTCACGGTGCCAACAGCACGACAGCCCCCAGCCTGTATCCCTGCCCCACCTCCTTCCGTTTCCTGCTGCTGGGGGGGGATGGGGGGAGGAACACAACACCTACCCCTTAAGTGTTCCTGCCTGTTGGCACCCCCCAGCACTGTATGTCTCCACTCCCTTACCTTGGGGATGCGGCTGATGATGTCAGGGTATTTGGAAGTGTTGTCCTCCTGGTTGCGACTGTAGATGTGCACATCCCCATTCTCCAGAATGTGGATCTGGGCAGGGGAGGGGGCACAATGAGACATAGTGGAGGCTGTGGAGGGAGGGGGGGGGTCCCCCCATGGTTTCTGGGTATGGCATGGTTACCTGGGCTCGCTCTCCGTCATACTTGTACTCGCAGGTGAAGGCAGCCTCCTCAAAGCGCTTCAGCACCTCCCCAATGCCCTTGGTGGGCTGGGCCAGCATAGGCTTCAGCGGGATCCCTAGGGAGGCCATGCACTGGGGCATCAGGATCAGCAGCACGTGGATGGCAGCAGCATCCAGGGGCCGTGGCCAAGAGCTGGACCCCCTGCACCAGGCACTGCACACACATCACAGGATGGGCACTGCCCCACAGCACAGTGTCTGACCCCGCCCCCTCTCTCCCCATTCCAGGTGGGCCCTGCAGACAAACATCACAGCACTGGGCACTGCCCCACAGCAGTCTGTGCACATCCCCCCATGCCAGGTGGGCCCTGCACATACACATCACGCCAGGCCCTGCCCCACAGCACAGTAGGTCTGTCCTGCTCCCCCACAGCACAACACTGGGCACTTCCCCACATCAGTCTGTCTGACTCACCCCCCACATGCCAACTGCGTGCTGCCCCAGAGTACACACTGACTCTGACCCAGCCCCTCCCCATCATAGCGTCTGGCCTTGCCCCACAGTACAATTGAAACAGGCCCATTACACAGAAGGAGGGGTGCAGATGGGAAGGGGGGGGCTATGCCATGGTGCAGGAGGCCATGCAGGTGCAGGAGGTGCTAGGTGGGGGCCTCTGGTGCCAGGGAGCTGACGGTACCTGGGGTGATCTTGCAGTGCTGCGGCAGGCTCTCCACTCCATGCTCCAGCAGGATGGGAACTATGATGTCATAGCTAGGCAACTCACTGAAACACAAACACAGATGAGGCCTCCTGCCAGTCTCCAATGCGCTCACTCCCCGCACTCTGTCCCATGGGGAAGCACCAGGACCTCACACAGCTCCAGCCCCCCGGAGCTGGGGTCAACAGAGCTCTCTGGATGGCTGGGTGATGGTGCTTCTGAGACAACTTCCCGTATCTCACCCACTGCCCTTGGACACCACTGAGAGACAGCCCTGAATTGTGACAGCCCGGGGCAGCCCTTCTGGGGTAGGCCACCAGGCTCATGCATCTCTGAAGACTCCCTGCTTTGTCGTTCTCTCTCCTGGAGCATCACAGAGAATGCACCCTAGAGCAGTGGTTCTCAAACATTTGTACTGGTGACCCCTTCCACATAGCAAGCCTCTGAGTGCGACCCCCCTTACAAATTAAAAACATTTTCATATATTTAACACCATTATAAATGCTGGAGGGCAAGTGGGGTTTGGGGTGGAGGCTGACCGCTCACGACCCCGCATATAATAACCTCACAATCCCCTGAGGGGTCCCAACCCCCAGTTTGAGAACCCCTGTCCTAGAGCCAGCATCAGTTGGAGCTGTTCAGTTATTTCCCTTGGGGTTACAGACGCTGTGCACTCCCCTCCCTAGGGCAAGGAGCATTCTTCCCAATCAGCAGGGCATTGACACTGCCTTCCAGAAGGAGGATGGAAACCACCACACAGCCATTCAAACATGTCACATCACACTGGGAGCCAGGCTCTGTGCTGCAGAGCAAGGTGAGAATGCTAACTCCTGGTAATCAGGCTAGCTGGGGACCAATTTATCTGTGCTCCCCTGACAGCCAGGAAGCAAGCTCGAGTGCAAGTCATTCTGCATGGAGAAAGAGAAAACAAGAGAAAGTGAACAGCAGAGCCCAGGTTTGTTTGTGGAAGCAACTACCCGCAATGCAAAGGCATCCAGAGCGGTCAGTCAGCACACCAAGGAACCACTTTGCAGAAGTACTGCATGCCACTCAAAGCAGCCAGGTAACAAACACAAACTACACTGCAAGACAGGTGCAAGGGAGAAGGCTATGGAGCAGGGCTCACCATGGGGTTCCTCTGAATGGATAAAATGAGGTTCCAGTTGGTACCACAGGAGAATGAACACACAGCAGCACTGGAGTAGAGCGTAACCTCTCAACAGTGAGTGGATTCAAGTCCACAACAGGGTGCGTTTCATATATCAAGCTCACAATGAGCCCCTTTGACAAAGCAGCACTGGTCTCCCCTCACAAGGACAGACGCACTGGGAGATGGTGAAAGAGCCACAGGAGAGAGCAGTTTGCACATACAGATGATCAAAGTGGTGCCTGAGCTGCCAATTACACAGGAGCTAAAGGTATTCTAAAAGGAGCTGGGAGCACGATGCAGAAGGATACAATCCCTCCCCAGAGAGAGCCCCATGTGCAGCCACGCACCCCTCAGCACTGAAAGCCAGAGGAGATGGTGCACTTAGCGCTTCTGGAGGAATTCGGACACCAGTTGGCACTCCCTGGAACAGACCCTACCAGCCAAGGATGTGTGTGGATCCCATGCCCATCACCCGCCAGCTAGCACTACCCCAGGAAGAGCCCAGCTTCCAGGAGGGATTCAAAGGAATTTGTCAGCCCAAGGCAATACAGAGATGGAAGAATGCTGCTCTTTGGGCACTGCCTCTGCCCTGGGGAACCAGCCGGCAGGGATCAGGGCAGGGTGGCAGCATGTGGTGATCTTGGGAAGAAGGGGGGACTGATCCTTAGCATGAGCCCTGAGACGACAGACCTTACACAGCACTGCAAGGGCAGGAGGACATTGCCCTGCTACAGCCCCCACACCAACAATGCTGGAGATACAGACTAGCTCTCCAGGCAAGGCCATGCTGACTACTCAATGCCTCAAGAGCAGCAGAACCCCCAGACAGCCAGACTCCCAGCCCACCCTGCATCCCATCCCCAGGGCATGATGCCCAGCCCCTATCCCCACCTCTGGGAGGTCCTGAAGCCGGAGATGGAAGGCTGGGAGTCTTGCTGGTCATGCTCTGGCAGCTGCCCTAGCATAAAGGACTCTGCGTGGCTGTGGCTCTGCCCCCACCCTGGTATGGGCAAAGGCAGCACTCACCAGAAGGTCTGCTTGAGGATCTGGGTCTGCTCCTCCAGCCAGGCTTTGCGTGCCTCTGCAGATTTGCCCTGGCCAGCATCCAGCACCTCTGGAGGAAACCCTGCAAGAGAAATACACATCACTTCCCATTCACATACAACTCCCACCAGGGCACCCAGCCCCACAGCACCCTACCCCATGGACTCACCTTGTCCCGGGGGAGTAAGAGACACGGCATGGGCAATGGCTGACAGCACTGACTGCTCTGCCAGCCCAATCCGAAGCTTCCCGCCCAGGGACCTGGAATACACAAGGGAAGACAGAGAGCTATCATAAGGCTATGGGTCAGGATTGAGGAGCACTGGCTGAACTGGCAGGGGGGTGGAGGGGAGCTGAGAGCTGGGATAGCAGTGGGCTATGGATGGGGATTGAGGACCCCAGCAGAGCTGGGCTCGGAGTGCGACGCCCAGGGCTGGGTCAGCAGGGGGCTGCAGGTGGGGATTGAGGGGCACCAGCAGAGCTGCAGGTGGGCAGAGCCCCGGGCTGGGATAGCAGCATGCTGCAAGTCAGGATTGAGAGGCAGCAGCAGAGCTGTGGGGAACTCAGGGCTGGACTGGAAGGTTCTGGCAGAGCCATGGCAGAGCAGGAGAGCAGCTCTGGCTGGAGGAGTAGCATGGTGATACTGACACAGGCCTTGCCAGGCCCTGGGATGCAGGAGGGATAGCATGACTCACCGAGTGATGTAGCGAGCTTCCGACTGCCGGCAGGCCACAAACAGCCCTTTGATGATGTCGATCTTCTTGTTCATGGACTGTGGAGGGGGGGGCGGCGGGGGAGAAGGACAGACAGCCCAGCTGAGCCAAGCCCAGGCCAAACACACACTGGGCCAGGAGGGGGCTGCAGCATCCACCAGCCTGGCTGACTGCTGCATCCCCTGCCTTGTCTTCTGCTCCCATATGGTCTCCACTCCCATTGCCTGTGCCCCCAGGCCCTCCTCCCCAGGCCAACCTGGCTCCAGGCAGCAGCTTAGGCCCTTGGGGAAGGGCTGCATCACAAATGTAAACCCCCGCTCCCCGCACCACCCCTTCCATGGTTATTACAGGGGGCTGCAGGCCAACACTCTAGCATGGGAGTAATGGCGCAGAAAGCCCTGTCATCCTGAGGAGCCAGCCAAGAGGTGGCCATGCCAGCCCTAGAGCCAGAGGCCTTGACAGGGCCAGGAACACCTGGGGCACTTCTCCACCCCTCTTGGGGGCCAGCCTCTCTAGGCAGCCAGTAGCTGTGAAAAGCTTGAGCACTCTGCATGCCCAGGGCTGAACTGGCTACAGCCCTGCCAGAGGGACGCGGAGCCAGGTCAGACAGGGCCAAGCCCACCAGCTCCACCTATGCGAGCAGCCCCATCCCACTCACAGCACTGCCTGTCATCCTGGCAATCTCTTGTAGCTTGCTGAAGACCCCGGCAGCACTCAGCTTGGGTGGCGTGAACATGGTGCGCTGGTTGCTGCGGCTGCTCTCAGCTACTAAGCCCAGATCCCCCTTCTCCTGGGCCTCGGCTTTGATCTGATCCAGCTGGCGGCCTGCAGGCAACAGGGAAGGAGGGAGGTTCCCAAGCTGGCAGCTTACCCAGCATACCAGTGCCCCCAGGACATGGCTGGCCTGACCAGCTTCCCCCACCCCTTTGCCATTTCCCAAACAAGAGGGCCTGCTGCTCAGTGCAAGTCAGGGTGCCTAGGCACCAGGGAGGGGCACATCAGCTATTGCACTGTGAGCCTTAGGGCCCAGATCCCCCCACTGCTGGGGGCTGAAGGCTATTCCCTTCTGGGTGGGCCCGAAGGGGGCAATGGCCAGACCCTGGCTAGGCAGGCAGTGCTAGGAGATGGGGGCAGTCTCTTGGGGCCAGCCCCCACATTTGAGGTGGCAGCTTGGCCTGTCCAGATTGCAAATACAGCAGGGATTTCTCACCCAGGCTGTGACACCCCAAACCTGTTACACACTCCAGTGTCTCTCCCAACACTCAAGTCAGTGCACCTGCAACCACAGTGCTGCCTGTGCATGTACCAGTGCATGCTGGGAAAATCTGGGCAGCTCAGCCCTAGTACCCCAAGGGGAGACTGAGCCTGAAGACACACAGAGACCAGCACCTGGAGTCATGCACTCTGGGAGGGGGAATGCTCACTAGCACAGGGAGACAACCTTGGCCCTCGGACGCTATCGGCTACTGTGGTAGCTCAAAGTGGGCACACCCTATGCCAGCACCACCATGCCTATAAGTGGGTAGAAAGCCAAGGTCCCACTGCCCGGGAGCCACACACCCGACACCCAGAGTCAGCAGGGATGAAGGCCATAGCATAGCCAGGAGCCTCCTGCCTGGTCCCTACCCGTTGCCTGTGCAACAGCCTTCATGAGGATGGTCTCGCCGATGCCCAGCTCCAGCCCCTTGTAGGCAGGGCCCAGGCGGTTCAGACAGAGGTAGATGCAGGGCAGAATGTCAGATGGTGACAGGGCGATCACTGAGCGGAAGAGGTTGCTCAGGGTCTCAATGTTCTTCAGCCTGGAACACACACACAGAATGAGGAAAGGGCATCACCCACCGCTAACGCAACCTAGCAGTCCAGGCGCAAGCAGCACACAGGGCCTTACCGGGCAGACACCTCCTCGATCCGCTCAAAGGACCGAGCCACAGCCAGGTAGGGGACCCTGCAGAGACAGACACAGGTCTGTCAGAAACACCACCCCAGCACATTTCCTCTCCCTGTGACCACGGGCTAGTGGGGAGAGCAGAGTGGCAGGAGCCACGACTCCTGGGTTCTATTCCTGACCCTGGCAGGGGAATGGGTTCTAGTGGTTGGAGCAGGGGCAGCTGGGAGCCAGGACTCCTGGGTTCTATTGCCTGCTCTCCTGCCAGCTCACTGCATGTTCCTAGGCCCATCACCTAGTCCTGCAGCCCCCAAGGAACTTGCTGTATCTTCTACTGCAAGTATAGCACTGAAACTCAGAGCCTTGGGCCAGGCCAACAGACTTGAGGCTCCACACCCAAGACTCACACTGCAGCTCTGTCTGCCCTAGGGAATCTCACATATGAATCCCCAGGGCAGCCCAACCCCCCCTGCCCCATCACTCCTCAATGAAGCTTTTTAGGCCAGGTGCTTTCCCCCACTGCCAGTGCAGAACAACCTGCTGCTCTTCTGGGACCAGATGTGGCACAAAGGAGAATAGTGACAGCACTGTGATATGAAGAGAGCCCTGATAGCAGGGGAAGCACCCTGGTATGTACCTCCCATTACATCCTTCCTTTCCCCACCCCTGCCCCCACATGGAGTAGGGCTTGCAGGCTCCATAAGGGAGCACTGCCCTCTTCATGGCCCCCTCACCTCTGACCATGCCCCCAGCAGGCGTCCTGGACAGGGTGGTAGCTGCTCTTCGAAGGATTGTACTCCACGGGGTCCAGTGGCACAACTGGCTTGGAGAAACTGGAGGGATCACAAAGCCAAAGAGAGATAGGAAGCCACCAAGTCCAGTACACAGGCCCCACTGCACTAGTGTTTCTGGGAGTCTCCCAACAATTTGCTTGCACTAGCACCCCCAGCGAGGGGAGCCCAGCACAGGTAGCAACAGGCACCATTATCGCATGGATGAGACAGGCACCCAGGTGCACCAATGCACCCATGGGAGAAGCTGCAGCGTCACAGGACGCTCTGTGTGCGCATAGGCCTGGGTGCAGCCCAGGGCGTATGTTGGCTGGGATGCGCTGCCCTTGCAGGAACTGTACCTCACAGGGGGGAGGACGTAAACTGATGCTGCCTCCTGCCACCCCCAAAAAGGGCCATGCTTGCCTGGGAGTGGCTGCCGCCCTCGCTAGGAGTGCAGTCCCACATAGGTACTGGCCAACAGCGTGTTTGTTCCCCCACTGCGTGGGTGGGGTGTAGCGCCAGGCACAGGAGATGCTCCATGTCCACAGCTCCCTACCTGCCAGCTGTGCCATCACTCCCATTGCTGCTCACTGTGGCTGAGCCAGTTGGGGGAGGTGGTATCTCCACTGCTGCACGTTCATCTGCCTTCCCTGCCTTTGCCTCTGGCACCTTCTTGGGGGCTATGTGGGATGTAAAGGGCCACACAGCACTTTATTCATTGGGGAAGAGCAGGCCCACCTGCCTGCAAGATACCCACAGGGGAGCCCCACTGCCTTTAAAGCTAGGCCCCCCTCCCCAGGATCAGCACACATCAGCTCTCCACACCCATCTCCAGATCCACCCAGCTCCCATGCCCTTCCCCCAGATCCACCCATTCTGGGGGCCAGGATGGCTTTCTGTCCCCTCCCTGGGTCTGTCCGTCCTGGGCCAGGACTGTTCTCCCACCTATTGGGAGGTGACCCTCCACCTGAGCGCAGCTCTGCTCTGGAGAGTGCCAAGAACAGTGGCGCTGAGCCTTGCTGGCCACATTTACGAGGTGGTTTCCTACATGGCAGCTCCAGATCGGAGAGTTCAGTTGGGGACAGTCTGACCCCACACACAAGCGATGGATTATGCCTCATGCTAGAAAGCGGCTCCCCACGCCCAGCCCCCACCCCAGCCCAGAGGTCCCTGAACCAGCGGGGCTACACTGCCCCACACTCACCAAAGAAGCTGGAGATGGCTCTGCTGGGCTTGGGTGGCTCAGGCTTCTCCTGGGCTCCCCCTCCAGCGCAGTCCTCTACTCCCTTGTTCACAGCCCCCTCCTCCAAAGTGCCATTAACTTCAGCCAGTTCTATCTCCGAATGCTGACCTTTCACCTCTTGCATTTCCATGGCTGCTTCTTCCTTTACTTCCCTGCCTGCCTCATCTCCTGAGCCTGCAGCAGAACAGAAGCCCACAGCCGATCAGGCACACAGGGTGCAGGGAGGGACCCCATACTTAGGCACCTGACTGATCCATGCAGTTGGGGATGAGGGGTGAGAGCCAGTCCCAGAGGATGGGTTCTACAACAGTGGTTCTCAACCAGGGATACACATACCCCTGGGAGTATGCAGAGGTCTTCCAGGGAATACATCAACTCATCTGGATATTTGCCTAGTTTCACAACAGGCTACATAGAAAGCACAAGCAAAGTTGGTACTAAAATTTCATACAATGATTTGTTTATACTTCTCTATATACTATACATTGAAATGTAAGTACAATGTTTGTATTCCAATTGATTTATTTTATAATTATATGGTAAAACTGAGAAAGTAAGCCATTTTCCAGTAATAGTGCGCTGGGACACTTTTGTATTTCTATGTCTGATTTTGTAAGTAAATAGTTTTTAAGTGAGGTGAAACTTGGGGGTACACAAGACAAATCAGACTCCTGAGAGGGGTATAGTAGTCTGGAAAAGTTGGGAGTCACTGCTCTACACAGGATGCCTACAGCAAGCTCACTGCTGCCACCTCCTGGTTGCAGGTATGGTAGTGCAATACAGGCCCCTGCGTCGGGGGAGTACTCAGGTCTTGAGCAGCCCCGGGAAAAGGCCACGCAAATGAGCCCCCAGCCAGGACACACAGATCCCCTTGAGGATGTCACTCGGGAAGCAGCAGGAGATATCCAGAGAAGGGAAGCCCAAGATGCTGCATTCCCAGAGCAACTGCTGGCACACTCTTACCTTGCTCTTCCCGGCATCTCTTGGCACTCGGCTCCTCATGCCTGTTGTTTTCCCTGCTAGTTGGCAGCTCTATTTTGCGTTTGGGGATCTGCTTGCGAGCTGAGGAGCAGAGATTAGAGTCAGCCTCCTGCAAACTACTGGGAGGGGTCTCTGGAGCCAGCCCCGAGTCTTTGGATCGGGACAAGTTGTGGGAAAAGGAGGGGTGCGGAGTCCAGAGGTGCACATGTGCCAGGGTGCAGAAGCAGGAGCAGCACTGGGTTACAGAGAGCATGCCAGGCCAGCACAGTCACCTACAGCGCCCAATGAGGCCAAACTCATCCAGAGGCCCCTCTAGCTTTAGGTGCCCTGCCTGACCCTCAACTCTCCAGCTGACTTCAGTGGAGCTTGGGTGCTTAGCCCCTCTATGAGAATGAGGCATAGCTAGGTACCCAAGATCAGGCCCCTTCTGAACGCTGAGGCCTGAGTGACTTGGTGGGCAGAGGGAATGTGGCAGCCATAAACACAACTGTGCTGCAGAGAGGCACCGACACTGTTTCACTCTACATTGTTCTACCAGCTCCAACCTTCCCCAAGACTTAGAGTTCAGAAAGTCAGAAGCCCAAGCCAGCAGAAAGCCAAAAGGAAGGGAGAGCAGCAACCAGAAAAACATCTTCTGTAGCCCAGGACCCCAACACATGGGCAGGTCTCTGTCAGGGCCCAAGGGAGAAAAGGCAAACGAACAGCGTGGATGGGATTTAACGAGGAGAGATCAACAAAGCATGGCCCAAGGAGAGCACAACATATTAACTGCTGGCAATTACATTGTTCATAGCCTTTGAAGAGCAAGCAAAACACAGATATTGGTTAGACTGATTTGCTGGGAACAACACAGGGCAGGCAGGGATCACGTGCAGCCTGGAAAAACACTGGTCAGATGGGCGAGAGATGCACGTCTCTGTGCAAGAAAAGCAATGGCTGGAGAGCTGGGAGCCTGATTGCATGGGGCCTGAGACACCAGCTCAGGAACCCTGACAATGGAAAAAAGGGCCTGGTAGCCGGGTGATCCATCCTAAAATGGGCTGAACTATGGAGGCCCACTCTGGGAGAGTGCAGGTAGAGGCCTGCCACTCGGAAAGGGTGCCCAAGGAGAGAGTGAGGGCATGATCACATCCGGGCAGGGTCCTTACCGGTCCTGCGTCTGGGGATGCCAGCATGGCCGATGGCAGGGGAGTCAGAAAGGGCCGGGCTGTCTCCAGCGGAGTGGCTACTGCTTGGTGAGGGGCTATCCGCAGAGATATCAGACTGAGGAGTTTGCATAGGCTCCTGAAAGACAATCCCCCAAGAGTGCTACAGGCAGGAAAGAGACATGGAGCACAAACCACAGCCCACCTGGCTGTATCACTAGCACTGGGCAAGGTGGGGTGGGAGCAGCACTCAGCCCCAAGAGAGGGGCCAGCATGGGCCCTTTCAGCAGGTTCCTGGAAGAAAGTCGGGCAGGGGTTCCAAGGAGGCTTGTGAGGGATACAGGGGGCAAAACAGCCATCTTCAGGAGAGCTCCAAGTGGAAGGAGGGTGCGCACACAGGCAGGTCTCTGTAGCAGCACACAGGACACTGTACTATATACACCTCTCCAACCAGCAGAAGGCACTCTGCCCAGGACTCACTACAGGACTAGCATTGGGGGCACATACAAGGGGGAGCCCAAGGCCTCACTGGAGTGAAGGGCACCAAGGCGAGGCATGGAGGAGGCACTGGGCTGGTGCAGGCCGAGCGAAGGGCAACATGGGGCAGTCTACACTCCAGTTGGTGCTGGGGGGATGCAGGATCCCAGGCTGGCAACATGGGGGTTCCGGGGGAGAGATAGGGGGTGCGCAGAGGATACCTGCTTGCTGCTGGCTCTCTCTAAGCTTCTGTCCTGTATGGGATCCATCTCTGCTCGGGCTGTCAGCACAGCCTCCTCCTCGTCACTGTCGCTCTCCAAGACCCGGCGTAGGGGCCTCTTGGCAGCGGATTTCACTGGGGAGTCCACGCAGAGGCTCAGGCCATTTCTCTGCATCACAGCTGCCTCTGACAGCCTGTAACGAAGCTGTGGGTCAGAGAGGATGGCCCTGGGACCAACGCCAGTGAGACCTTGCCCCAACTGTCCCCCATGGTGCGTAATGGAGCCCGGCAGTAACTCACTGGCTGGTTGAGTCCTCCTCTGCTGGCAGTCCAATCTTCTCCTCCTCTTTCACAGCCTTCATGGGCTGGAAAAATGACCTGACCAAAGCAACGACAGAAATGCCTGACTAACACCCCGCATGGGTAGACTAGACAGACTCTTGAGGAAAGGAAATCCCTTTAGCCCAGCACAGGGGTCCATCAAGGCTCCCACTGGTCACCTGATATATTTAGTCATCCAGGCAACAAGCTGCAGTACAATGAGAAAGCCCTGCATTGGCAGCCCCAGGCTCTCTAACTGCATGGAGGTCCAACAGAAGGGCCTGGAGTGCTCCAGCAATACCCAGAACAACTGCTGCATTGCCCCATCCGTGGGCTCACTGCATCATCCCACACATGCAGAGAGGCAGCTCTAGTCTATGCTTCACTTAGCTGCAAGCCGTGTTATAACCTTGCAGGGGGCACATGTGGCCAGAGCTCCATGGAGCAGGAAGTCTCTGCAGGGCCATCCTGCAGGGCAGGCGCTCTGAGACACTCAGGTACTTGTGCTCACAGCGCTGAGCACAGGCTAACGGCAAGAGAGATAGGCCAGGAGACCCAGGGACCAGCCTCAGCTCTGAAAGGCAACGCACCAAACAGTGCGGGCAGGGCCTGTGCCTTCCACAGTGGGCTGAGACACGCCACTGGGGGCAGGGAAGCTCAGGCGGGCTCTGCTGCCACAGAGATGGAGGCACAAGGGCAGGGGGCTGGCAAGGAACAACCAGCCTCTCCCATCCCCTGCTCCCTCACCACTCCCCTGTGGGGCAGCAAGGGGGTGCCGAGGCTCCAGCCCCCTGGGGGCATTACTTACGTGATGGGGCGCTGCATTGTGGGGGGTGGGGGGGAGCTGTCGCTGCAGGCCAGGCAAATGCAAAGCCCTTCTGGCACGTCAGCTGCTCTGGGACCTGTGAGCCAAACACCAGCGATCGCTCAGTGCCCCTCCACCATGGCGGCTCCAGCTGCAGGCAGAAAAGGGGACAGAGGTGAGAGGCCCCCGAGCTGGCCCAAGAACTGAACCTGGAGCAGAGCAGGGCAAGCATTAGTCTGCAGCACAGACAGGAAGGTGAAACCACCTGCCTAGGCACTGAGCCGAGTTCCCACTGCTCAGCCCAAGCCAGGGGCCAGGCCATGGAGCAGAGGGGGCAGCTGCCCCCTGGGAAGCACCAGGGTCATTGCTAGAGGCTGGATTCACTGGACCAGACTGGGAGTCGGCCTCGCAGGGGGGGGGGGCGTTTGGGGAGCAGGTGGCTGGACTGAGGGCCAGGTGTGGGCGCATGGCTGGAGGAGCAGGTGGCTGGAGGGGCGATGAGAGGGGAGGGGCAGCTGGCAGAGAGAAACGCAGGGGGCGTTGGAAGAGGGGAAGGGGCAGGTGAGCAGCAGCAGCCCCTTTTCCCGCCATTTCCGCCACACAGGGGCTGCGCGCGGTCGTTGGCCCCCAACGGTCTATCCCCAACAGTCCCCACTCCAGTGGCCGCGAGAAGGGGCGCGCGCGCGCGCGCGGCTACCTGCGGGTCTCGCGCCCAATTCCAACCCGGGGCTCGCGCCTCCCACCGCCCTTTCGCGGGGAAAATCCAACCCGTCGCGTTCCGACAGGCACCGAGCTCCTGACGTCACAACAGCCGACATGCGCTGCGCGCGCAATGCAAAAAACGAGCACGCTACGCCCGCTGGGAAATGTAGTCTTGGTAGCAGCAGACTCTCCGGGCTCGACGGGAAACATACCCAGGGGCATGCTAGGAAATTCAGACTCACTCCTGCTAATGTCTCACCTACCTCGGGGCATGCTGGGAAATGTAGCCTCACTCCTGCCATTGTCCAACCCCCACCCGGCCAATCCACAGCCTGCCCCCGCCCTGTTACCCCTGCCCCCACGCCCGGGGCACCCCCCCCATGGTGCCCTATGGCATCCCTGCCCCACCCTGCACGGCCCATTTACCCAGCTCCTGGAATCCCCGTGTTTTTGCCTGGGAACCCCTGAGCCACAGGGCTGCTCCCCTCCCGCTCTGCCCAGGGCTAGCGCCAGGCCAAGCCGCCTGCGCATGCTGCCCAGGGCAAAGGTCCAGTCCATTACTGTGTGGCTCTCCAGGCTCAGGCCCTCAGCGGGCACTGAAGGTGCCAGGGACTCTGCTGGCTCCTTCTTCCTGGGGGTGACAGAGCAGTGGCCTGTGTCACTGCCAGGACATGACCCTGCCACTGCCCCATGGCATGAATCAGTTGGCAGAGCTGACATCGAAATCAGCATCAGCACTGAGCAGTAGAGTTAGCACATCCTGGAGTGGAGCTGAGCGGGGCAGGTCACACCTCCCCTAGCTGAGTCGAGCCAGACTCTCCAGCTGCCCAGGCAGATGTCCCTACACTGGTTACATTATGGGCACTCTGAGATCTTTTCCACACACCTAGGCCGCTAGAGACAGACTTTTTCAAGCAATGAATACTGAGACTATGAGAAGAGCCAGCAGCTGGAGAGGGGTGGGGGCCTGGCACCAGTTGACTCAAGAGCCCTGGCACCACAGCAATGGGCACTAGGCTCGGCAGCCCCAGATTTGGCCCTGAAGGAAACTACAGAGCCATCAGAGCATGAGGGAATTGAGGGAGGAGCTGTAAGCCAGGAAGGGTCAAAAAGGAAAATATACGTTTATTGAATAAAGTATATTCTCTGTACAAAGACAGCGTCACATCGCATCATCCACAGACTCATCTCTGACAGCACAGATATCCCTAGAGCATCACACCTTGCATGGCACCACCCACCCACCTGCCTCTGCCAGCACAGACACCCCAGAGTGTCACACATGCCTCAAATATCGGGACTGTCCCTATAAAATCGGGACATCTACTGTCAGCACAGACAGTCCAGAGAGTCACAGCCCACATGGCACCATCTGCCCGCCTGCCTCTGCCAGCGCAGACACTCCAGAGCATCACACCCCACATGTCATCATCCGCTCACCCACCTCTACCAGCGCAGACACCCCAGAGTGTCACACCCCGCATGGTATCATCCGTTCACCCACCTCTACCAGCACAGACACTCCAGAGCGTCAGACCCCGCATGCTATCATCCACCCACCTGCCTCTGCCAGCACAGACACCCCAGAGCATCACACCCCATACGGCAGCATCCATCCACCCACCCACTTGTGCCAGTGGGCTCTGGGTGCTCTCAGCTATAGGCCAGCACTACCCATCCCACCATGGGTACACAGACACCTTGGGATCTCTACCCAGCCTGGGCTGCAGGTGCTCTGAGCTATGGGACAGCAGCACCCGCCACTTTCTCTTCTTTGTGAAAACAAGTCAAACAGGACCAACACCCAGGTATCCCGTCCATCCTGACGTCATCACGGGGCACCCCCATTGTGGCAATGGGTTGGCTTTTCCCCTGCTGTGTGAGCTGCAGATGTGCATCCGGCCCCGCACCAGTGCCTGGCCCCCTGACTTACACAGTAAGCACCCAGAGCAGCTGGGGTCCCTGCCCCCCGGCCCTAGCATGCGCCCAGCAGTGCTGCTTGGTTCCTGTGCAGCAGGCCAGGGTCGAAGAGCGCCAGCCCAGTGCGCAGTCGCGTGGCAAAGAGGTGGCGGCAGGGCAGCAGGCTGGAGGTGTAGATGGAGCAGGAGCAGCGCGTCAAGGCCTGATCCATGGCGAACTCGGACAGGCCATCGTGGAGCAGGTAGCCCTCGGCCGTCTCTTGGAAGCGGTAGCGGCCGTGCCGTGCAAAGCCCAGCTCCTCCTCGATCAGGCCAGCCGGCTCCGGTTTGCAGATGGCACGGTAGTGCGTGGCCAGCTCTCCCTCGTCCAGCTCATGGGCCTCGCTGCCCACCTCCATGGCCAGCAGGTCCAGCATGCACTGGGCCACAGTGGGCGAGGGGCTGAGGGCTGCCAGCAGCCGGCGCTGGTGCTGCTTGAGCAGCTCGCAGGCGTTGACGTTGCGGGCCGTCTCAAAGGCCCAGAACTGCACCCACATCTCACTGCGCGGCTGCCAATGGCGCTGGAAGTAGCGCACGAAGCGCTGGGGGAGAATGGCCTTCATCTCCTGCACCGCCTGCTGGTAGGCGGCCGGTGACTTGGCTGCAGCCAGCCGGCAGAGCAGGGGCCAGATGCGCTCGTCTTCGGCGGCACCCAGCTCCTGCGCCTTGCTGAAGAGCGTCTCAAGCACCTGGGAGCGGCAGATCTGCACGCGGGCATTGGGCAGCAGTTCCTTCACCGCCTCCAGGTGGGCGATCTCCACGCCCAGCGTGATGCACCGCACCTGCAGCTTGACCTCAGGCACGCTCTGCACCAGCGAGGCCAGCGTGAAGCGCAGCAGGTCGGGCGTCTCCCGCTGCGTGAGGCAGTAGGCCACCTCACGGCCGCGCCCCGCCCCGTCCACGCACAGCACCGAATACAGGTCAAACTCCTCGTTCAGCCCCACCATGCGGTCAAAGAACAACATGAGCGGGAAGCGCCGGCTCAGCGCCATCATGCGCGAGCTCAGGAAGAAGATGGTCTGGACGATGACCTTGTCCTCCATGAAGACCAGCTTGACCTTGGCGTTGGGGTCGCTGGCGAAGAGCCCGTCCAGCACGGTCAGCACGTCCAGCACCCCGTGGTCACGGCTCTTGCAGTAGGAGAGCAGGCGCCGCACGTCTGGCCCTCCCACAAACTGCTTGGAGATCTTGTTGGTGGTGCGCACCGGCAAGCACGAGTTGGCCATCAGGTAGCCCTTCTTGAAGTAGTAGGCAAACTCGATGGGGCACAGGGCGTGGTTGTGGGCCAGCTGGCACTCGGTGACGATGAGCCGGTCCTTCTTGGGGCTCATCTTCAGCACGATGCTGGCGCAGCAGCCCTTGTGCTGCCCCCTGTGGGCAGAGAGAGAGGCTGAGCAGGCTGAGACCCCACCACACGCCCCACCCATGGGCCAGGAGGCAGCTGTGGGAGCTGGCAGAGCAGGGCCTATGCCTGGCGGGGCCCAGTGCGGGGCTGCAGAGGGGCCTGGCCGGCATACACCTGTGTGCATGGAGCCTCCGCTAGCTTTAATAGGGGCCTGGCTCACCCGCTCGCTGCCCTGGGGTGAGGGCACCCCACTGCAGGTCTCCTGGAGAGACCCCAGAGCCACGCCAGCTGGAACTCAGCTATTGTGCTGGGAGGGGGGCTCCCAATTGGGGGGCTGAAGAGCCCAAGCAGGTTACCGCATGGAGAGGATGGGACAGAGGGACCCACAGCATCGATTGGGACAGAGACAGGTACCTCTGCTCCCCTCGCTCACGAGGCAGGAACCAGGACATGGGCAATGAGAGAGGCAGAAATCCCTCCCCCACAGTGCTATAGGCCTGGGGAACTCACTGCCACAAGGAAGCGCTGGGCCAGGGCTGAGCAGGGCTCAGAGACAGGCTGGGCCTTTGTCTGGATAACAAGAACATCCAGCATTACTAAGGCAGTGTGGCCTAATGGATAGAGCCCTGCACTGGGACACAGAAAAGCTGGGCTCCATTCCCAGCTCTGCCCGGTGTGTGCCCTTGGGCAAGTCCTGTCCTGTCTCTGTGCCTCAGTTTCCCCTCTGTACAGGGCTGTGAGCTCTGCGAGGGAAAGGACTAGATAAGAGCTGGGGACTGTTATTAATTATTAGATTCAGGATTAAAGCCCCCTGCAACGGGGCAGGGAGATAACCTACCTCCCAGCCAACCACAGATTGACAGGAGCCGGGGGGAGTTCCCTGGGGCAGGCTATGCCAGCACTCCCCTCTGCAGGGATTTGGGCAGCTCCCTTGGCAGCAGCGGGTGCTGCCACCCTCAGATATGGAACTAGGCAGCCTGGGGCTGAGCCAGTCTGGCAGTGCCAAGGGACGTAAGCTTTGCCCCATTGCAGCTTCACCCACATCAGACCGCGCTCCTGCCTAGGGTAACATGCACTGACAACAGCCACTCATCTGCCCCTTCAGCCACACACCTCTCAGCCCCAATGGGACATAGGAAAAGGCTAGAGAGGGATCCCGTGCCTGGAGTGCGGAGGCAGGGCCGCCCGGGGTGGGGGGGCAAGTGGGGCAATTTGCCCCAGGCCCCGGACCCCGCGGGGCCCCCACGAGAGTTTTTTGGGGCCCCTGGAGCGGGGTCCTTCACTCACTCCAGGGGCCCCAGAAAACTCTCGCGGGGCCCGGGCCCTCGGAGCTTCTTCCGCTCCCGGTCTTCGCCGGCGGGGGGGTCCTTACCGCCGAAGCGGGACCCGCCTCCGAAGTGCAGCCGGGTCTTTGGCGGTAATTCGGTGTCGGGGGCTCTTCCGTTCTGGGACCCGCGGCCAAATTACCGCCAAAGACCCAGCTGCACTTCGGCGGCGGGTCCCGCTTCGGCGGTAATTCGGCAGCGGGAGGCCCCTGCCACGGGTCTTCAGGGCACTTCGGCGGCGGGTCCCGGAGAGGAAGCACCCCCCGCCGCTGAATTGCCACCAAAATTGGGGCCCCCCGCCGCCGAAGACCCCCAGGTCCCCGGAATCCTCTGGGCGGCCCTATGTGGAGGCGCTTTATACAGGATTCCTTGCCTGGTATTGTGATGCAGCTGCCTCTGGGATGGGACATGAGTCACACTGAATCAACGCCCAACAGCTGAGATCAAGAAGAGGAGTCATACAGAGAACAGAAATGGGGGTTGTAGGGAGACAGACTAGCCATCTTAGAATTTCAACAGGTTCTCACCCCAGCTCTTAAGGGAACTCTCCATGCAATCGTTTGAACTACGAGCGAGGAAGACTCCAATTTTACATCTGGTCAGCCACTCAGCTCCCTTCAGCACAGGCCCCCTAGTGCTGCCCTGGGCATTGGGGCCAGCACTTACTGCCAGGGGACAGTGCCCTCATCTGAGTCCCACACCTCTCCTCACCCAACCCCCACTTCTTGCTCTCCACAGCACAGGCCCCCTAGCACCACTTGGGCATTGGGACCAGCACTAACTGCTGGGGAGAGCGCCCCGTCCTGAGACCCACACAGCAAGGGTATGGGCTCCAAGCCCTGGCCCAGTTAGACCCTGCTTTGCAGGTGGGCTCTGGTGGACACCACGATGCACAGGAGTCCCACGGGGGACATGGTACATGCCCAGTTTGGCACTGAACCATCCTGCATAGCTGTGTCCCTGTGCCTCCCCCAGCCCTTCTGCGTGTTCTGCCCCTCCACCGAACTGCCCACCCCCCATGCTCCGCCCACAGTGGGTCCTCACCCCTGGTCGGGCTTGCTGGAGCCCCGGAAGTCCTTGCAGACCAGGCGCACAGAGCTGTACTTGAGGGCCTCCACCACGTCAGGCCGTGGGGGCGCCGTTGCCCACTTGCACTTGCTGAGCGGCACCGAATTCTTGACGAAGAACAGGACCTTCCTGCGCTCGCACCAGGCGTCGAAGAAGGCGCTGAACTCCTCCCACGAGAAGAACTCCTTCTCCTGCAGCTCGTCCTCCTCCATCCCGCGGGGAGCCTGGGCCTGCTGGGGACAGCTGGGGTCAGCACCAGGACGGGCAGGGGACAGAGCTCAGTGCTGGAGACCCACAGCACAACAGGCACCCCTCAGACAGCCTCCTGACCAGGGACGGAGCAGAGGGGCACCCAGGAAAGGGCTCACAGCTGCACAGACTCAGCCCCCAAGCCCGCGTCCTCTGGGCTTGTGCCCCTGCTGTTCAGCCCAACCAGCGCTGCCCCCAAGTAACTGCTGTGACTCCCCAGCATCCACATCCCTCAGCCTCAGGGCAGCTCTGGTGTGACACTGAGGAAGAAAGGGGCAGGAGGGAGCTGGGGTATGTATCGAACCCCCACTGTGTATGGGTCACGTTCCCACGCAGCTTCACAAACCCCTCAGCCCGTGGGGCACCCCACACCAGCAGCCTGTTCTCACACATGCCTATTGTCTGTGTCTCACACACACACACACATTCAGCAGATTGACAGCTGGCTACGTGACAGCTCTCCGAGCGCAGCCATCCGTGGGCCCCCCGTCGAGTGGGCTCTGCAGGGACCAGCTCTCAGCCTGACACTAGTCTTCATTTTCATCAGCGATCAGGCAAGAAATACAAACTCCCAGCTGAGAAGAGCATTCATGGCTGGCCCACAGACCAGCCGAGCGGTAATTAGCGACGAGGCCAGGGCAGCCAGACTGGGCGAGCTGCACAGCTTGGTCAGCTGGGCCCATTCAAACAGAGTGTGTTCAATGCAGCCTGATGCAAGGTCACACCTCTAGGAACAAGGGATGCAGGTCACACTGACCATACAGGGTTTGGACCCTAGAAAGCAGGGATTTAGGGCATAGGGGACAAACACCTCAACAGGAACTCCTAAGGCAATGCTGTGGCAAGAAGGGCTAAAGTGACCTTTGGCTGGATAGGGAGGTAGGAGGCAGTTTTCCCTCTGGGTACGGCATTGGTGGGGCAGGTCCTGGACTCCTGCATGCTGTTCTGGTGTCCACGTTTATAAAGGATGTTGAATAATTGTTGAGGGTGCAGAGAAAAGCCGAAAAAACCCACCCCAAAAATGATTCGTGGGCTGGAGAAAATGCCTGCCAGGGAGATACAGAAAGAGCCCAGGCTGTTTAGCTGCTCAAGAAGAAGGTTGAAAGACGACTTGGTTACACGTCCCAGAGAGACAATCCCAGGTGCTGAAGGGCCCTTTACTGTAGCAGAGAAAAGACAGAACAAGAGTGACTGGTGGGAAGCTAAAGCCAGACCAATTCCCCCACACTACAAGAAGGATGTGGATAAATTGGAGAGAGTCCAGCGGAGGGCAACAAAAATGATTAGGGGGCTGGAGCACATGACTTATGAGGAGAGGCTGAGGGAACTGGGATTGTTTAGTCTGCAGAAGAGAAGAATGAGGGGGGATTTGATAGCTGCTTTCAACTACCTGAAAGGGGGTTCCAAAGAGGATGGATCTAGACTGTTCTCAGTGGTAGAAGATGACAGAACAAGGAGTAATGGTCTCAAGTTGCAGAGGGGGAGGTTTAGGTTGGAAATTAGGAAAAACTTTTTCACTAGTAGGGGGTGAAGAACTGGAATGGGTTACCTAGGGAGGTAGTGGAATCTCCTTCCTTAGAGGTTTTTAAGGTCAGGCTTGACAAAGCCCTGGCTGGGATGATTTAGTTGGGTTTGGTCCTGCTTTGAGCAGGGGGTTGGACTAGATGACCTCCTGAGGTCCCTTCCAACCCTGAGATTCTATGATTCTATGAATTCCAACCAGAAATAAGGCAGATGAGGGTGGCTTCCCCATCGCTCGCTGGATTTAGGTCCAGGCTGAACGCTCTTCTGGAAGCTGCGTTAGTCAGATACAAGTTATTGGGCCCAGCAGAGGAGGGTGACTGGCTGAACTCTCGGGCTGTGTTATACAGGAGGGCAGGTGACACTTGTCATTGTTTCCATAGGCTGAGCTCTGCGCTGATGGCGTCTCAGATTTTCTGAAACTAATCCCACCCCATGAGATTCCACAGAGAGACTAGCAGCTCTGGCAGTTTCACAGGCTGTACCAGCCAGGGCCGCCATTTCGCCGCTTGTGTGAAGTTTCTACGGTGCAGTGCTCTCAGGTACCCTACAGCCACTGCACGTCGTGGTGAACTTCCCATCCCCCCATGTCACAATCACACTGCCCCATTGTGTGTCACACTCCCATGTCATACACCCCCCATGTTTCACAGCCACAGCCTCCACTGTGTCATACACCTTGTCAGACACCCTGAGTCATACATGGGGTCCCAATTGTAAACTCCTGTCACACAAATTCAGCCCCCTTTTAGTCACACCCCCATGTCACACACACCCTGTATCACACACAGCCCTATTTGTGTGTCACAACCTCCCATATCATACCCCTCTGCGTCACACACACGGTCCCTCCCCCACACCATAGATTCCAAATCCAGAAGAGACCACTGTGTTCATCTAATCTGACCTCCTCTATAACGCAGGCCAAAGACCTGCCCCAAAATAATTCCTAGGGCAGATCTTTTCCAAAAACATCCACTCGAGTAAAAAATGGCCAGTGATGGAGAATCCACCAGGACCCTTGGTAAATTCTTCCAATGGTTCATTAACCTCAGTTAAAATTTACACCTTATTTCCAGTCTGAATTTGTCTAGCTTCAATTTCCACCCATTGGATCGTGTTAGACCTTCCTCTGCTAGACTGAAGAGCCCATTATTAGCTATTTGTTCCCCATCTAGATACTTTAGTCTGTGATCATCCCCCCTTAACCTTCTCTTTGTTAAACTAAATAGTTTGCGCTCCCTGAGTCTCTCATTATAAGGCAGGTTTTCCAATCTTTTAATCATCCGTGTGGCTTTTCTCTGAACCCTCCACAACTGATCAATATCCTTCTTGAATGGTGGACACCAGAGCCAAATATAGACGTAAAATACTCTCTACTCTGACTCAAGACTCCCATTTATGCATCCCAGGACTGCACTAGCTCTTTCAGCCACAGTGTCACACTGGGAGCTCATATTCACCTGACTATCCACCATGATCCCTAAATCTTTTTCAGAGTCACTGCTTCCCAGGAGAGAGTTCACCATGTAAATATGAGCTGCATTCTTTGTCCCCAGCTGTATACATTTACGTTTAGCTGTATTAAAACGCACATCGTTTGCTTGTGCCCAGTTTACCAAGCGAACCAGATCATTCTGTATCAGTGACCTGTCCTCTTCATTATTTGCCACTCCCCCAATTTTTGTATCATCTGCAAACTTTATGAGTGATATTTTATGTTTTCTTCTAGGTCAGTGGCTCTCAAACTTTTTTACTGGTGACCCCTTTCACACAGCAAGTCTCTGAGTGCAACTCCCTTATAAATTGAATTTTTTTATATATATTTAACACCATTATAAATGCTGGAGGCAAAGCAGGATTTGAGGTGGAGGTTGACAGCTCGCAACCCCCCCCCCATGTAATAACTTCGTGACCCCCTGTTCTAGGTCATTGATAAAAATGTTAAACAGCATAGGGCCAAGAAGTGGTCATGCAGCACCCACTGGAATCACATCCAACACATGACCATTCCCCGTTTACAATTACACTTTGAGACCTATCAACCAGTTTTTAATCCATTCAACGTGGACTATGTTAATTTGATATTGTTCTAGTTTTTTAATCAAAATGTCATGTGGTACCAAGTCAAACCCTCTACAGAAATCTAAGTCTATTACATCAACTTTATTACCTATATCAACCAAACTTGTAATCTCATCCAAAAAAATCAAGTTAATGTTTCATGTTGATTGTCATTAATTATAGTACCCTTCTTTATTAATCGAGTCCTGTATCAGCCGCTCCATTATCTTGCCTGGAATTGATGTCAGGCTGACAGCCTATAACTACCCAGGTTAAATACTGGCACAATGTTAGCTTTCTTCCAGCCTTCTGAACTTGCCCAGTGCTCCAGGACGTATTAAAAACCAACCTGAAGGGTCCAGCGAGCGCCTCAGCCAGCTCTCGCACACACCCTGTCACACACACATCCCAGCTGCCACCCCTTGTGCTGCACTACCCCAGCGGCTCGCCCAGCCCCAGTGCCTCTGCCCAGCCCTGCAACCCCGAGCCCTGCACGGAGCCGGGACCGGACCAGGAGGGACCCACCGACCGCCCCGAGCATCAGCGTCTGTCCTGAGCACCAGCCCCGCGCGCAGGTCAACCCCCGCCCCGGCCAGCCCCGAGCTGCAGCCCGCGGCGGGTCCCGCCCAGCTCACCAGCCCGGCAGCACCAGGATGCTCCACAAGCAGCAATAGCAGGGACCAAAGCACCCAGCCCCCGCTTCCCACAATGCACCGCAGCTCTCACCTCCCCCCCGCCCCGACGGTCCCCCCACTGCACTACCGACCCAGCCCCCTAAGCCTCCCCACAATGCACTGCAGCCCTCACCCTGCCTCGGTTCCCAGAATGCACTGCAGCCTCAACCCTCCCCACAATGCACTGCAGCCCTCACCCAGCCCCCGTTCCCACAATGCACTGCAGCCTCAACACTCCCCACAATGCACTGCAGCCCTCACCCAGCCCCCGCTTCCCACAATGCACTGAAGCCTCAACTCTCCCCACAATGCACTACAGCCCTCACTCAGCCACCAGTTCCCACAATGCACTGCAGCCGCCCCCCTCACCCTGCTAGTCTCCAGGATACACTGCAAGCTGTCATCCAGCCCGTTCCCACAATACAGCCCTCACCCCCCCGCAAGTCCCTAAAATGTATTGCAGCTGTCATCCAGTTTACCCCGGCTCCCCCAATGCACTGCAGCCCTCACACCCTAGGGAGCAGTGACAGGGTGAGGAAGGCTGCAGAAGGGTCTCTAGGGAGTTGGAAGCCTCTGCCCACAGACCGGAGCTTTTACCTAGTGTGGATGCAGCACCACACAGGGGTAATGGCATGTGTCCTGGCTGGCACTGCCATCTCTGCACAGAGCAGACATAGCATCTATGGCTGATAAATGGTGACCCTGGCCCAGTGCTGTGGGGAGAGCAGGGCTAGTGGGTAGAAAGCTAGTTCCCCCAGTCCAGCTGCAGGGCTCACACCAGGAGCTCTCTATAGTCCCCATCTGGGCACTGCTGTAAGGTGTGATAACACAGCAAGTGTATAGCCATGCTGGGAATGCAGCGCACAGTGCCAGGGACCCATGGGAAAGGCCCAAAGACAGTTGGGATTTAGAGACTAGCATAAAACCTGTGGGTGGAGATCAGCTGGCTTGTAACCTCTCATCTGGGGAATACGGGCACTGAGGCTGGACAGACGGCATCCCATAGCTATGCAATACTGGGTGGAGTGAGGAAGTGCATGTGCCCTCTGAGGCATGGTCTACACTACAAAGTTAGGTTGATAGAAGATGCCTTACGTCAACCCATTTGTGCATGTGTCTACAGACCAATGTGTCCCCCGCCAACCTGTGTGCCCCAATACAGTGAGCAGCCAACCCACGTCCCCGAACAGCGTGGAGCAGACCTGCTGAGGCTGATGCAGTGCGAACATACACACTACATGACACATGTTGAACCCAACAGTCCTCCAGCAGCTGTCCCACCATGTCCAATTCCCTGTGACAGTGACTGCTCTGCTCACAACTGTGAACTCCACTGCCCAGGACATGGGCTCACAGAGACCGGAAGCCATCCCCCTATCCCTACCCCCACCTCAGGTTTTGAAATGCCTTTTCCTGATAGTCCAGCTTGGCAAGCACACTCCTCAGCTCATCATTGTTACATGCAGCTGCACAATGAGCCATGCCAGAGGTGAATTACACCAGCTCCACACTCCTGCCTGGAGCAGACAGGAGATAGTGGATCTCTTGGGCCTGCGGGAAGAAGAGACTGTGCATACACAGCTATGGACCAGCTGTAGAAACGTGGACATCTACACACAGATTGCACAGGGGTATGACAGGGGTCAGCAGCAGTGCAACATGAAAGCAAGGGAATTTCACCAGGGATACTACAAGACCAGGGAGGCCAACAGTCGATCTGGTGCTGCCACGTGCCACTTCTGTAGGGAACCATGGTGGAGACCCCACCAGCATGCTGGGGTTACTTTGGAGGAGCCCGAGACAGAGACCTCTACAGTGAAGAGTGAGGAGGAGGGGGAGACACAGTGGAGGACTCCAGCCAAGCTGCAAGCCAGGACCACAGTCTAGCCAGTCAAGCACGGATGAGGGGAGGGGAGGGGAACGCAGGGAAGCATGTGCATGCATTTTCCCTTACAGTGTTTAAATTTAAAGATGGTGGCTGGCCCTTCTCCAGGTTAACCAGATACATGTATTGATGTTTCCTTGTTTGACTCTTACAAGAAGAGGTAGTGGTGCAACAAACAGAGGTAGGGCTGGCATCTGCTTTTCATTCTCCTGTCGGGTTGGAGGCGGGGGCATGAGGAACACTTTATGTCCCTTGGATCCTCCTGAGAGATCTCCAAGAAAGGTTCATGCAGATTCTCTGCAATCCTCTCCCAAAGGTTTCTAGAGAGGGTGCCTTATTTCTTCCCCCACGGTAGGACACTATCCCATGCCACTCTGCAATACGTTCGACTGGCACCATCGCAGTACACAGGCTATTGGTATATGGGCCTGGGCGGCTTCAGGACACCAGTAGCAGCTGAGATCTCTGTGCTTTGTGACCCTCAGGAGTGAGAGATCAGCTAAACTCACCACCGCCTGTGGAAAACAGTGCCAATATTCAGTGCCATTGCCCTGTACTCATACCTGTGGAATAGGGACCAAAAATTTACATCATCTGCCAGAGAAAATCCTCCCCTCTCCCCTCATACTCACCAGGCTGGGGCTGGAGAGTGGTCCTGTGCCAAGGCACTCGAAAGTTGAAGTGTCAATAGGCATGTCTTGTTAAAAGGGTTTATGGGAGTAAGAGAAGGGAGGTTGGAAATGTATAGTTTCCTTGTGACTGTAAATCCAGGGGTACAGTGAGTGTTTTCATCACAGCTGCTGCCATTGCATCCTTGAGGCAAAGGAAGAAGAGGACTAGCAAGGACACATTCACTGAGACCCTGCAGCCACTGCTGTCTTGGACTGTGAACAAAGGCCCTGGATGGCCCACTTGGCAGACAGCCCGGAGAAGGAAAGAGCAGACAGAAAAAGGGCCCAGGAGTGCCAGCAAAACAAGGTAGGTAGCAAACCAAACACTGCAGATCCTGGCGGACCTACAGGTCCAACAATCACAGACTCTCCACCCTTTGCAGTCCTTGGAAAGAGACCTCCATAGTCACTGCTCCCTACACCCCTCACCATACCATGGGGCACCACAGGCCACATCCTTACCCCTACTACTCCATGCCGGGGGACAGGGAGGAAAACCACAGCTTCACAGCTGCTAACCTGTGAGAGCCCCAGCTGCTGTATATGGACCCACAACAGGCAGCACACAAATGGACAGCGATGTTTACTTCCTTTATAATTTTACATTTTCACCCCATTAAATTATGTTAAAAATGGGTATAACATGGCCTGCGGGTTTCTTTGCCCATTGATTTTCTGCACTGCTTTTTACCCACCCGATAAAGTTCTAATTTTGGAGAATCAAGTTATCTTTATTAGTTCATGACACGTATTGCAGAATGCAGAGCGGCCCTCAAAGCAAGCAGGACTTGGGCACATGCAGCAAGCACTGGCGAGGTGGGGAGGGATAGCTCAGTGGTTTGAGCATTGGCCTGCTAAACCCAGGGTTGTGAGTTCAATCCTTGAGGGGGCCATTTAGAGAACTGGGGTAAAAAAAAATTGTCTGGGGATTGGTCCTGCTTTGAGCAGGGGGTTGGACTAGATGACCTCCTGAGGTCCCTTCCAACCCTGATATTCTATGAGTTCACAGCTCCAGGAAGGCACCTAGCTATATATCCAGCAAGCATGACGCAGGTCCTAGCAAAACTCAAAGCGCCCGGCCTGAGAACACTCCACACAGAACATTGCTGTGACCGACCGTTACAGTGCTATTTCAAAGCCTCCTCCAACAGCACAGCTCCACGCTGGGCTCTTGTACTGGCCCTTGCATCTGGCTGTTCAAGCTACCTCACAGGACACAGCAGGCAGCTGTAACCCATGGGGATATTTTTTGTACAGAGATCCAACCTTCCGAGTAAGCAATGCCAGTGCCCTGTCTGCATACCAAAAGCACATTCAGCTGTCATTCTGCAACTGCTGAGCCGGAAGAAGTTGAACCCTTCCTTGGTGCTGTCGATGTGGCCGTTGTACAGCTTCATGAGCCAGGGCTAGTCTGTGTTGTCAAATGCAGAAGGCTGAAGTGTTGCTGTGGTGACACAGTCCAGGGCTGCTTTGAGTTGTTACAGCTGTTCCATATCTTTGCCTTAAAAAAAGCCAGTGTTCTCAATGCAAGCATAAACTGCCCCTTGCTAATTCCACAGACCTCAGTGTTATTCAAGAATGATTACCGGCACTGCTCTATGACAAAGGCACTCGGCTGGGTTTAGTGTCCTCAAGACACAATCCTAGTGCCCCACAGGAGCTACAGGTGTGCTAACACGAGTTCCCTGTGGCAAGGAGCAAGTCAGTCAGTCGCAGGAATTTCTGCTGTCCCCTAGGCCGCACAAAGAGATAAAGTGAGCAGGGCCAGCTTTAGGCACTGTGGGGCCTGATTCGAAAGCGCTGCCACCGAAGACAGCAGCAGGACTTCGGCGGCAGCTCAACTGGCTGCTGGTGCCTTCGGCGGCATGTCGGTGGAGGGTCCTTAGGGACGTTGCGGGGCCCTCTTAGGGGCACGGGGCCCAATTCAGGAGAATCAGGTAAATCGTCCTAAAGCCGGCCCTGAAAGCGAGGCACCCCAACATTTATAGACTGAGACAAACAACTCTCCCTGGTTCATGACATCTGCTTGCTACCTCCCCTTGTATCATGCTCCAGATGCCTGGGGCAAAACATCTTGTCTGGTGTTAGCTCAGGATGGCCCTGGACTAATCGTCTGGAGTGTGTTTTCACACATACCCCGTATCTGTCACTTCTCCGGGGGGCCTGTATTTTAGCAACGCCAGCAATATTTTTGCAAAGGTCATACAGTAAACTTGTAAACAGCTACTTTAACACAGGGCCTAACTTTGACTATCAGCCTCTGCCTCAGGCCTCAAATCTTATACCAGGCCCAGGACTTCAGGCTCTCTCTCCCCTACAGGCTGGTCCCCCAGGATCACTACTGGCATTTCAAGATCGCCAACGGTAATCTGCCAGCCAGGAAAGAAAGTCCCTGCTCGCAGCTTTCTGCACAGTCCTGTGTTCTTAAAGACATACGTGTCATGCAGCATCCCTGACCAGCCTACACTGATGTCAGTGGAGCATCCCTGGTGATCCACCCAACACTTGCACGATCCTGAAAAAGCCCTTTCAGTTGATGTCCGCCGTGACGAAGCAGGCTGGTGCCAAAACAGGGATGTGCATGTTGTTTATCGCCCCACCGCAGTTTGGGAACCCCATTGCTATAAATCCATCCGGTGTGTCCTGCACAGTGCTGACAGCCACAGTCTTACACAGGAGACAAGTAACAGCCCTACACACTGCATGACAATGGCCCATGTAATGGCGTGGCACCCACCTCCTTTCCTGGATGGATGCGTCTGCAGTCTTTAAACCGGTACCTTGCTTGGAGGACTCCTCTACAGGGTGTGGCAGTACCCTGAGGCCCATCACATTCCCACGGTGGATTTTCCAACTCCAGAATGTTTCCTACTGACTGGCAGCAATCCTGCACTGCAAGCGTCCAGAGTGTGATCTCCATACACTTCTCCATTGTCAGTCCAGCCCTCATTCTGGTGTCCCTGCACTGGAGGGCTGGGGCAAGCTCAGCACATAGACCCAGGACCGTGGCCTTTCACTTCTGAAAGTTCTGCAGCATCTGCTCATCGTCCCAACCTGCATTACGATGCAATGCCACCAGTCAGTGCTCATTTCTTGGGCCTGGAAGCAGTGCTCCGGTGTGAATGCCACAATCCTGAACTGTTTATCGCGGTCCCTCAGCAGTGTCCTCGAAGAAATCTCATGTCCCCCATTGTTGCGGTTCTTCCTGCAGGTCTGCACATACAGAACTGCACCTCCTGGGTTTGCAGTGTTCATGAGAACAGTGCAGAGTGCTGCAGGCTCTGTGCTTCTCTCATGGACGGCAGAGACAGAAGAGTGACAAAAGGGTTTGGGGATTTAAAAAAAAAAGACAAAAAAATGATGGGATATGGATGGCATTATGGGATGGAGAAAGTTGCAAGCTGAGAGCTTGACCACCTAGTTCCCAGATCCCTGGGCAAGTTGCACCAGTCCCACAATACATTGTGAAAAATTCCCAATAGGCATCGTGCTGGACAATGATATACCTGCCCGTGGTGCACCACACTGTGCAGTGACACAAGCACTCCTGTGGGGTATACAGCACCAACACAAGCAGCCGAGTACGCATACGCCCGAGCAATACACAAACTTTAGCAGTTGTACGCCTTGTGTAACATGCATGGACCAAAGTCTGCGGTGTTAGACACGGCCTGTGAGTGTCTTTAGTTAATAGGCCCGAAGGGGCCCAGTCTGGTTTCTGCATCACCCAGGTTGGGCAAACCCAACCAGTGAGTTCTGCCTAGACCTCTGACCGGGCTACAGCAAATACATGTGGTCCTGATGTACTGACTGCCAGGGATGCAGAATCCCACATTCCAGGCCAGTTGTTCTTTCAGTTCCCCTCCCTGGTAAACAATGACCTCCTATTTCTAGTCCAGGGATTATCCAGCGTCAGCTCCAGCCAGGCTCTGCCTTTGCTGGGGGAGCACAGAGACCCCTGCTGTCTGAAATCTCCTCCCTGGGCAGGTACCCAGAGACGCGGAGACACTTGAGTCCACTGAGATCCTTCAGCCTCTACCTGCTCGGCAGGTTCCCAGAACCCCTTCTTGTAGCTCGTCTCCAACCCTGTCCCACTTGTCCCTGTCCTGTTTGCAGTGAGGACATCCTGTCTAGCTGCCTGGCTGCTATCTCACTCTCATATGTGGGTCACCTGGTTTGGGATCCACTGGGAATTTCCTGCCAGATCAGACTGGCAGGGACTTTGGGGGGTTTCACCCTCCTCTACAGCCTGAGGCAGAGGTTACCTGCTGGGATAGAGTTGGGCAGATCTCACCTGATCAATTCCCTGCCATCGGCCTCGGCCTCGCCTCTCTGCCTGACACAGAAATCAGTGCCTTGAGGACTGAAATGCTTTCATCTGACTGAAGTCCCTGGGCTCAGGGGTGTATGCGTGCAGTGTAACACCTGGGCCATGCAGATCAGTGCAGATGAGCCCATCTGGCCTTAAACTGCATGAAACTATGAATATACACCGTACCCAGTATCAGTCTCACTAACATGATCCCCTCTCCCCGCTGATCCAGCCCAGCCACGCACTCACCCTCTTAGCCACAGCCCCAGGCTGGGAGCCTTGGGCAGTTCAATTCCAATGGGACCCTGCCGTCCGGTGTCCCTGCTCTCCAGGACACAGGCCCCACATCTGGCACACGACCCCTCCTCTTGGTTCCTAGAGATGTGTCCTTGCCCCAGCCATGTTGAGGTGCATGCTGTTTGGATGTACGCACTGTACCAACGATGCAGCTCGCCCTGCAGTGCTGTGTCCCCCCGGCATTACTCACCACTTCCGCACTGTCTCACCTGTATGCTTCACCAGCAGTGGGCCTATGTTTCCTTCCAGCTCATCAATACAGCCACTGCCCAGCCACGCGCCGAGAACAGAGCCCAGCAGGACACCCCCCAGGGGTGACTAGTCCCCCTTTATTAATTGTCCCTACAGCACAATCACTTTGCGCTCATTGCTGTCAGTTATAGCGGGGTGGTGGTGGTGGTGTCAGGACTCCTGGGTTCTGTTCCTGGCTGTGGAATGGGAGTGGTTATCTAGTGGGATAGGGGGCACTGGGACAGTTGGGCTTGGGTCACAATTGAGTGGTACTTGCAGATCGTGGGCGTGAGAGGGGTGCAAGTTCACTGTGATAGTGACCGTGTGACCAGCTCCCATCCCACTCCCCCTCTGGCAAATGGGGCTCCTCTCGTTCCCCTCCCTGGCCACACACAGAGCAGGCCCCGTGGGCAGGGGCTCTCCCCTTGGGTACCACCACCCTCAAGGGCTGTACTCGAGGGAAGTGGGCCAATATTGTGACCAGAACCCACCTGCCCTTGCCTGGGTGCAGGTGGGGCTGGCATCCAGGATGGGGGTGGAAGGTCGCCCCTGCTGCCCTCCCTGCTTGACTGGGGCCCAGCTCCTCCCTCAGGCAGAGGAACTGATATTCTCAGGGTCCCCCGCAAGGCCAGTGCAGCACTTGGCTGAGGGCTCCCACTCCTTGCTTCTGCTCCCTCTGCAGGCCCCAGGGCATTCTGGGACCACAGCAAAGCCTGGGTCTGTGCTGCGATGACGAGAGTTCAGAGCTCATCCATGGGGTACGCTGAGGGGCTACCAGGCTGTCCCCGCTGGCATCACTGGCTGAATGAGGGGCTGGCCTCTCGCTGGACAGGGGGCCATGGTGAGGTCCCTGGGACGAAGTGGGAATGTCCTGTAATATTTGACCCCAATGTGGGCCTCAGTTTCCCCTCTCTGTCACATTATTATGGTGGGGATTGTTTGCTCTCAGGGCCTGCTAAGGGTATGTCCACACTAGACACCCACGGCTGGCCCCTGCCAGCTGACTCAGCTGTTGAACTGCAGCGCAGGCTTCCGGGCTCAGGCTGGCAAACAGGCTCTGTGACCCTGCAGGGTGGGAGGGGCTCAGAGCTCACCCGAGCCCAGAAGCCTACACTGCAATTGAACAGGCAGGTAGCCGGAGTCAGCTGGCACAGGCCAGCCGTGGGTGTCCAACTGCAGTGCAGACATGCCCTAAGAGACATAGGTAGGATGGCACCCAGCTCTCTGAGCCGGGATGGGTCACTGAAAGGCCAATCGCCCGTGCAGACAGTGGCAAACCCAGTGCCCAGGACATGGACACCTAGCACCCAACACCCCAGAGGGGGACGGATTCCCCTGCTCTCTGCAGGGAAGCTGGGCACAGACTGGGGAGGTGGGGGATAAGGGCTGGCTGCTGGAAGAAATCGGGACTCTCCCCTGGGAATGGACCAAGGCGGTCAGACGGGGAGAGACAGAGCTGGAACAATGGGGTTCCCTATAGCTTGGCTGAGCTCTGGGCTGACCCGAATGGGCTCTGCTTGAACCTCCAGCTCTCTGTTCTGAGCTAAGGACACCCTGTGCTGTGTGCGGCCGAGTAACAAACCCGACAGCTTTCACAACGCTGGCCAGCGTCACTGTCGATCAAGGATGAGGTGCACTGCCCCTGCAGAGGGAACCCCTCCCTCCCAGAAGTCTGTCTCCCTGGGACTCGCTGGGCAGGGACGGGGCTCTGAGGGCAGGGCAGGGCACATCCACCCCACCCCTGGCTGGGCCGTGTCACAGACAGCGCTTTCCCAAAGGCATTTTATTCACGGGAAGTTTATAAAGAGTCACCTGCACAACCAGACCCACCCCCCCTTCCCTGACCCTCTCAGGCACCCCCATGTCCCTTCTCACTGTCCTGAGGCCATGCACCCCCAGCCTTGTGCCGTGGGGACTTGCCCATCCCACACGTCCCCCACAGTCCCGTACCCTGGACCTGTTGGCAGGCAGTTCTCTCCTCTGCCCCCAGGCACCTCCTCCTCTCCACCCCCAGAGCGGCGCTGTGGGAGCAGCTCTGAGGCTGTGTCGGTCCACGTGACATCCAGGGGCTAGGAAGTGGCTGGCCCCTCTAGTGCCTGGCAGGGGGTACAGCACCCCTGTGCTAGAAGGTGCCAGTCTGTGCAGCACCCCCAGCACTAGGAGGCAGCCGAGTGGGGCCATGCCATGCCCCAGCACTAGGAGATGCCAGTCTGGGCAGCGCCCCTGGCGCTAGGTGTCCTGCCCCTCACCGCCCGATGCAGCATGCAGCAAGCTGGGGTCGTAGAGGGGCTGCCCAGTCCAGAGGCGGGTGGCGAAGAGGTGGCGGCAGGGCCGGCGGCTTGAGACATATATGGAACAGGAGCAGGCGGCCAGGTCGCGGCTCACCAGGAAGGAGCAGATGCCGCCATCCAGCAGGAAGCCCTCGGGCACCTCCTTGACGTGGTAGTTGGCGTGCTTGGCCAGGCCGAGTTCCTCGGCGATGAGCGCAGCGCTGTCAGGCGGGCACACGGCGCGGTACAGCTCCGACACCCGCTCTTCATTGAGCGCTGCCATCTCCACCCGCAGCACCTGAAGCTCCAGCAGCCCCCGCACGCAGGCCGCCAGCCCCAGAGGCGGGCTCAGTGCCGAGCGCAGCTTCTGCTGGTGGAAGCTCATGTGCTCCAGGAAGGGGCAGTCGCAGTTGCGCTCGAAGGCCCAGCACTCTGCCCACATGCCCTTGTTGTGGTGCCAGTGCTCCAGGTAGTACTGCAGGAAGGGCAGCGGTGCCACGTCCTCCAGGTCACTCAGGTACTGGCTGTAGACGCGGGGCGAGCTGGCGTTGGCCATGTTGTGCAGCAGGTTGCGCACCTTGTCCTCCTTGGGCACGGCCAGCTCGCGCGCCTTGCGGTACAGCGCCTCCAGCACCTGCAGCCGGCAGATCTGCACACGGGTGCAGGGCAGCACCTCCTCCACCGCGTCCACGTCCGTAATGCCCACCCCCACGGTCAGGCACTTCACCTTCAGCTTGATGTCAGGCGCGCTCTGCACCAGGGAGGCCACAATGAAGATGACCAGATCGGGCACGCCCCGGCGGGCCACGCAGTAGGCGCACTCGCGGCCCCGCCCGTTACCGTCCTGGCAGAGCACCGAGTAGAGCTCAAACTCGCTGTTGACGCAGGCCGCCTTGTCCATGTAGAGGCAGCGGGGGAAGCGCTGCACCAGGCCCCGCATGTGCGACGTGGCCAAGAAGATGCTGTTGAGCACAGCCACGTCCTCTTGGAAAACCAGCTTGACCTTGGCGCCTGGGTCACTCTTGAAGAGGCCGTCCAGCTGGCTCAGCAGCTCACACATGCCCTTGTCCTTGGCCTTGCTGTAGTCCTCCAGGTTCCAGATCAGGTCGGGCGCCAGGAACCGCTTGGACACGCTGTTGGTGATGCGGATGGGCAGCCCCATGCTGGCCTCCAGCTGGTGACGCTTGAAGTAGTGAGCAAACTCCACCTCTGACAACTTGTGGTTGTGCTCCAGGCTGGCCTCAATCACCACCAGACGGTCCTTCTTGGGGCCCAGTCGCAGCGTGATGGAGGCCGGGCAGTCGATCTTCTCGCTGCTGGGGAGGGGAAATGGAGCAGTCAGCATGGGGCAGCCATGTGGGAGGGGATGGGGACAGCCTCTAGGGTCTGGCAGAAAGGGTGAGCCTGAAGCAGATAAAGACATCACCCGCCGCTACCAGTGATATGGGCAAGTCACTCCGGCAAGCCCCCCACTTTGGCACCTTGTGCCCAACCCATCCCTTGACCTGGTGGGACTAAATGGAGAGGGGCCGTGGCCCCATAGGGCGGTGTTGCCGGGTTCCACAGAGCACAGAACCAGGGAGAGGTGCTCAGGCAGCAAACTACTACCTCCAGGGCATGCGGGGGAGCCCCATCACTGGCACATTTAACACTGGGCATGGCCCAGCCTGGAAAGCCTCCTGGCCAGGCCAAATGCAACCCAGTAATGCCCAGCAATCCCCTGGCAAGGCTAATGGCAGCTCCCCCAGGCAGGGCCCCTCCACCACCACAGCCGGGGGAACACAACAGACCCCCAGCTGCACCCGGGGGAGAGCAGAGCACCATGTAACAGCAGAGTCAGGATAGCAGGGGAAAGATCTGCCAGCAGAACTTAAATGCTGCAGACTTATTGGGGGGTGGGGGGGCACTGCCCCGCAGCGAGCCCCAGGACGTCCCACTCACAGCCGGTTGCGTTGCACGGTGCTCTGGCCCACGTAGGTGCCGCTGTGCTTGCAGATGAGGCGGACGAAGCGGAAGCGCAGGGTGGCGGCCAGGCTGGGCTGGTAGTGCAGCGGGTTCTGGCGCAGCGAGATCAGCGGCTTGAGGCTGGCGATGATGAACAGCACCTTGTGCTTCTCGCACCAGTCATCGAAGAAGCTGCTGAACTGATGCCATGTGTGGAACTCCTGGCCCAAGCCCAGGTCCCCCATGGCCCTGCGGGCGGAGGGTGGGCGTGGGGAGCCACTGCCACTGCTACAGGGGACACAAGCCAGCGTCAGCTGGGCAGTGGGGAAAAGCAGCCTCCCATCCACCCAGAACCAGCCTGCCCTGCCCGGCCCCCTCCTGCTGCCGGGTCCCAGCCTCCCAATGCTCCCCATGCCCCCCTCCGGGCAACGGGCCCGGCCTCCCGATGCCCCCCTCTGGGCAGTGGGCCCGGCCCCCCTCCGGGCAATGGGACCAGCCCCCCCCCATGCTCCCCTCCGGGCAACGGGCCTGGCCTCCCGATGCCCCCCTCTGGGCAATGGGCCCAGCCTCCCGATGCCCCCCTCTGGGCAATGGGCCCGGCCCCGCTCCGGGCAATGGGCCTGGCCTCCCGATGGCCCCCTCTGGGCAATGGGCCCGGCCCCCCTCCGGGCAATGGGCCAAGCCCCCCCTCATGCTCCCCTCCAGGCAACGGGCCCGGCCCCCGTGCCCCTCTGGGCAATGGGCCAAGCCCCCTCATGCCCCTCCAGGCAATGGGCCCGGCCCCCGTGCCCCTCTCCAGGTAATGAGCCTGGCCCCTGCCCCTCTCTGGGCAACGGGCCCGGCCCCCCGTGCCCCTCTCCGGGCAATGAGCCTGGCCCCTGTGCCCCTCTCCGGGCAATGGTCCCAGCCCCTCTCCGGGCAATGGGCCCGCCCCCTCCGGGCAATGAGCCCGGCCCCCGTGCCCCTCTCCAGGCAATGGGCCCGGCCCCCGTGCCCCTCTCTGGGCAGTGACCCCGCCCCGTGCCCCCTCCAGGCAATGGTCCCAGCCCCCTCTGGGCAGTGGCCCCGCCCCCATGCCCCTCTCCGGGCAATGAGCCCGGCCCCCTGTGCCCCCTCCGGGCAATGGGCCCCGCCCCCCTCCGGGCAATGCGCCCGGCCCCCCCGTGCCCCTCTCCCGGCAAGGGGCCCGGACCCCCTCCGGGCAATGAGCCCGGCCCCCCCGTGCCCCTCTCCGGGCAATGGGCCCAGACCCCCTCCGGGCAACGGGTCCGGCCCCCCCGACGCCCCCCGTGCCCCTCTCCGGGCAATGAGCCCGGCCCCCCCCGAGCCCCCTCCGGTACCTGCCGAGCTCCCTCCCGAGCCCGGGGGCCCGGGCACCGAGGCTCCTCCCCCACAATGCACCGCGCGCGCCGCGGCCGGGAGCCGGGGCAGGACAATGCCTCGGTGTCCCAGCGTGCACCGCGCGTGGGGGGCGGTCTCTCGGGGGAGGGGGCCCGTGACCGCCCCGGGCCGGGGGGACGCTCCGGGGTCTGAGCTGGAGGGTCGGGGACCGGGTGCAGCAGGACTCGGTGGGCGGAGGCCAGAGCGGGCGGGAGGCAGGACTGGGGGGGGGTGTTTGTGGGAGTGTGCACGCGTGTGCCCGGGGTTGTGCATTGTGCACGCGCGTGTGTTAGTGGGTGTGTCGGGGGGCGTTAGCGTGTGCGCGGCGGGTGGGGGTGAGGGTGCTGTCTCCGGTGCTGTCACCCAGTGTTGGCCGAATCTGGCCCTTTCAACCAAAATCTGTTCAATAAACTAGAAGGTTTGGGACGTTTTCTGTTGGCAACCCATTCGTTTATCCAGCTAACCCAGCTAACTCTAGCCTTAACCCTGCCCCTCGCCCTGACCCTCACACTAACCCCAACCCCATTTGAACGCTCAGCCGAGACTAGGGTGACCAGACAGCAAGTGTGAAAAATGGGGATGGGGGCCAATAGGAGCCTATATAAGAAAAAGACCCAAAAGTCAAGACTGTCCCTATCAAATTGGGACATCTGGTCACCATAGCTGAGACCTAACCACCACTAAGGATCTGTTTTGGTCACAGATCTCTGTGACTTCTTCAGTCAGCTTCAACCCCGCTTGGGCTCGGGGCAGCAGGGCTCTGGTTTCGGCTTCAGCCCTGCCATCACCAGACCCTCATTTTGTAGTTTCCCCATGACTGTACCATGACTTTTGTTTAATTTTACTGTGACAAAATCATATCCATAACTATAACCCAGCTCCAGCTCTAGCCCCTCAGGGTATGGACACGAGGATGTAGGTTAAGTTTGGCACTGTGGGCCCTGACCCATTCCACACCCTAATATAGACAAGGGGGTTGGATGTGAAGCCTTGTTCATTGCTTAGTGTTAGCTCCGGGGGGATCTGGTTGCTCCCACTCCGCCACACCCTGTACAAGCCCTGAGCAGCAGCAGATCCTGTGAAGAGATGGGAGTTGCATGACAGCATCAGAACTGGCTCATGTAAAGGGCAGGGAGCCAGGACTGGTCAAATGGGAGTAAGAGAGTTAATGGGACTGTGTACACGTTAGTAGATGTACTAGGTGTGTGTTAGAGAGTATGGTTGGGTGTGTGTGTGTGTGCTATCTGCAAATGGTGGCTAAATCTCACCATTTAAGGCAAATCTATTTAAAATAATAAACTAAACAATTTTGTGAACTTTATATTGGAAATACATTCCGTTTAGACAACTAACCTTAAATCTAGTGTGAAAACTTCCCTTCACCCTAATTCTAGCCTTTCTCTAAGCCTAGCTATAAAAACAGATAATGAAGTCATATCATATGACAACACTCTTTCCATTCCACTAGTATCTCAGGTGGATGTTAAACAGCAACTATTAAAATTATACATTTAAAATCAGCAGGTCCAGGTAACTGGCATCCAAGAGTTTTAAAAGAGCTGGCTGAGGAGCTTCCTGGACCATTAATGTTGGTTTTCAGTAAGTCCTGGAGCAGTGTGGAAGTGCCAGAAGACTGGAAGAAAGCTAATGTTGTGACAATATTTAAAAAGGGTTAAAGAGATGACTTGGGTAATTATAGGCCTGTCATTCTGACAGATCCCCGGATAGATAAGGGAGAGGTTGATACAGGATTTGATTAATGAAGAATTAAACAAGGGTAATGTAATTGATGCCAGTCAATATGAGTTGATGGAAAATAGATCCTGTCAAACTAACTTGGTATCATTTTTGTTGCAATTACAAGTTTGATTGATAAAGGTAATAGTAATAGACATCTCTAAGGCCTTTGACTTGGTACAGCCCATTTTAATTTAAATCTAGAATGATATAAAATTAACATGGCACACATTAAGTGGATTAAAAGGCAGCTAATTGATAGGTCTCAAAATAGAATTGTAAATGAGGAATCATTGAGCGAGTGTGTTTCTAGTGAGGGTCTCACAGGTTTCTGGCTCTTCGTTTTTTAGCATTTTTATCAGTGACCTGGAAGAAAACGAAGTCGTCATTGATGAAGTTTGCAGATGACACACAAATTGGGGGAGTCGTAAATAATGAAGAGGACAAGTCACTAGTTCAGAGCAATCTGGAACACTTTGTAACCTAGGCGCAAGCAAACAATCTGCATTTTCATATGGCTAAGTGTAAAGGTCTAGTAACAAAGAACGCAGGCCATACTTACAGGAGGGAGGACTCTGTGCTGGAAAGCAGTGACTGACAAAGATGTGAGAGTGGTGGTGAACATGAGCTCTCAGTGCGACGCTGTGGTCAAGAAGGCTAATGTGATCTTGGGATGCATGAACGGGAATCTTGAGTAGGCGTAGAGCAGTTATTTTACCTCTTTATTTGGCACTTTTATACTGTCCGACATGCCCATTGTAAACCCCTGGCAGGAGTCTATTTGTCCTCCTCGTCCCCCCGGGTATTTTTAGTAAAAGTCAGGGACAGGTCACAGGCTTCTGTGATTTTTTTGTTTATTGCCCATGATCTGTCCCTGACTTTTACTAAAACTACCCTGGACAGAATCTTAAACTTAATCCTAACCCAGCCCTAGCGGTATCCCTAAATCTTAACCTAACCCCAACCCTAGCCCAGATCCACGCCCCACCCTCTGCCCCAGGGCATAGGCATGTAGGTTAGGTCTGGCACTGTAGGTTCTGAGCCATTTTACACCCTAATGTAGAGAAGCTAGATGGTCACAAGGGTCCTTCTGGCCCTGGGATCTATGAATCTCTGCCCTGGAGCCTCTCCAGGCCGGGAGGGAGGCCTGGGGAAGAAGCTAGTCAGCTGTCTCTTTGGGTCAGAAGGTAGTTCGATCACCCTCCTAGCTAATATTAGCAGCCCTTCCTGGGCCAGACAACGGTGGTATTCAGGAAGCTCCCTGCCTCCAGGCCGTCTCACTCCAAGGAGAGGTTGCATCCAGCACCCAGATTCGGTCCAGCTCCATCTCGCAGCCTGGACTGTGGGAATCTACCTGCATCAGAGCTGGACTTGTGCAGCAGGGTGCGAGAAGCAGCACTGAACTCCAGGACGCTACCAGGAGGCTGTGACTCTCCCCATGAATGCAGATGAAACGCAGCTCCAGGGCAGCCCATACTGGAGTCTCTCTTACGTCTCAAACCCCAAGAGCTCTCCTCTTCCTCAGCCACGGAGCTTCTGGCAGCAATTCCTGCCCCATGGTCCAGAACCCCTGTGTCTGGCCACGCTGTGGCTAAAGGCTCTTGAAGGGTTTGTCAATACCCACCTTCCCAGCAGGGATCTGCCTCCTGCTTGGGACCTTCGTGTGGTTCTAACCCAGTTAATGGCTTTAGCCCTTGGAAGAAAGTTCCTGACATTGTCTCTCCATGGGAACCGTTTGTATCATAGCCATGTCAGCTAGGAGGGTGATCGAGCTGCCTCCTGATCCAAAGAGACAGCTGGTGAGCTTCTCCCCCAGCGCCCCCGGTCAGCGATTCATTTATTCCCAGGCCAGAAGGATCCCTGTGGTCCCCTAGTGTGAGCCCCAAACAGCTGCATGCACAAGCGCTAGCCCTCTATCTGAATGCATGAAAGGTTCCAGGCCAGCTCCTCGTCTAGATGCAGTGTGTGGGGGAAGCACAGAGGCTGTCACTGCGCTGCATGTCCCAATGGATCTCTGCAGTGAGGAGTAATATTAGGAAAGCCAAAAGGCCTCAGGGAGTTGGGGGACATTCAGCTTGGGCCAAGGCAACACCTGTAGCTTGGCTTTGACACGCTCCCATTGCAGATAGCTGGCAGCTCTGGTCACAAAACGCTGTTCCCTTATCTGGGCTCCTGGGCTGATGTGCAGTGTGTCAGTCACTGCCTAGGAACACAGGCCTGGACGAGACCTCATGGGTCATGGAGTTCGGTCCCAGTGCCGGATTAAGATATAAGCTAACTCAGCTACAGCTTAGGACCTCGCGTTTTAAGGGCCTCTAAAAAATAAAAAACGGACTACGCCATTTCACATTTTATCAAAATCGATTGATAAATAAAGGAGATACGGGAAGAAGATTCTCTCTAAATATATCAAAGGGGTAGCCGTGTTAGTCTGCATCTGTAAAAGCAGCAAAGAGTCCTGTGGTACCTTATAGACTAACAGACGTATTGGAGCATGAGCTTTCGTGGGTGAATACCCACTTCGTCGGATGCATCCGACCAAGTGGGTATTCACCCACGAAAGCTCATTCTCCAATACGTCTCTAAATATAGACATTTTAGTTCAAATATGACAAATATACACATCTGGCTACACATACCCTATCCATACCCTTACCCTTCATCAATTGTTCATGGTAAATAAATAATCGCACTGCCAATAAAATCGGGAAAAATGTGAGGTCGGAGACGGCAGTGTCATGAAGCAATCCTGCCAAGTTCATACTTGTGTGTTAGTGGGTTCTTTCTTCTTTTGATCTGTACATACGTACCTTTGTGTATTTTAGTGTGCATGCCACTTTCTGCTTCATGCGCTATCCATGCTTCACATGACTGAGTTTGCAGGTGCTCGTCTTATGGACTTGGGTCAAGTGGATCTTGAGGAGGATAAATTTGTGTTGGCTTCCCTCCACCAGTTTCAGGAACCTACACTGTAAATATCAGGGTGTGCTGATGAAAGGATAAATGAGGGGTTTGAGAGAAGTGAAGGAAGAAGGTCCAGAGAAGAGGAACAAGAATGATTAAAGGTCTTGAGAACATGACCTACGAAGGAAGGCTGAAAGAATTGGGTTTGTTTAGTTTGGAGAGGGGACATGATAGCAGTTTTTAGGTATCTAAAAGGGTGTCATAAGGAGGAGGGAGAAAACTTGTTCACCTCAGCCTCTAAGGATAGAACAAGAAGCAATGGGCTTAAACTGCAGCAAGGGAGGTTTAGGTTGGACATTAGGAAAAAGTTCCTAACTGTCAGGGTGGTTAAACACTGGAATAAATTGCCTAGGGAGGTTGTGGAATCTCCATCTCTGGAGATATTTAAGAGCAGGTTAGATAAATGTCTATCAGCGATGGTCTAGACAGTATTTGGTCCTGCCATGAGGGCAGGGGACTGGACTCGATGACCTCTCGAGGTCCCTTCCAGTCCTACAATCTATGAATCTATATATCACAATATTCTGAGTACTTGGTGAGCAAGTTATTTCAAACTATGTGCATATATGATTTATAGGCTATTAAAGCCTCTAATATTAATTGTAGTTGCTTGAATATAGGCTAGTTTTTCTCACTTTCTCAATGCCTGTCTAGAGATGACCAGTCTGTTTTTTTCTGGTAAAGTCTTTCTTTCTCTTTCGCAGGTATAGCTTGTTGTCCCAAGAATTTGTTGTTTTGTAGTGAAAATCAGCATAAGCATTTGTAAATATATTTTATATATAGTCTGGATAAACTTTGTATTTCCCTAAGAAAATTAATCAAACATTTTTTCATTTATTCCTGTGGAAAGAGGGATAATTTTCCTTATTCGTGGTTTTAAAAAAATGATATATCCTCTCTTGTTTGTCCTGTGAGAACATAGACAAAATAGCTCTAACTTTCACAGAAATATCCTGGTAAAGTAACACAGGTTTTTGGCATATATATATTAATAAAATATTATTTGTTGTTGTATAGATATATAAATCTCAATATTTATAATATAAAATTAAATATTTACTGGTTTTAATAAAACCTTTCTGCTACTAATTTTAGTACCGATATTAGGTAATTCAGCATAACCTTCTATAAAAACAAAACAAATCAATTTATTGGAAAAAATACAACCTGGATACAATTTTCTGATGGGTTGCTGATTACCTGGGTGGAATTCATATCAATATAACAAATAGTTGAGCTTTAAGCTTGTGGGTTATCCGCAGGGCCGGTTCCAGGCACCAGCTTATCAAGCAGGTGCTTGGGGCGGCCACTCCGGAGCAGGGCGGCACTTCCAGGTATTCGGCGGCAATTCGGCGGAGGGTCCTTCACTCCCGCGCCGAGCGAAGGGCCTCCCACTGAATTGCCGCAGATCGCGATCGCAGCTTTTTTTTTTTTTGGCTGCTTGGGGCGGCAAAACCCCTGGAGCCGGCTCTGGTTATACACATCCTATATTCTTTATTGCCTCTTGTATCCTCTATTGCCATTTTATATCCTGTAAGAGTCTCATTGCGTGTTCAGACGAGGAATTCCATATTTAGATGCCTCAACAGAGAAGAAAAATTTCCTGAGAATCCTTCTAGTAAATTGTATTATTTATTGGGGTTTTTATTTTGTATTTTTTATATTGTATTGTTTACTTCTACTTTACTTACATATGAAATTAGTTCAGATAATTTGTCTAACATTTATTTTTGTCAAGATATCATCGTTACAGAGAGGGCTGCTGAAAATGAAGATGATTATTCCATTTCTACAACTTCACCTTTGTATATATGCAGACATAGAGCTTTTGTGTTTATATAGTCAACGTCCTTTCTGTGAAAATAATAAATTCATTATTTTTTATGATAGGGGGCCTCTTACACTTGACATAGCGTAGGGCCTTTGAATGTCATAATCCGGCCCTGCCAGTCCCTGCTGTCGCAGCCAACCCTTCATATCAGCCTCCTGTAAACCTACCAAACGCCACCTGAAAACCAGTCAGGGTGTCCCTCCCCCTCCCCCTCCCCCACTTCTTGCGGGGAGGCTGCCCCAGAACTGCCCTCCTGTGGGGGGTAGAAACTGTCTCATTTCCAGCCTCCTGGCCACGTTATCCCCACTTGTACTTGTTCCAACGCAGTCCTATGGCTTCAGGAGCTCTTCTCCCTCCCCGGCGTTCCCCCGATGGATTCAAACAGAGCAACCAGATCCCTGCTCAGCCTCTGCTGTGCCAGCTAAACCGGCCGAGCTCTTCCAGGCTCCTCTTGTACAACCGACCTCCATCCCTCAACCACCCTAGCAGCCCTTCTCTGCACCTGGTCCCGTCTGAATCCATCTGTCCTGCACGCGGGGGACCAGAACTGCACACAGGATTCCAGATGGGATCTTAGCAGAGCCTTGCACAATGTGTGTGTGTCTGCCCAGCCCTGCCCATGCCCGGTGCCCGCTGTGCCCGGCCTGGGTGTCTGCCCTGCCTGTGCCCGGTGCCCACTGTGCCCGCTGTGCCTGGCCTGGGTGTCTGTCCAGCCCTGCCTGTGCCCGGTGCCTGCTGTGCCCGGCCTGGGTGTCTGCCCTGCCCTGCCTGTGCCCGGTGCCTGCTGTGCCCGGCCTGGGTGTCTGCCCTGCCTGTGGCCAGTGCCCGCTGTGCCCGGCCTGGGTGTCTGCCCAGCCCTGCCTGTGCCTGGTGCCCGCTGTGCCCGGCCTGGGTGTCTGCCCAGCCCTGCCTGTGCCTGGTGCCCGCTGTGCCTGGCCTGGGTGTCTGCCCAGCCCTGCCTGTGGCCAGTGCCCGCTGTGCCCAGCCTGGGTGTCTTCCCAGCCCTGCCTGTGCCCGGTGCCCACTGTGCCCAGCCTGGGTGTCTGCCCTGCCTGTGCCCAGTGCCCACTGTGCTCGGCCTGGGTGTCTGCCCTGCCCATGCCCGGTGCCCACTGTGCCCAGCCTGGGTGTCTGCCCTGCCCTGCCTGTGCCCAGTGCCCGCTATGCCCGGCCTAGGTGTCTGCTCTGTCCATGCCCGGTGCCCACTGTGCCCAGCCTGGGTGTCTGCCCAGCCCTGCCCATGCCCAGTGCCCGCTGTGCCCGGCCTGGGTGTCTGCCCTGCCTGTGCCCGGTGCCCACTGTGCCTGCTGTGCCCGGCCTGGGTGTCTGCCCTGCCCTGCCTGTGCCTGGTGCCCGCTATGCCTGGCCTAGGTGTCTGCTCTGTCCATGCCCGGTGCCCGCTGTGCCCGGCCTGGGTCTCTGCCCAGCCCTGCCTGTGCCTGGTGCCCGCTGTGCCCAGCCTGGGTGTCTGCCCTGCCTGTGCCTGGTGCCCACTGTGCCCACTGTGCCCAGCCTGGGTGTCTGCCCTGCCTGTGCCTGGTGCCCACTGTGCCCGGCCTGGGTGTCTGCCCTGCCTGTGCCCAGTGCCCGCTGTGCCCACTGCAGTGTGTGCTCTACAAATGCCTCATATTATTACACAGCTAAACAGGCAGATGCACAGAAAGGGCGGTGAAGCCCAGACACGTGGCCTGCTGCCCCTGTCACGGGGGTGGGGGTGGGGATACGCCTCCCTCGTGACCTGGGAGACGGACAGTGAGAAGGGGACAGGGACCATTCTCTACATTGCCCCTCGTTGTTCCTTTTACTATTTCATACCTTGTAAGCCAGCCCCTATTGTTTGCCACATCTGATTCTGTGCTTCCTCCAGCGGCCACTAGGTGTCGCTGTGCCCCAGCAACGCCCCATCTCAGCACCTTTGCACAGCACATCTCTATATAGCGCGCGGGTGGGGGGGGGGGGACTAGGGTGACCAGATGTCCCGATTTTATAGGGACAGTCCCGATTTTTGGGTCTTTTTCTTATATAAGCTCCTATTACCCCCCTACTCCCATCCCGATTTTTCACATTTGCTGTCTGGTCATCCTAGGGGGGACCCAGACTCTGTGCAGCAGGGGAGGGGGTGAACTCAGCACCCAGTCTCTGCACAGGGGTGGGTGGAGGGGGGGGACAGGATGACCCAGCACCCAGTCTCTGTGCAGGGGTGGTGGGGAGGACGGGGACCCAGCACCCAGTTCCTGACAACAGGGGAATCCCAGCACTAAAGTTGCCAATTTCTAATCACACAGAACCAAATACCCTAGCCCTGTGTGGTGTTTAGATGCTGCTTGTAATTATTAGAACTGGGAGCACTGGCTGTTGGCAGTCTGAAAGGACAGGAAACAGGAAGGAGGGGGGAGGAGTTGAGGCAGAGTGAGAGTTACAGGGGGTGCAGCAGCAGCTTGGTAAAGAGGTTTCCACTTTAAAAATAAAGTCCTGTTGAAGTTTGTTAGTACCATGCCTGGTTGTTGCAACATTTTGGCGACGAGGATAGATCTTCTGCCTCTGAACCCACCTGCACCCTTTCTGCAAAGTCCAGGTGAGCCTCCTATTGCTTTCACTGCCTGGGTCCATATGTTTGAGACTTACCTGCTTGCAATCAGTGCTACAGAGATTTCTGAAGTAAGAAAGCTGCTCTGCTAATCCGCTGCCTTGGAGCAGAAGGGCAGCATATATTTTACACTTTTCCCCTTGCAGATGATAAATATGAGACTGCCCTCACTGCATTAAAGAACTTTTTTGTGCCAAAAGTGAATGTAGTAGCTAATTGCTACAGATTTCGGCAGCGTGAGCAGAAACCAGGGGAGACTATAATGCAGTATATTGCTTCCCTGGGGAGTCTGATTGTAACTTGTGACTTTGGGAATATGGCAGATGAGATGATTAGAGACCAGCTCATTGAGAAAACAACCATGCATCGTGTAAGAGAACGCTTACTTCTAGAACCACAATTTACACTAGAAAAAGCAATAACCATTGCTACTCATTGAATGCTTCTGCCGACGTGCACAGGCAGAAATTGTGGAAAAACAACATTGCTTGCCTCATAACCTACGTCGTGCAGAATGCAATGCCATCCACAGCCTCAGAAACCACCCTGACATTATAATCAAAGAGGCTGATAAAGGAGGTGCTGTTGTCGTCATGAACAGGTCTGACTACCAAAAGGAGACTGCCAGACAACTCTCCAATACCAAATTCTACAGGTCACTTCCCTCAGATCCCACTGAGGAATACACTAAGAAACTGCACCATCTACTCAGGACACTCCCTACACTAACACCGGAACAAATCAACATACCCTTAGAGCCCCAACCAGGGTTATTCTATCTACTACCGAAGATCCACAATCCTGGAAATCCTGGACGCCCTGTCATCTTGGGCATTGGCACTCTCACTGAAGGACTGTCTGGATATGTGGACTCTCTACTCAGACCTTATGCCACCAGCACTCCCAGCTATCTCCGTGACACCACCTATTTCCTGAGAAAACTACAATGCATTGGTGACCTTCCAGAAAACACCATCCTAGCCACCATGGATGTAGAGGCTCTCTACACAAACATCCCACACACAGATGGAATACAAGCTGTCAGGAACAGTATCCCTGATGATGCCACAGAACTACTGGTTGCTGAGCTCTGTGCCTTTATCCTCACACACAACTATTTCAAATTTGATGACAATATATATCTCCAGATCAGTGGCACTGCTATGGGCACCCGCATGGCCCCACAATATGCCAACATTTTTATGGCTGACCTGGAACAATGCTTCCTCAGCTCTCGTCCACTCACGCCCCTTCTCTACCTGCGCTACATTGATGACATCTTCATCATCTGGACCCATGGGAAGGAGACTCAGGAAAAATTCCATCACGATTTCAACAGCTTCCACCCCCCATCAACCTCAGCCTGGACTAAAACCTGATCCAGACCATGACACTGGCAATATACAAAAACCGGTAGGAGAACACTTCAATCTCCCTGGACACACAATAGCAGATTTAAAGGTAGCCATCCTGCAGCAAAAAACTTCAGGAACGGACTTCAGAGGGAAACTGCTGAGCTTCAGTTCATCTGCAAATTTGACACCATCAGCTCAGAATTAAACAAAGACTGTGAATGGCTTGCCAACTACAAAAGCAGTTTCTCTTCCCTTGGTTTTCACACTTCAACTGCTAGAAGAGGGCCTCATCCTCCCTGATTGAACTAACCTCATTATCTCTAGCCTGCTTCTTGCTTGCTTATATATACCTGCCCCTGGAAATTTCCACTGCTTGCATCCGACGAAGTGGGTATTCACCCACGAAAGCTCATACTCCAATACGTCTGTTAGTCTATAAGGTGCCACAGGACTCTTTGCTGCCATTGCTACTCAGATTGAGTCAGCTACAGCTGAAGCCAAATAAAGCCATTGTGATTGACAGCCATCCTCTTCCTCACATAAAAGAAGTATTTGCAGAACTCTGTGGAGCAAAGATGTTTTCTACTCTTGATTTGCAGAGCACATACCACCAGGTTATGTTGCATGAAGATAGCAGAGACCTCCCAGCATTTATTACACATGAGGGACTATTCCGTCTTAAACATATTCCATACGGTCTCACAGCTGCCCCAAGTGCCTTCCAAAAAATGATGTCATTGTTTCTGAAGACTCAACGTGGAGTTCAGTGCTATCTGGATGATATTATCATGTTTGAAAATACTTCTGAGGAGCATGACAATAACTGGCAGTCTGTACTAAACTGCATCAGCACAGCAGGCCTCAAGCTCAATAGGTCCAAATGCAAATTTAGACAAACTGAACTCTCCTTTCTGGGGCATATAATTTCACAGGCTGGACTAAAACCTGATCCAGACCATGTCCTGACAATTTCAACTGCCCCTCCTCTAACAGATTTGCAAACCTTACATTCCTTCTTGGGTCTTACCTCCTGGTATGCAAAATTCATTCCCAATTATGCTTCTGTCATTGAACCATTATGGGAATTACTATGGAGAAGTTCAACCTTAGTGTGAGTCCTGCATTGACCACAGTTGTAACTACTGATGCTTCTGATTATGGACTTCGGACTGTTCTCACACAACTTCATGAGGACAACACAGAGAGGACTGTTGCGTTTGCTTCAAGGACACTGAGTAATGCTGAGAGAAAATATTCTACAGTAAAAAAAGAAGCACTTGCTTGTGTCTGGGCTACTGAAAAATGGAGAACGTTCAAGTTGTGCACAGACCACAGCCCTTTGATGACGTTGCTCACCACGAAAGGGCTGGGAAGAGCAGGATACCGTATTGCTAGATGGTCTGCAAGACTACTCTCTTTCAATTATGAACTGGAATATAAGCCTGGAATATAGCTGATTGCCTTTCTCACCTGCCTTTGCCTTCACCAGATGGTCCACCGGAGGATGAGGATGTAGTAGTTATGCTTATTACAAGCACTCTCACTGCAGTTACAAGAGAACAATTCCAAGCTGCTTGTTCAGCGTGTCCAATTCAACAAAAACTACGGGAGTTTCTGACAAAGAGATGGCCCAGTAAATCTAAAAACCCTGACCCAGTTTTGCTGCCTTATTTTAGAGTTCGGGATGAACTTTCTTTGCTTGATGGCTGTGTGCTACAAGGTACACACCGGCTCCTTGTGCCAGAAGAATTACAGTTAAAACTCATATACCTGGCACACGATACTCATCAAAGAATTGTCCGAACCAAACAACGACTACGGGATCTGTATTGGTGACCAGGGATGGACTCTCAAACTGAAGGTCTCATAAAATCCCGTGTCACTTGTCAAATGCATGATAAGACAGCAGTGACATGTACCCCTCCATTACAGCCTGTTCCTCTTCCTGAATCTGCATGGGAAAAAGTGGCGATTGACATTGTAGGACCTTTCGATACTGCTCCAATCAACTGCTGTTATACTATCACTTTAATAGACTATTTCAGTAAATGGCCTGAGGTAGCATTTACATCGCAAATCTCTTCTGCTACAGTAATTAACTTTCTCTCTTCAGTTTTTAGCAGGGAAGGTAACCCCAAAGAACTGGTTTCTGATAATGGGAGTCAATTTACTTCCCTGGAGTTTGAAACTTTTCTAGCACAGAGGAACATTTTACACAGAAGGTCATCCCTCTATTACCCTCAAGCCAATGGGGAAACTGAACGGTTTAACAGAAGTTTGAAAGAGAGTTTGCAAACGGCTAAACTGGAAGGTTGATTGTGGATACTCTTCACTACTGATTTCTTGCAAGCATACTGGGCTACACGACATGCCACAACGCAAAGATCACCCACAGAGTTACAGCATGGGAAACAGATGAATACTAAACTGAACATTGCTGGATTGTTAAAGGCACGACCTCATGCCCCGACTGAGGATGATGTGAGAAAAACAGTTGAACAGAACCAAGCAAAGTCTAAGGCTTTCACAGACAAGCGGCAGGGTGCTAAGGAGCCAAAGTTTGAATGTGGCTCCTTCGTTAGAATACAAAAGCCTGGAATTTTATGCAAAGGGGACCATAAATTTGAGGCTCCTCTTAAAATCATAGAGAAGAAGGGATCTTATGCCTATCGAGTTTCTGATGGGTGGGTATGGAATGTTTCTTATCTTGCACCTGCTTATGCACCAAGAGGAGATTATGCCAACGCCCAGTCTGCACTGGGTGACTTCACCGCAGTACCAACACAACAAGACATTGCACTGGAACTGGGGCTTGAGAGATGACCTGTCAGACCCAGATGACCACCTGTCTGGACTAGTGTCATGGAGTGTGTGTGTGGGGGACAAGGCCCTGCACCCCCGGCTTCCTGCGATTCACCATGACTCTCAGCCTGCCAGTAAAACAGAAGGTTTATTTAGACGACAGGAACACAGTCCAAAACAGGTCTTGCTGAGACAGACAACAGGACCCCCTTTAGTTAGGTCCTTCTGGGGGCCCCAGGGAGGCCACAGCCCTGTTGGTCGGGTTGCCCCTCTTTTCCCAGCCAGCTCCAAACTGAAACTCCCTCCAGCCTCTCACTCAGCCTCCCCCCAGCTCCTCCCCCAGCCTTTGTGTCCTTTGTCCAGTTTCTCGGGAAGAGGTGTTACCTGGCCTCCAACCCCCCTCCTGGGTTCTCATGTTACATGTTCAGGTATCCTCCCTTCCCCAATGCAGGCCGTCCCAGCAAAACTCCCCTGCAACCTTCCCAAGTCAATACTCCCCATTCAGCATTCAAATAACACATCAAGAACATTCCCACTTCGTCACTACTAGAGACTATGTTATGTAGTATCTACAGTGTTTTCAGTGTAATACTTCTGCCAGCAGTATAGTGTCTTGTTTCCTATATGTTTCTGTGGTTAGAACAACAATGTTTATTTTAATTGGGAAAGTTTCTTAAGAGAGGAGGGAATGTGGTGTTTAGATGCTGCATGTAATTGTTAGAACTGGGAGCACTGGCTGTTGGGAGTCTGAAAGGACAGGAAACAGGAAGGATGTGGGAGGACTTGAGGAGGCTGGGTGAGAGTTACAGGGGGTGCAGCAGCAGCTTGGTAAAGAGGTGTCCACTTTAAAAATAAAGTCCTGTTGAAGTTTGTTAGTACCTTGCCTGGTTGTTACAACACCACGCCCCTTCCCCAAGGCCCTGCCCCCCTCCACTACATTCCCCCTCCCTCGGTGGCTTGCTCTCCCCCACCCTCGCTCACTTTCACTAGGCTGGGGTGCGGAAGGGGGTGAGGACTCTACTTGGGGGTGTGGCCAGAAATGAGGGCTTTGGTTGGGATTGGTCCTGCTTTGAGCAGGGGGTTGGACTAGATGACCTCCTGAGGTCTCTTCCAACCCTAATCTTCTAGGATTCAGGGTGCAGGATAGGGCTGTGGGCTGGGCCAGGGGGTTGGAGTGCAGGGGAGGGTGAGGGCTCCCTCTGGGGGTGCAGGCTCTGGGCTGGGGCCAGAGATGAGAGGTTTGGGGTGCAGGAGAGGCTCCGGGTTTGCGGGGGGGCTCACAGCTGCAACAGGGGGTTGGGGCATGGGCTTACCTCTGGCAGCTCCCGGTCAGCGGCGCAGGGGGAGGGTTAAGGCAGGCTTCCTGCCTGTCCTGACTCTGTGCTGCGCCCCAGAAGTGGCCAGCAGGTCTGGCTCCTAGGCGGGGGAGGTGGCTCTGTGTGCTGCTCTTGCCCACACGCACCGCCCCCACATGTCCCATTGGCTGCTGTTCCTGGCCAATGGCAGTGCAGAGCCGGTGTTCAGGGTGGGGGAGCGCACGGAGCCCCATGCTCCCCAGGAGCCGGACCTGCTGGCTGCTTCCAGAGTGCACCACGTTGCCAGGGTAGGTAGGGACTTGCCTGTCTCAGCTCCCCAGCACCGCCACCAGGACTTTTAACAGCCCAATCGGCAGTGCAGACCGGCGCCACCAGGGTCCCTTTTCGACCGGGTGTTCTGGTCGAAAACCGGACACCTGGTCACCCTACTCAGCACCCACTCTCTGCGCAGGGGGAACCCAGCACCTCGTCTGTCTGATTGAAGGTGTAGTTAGGCCCAGCATATCCTGCACCCCACTATCGGAGTTCCACAAACTTCTCAGGTCCCCAATGTCCCAGTGTGGCGCTTGTGGGCCTGTGCTGTGGGTAGCGGGGGAGGCTCAGTAGGGAGCGGTCACAGAGCCTGTCCTGTTACCAGCCTACTGGGAGTCACCCTGTTAGTGTGCCAGGCCCCAAGGACCCACACCATTCCACAGGGGCAGGCCCGGGACCTCCACAAGTCCCAGCCTGGGACTTGGGCACCCACGATCCCTGTCTCTCCCTGTGGCTCCCTGCAGTGAGTCCAGCCCAGCCAGCCTTGCTCTCAGGGGCGGCTCTAGGCATTTTGCCGCCCCAAGCACGGCAGGCAGGCTGCCTTCGGTGGCTTGCCTGCTGAGGGTCCGCTGGTCCCGCGGAGGTCCGGGAGGTCTGCCGAAGCCGCAGGACCAGTGGACCGTCCGCAGGCAAGCCGCCGAAGGCAGCCTGCCTGCCACCCTCGTAGCTACTGGCAGATCGCCCCCAGTGGCTTGCCGCCCCAAGCATGCGCTTGGCATGCTGGTGCCTGGAGCCACCCCTGCTTGCTCTGCCAGCTGGAGGAAGGAAAAGTGGATAGAATTGGGAAACCTGGTGGGACGATGTGTATGACGACTGGAATGTTAGTGTCGTTGGTTACAACCCATAGAGGAAGGGGAGAGAGGATAAAAGTGGTGGGCTCGGTTGCACTTGACAATAGACATGTCATTGCCTGTTTAAAGTTCTTGGTTATAGACAACCCCAGGACCTCGAATGGACAGGGGTCAATCAGCAGCTAACAGCCCAGCAGGGGAACCAGTGTGGGGCTGGTTCACTGAATCCAAACCAGGGAGCAGGGAATGTTTCTCCTTAGCACCGGTCTGTGACTTGTAGGAAGACAGTTGGGTTAGCCTGCGGGACTTTCTATTGGGAGACAGATTGGGGAGGTCTCACGTAGCCAGTGGTAAATTATCCTTGGAAATTAAAAACAATTATAGATACTTTTCTAACACAAAGTTTTGGCTCCAACTAGGGGCGACTATATTGTGGGCCTCATTGTGGAGGAGAAAGATGAACAGATCACTGGACTGGATGTTAGTGGTTGCCCTGGGGCCGTGATCATGACTTGACTGTATTCAGTAAGGACCAATAGAGGACAGCCCCAACCAGCCATATTTACAGTTGGTGCATTGAAAGGGCTAAATTTCTAAGCAGCCCTCTCCCTTTTGGGGTGGCAGCTGCCTCATCTCAGGACTCAGCCCTCCAGCCAGGTCAGTTCCAAGCTTCTCCCCTTCCAGGGTAGTCCATAAACAAAATCCTGGGAATCAACACCCACAACTGGTTAGTAGGCATGGGGGGGAAATGCCTCCCGCTCTGGGTATAACAGAGACAGGTCCCCCATTCCCTCAGGCAGCTGCGGAAGGGGAGGTCCTGTCTTCCCTCAGGACCTGCAAGGTAGAGGTCTTCCTCTTGCCTGGTCTGCCCACAAGTGAGTTGTTCTGCTCCCTTTTAAATCCTCCCCCAGTCTGTGCATCCCATGCAGGTGTGTTGGGGTGGGGCTGGCTGAGCTTCTAGTTATATTGGATAAGTTGATCTAATGCTTCAGATGCATATTTTTGGGTAGCAAATTGTTACCCACCTAGCAGGAATAATGTGAATTTTGAATCCCTTTTTATCCTGGCTTCTCCTTAACTCTTTGGAAGGCAACTTTCGATGATGCGTCGTGCAGCAGGCATTATTTTGCCCTGGGTCGTCTTGGCTTTTCTGTTGCCTGGCTCAGAAGGAGGGTTGGGGAGAATCCACTCTGCTGCCTGCAGAAGACTGCATTCTAATCCAAACGTTTGTTAATTTTTGTCCGGATTTCCTTCCTCTCCTGGAAGGTGATGTTTGGAAGCTTTTCATGGAGCGTGAATTCTAGATCAATTTTTCTGATTTCTGGATAGAGAGAATTTTTGTAGGCTCCCATCCCCCTGTCCCTAGTAGCTTACTACACCATTGCACTCATTGATGTGTTGTTCACGCACCATTTCCCTGAATAGCTCCTCTGCATACTTTGATGGGATCCCACCACTTGCCTGGAAAATTACTAGGTTTTCCAATATTTCTAAAATATCAAGGGCTTCCCCTGCCACAAACCAAGTCAGAGCCAGTATTGGTAAATGTCCCCAAAACACGACATCAGCCTACCCTGCATCAGCCAGATCCAGCTTCTTCATTTATTTTTGTATTGATTTAAAGTAAAATCATTTATGAAAGAGTGATAGAGAAGCATTCCACAGTGTTGCAAATCACGGCCTTGTGGACAGACAGAAAGCAAAGTGGGAGATTCTTTCTCCCCCCACCCCGTGTTACAATACAATAAATATAGCTAAGGCTACGATTTAATCATATTTTTAGTAAAAGTCATGGATGGGTCACGGTCAAAAAAACAAAAAACCACGGCCCCATTATTAGAGGGCTTTCTCTCAACCCTCCCACTTCCCTGGTTCTTGTCACGCAGACAGCAAGCAGCAAAAGACCAGAAATCTGAAGCACAGACAATGCGATGTATTTTGGGGTTAGTTTCCAAACAAGCACATTCCAAAGCCCTTCCCACCAGTCAGGCTTATCTCTATACGCCGATAGAGTCTGTTCCCCAGTGTTCCGCTCCCAGCTCTGACGTCACTGAGTGTTTACCCTGCGTCCCCCTTCCCAGCACCAACGCTGCAGAGCGTTTACCCCGTGTCCCCCTTCCCAGCCCCCTCCTGCACCAAACTCCCTCCCAGACCCCATTAATACAGTAAAAATGTGTGGCATGTAATGACTTACCAAAATCTGTGGAGTCCCCCGCCAAAATTATTGTTCTGCCCCAACCCCTGTCCATGGAACATACCCCTGCCTCCAAGACCAGTAAGGCGGCAGAATGTGTATTGGTTTATCATAGAATATCAAGGTTGGAAGGGACCTCAGGAGGTATCCTCAAAGCAGGACCAATCCCCAGACAGATTTTTACCCTAGTTGGTCCCCGCAAGGATTGAGTTTACCACCCTGGGTTTAGCAGGCCAATGCTCAAACCACTGAGCTATCTCTCCTCCCATAGGCTCTGTCTTTTTGGGTCAGGCCTGAACTCTCCAATATCATCATGAATGTTCTGACACTTAATAGCGTTTATATTTTTGCTGTAGTGATTATTCAGACACTCAGCCAAATCAGCCAGGTCCTGCTCCCACGTGGTGCCTCATGTTCCCCCTCTCTGAAGTGGGGAGAAGCCTGACCCACATTTACAAAGCTCTTGCTTCCCAGGTCCCTGCTCTCCCCGCCCAACACTGGCCTCTGCCCTATTCCCCAAATTTCCATACCCTTGTTAGTGCCTATCTCAGCCCCCAACCTGCAGGGTCTCATACACAGTCTCCTGCCAGTAAACGGAAGCTGCCCCTGGATCTGGAGCTGCAATTGTATGTCCCGAGCACTGTCCTGCACCATGCGCAGGTAGATCATCAACCTCCATCTCTGTCCCAGGTGCAGGATGACCCCAAGAGGAGCAGGCCTGGGAGGGGCTTGGATAATCCCTTAAAGTCAGGGACCAGCCAGGAAGGGGCCAGGCTGAACAAATAGGACAAGGCCCTAGGGGAGAAAGTCAGGGCAGTTTAGGTACACACAGGGCCGGTGTAACCATTAGGCAAACTAGGCGGCCACCTAGGGCGCCAAGATTTGAGGGCGCCAAACAGCGGTGCCCCCAAACTGTCTGGGATGCTCACTCGGTGCCAGCTAAACGTGTAACCCTCTTCCCACTGCGGTGCGAGGGGGCGCCCCGGCTTTGACCAGCTCCGGCCGGCCGGGAAGTGATGTCATTCCTCCTCTGACAGCCGGGGGCGCTGCGCTGCTCCCTGCTGCTCTGGCTCTGCCCCAGGGCCCCCGCCCCTGCTCTGCCCCGCCCCCACTCCCCTGAGCTCTGCAGCAGGGCTGCACTCACGGGCAGGGGGAAGTGCAGAGATCCGGCCCCAGCTGGAGTTCTGGGGGGCGGTTCCCCCCATAGGCGGCGAATTATATGGGCCCGTGGTGCCTGTGCTCCACCAATATTCAGGAAGGTGGGACCGGCTCCACCAACGTTTGGGCTGATATTTTCAGAGCTGTCCCCCCCCCAGCCCCGTGCTTTGTGGGGCCCGGAGCTTCAGGGGGACATGGGGTCCAGGGCAGCCTGGGGGATTAGCAGGGGGCCTGGTCCCAGCCCACCCCAGTCTGACCCACTCTGTCGGCTCCCGCCCCTGCTCCACCCCTTCCCCCAAGCCCTCACCCCTGTCCCGCCACTTTCCGGCTCCCCTCCCCTGAGTGATGCCGGGAGCCAGCGGGGAAGGGCAGGCTGGGGCCAGGTTGCTCCCTGCTGCCGGCGCCAAGCTCCCCGCTAACCCCCCAGGCCACCCTGGACCCTGCGTCCCTCTGATGCATGGGGCCCCCCAAAGCACTGACCCAGGGCGGTTGCCCCGGTCCTTCCTATGGATGGGACGGCTCTGCTTGGACCCGTTCTGGGCACCACCACAAATTATATAAACCTGGCACCCATGGTTCCCCCTGCCCCCCAAGCCAGCCCCGCCCCCACGGAAGCCTGGCACCCCCTCCCCCCGCTCCCACGGAGGCCTGGGGTCCCCCCACTCCCACCCCCTCCACAGAGGCCTGGGGCACCACACCCCCCACAGCCAGCCCCACACCCCCTGCCCTGCCCGCAGCCAGCCCCACACCTCCTGCCCTGCCTGCAGCCAGCCCCTGCTGCACCCTCTGCCCTGCCTGCAGCCAGCCCCACACCCCCTGTCTCCAGCCAGCCCCTGCTGCACACCCTGTCCGCAGCCAACCCCACAGCCCCTGCCCTGCCCGCCTCCAACCCCAGCTGCACCCCCTGCCCTGCCCACAGCCAGCCCCACACCACCTGCCCTGCCGCCAGCCAGCCCCACACCCCCTGCCCTGCCTGCCGCCAGCCCCACAACCTCTGCCCTGCCTTCAGCCAGTCCCACACCCCCTGTCTCCAGCCAGCCCCTGCTGCACGCCCTGTCCGCAGCCAGCCCCACACCCCCTGCCCTGCCCACAGCCAGCCCCTGCTGCACTTCCTGCCCTGCCCACAGCCAGCCCCGAAACCCCTGCCCTGCCCGCAGCCAGCCCCACACCCGCTGCCCTGCCCGCAGCCAGCCCCTGCTGCACCCTCTTCCCTGCCCGCAGCCAGCCCCGCACCCCCTGCCCTGCCTCCAGCCCCCCCCCCACCCCCTGCCCTGCCCCCAGCCAGCCCCCCACCCCCTGCCCTGCCCACAGCCAGCCCCACACCCCCTGCCCTGCCTGCAGCCAGCCTCTGCTGCACCCTCTTCCCTGCCCGCAGCCAGCCCCGCACCCCCTGCCCTGCCCGCAGCCAGCCCCGCACCCCCTGTCTCCAGCCAGCCCCTGCTGCACCCCCTGCCCTGCCTGCAGCCAGCCCCAAACCCCCTGCCCTGCCTGCAGCCAGCCCCTGCTGCACCCCCTGCCCTGCCTGCAGCCAGCCCCACACCCCCTGTCTCCAGCTAGCCTCTGCTGCACCCCCTGCCTGAAGCCAGCTTGCCCCACCCCCCGTCTCCATCCAACTCCTGCCGTATCCCCCTGCCCAAAGCCAGCTAGCCCCACACCCCCTGTCTCCAGCCAGCCTCTGCCGTACCTCCCTGCGTGAAGCCAGCCAGCCCCATACTCCTTTGTCTCCAGCCAACCTCTGCTGTACCCCCTGTGCCCGAAGCCAGCCAGCCCCGCAGTCCCCTGTCTCCAGCCAGCCTCTGCCCTACCCCCCGTGCCCAAAGCCAGCCAGCCCCACACCCTGTCAGGTTATTCATTTATTTTCATTAAATATGTAGACTAAATAATGAAATTAATAAATTTTCAAGTCAAATGTGTATTAATTCTAATGAACAATGGCACATTATGCAGTATTCATTTTTGAAAGTTTATAATAAGCGATGCTCCGGGGTGAGGGGTGGGGGCAGGGGGCGCAAGGTGGAAGTTTCGCCTAGGGCACAAAATATCCTTGCACCAGCCCTGTGGGGGCCATACTGGGCAAGCCGTTCAACATGAGTGCCCAGGGTGATGCTGTAGTCAACAGGGCTAAAGCCATCCTTAGACATATGAGCAGAGCAGCAAGTAGGTCAGCGAGGTGACACAGCATCAGTGAGACTGATATGGGAATACGACATCCAGTTTTGGTGTCCACGTCTGAAAAAGATGTTGAAACATCGGAGATGGGGAGGCAAACAAAGGAGAGGCAAACAGAGGGAGTTTGGCTGGGAGTTCACCTGGGAGAGTTCCCACAGCGTTTTTTTGCCTTTCAGGCTTCTGCGAGCAGTAAATACAACATCTGAAGAGGCTCTTAGAAGGAAGACAATATGGATAGTGTGCGATCAGCTGTTGTGACCTGCACAGGATGTGCCTGTGACCTTGCAGTCTATATGATTTTATAAAAATATGCTAATGAGTAAATATAATGTAACTGGAATATGCTTCATGCAAAAGGTCTCTTGTAAGGTATTACAAAGCTTATAATCTACGGAGGGTGTTCATCCTATTTCTATAAATGTACCACTCTTGTATCTGAAACTAGAAATATGAAATATAACTCTGAGGGCCTATTGTAATTATGCAAAGTGTGGGCCATTAATGGTGGTTTGGAATCTTGATGGCTCCCATCAACCAGGACAACTGACTGTGGATGGCTCTGTTTGCAGGCAGGCCTTCCTGTGAGTCAGGCTGGGAGGACTGAAGGCTTGGGGTCTTACAGTGACCTGTGATCATGTCACCTGAACTGGAAACCATCTTTAACCTGGTGCTTTTCCATTGAGAAGGGGGGTGGGGGTGGGAACCCAGAGGGACAAAGGATTCCTGCCTTATGCATAAGATATATAAATGGCTGGAACAGAACAAAGGTGGGAGCCATCATGAAGAATCCCCTAGTTACCACCTGAGCTGGAACAAGAGCTGTACCAGGGGAAAGAATTGTGCCCAGGCCTGGAAGGTGTCCAGTCTGAGGAAAAAAACGCACTGAGTCATCTCTGAGGGTGAGATTATCTGTATTCAGTTTGATTAGACATAGATTTGTGTGTTTTATTTTATTTTGCTTGGTAATTCACTTTGTTCTGTCTGTTACTACTTGGAACCACTTAAATCCCACTTTCTGTATTTAATAAAATAACTTTTTACTTATTAATTAACCCAGAGTACGGGTTAATACTGGGTGGGCAAACAGCTGTGCATCTCTCTCTATCAGTGTTATAGAGGGCAAACAATTTATGAGTTTACCCTATATAAGTTTTATACAAGGAAAAACAGATTTATTTGGGTTTAGATCCCATTGGGGTGTTAAAGACAAGTGTTACAGACAAGAACACTTCTGTCAGCTGCTTTCAGGTAAACCTGCAGCTGTTAGGGGATGTGATTCAGACCTGGGTCTGGGTTTGCAGCAGGCTAGCGAGTCTGGCTCTAACCAGTCAGGGCACATCAGGTGACAGCTCCCAAGAGGGTTTCTGTGATCCAACCCATCACAGTGTACAAAGTGCAAGCTGGTCTCCATACTGGAACAGAAGGTTAAAGGACTAGAGACCCCAGTATCAACCCTGTGTTGCATCAGAGAAAATGAAGACTTTCTGGATAAAAGTCAGCGTTTGGTACTGCAGGCACAGCATGCTGAAGAATCAGAGTGGGCAGTGCAGAACGGGGAAGAAAATTGGCAGCATGTGACCTCCAGAAGAAGAAAAATTAGAACTCATGTACTCCCAGTGTACATAGAGGTAAGAAACCATTTTCAAGCTCTCTGCACAGGTACTACAATGGAGAATGGTTTGGAAAAGTCATCTGAGGAAAGGGATGAGGAGACCCCATCGACTGGAAGGCATCGGGTGCATTGTTCTAGGAATGGGGGTTCCACGACCACCACTTCCTGGAGGAGGAGACAGGTGGTGGTGATCGGGGACTCCTAAGGAGGACAGAGTCATCCATCTGCTGTCCCGACCGGGAAACTAGAGAAGTGTGCTGCTTGCCTGGAGCTAGAATTCAGGATGTGATGGAGTGTTTGCAGAGACTAATCAAGACCTCGGACCGCTACCCCTTCCTACTTCTCCATGTGGGCACCAATGATACTGCCAAGAATGATCTTGAGCGGGTCACTGCAGACTACGTGGCTCTGGGAAGAAGGATAAAGGAGTTTGAGGCACAAGTCGTGTTCTCATCCATCCTCCCTGTTGAAGGAAAAGGCCCAGTTACGGACCATCAAATTGTGGAGGTAAATGCGTGGTTGTGCAGGTGGTGACGGAGAGAGGGCTTTGGATTCAACCATGGGATGTTGTTCCAGGAAGAAGGATTGCTAGGAAGAGATGGGATCCAACTAAGGAAGAGAGGGAAGAGCATCTTCGCAGGCAGGCTGGCTAACCTAGTAAGGAGGGCTTTAAATTAGGTTTGCCGGGGGATGGAGACCTAAGCCCTGAGGTAAGTGGGGAAGTGGGATACTGGGAGGAAACACCAGGAAGAGGGTGCAACAGGGGAGGCCGCCTGATTCATACTGAGAAAGCAGGGCAATCGGTTAGTTATCTTAGGTGCCTGTACATGAACGTAGGAAGCCTGGGAAACAAGCAGGAAGAACTGGAAGTCCTGGCACAGTCAAGGAACTATGTTGTGATTGGAGTAACAGAAACTTGTGGGGGTAACTCACAGACTGGAGCACTGTCATGGATGGATATAAACTGTTCAGGAAGGACAGGCAGGGCAGAAAAGGTGCAGGAGTTGCATTGTATGTAAGAGAGCAGTATGATTGCTCAGAGCTCCAGTATGAAACTGGAAAAAAGCCTGTTGAGTGTCTTTCGGTTAAGTTTAGAGGCAAGAGCAACAAGGGTAATGTCATGGTGGGCGCCTGCCATAGACCACCAGACCAGGGGGATGAGGTAGACGAGGCTTTCTTCGGACAACTAACAGAAGTTTCCAGATCACAGGTCCTGTTTCTCATGGGGGACTTCAATCACCCTGACATCTCCTGGGAGAACAGTCTCTCTCACGTGGCGTCTGCAGAGCAGCATTCTGTAGTTGCACTTGTAGATCCAGGAGCCTTTCCAAGGCCTCCTCTGTGACGTTGTGGAGATCCCCCATTTCACCTTGGACTCCAATTCTGGGGCACTGTGTTATGGGGTGTTTGAGGGTTTGGATGTTCTCACTGCAGAAGTGCAAAGAGGAGTCTTTGATTTCCTACTTGTGTATCAAGTAGCCGTAACTTGGGTCAGTGACAATGGGCTTCTTTGGAACAGTGGCTGAGGTCCAGACACTCTGTCATTCCCTGGCCAGGTCCAGAGGCGTGAGGTGGGCGCACGTGGTCCATAGTGGTTTTGGAGTTCACTGTGTCTCTTACCCAGTTCCCAGGTTGGGGCATTCTGCTTCCTGACTGGCGATGGCATTGGGCAAACCCCCCTCCTTTCTCTGCTTCTATGGGGAGCGGGGAATCTAGCAAGGGTCTGGCTCATTGACTCAGTACTCTCCTCTCTGACCCTCAGGTATCAGCCAGGGGGACACGGAGTGGAGACACATCCAGAGCCACAATCCTACATTAACTCACCCACCCAGGGATTCTCCTTATGCCACATACCAGTGGGTCCGTGTGAGACACACAAATCAGGGCAACTAGTGAGGCTCCAACGTGGGACCTTTAGACCCCGCTCCTTCGTGGAGGTAAAAGCCATTTACTCCTCGGGGCATCTCTGAAGGTGGAGATAATCCTGACCCACATTTAGAATGTTTTTGATCCTCTGCTCTTGCTTCCCAAGTCCCTGCCCTCCGTTCACGTTTCACAAATCAAGCTGTTTGCATGAACTAATTCTATTACAATTATGTGTTCAGACACAACGCCCTGATGCCAATCACGTACCAGGACCCGTGGACGTGGCGTGTTTTTGTCATCCTAACAGGATTATTAGGCACAGGATTGTGTTGCTGTTACTCCCCTTGCTGCAGGTGCTCACTGCACAACCAGTCCCGAATATACCTTCGGTTTTTCGTAAGGGCAGTGAGGGAAGAGCAGGGCGATGTCCCAAATGGAATGGAGAACGAAGCTGCACCAGACATGGCAGTTCGGGAGATGGATTAAAACTGTTCACCTTCCTTGTTGTGGCGAGAACGCAACCGATTTCAGAGACAATGATGGGCTGCAATACATCTACGCCTACCCTCGACAATGACAGCCGTGCTCCAGGATATCTGGGGCAAGGTAGAACAATCCTCACCGCTTTATTGATACACAATAACTCAGAAACAGACAGCACACCATGGACCCCGCTGCAAGACCCAAACATTCACCTAAGATGGGTTGATTTAAGTACTAATCTCACACTGTCACCTTTAGGGGAAACTCATGTATATGTCAGGGAGGGAGAGTTAAGGTTACAAGTAAATGTTTCTGTCCCTGAAAAACGAGAAAGGCATTGGATGGTAGGCGTACGAACAGAAGGGTATGTGGGGGACACAACCATGATCTCAGATTACCCCTCGTTCCCATACATATGGGAGGGATTCATGAAATCAGGGATCCTTGTGACAGTAATTGTCATATATTGCCCGAGACACACACCAGCCCTGACATTCCTCGATGGGTGTGACTGGAAATGGGAAAAAGAACATGCATTTATGAGGAATGCCCCCAATACATATGACAAAACCTGCATTGTTCAAAATCCAGACTACCCCAGTAAAAGTTTTGTAAGCCTCCTTCTGGTAGAAGTAAAAATTGCTGTGGATTGGACACAATTAAATGTTTCGAAGGTAGAGCCCAAGTGTATGCCTTTTTCACTCCCAATATTGACAGCCTGGATGAGGACGCACAAATTGTCCCTCCCGAATACCTCTGCTCCTATTTTCCCTGCCAGCTTAGGACTCCAACACCCTGTCTTGCTGAGCCAGACACTCCTGTCTGCTCCAGCCCAGACCCAGGGTCTGAATTACTTGCCCCAAAGCTGCAGGTTTACCTGAAAGCAGCTCACAGAAGTGTGCTTGTCTTTAGCACTCAGATGCCCAACTCCCAGTGGGGTCTAAACCCAAATAAATCAATTTTATCCTGTATAAAGCTTATACAGGGTAAACTCATAAATTGTTCACCCTCTATAACACTGATAGAGAGAGATGCACAGTTGTTTGCTCCCCCAGGTATTAACACACACTCTGAGTTAATTAATAAGTAAAAATGATTTTATTAAATACAGAAAGTAGGATTTAAGTGGTTCCAAGTAGTAACAGACAGAACAAAGTAAGTCACCAAGCAAAATAAAATAAAATGCGCAAATCTATGTCTAATCAAACTGAATACAGATAAGATCCTCACCAGTTCCAGAATGCTCCTTTTACAGACTAATCTCCTTTTAGCCTGGGTCCAGCAATCACTCACACCCCTTTGTTCCAGTTTCTTCCAAGTATCCTGGGGGGTGGAGAGGCTCCCTCTTTAGCCAGCTGAAGACCCAATAGAGGGGTCTCCCACGGGTTTAAACAGACTTTCTCTTGTGGGTGGAGACCCCCCTCCTCTCTCCTATGCAAAGTCCAGCTCCAAGATGGAGTTCTGGAGTCACCTGGGCAAGTCACATGTCCATGCATGACTCACAGTCTTTACAGGCGGTGGCCATTGTCCACATGGTATCTTGTATGTCTCCAGGAAGACTTCTTATATCATGGATTGGAGCATTCCAAGATGCATTGTTCCCCAAGTGCTTCCTGATCGGGTACTTGTGAATTCCTTCCTAAAGAAGCTGACCAAATGCCTCACAAAGCTTACTTAGAAACCAAGCAAATATACAACCAATATTCTTAACCTCAAGTACAAAATGATATATGTGTACAAATAGGGTGAATAGATATAGTAGACCATAACCTTTACATAGATGTGTTACACGGCATATGTAGCAAAACCCTCTTCCAGTTATATCATACATACATTTATAAGCACCCCCCATAAAGCCTTATGGGGTACACTGTCACAAAGGTTTTAATGCATCTGTTAAAACAAAGAAAAAAAATCACTGTTTGATACCTATCAATATGAATGGATGCAGTATGTCTCCAGTACGGTGAGACCAGACCTATTGAGTGGAGAAATTATTGTTAAAATTGCACACCAGCGAGCCCTGGAGGCAAAGGTATGGAAGTTTAGCCCACTCCCCATATTGCACATGGGCTCGTTCTGGTTGCCCCAGACCTCGAGTCAGTGGGCTGGGGAGGAAGGAAAGTTATTGGACCCTAGATGGTGTACCGAATGGACCTCTCATAAGTGGGTGTGCCTAACCTTACCTGTTGCCCCAGAGCCCTGTAGTAAAGATGCTTCGTTAGGATCATGTATGTGGGATGAAATGGACAATGACACCAAAACATTGTATAATGGACAATGTGTATGTATTAACTTGTGGGAGGAAGTATTCTGGGAAGATGGAAGCATTAGTAGTCCCCCAGTAGATGAATGTAGGTGTAATGTAAGTACTGTGTTTACTAGAAACCACACATATTACTTACCTCAACCTTAAACGCCGAGCTGACTGAGTTTTCTGTTAATCTTGGGGTCAAATGGCAGGAACTCACAGACAGTTTAATAAAAAGCAAGGCAGTAATACAGTCCTTAGAACAAACAAACGACCAGATGGGAAATCGAACTATTCATATCATACATGCAAATGGGGACATGTTAAGAATTGCAACTGCAGAAAAACAAATAACAACGTACCACTGGCAGGATTTCTTTTCTGGATGGTTCCCAACCACCACTGGCATACTCTTGCTAATGCTGCATCCCTTGCTAGTTGTTTTGGTATTGAATTGTATTTGTTTAATTGCAATGTGTGGGATGTGTTGCTGGATGAAAAGAATGTATGCTAAATTGGAGTCACAAACTCATATTGTCTCTCAGTATCTTCTCCTAAATAGACTGCATAAAAAGTGACACTGCCGATTACAAATCATAGTGTTAAAAGGGGGATTATGTTGGACTATACCAAAGGATTTCTGTATGATTTCTGTATTAATGGATAGATTGAATGTAACCCCCACCCAATAATTTAAGATCCCAAAGTAGTGTTAATTAGAAGGCCTTTTTCTTCTTTGCCCTGTGAGCAGTTTACAAGGCCAAACTGCTAATTGTGTCAGCACATCCTGGGACAGAGAGTCTGATCTCAGAAAAGATAAGACCTTGCAGATACAACTGTTCCTCGGAACAGCACACAGAGACTCCCACCCTTCTCGCGTTCTTTATCTTGCTTGTTATGTATGTTATATGGTCAGGGGGTTAAGCAGTTTTGTTACACCCTAAGAGTGGTTAAAGTCAAAAGAGATATATGTTGAAATGAAGCTCGGGAATGGATGATGTGTGTGCATAGAAGATGAATGGTTAGGAGTACCAGCCTAAGAGTTACAAGTTCTGTATCGATCGGCTGAAGAATGCGCTAAGTGGTGATAACCGGATGACCCCCGGAGGGCAGACTGGAATCCACCCAACAGCCCCAAGGATGGGAGAACCAAAGAACAAGATAACATCCGGCAGCCATCACGGAGCCATCATGGATGTGCCATTCAGCATGATGAAGCCACCTCCATAGACTGGCATAGAAATAAACTCCTATAAAAAACAGACCCTAAAAGACTAAGGACTTTGAGTCTGGTTCCGCAACCACCCTCCAGGAGCATCGGATGCGCATCTGACAAAGGCTCGGCTCCACCCTTGTGCCCAGGTTACGTGGCCAGTAACGTGGCATGAGCAACCTCTGTGCTTCTTTTTGCATTCACAGTAAACGTGGCATTTTGCCTCATCCCCTTTTAAATGATCCTGTTGGTGTTTATTTTATTGGTACAACACTCCCTGCCCCATATGGGCCTCTGCCCTATTCCTCAAACGTCCACACCCATAGCAGTGCCAATCTGACCTCCCAACTGCAAGTCTCATACACAGTCTCCTGAAGCTGCCACTAGATCTGGAACAGGAATCACAGTTCCTGTGCGCTTCCCTGCATGGAGAATAAAGCAGTAGCATGGGCAGGTAGATCATCAACCTACTCCTCTGTCCCAGGAGCAGGAAGGCCTCTGGTCCATGGAGGCCATGCTGAAGAGCCTGCTGATAGCAACCCCCAGCACGAACTCCAGCACATCAGGGAGTTGAGCACAATGGGGAGAGGCAACAGGAATTTTACCGTAACCCTGGGGAGGCCTGGAAATGAGGGACTGGATGATGCACGTTTCCATTGTGTCCTGCTACCTGAGAGCGCATAGGGCCACCCTTGGTCAGGGCAGTCAGGGCAGTGCAGTGTTGGGGCCCTGCCTCCTTCAGGGACAGAGGGAAGGCGCTGGTGCTCGACGACAGGGCTCTGCCTGGTTCTGTTGAGCACTAACTCCAAGGCCCCAGGCCAGCTTGGGGAGTGAGAGCACGAAACAAACAGGAACAACTTCTCCATCTTTGAGGTTCTGCTCAGGACACCCAGCCAGCCTGGCTCTGCCTTCCCTGGTGCCACGCCAACCCAGCCAGCCCAGCTCTGCCTTCTCTGGCGCCACGCCAACCCACCTCTGCCTTCCCTGGCACCACGCCAGCCCAGCCAACCCGCCTCTGCCTTCCCTGGCGCCACACCAGCCCAGCTCTGCCTTCTCTGGCACCATGCCAGCCCAGCCAGCCCAGCTCTGCCTTCCCTGGCACCATGCCAGCCCAGCCAGCCCAGCTCTGCCTTCCCTGGCACCATGCCAGCCCAGCCAACCCGCCTCTGCCTTCCCTGGCACCACGCCAACCCGGCTCTGCCTTCCCTGGCGCTGCACCAGCCCAGCCATCCTGGCTCTGCTTCTCTGGCACCACGCCAACCCGGTTCTCCCTTCCCTGATGCTGTGCCAGCCCAGCTCTGCCTTCTGTGGCACCACACCAGCTCAGCCAGCCCGGCTCTGCCTTGCCTGGCACTGTGCCAGCCCGGCTCTGCCTTCACAGGGCCCACACCAGCCCAGCCAGTCCTCCTCTGTCTTGAATACCATCCAAGGAGATCAGTACAGAGTCACACAGACAGTTCATAAAATGCTACAGACAATTCCCACCTTTGTCACAGGGCACTCGCCCCTCACAGTCACTGCTGGCCCAGGCTGCTCCTCTTGGACCTGATGGCTGGTGCTGAAAAACTAACATTAAGGACTCTGACTGTTGTGGAGGGCGTTTTCCCCCGGAGTCTGGGAGTGAAACGTGGGGCCTGGACAAACCTCCACAGCCCACGTAGAGCTGCATCTCAGCGCCAGGCGAGGGGTCCCTGTATGCACAGCTGCCCCACCCCAGAGGTGGCTGCATCTCATGCACAGCTTCCCCACCCCAGAGGTGGCTGCATCTCAGCGCCAGGCGAGGGGTCCCTGTATGCACAGCTGCCCCACCCCAGAGGTGGCTGCATCTCAGCGCCAGGCGAGGGGTCCCTGTATGCACAGCTGCCCCACCCCAGAGGTGGCTGCATCTCAGGACCAGGTGAGGGGTCCCTGTATGCACAGCTTCCCCACCCCAGAGGTGGCTGCATCTCATGTATGCACAGCTGCCCCACCCCAGAGGTGGCTGCATCTCAGGACCAGGCGAGGGGTCCCTGTATGCACAGCTGCCCCACCCCAGAGGTGGCTGCATCTCAGGACCAGGAGAGGGGTCCTGGTATAAACAGCTGCCCCCAGCCCAGAGGTGGCTGTATCTCAGCACCAGGGAAGAGGTCCCTGTATAAAGTCCCTGCGCTACCCCAAGGTGGTTTGGTGTCCGTGGGGTCTGGCCCTTGGGCAGAGAGCTGGAGCGTGGCCCTGGTTGTCATGCCTGGGAGCTGGCGGGGGCGGGGGAGGGGGGTGGCCATGCCTCACCAGGTCTGGAGCCCCCTGTTTGTTGGCATCTGGTGCCTGCGAAGTGCAGCCCAGTCTGGCCTTGTTACCACCGGGCATGGTGCCCCCGAGCCAACCTGTTCCCAGGGGGAAGGCCCCGTACTGAGGAGGTTGTGTGTGGCTCAAAAGGTGGGGGGCTGGTGATGGGGGAGTCACATGCTGTCCCTGCCACTACCCTCTCCCCCCCCCCTCGCCCAGAACAGATGCCACATGCTGTATCTGGGGTCGTCGCCATGGCACAAGCACAGAGCCCCCTGAGGGGATCCCAGAATAGGCCTTTGTTGTGGCCATGTTGCTGTGGTTCTGGGAACAGGAAGTTTCTGTTGCCCGCCTGAGCCGTCCCTGCCCTGCCCCCAGGCCTCCCTTGCCCTCCCCCCACCCAGAGACTCAGGCAAACAACTGAGGGAGGTGGGAGCAGCCCCCCGGGACTTCACCCTGGGTGGGGGAGGGCTCAGTTGCTCATGAGCGTCCCAGAGCTTCCCCTGACAACCCCAACCTCTGCAGTTCCCCAGGCTGGCAAGGCCCCCCACGCTGCCCCCCACAAGCCAGAGTCTCCAGCAGGAAGCATGCCTGGCAGGCAGGGCAGGAACTGCAGGGGGCATGAGGAAGGTAAAGGGGTGGCAGCTTGTACCAGCAGGGCCGGGGATAGAACCCAGGAGTCCTGGCTCCCAGCCTCCTTGGTAGATCCTACCAGGGCAACCCAGTGTTGGGGTGGGGGGCTGGCCAGGGGCAACTCCCAGCAGTCAGTGCTTATCCCCGGTGCCTCCATGTGGCCTCATATCTGTCTTACCAAAAGTAACACCACAGGCCCAGACTGTTTGTGGGGTCCCCACAGTGCAGGGTGGGGGGGACACATTCTCTGACGTCTCGGCATGAACCTTGCGTCCTGGACAATCCCAGCTACCTTCCTTCTTCAGAAATGTCCCCATCTTCACCTCCCTATGCCCGTGTAGCCTGTCCGGATGCTAGTCCACCACTCCCACACCCACCCCAGAGGTGGCTGAATCTCAGTGCCGGACAAGCGGTCCCTGTATAAACAGCTCCCATGCCCCACCCCAGAGGTGGCTGTATCTCAGTGCCAGGCAAGGGATCCCTGTATACAGTGGCAGAAAGTGCTTTGGGATCTGTTGGGGGTAAGGTGTTTGCTGGAGCTTGACTCCAGCAGGGTCTCTGCCCTGCCCCCCCTTCCCCAGCTCCCCAGTGGGGTTCCAGGGTGGGGGGCTCCCCTGCCATCAGGAGCTGACTTTCCAGGAACACCTGGGACAAGCTAATCCTGAACAGATGGTACTGGGGGGCCAGGGGGAGGGGAGCAGTAAATGAAAGTGGGGGCTGGGTGGCTGGAGTATCCAGTGCCAGCTGGTAAAAATAACCCAGATAAGTGCCTGCTAATCCCGGCCCAGCGAGTGCCAGCCCCCGGCACTGACCGCACCTGACCCCTGGCTCGCACTGCCAGCTGGGACCTGCCAGCCACCACGGGACCCTTTTCAGCTCAGGGTGGATGGGATAAAAGGCTCATCCCAGGCCAGCAGACAGACAGACAGGAAGGTAGAGGGCTGGAATCAGCGGCTCTCCTGTGCATACTGTGGGGTTCCGGCTCCCGGAGGCAGGTAAGTGGGGTCCCTCTCCATCTGGCCCCTCTGCAGCCTGGCTCCCCCCAAGCCCACGGGCTCCATTGATTCATCTGGGTGGCTTTGCCTCTCGATGCTGCCCTTCTCTTGCTGCTGGCAGCTCCCAGCCTGAAGATGCCAAGGGGCGTCCATGGCTTCTGGTCCCACATTCACTGCACATGTTGCTGGGGGGAACTGACACCAGGGCCACTTCCTCACCTGAGCAAGTGCAGGTAGCAGCCAGGACTCCTGGGTTCTATCCCCAACTCTGGGAGGGGAGTGGGGTCTAGTGTTTAGAGCAGCAGGGCTGGGAGCCAGGACTCCTGGGATGCCTCTGATTAAGGCCTTGCCTTCACTTGCAAGTTATATAAGGTTTGCTGCTGGTATGAATTTGGCCCCGGAACCCAGGGTTGTAGCAGTGCCTGGGGCAGTTCAGGCTCAGTGGGGCAGGAAGAGGTGTCACTAAAGCAAGGGAGCTGCTCTTCCCCAGAGGCAGAGCATCAGTGGGACCTGGAGTCTGCTCAGCCTCCACAGGCTGGAAGGAGAGCCCAGTGCGGGTGCTATGTCCCCTTGGTCCACAACTGGGCAGCTACAGGAAGCCATGACTTGGCACCCCAGGCCCATGCAGAGAAGCTGCTGTCAGGCCCCAAGGAGCTTGGGAGGGGCCGTTATTCCATGGGACGTACCCTTGTGTGAAACAGCCCCTGCGCCCCACCACAGAGGTGGCTACAGCTCAGCACCAGGCAAGGGGTCCCTGTATAAACAGCCCCCATGCCCCTCCCCAGAGGCAGTCGCATCTCAGCACTGGATGAGGGGTCCCTGTATGAGCAGCTGTCATGGAGCCACAGAAGCAGGCCCCAGCTTTTAAATTATCTCTTGGAGGAACCCTGAGTGCCAAACCCCCGAGGGGTCTCACTCTCCCTTCAGGCCAGGCCACGTGGCCTCACCGCCCCCAAGACTGAGCCCCTGGGCTCCAGCCTCCTGCTCCACCCTGTGAGCTCTGCCCAGTGCGTCCAACTGAGCCAGAGCCCTGGGGGAGACGTGTCCGCTGTGCAGGGGCTCAGGCACCCAGCTGGAATTCGCAGCCGTCCCCAAACGGAGCAGGGTGCTTTAGCCAGCTGGGCACGGCATGGGCATAGGGTTGCCAACTTTCTACTTGCACAAAACGGAACACCCCTGCCCTGCCCCATGCCCTGCCCCTCCTCTGAGGCCCTGCCGCCAACTGGACAGCCAATGACCCAGTCAGTCAGCGGTGCTGACCAGATCCACCAGGTTCCCTTTTCGACCAGGTGTTCCGGTCGAAAACCAGACACCTGGTCACCCTACGTGGGCAGCCCTGAGGTCTCGGTGCTGGGCTGGTGATGTCCGTGTCCCCGGGCGGCTGTCTGGACACTGCTCCTGGCAGTGACAACCCCATCCCTCCCCATCACGCAGCCATGACCCTGCCCACACCGTGGGGCGCGGAGCAGCAGCTGGAGGAGATGATGGAGCTGACGGCGCAGAACCTGCCCTGGCTGGAGGTCACCCAGTCGTACACCATCCTGAGGGAGCTGGGCAGCGGCTCCTATGGCCACGTACTGCTGGCCGTGCACCAGCGGCAAGGTAGGGCCTGGGCTGCCAGGCCGGCGGGGGGGGGCAGTCTGTGTCCATGTGGCCCCACCTGCCACAGAGCCCCACTGCTCCTGTTCCCCCAGCAGCGCCAGCACCACACCCACCAACTGATGGGCACCGGCTAGGGAGGGGGAGCCCTGTCTAGGGCCAGGCATGGAGCACTGCGCCCCTCTGTCCCCAGACTCCACACCCCGGCTAGCTGCTGGGCCCTGGGATCCTACAGCCTGACAGCCCTTGGCCCCACAGAGCAGCATGGGGCGGGGGGCGGGGGGGCTGAGCTAGAATGTGGGGGGAGGGCTGTTCCACGAAATGGGGGGGCAGAGAATATGTGGGTCTGATCCAGTGCAGGGGAAGGGTCTAATCCAGCATGGGAGAGGGGTATGATCTGGTGGGGGGGGGGACAGTAGCCCTGACCCCTCCCCATGTCCCTCCCCCCCAGGCAGCCCGATGGCGTTGAAGTTCATTGAGAAGCGGGACACTGAGCTGCGGGACTTCCTGAGTGAGTACTGCATCGCGCTGATCCTGGCCGCCCACCCCTGCATCGCCAGCGCCCTGGGTATCGCCTTCCAGACCAAGCACCACTATGTCTTCGCGCAGGAGCTCGCCCCTGCAAGGGACCTCTTCTCTCTGCTGCAGCCACAGGTACTACGAGCCGGAGCCTCCGACGTAGCCACATTGGGGACGGGCATGGGACGTGGGCACCAGGATGGGGACTGGCTGGCTCAGGGGGCAGGGAATGGGACATGGGCCCTTTCCCCTTTATGGGGCACCAACTCAGATCCAGCCCCAGGGCAGGCACAGGGAATGGGACAGGAGGCCTTTCCGCACTGAGGGGGCCGGCTCCCATCCGCCCCAGGGTGGGGGCTGGCTGGCCTGGAGGTGGGCAGTGGGACCCGGAGCCCTTCCCCTCCAGGGCACTGTGTGTAACCTCTCTCCCTAGGTGGGGTTCGGGATCGCGGAGCTGCAGGTCAAGCGCTGTGCTCTGCAGCTCGCCAGCGCCCTGGAGTTCATGGGGGCCAAGGGGCTGGTTCACCGCGACGTCAAGCCTGAGAACGTGCTGCTGCTCGACCCTGAGTGCCGGCGTGTCAAGCTGACCGACTTCGGGCTGAGCTGCCCGCAGGGCACTGCCATCGAGGCCCTGCCTGAGAACCTGCCCTACACGGCACCCGAGCTGTGCCGCCTGGGGCCCTCGGCTCGCCTGCCGGCCCAGCCCAGCCTGGACGCCTGGGCACTGGGCGTGCTGCTCTTCTGCGTGCTGACCGGCTTCTTCCCCTGGCACACGGCCGCCGACCGGCACTACCGGGACTTTGAGCGCTGGCATCGCAGCCCCCGCGTCCGCCCGTGCCCACCCCACTGGGGACGCTTCACCTACGAGGCCCGGGAGATGCTGCGGGGGCTGCTGCACCCCGACCCCGTCCAGCGCAGCCCAGCCGGCATTGCCATGGCCCACGTCAAGGGCCCCTGGCTGGAGCCCAAGGAGCCGGGCGCTGCCCGCGCGGACAGGACTCTGCTGAGGAGCAGCCATTGCCGCTGAGCCCCAGCCCCGTGGGCACTGCCGCCAGGCACAGGCACCCGCCATGGCCAAGGGGACGCAGGGACCAAGGACTTGCAGGACACATTGCTTAGCAGGGACCATGGCCAGAGGCTGGTGCTGGGGGCCTGGCCTGGGGGATTGCAGAGAAGGCGGGAGCGGAGGAGGGGTAATAAAAGCACAATCCTAACACTAACGGCTGGGAGCTTCCTTCACCATACCAGAGCAATGGGGCCACCTGCCTGACACTGCCCCCCATGACCCACAAAGCCCCAGATCAGACCCATGGCCCATCCCCGCTCCTCAGCCGCTGCGTTCGTCCCACAGGCCCTAGGCTGATGTTATCGGCCTCAGCTGCCATAGACTCTCTGAGCTGAGCCAGCTGCCCACTATGGGAGTGTATGGGGCAGGGACTGAGACCTGGGGCCATATGAGGCAGGAGGGCAGAGGCTGAGACCCGGGGCCGTATGGGGCAGGAGGGCAGGGGCTGAGACCTGAGACTGTATGGGGCAGGCAGGTAAGGACTGAGACCCGGGGCCGTATGGGGCAGGAGGGCAGGGACTGACACCCGGGGCCGTATGGGGCAGGAGGGCAGGGGCTGAGACCTGGGGCCATATGGGGCAGGAGGGCAGGGGCTGACACCCGGGGCCGTATGGGGCAGGAGGGCAGGGACTGACACCCGGGGCTGTATGGGGCAGGAGGGCAGGGGCTGAGACCTGGGGCAGTATGGGGCAGGAGGGCAGGGACTGACACCCGGGGCCATATGGGGCAGGAGGGCAGGGACTGACACCCGGGGCCGTATGGGGCAGGAGGACAGGGACTGAGACCTGGGGCCATATGGGGCAGGAGGGCAGGGACTGAGACCTGGGGCCGTATGGGGAGGAGGGCAGGGACTGAGACCCGGGGCTGTATGGGGCAGGAGGGCAGGGACTAAGCACCTTGCAGTGAAGGTGCATGGGGTGAGGCTGGGTACGGTCTGAGACTCCCCATGGTGGGGCTGCATGGGCAGTGGGGTCAGCCCCTATGGAGGCTGTGGGGCATCGGGGCTGAGCCCCATGGTCCACATCCTGCACAGGAGAGGGGCTGGCCTTGCACCCTGCATCCTGGCTGTGTTTCCGGCATGCGACCTGTGGCTTACCCCAGATGCCAAAGGCCTCAAGGCACGAACCTCCGGGCGCAGCTGTAATTGGAAACTGTCAACAAGTAGCCAAGGCACGCGGCCGCACACAGCCACTAAATATAACTGGGGAGGGAGGCTCCCCCTGCAGCTTCCGTACTGCAAATGGGTCCAAGACATGGCGAGGACCCCAGAGCTGGGGCAGCTGGAGGCTGCAGGTTGGGATTGAGGGGTGTCCAATCTGTGCATGGGCAGGGGGGTGGACCCAGCATCCAGTCTCTTTGCAGGGGGAATCCAGCACTTAGCACATGCTCAGAGGGGAACCAGCACCCAGACTGTGCATGGGGGGGGACTCAGCACCCAGTCTGTGCATGGGGGACGACTCAGCACCCAGTCTGTGCGTGGTGGGAGGGGAACTCAGTACCCAGTCTGTGCGTGGGGCAGGGGACGGGGACTCAGCACCCAGTCTGTGTGCAAGGGGGGAGGGGAACCCAGCACCCAGTCTGTGCGTGGGGGGGAGGGGAACCCAGCACCCAATCTGTGCATGGGGGTGGGGGGGACTCAGCACCCAGTCTGTGTGCAAGGGGGGAGGGGAACCCAGCACCCAGTCTGTGCATGGGGGTGGGGGGGACTCAGCACCCAGTCTGTGAGAAGGGGGGAAGGGAACCCAGCACCCAGTCTGTGCGCGGGGGGTGGGGGAGAACTCAGCACCCAGTCTGTATGCAGGGAGCAGGGGAACCCAGCACCCAGTCTGTGCATGGGGTGTGGAGGAGGACTCAGCACCCAGTCTGTGTGCAGAGGGGAGGGGAACCCAGCACCCAGTCTGTGCATGGGGGTAGGGGAACCCAGCACCCAGTCTGTGCGTGGAGGGGGGGGGAGGACTCAGCACCCAGTCTGTGTGCAGGGGGGAGGGGAACCCAGCACCCAGTCTGTGCACTGGTGAAATCAACAGGGCATCAACATGCCTGACAATAAGCGAAGGGGGCTATCCGCACTCAGAGGACAGAGGATGAACTTTGGGGTATAAGTAGAAGGCAGAAAGACCCGCCTTTGTTCTGCACCTGGGCAGAAGCGGGCAGTGCGGGTACACTCTGGAGCTCTGCCTACCTTGGCTGAAAACGCCGCAGACGTCCGGGTGAGAGGCGCCTCCTGTAGCCAGATTAGCCTGGGCAGGTGGGTTTAGGGCAGGCTCCAGACAGCGTGTGTTGCTTTTGTTTTATGTGGAACCCTTCTGTTGCCACTGTCCTTCTTCACTGGCCTCGCTGGGACTAAACGTCCCCGTGTGCTCTCTGGAACCAGAGCTCAGGGTGGGGTGTTGTGCCAGGGGCTGCAGCGGACCTGGACACGCTGGTGTGTGCCCCAGTCCCATGGGGGCTGCAGCATTGGAGAGGGGGCAGCACCCCACAGCAGGAGGTTTTCTGAGGGGCTCAGGCCCAGCTGTTGCTCACCCACGAGGCAAAGGGTGGGCTGGCCAAGTGGCTGCCAGGCTGGAGGGATCAGGGAGCTGGCTCCTGACTAAGCACCAGCAAGTCTGTGGCTGGAGGCAGCAGGGGGTAACATGGTGACACCCAGCCCTGGGCACCCCAAGAGCCATCCCAGGGGCCACGGTGGCCAGGCTGAGGTGGTGCCAGCATGAGAGGGCCAAGTCGTGTCCTGTCCTGAGCAGAAATGGGTGAACAGCAGGTGCCAGGGCACTGCAGGATGCCTGGCTAGGAGCAATGGGGAGCATCCTGTATTTATGCTGCCTTACACCGTCCATCCGTTCTAAAAGATTCCTTTCTTGTCACCCCTGCACCCAGTTTGCTGCAGGCCTTTGCTATCTGGCACCAAAAGCCCCTGGCTCCAGCAGTGCCTTTGTTTCCAGTGAAAATCCACTGGGTTTGGCCAAAATACGTGTTAAAAATCCACCATTTCCCGTCTTTCGCCGGCGCAGGGAAAAGGGGGCAGCAGCTGAAATAATCACTGGCCATGAACATGGTGAAGAGCCGGGCTCACACCAACACCCTTGGAGCAGCGGCGGCAGCAACAGACACTGCCCTGGGAGAACCCCTAATGAGGGGGAGAGCCCTGAGCACCCCGAGTACCTGCCCCTCATGGCCCATCCCCATCCAGCCTGGATAACAGTCTCCTGCTGCTGCCAGCTAGTGCAGTCAGTCCTGCAGCTCGCGGTCGGTGCTGGAGGGCCAGAGCCCAGGCACTGCTGAGGATGCCTGGCGGGAAGCTCTTCAGGCCACATTTAAATAATGTTGCGTTACCATTGTGCTTTAAGCCTCCTGGGAATGACACACAAGAGGTCTTGCAGCTGCTGTGGGAAAGGCTGGCCATGCCTAGCTGCTGTCCCCCTGCTGCTGAAGCTGTGGGTCTCTGGGGCTGATACAGAGTCATTCACCTGTGGGGGGGGATCATTTGACCTCCTCAGACCCCTCCCTGTGTCTGCACTAAATGTCACTGCTCAGAGACAGGCCCCTGGGCAGCTCTTGTGTGGTGCTGCTCTGCGCATGGCTCCGTGGGCAGGTGGCGATACAGAGCCGGGGTGAGCAGTAAAACAGAGCCATGCATTTCAGGCTGCTCCCAGGGAAGCTGATTTCAGACAACACCCACTGAACCTGGGGAACTCCCTGCCACCAGACCGCATCGGGCCAGGACTCAGCAGCAGCACGCCTCTCTCTGGGTAACAGGCATGGCCAGGGTCCCACAAAAGGGGCAGTGCCCCCCTTCCCCCTCTCCCCTGCCCCGTGGAGGGGATGAGAAGGCTCTGGCTGTGGGGGTATGGGCATCTCAAACTCACAGAGCCCTGGGCACAGGGGCACAGTTCAGGACCCTGTATCCTCCCTCTCCTGTGACACAGATGTGATAGCACTGGCTCTGCCTGTGTAACCACAGCTCTATGCCGTGGAGCCCAGTGCTTCCCTGCTGGGCAGCGGGTACCAACGCCCTGGCGTGTGGTGTTCATGTGGGGAGGGGGCCCACAGGCTGAGGGGTTACACACAGCACCATGGCAGCAGGGTGCACTGGGCTCCCTGGCTGGCTGCATCCCAGCAGGATGGGCTGCCCCTTGGACCCCATCACCCACCCCAGGGCCGTTGACCCCCCTCCCTGTTTACTGGGCTAGATTTACTGTCCCTCCAGGGAACACTGGCTAATCCCCCTGTCCCTGCCTTGAGTCAGTGATTAAAGGGAAGCCAGGTGCAGAGCCAACACCCCGTGCCCCGCGCCTGCTCTGCTCCAGGCAGATCGACTCTCCTGCCAGCCCCAGCCCAAACCACTTCTGTTTATCGCTGAGACACGTCACTATCTGCAGGCTCAAGGCGTGACAGCGAGAGAGCAGCCAAGGGACCCGGGGCTGCGGTGGGGAGCTGCCGCAGCAGGTGCTGGGGGTTGGAAATGACAGAGAACTTGAGGGGGAGCCCAGGGCTGGGATAGCAGGGGCTGTGGGGCACTGGCAGAGCTGCCTGGGGGGAAGCCCAGGGCTAGCAGGGGCCAAGGGGCTGCAGGTTGGGATTGAGGGGCACCAAACCCCCACACCTCCCCCTTCCTCACTCTGTGCTCCCTGGCTGTGCAGCGTCCAGCTGCGTTACGACTCCCCTGGCCCCCGGCTCTGTGCCAGCCATTTCTAATTCTGCTCCTGGCAGCAAGCCAGCTCCCCTGCTCAGCCCTATGGAGGTCTGGCCCTGGCACTGCCCATAAATCACTGGCTGTGTCCTGGATTTATCAGCGCCCAGCAGCACAGAGCCATGTATGTCATGGAATCCCACTGCATGAAGCTGGTTGAGTCCAGAGTGTGACGAAGTGGGGGAGTTTCTTGTTTTTCCTTGTCTCCTATGGGGGAGAAAACGGCTGTCACACTGAAAGAGGCACCCCCCACGGACCGCACAGGGCCAAGAGTGGGCATGATCTGTGAGTCCGTGACACAGGGGACATAAGAACCGCCATACTGGGTCAGATCAAAGGTCCCTCTAGCCCAGTATCCTGTCTGCCAACAGTGGACAGCGCCAGGTGCCCCAGAGGGAATGAACAGAACAGGGAATCATCAAGTGATCCATCCCCTGTCGCCCATTACCAGCTTCTGGCACAGAGAAGCTAGGGACACCATCCCTGCCCATCCTGGCTAATAGCCATTGATGGACCTATCCTAGTTCTTTTTTGAACCCTGTTATAGTCAGGGGGCTGGAGCTTCTGCCCACACTGGAGGCCATGGCAGATGGAGAGCAGCAGGAGCCACTGCACTCTGCAGCCCAGCCATGGTGGGAAAATGGAGGCCCATAAAGGGCCTGCCACTACAGAGTCCATCACTTGAACAGAACCCAGGAGTCCTGGCTCCTAGCCCCTTGCTCTACCCCACTCCTCTCCCAGCACCAGGGACAGAACCCAGGAGTCCTGGGGCTCCCCCCCCCACTAAACCCCACTCCTCTCCCAGCACCAGGGACAGAACCCAGGAGTCCTGGCTCCTAACCCCCTGCTCTAACCCACTAAACCCCACTCCCAGCGACAGAACCCAGGAGTCCTGGCTCCCAGCCCCCTGCTTTAACCCACTAAACCCCACTCCCCTCCCAGCACCAGGGACAGAACCCAGGAGTCCTGGCTCCTAGCCCCTTGCTCTAACCCACTAAACCCCACTCCCCTCCCAGCACCAGGGACAGAACCCAGGAGTCCTGGCTCCCAGCCCCCTGCTCTAACCCACTAAACCCCACTCCCCTCCCAGCACAAGGGACAGAACTCAGGAGTCCTGGCTTCCAGCAGCACTTCTCCCTCCCTGCTCTATTTCCTGGTCCCCTGTGAAGAATGGGGGATTTATTTTTTGCAATATTTTTATGAAAACTATTCACAGAATCATAGATTCCAAGGCCAGGTGGAACCATTGTGATCATCTAGTCTGACCTCCTGTACAACACGATGCATGACTCAGTTTCCCCACTCCCAGTGCATGGCTCCTCACTGGCTGGGAATGGGTTGATTTCTCCTTGTGGAGTGGGGCTGGCCTAGCTCAAGCTGAGTGTCACGGGCGTTCTCTGGGTTGGGACCAGACACATTAACAAGATGTGATGAATTTGGAATTTTTTGTAATATTTTTATTAGTCAGCTGTGTGCCTCAGTTTCCCCCAATCTTTGCATGGCTACTCAGTGGGGGGAAACAGGTTCAAGCTTGCTCTCAGGACAGGCTAAAAGACACTGTCGTGTGTGTGTGTCACCTCCCAGTCTGGGTGCAATGAATTGAGTCATTAAGGAATTGGCTGAAATGGACCCAGATTAGCAAGGGGACTAGAGAGACAACGCCAGCTCCAATGACTCAAGGAATCCATTTGGAAGCACTTGGAGGAGAAGAAGGTGATCAGGAACAGTCAACATGGATTCACCAAGGGCAAGTCATGCCTGACCAACCTGATTGCCTTCTATGATGAGATAACTGGCTCTGTGACTATGGGGAAAGCAGAGGACGTGATATATCTTAACTAGCAAAGCTTTTGATTACGGTCTCCCACAGTATTCTTGCCAGCAAGTCAAAAAAGTATGGATTGGATGAATGGACTATAAGGTAGATAGAAAGCTGGCTAGATTGTCAGGCTCAACAGGTAGTGATCAATGGGTCGATGTCTAGTTGGCAGCCGGTATCAAGCGGAGGGACCCAAGGGTCGGTCCTGGGGCAGGTTTTGTTCAACATCTTCATTAATGATCTGGATGATGGGATGGATTGCACCCTCTGCAAATTCACTGATTACACTAAATTGAAGGGACAGGTAGATAAACTGGAGGGTAGGGATAGGGTTCAGAGTGACCTAGACAAATTGGAGGATTGGGCCAAAAGAAACCTGATGAGGTTCAACAAGAACAAGTGCAGAGTCCTGCACTTAGGAAGGAAGAATCCCATGCACCGCTACATGCTGGGGACCAACTGGCTAAGCAGCAGTTCTGCAGAAAAGGACCTGGGGATTCCAGTGGATGAGAAGCTGGATATGAGTCAGCAGTGTGCCCTTGTTGCCAAGAAGGCTAAAGGCATATTGGGCTGCATTAGTAGGAACATTGCTAGCAGATCGAGGGAAGTGATTATTCCCCTCTATTCAGCACTGGTGAGGCCACATCTGGGGTACTGCGTCCAGTTTTGGGTCCCCCACTACAGAAAGGATGTGGACAAACTGGAGAGAGTCCAGCGGAGGGCAACAAAAATGATTAGGGGACTGGGCACATGACTTACGAGGAGAGGCTGCAGAAACTGGGCTTATTTAGTCTGCAGAAGAGAAAGGTGGGGGAGGATTTGATAGCAGCCTTCAACTAACTGAAGGTGGGTTCCAAAGAGGATGGAGCTCGGCTGTTCTCAGTGGTGGCAGATGATAGAACAAGAAGCAATGGTCTCAAGTTGCAGTAGGGGAGGTCTAGGTTGGATATTAGGAAACACTATTTCACTAGGAGGTGGTGAAGCACTGGAATGGGTTATCTAGGGAGGTGGTGGAATCTCCATCCTTAGAGGTATTTAAGGCCCTTGGCTGGGATGATTTAGTTGGGTTTGGTCCTGCTTTGAGCAGGGGATTGGACTAGATGACCTCCTGAGGTCTCTTCCAACCCTGATATTCTATGATTCTGAGTCCTGGAATGACACTTTGAGCAGGGAAGCTGGGCACAGACCCCAACTGGAGAACAGAGGACTGGGGCTGAGACGAAGTGTGGGATTCTGGGTCTGGAAGAAAGCTTGGGGCTCTCACTTGGGAACGACTGAGGAAGTCAGAGAGACACACAGATCCTGAACACATTCACTACAGATCAGGTGGGCCAGAATGGGCTCTGCTTGAACCTCAGCTCTCTGTGTGAAGCTAAGGACTTCCTAGTCTGGATGCCACTTGGTAGCACTGTAAATCTGTGCTGGGTGTATGAATCCCTGCAGCGCGGACAAGGCTCTCCCAGGAGTCTGGCTCAGCGGCACTCACTGGGCAGAGGGAGGGAGGCCAGAGGCTCAAGCTATGTCTTCACTGCTGCAGTGTAGCCCCTCACTACAGCAGCAGGGGACGCTCCGCAATCCCTCTCCCCGAGAGGTGGTAGCTAGGTGGATGGACGAACTCTCCTGTGGACCTAGCGTTGTCTGTACTGGGGGTTAGGTCGGCTTACCTGCGCCCCACAGGGGTGTGGATTTCTCACACCCCTGAGCCATGGAGCTGGGGCGACCTGACTTTGGAGTGTAGACCCGGATGGTGACGCTCTGTGGCTCCCCCTGCGGGTCTGGCAGGCTGAAGTGGCTCCTCCTGGGGATGTTTAGAAGCTGATCCTGGAGATTTGTGACACAAGGCCTGGCTGGAATCAGCACACACAGCTGGAGCCAATGCCGGGGAAGCTGGACAGCAACTGGGGGAAGAGGCAGGAGGTGTCAGTGGCTGTTTATCAGGTGCCAGAGAAACCCAGGATGTGAGGAGCTTGGATTTGCTGGACACAAAGGACAGAGACAGAGCCAAGGTGGATCCCAAGGAGGCAGAGCCAGGGGGGCAAATGCTCCTTCCCATAGTGACTGTCTGCAGCGCAGCTTCCCCAGGCTGCGATAATGACTTTCCCATGCTGGGTCCAGGCGACTGTTAAATGCGGCTGGTCTTGAATGGGCCGCGCTTGCTCGCTGCACATGCTCCCTGGGGTGTCGATTCCTGCTGGGACTGAGCCTCTAAACAGCTTAGTGCTCAGCAGGAAAACAGGCTGTCAGCCAGACGCGTGTCAAAAGGGCAGGGCAGAGCACAGACCCCGCCAACTCGGGCCTTCCGACACAATTTCTGGGTAACTGCACCTTTGACCGCCCTTCCATGGTCTGCTCCAGAAAAGCCCCTCCGGTCTCAGAGCTCTCTCTGGGCAGGGTCCCACGCCCCACGCCCTCCAGAGCAGGGGTTTAGGCTTCACCTGCTTGCCACTCGCCCAGCAACGGCAGTGGTGCCTGGGGAGCAGCCAGCAGAATACAGACGTCTGAGAAACGCCTCCCAGAGAACAGACAGCTCTCACCAGACCCTGCTCGGAGCAGAACTTCCCACCGCCTGCCGGGGCTCTGGCAGGGAACCAGCAGTGCAGCTCCCACCTTGGCCCAAGGTCAGGTCCGTCTGACGGCCCCTCGCTCAGGATGAACTCAGCCTTTCACAGCAGACGTCTTTTCTTTGTCTCTAGGCCTCTGGTCCCTGGCTGCACCTGCCTATGCCAGCCACCCTGGGCAGGGGACGTCTCCGGAGTGGTTACCAGTTGCCGGCAGGGACAGCAGTGACCCCTCTCCCCTCCTCGGGGAGCGGCAGGGTCCCTCCCACATGGAGTCACCCACAGTGACCTACAGCACGTTCATGCTGCTAACCCCATAAGGCCCCTGCAGATCCCACTGGCGGTTGCAATCTGCACCCCAGCTGCCCTGCTCCAGCCCGCTAGGCTGCCTGGGTCCATGGCCCCAAGTACTGGCTCCCCAGGGAAGCTGACGGAGCTCCAGCTGGTCCAGGGCAGCTCTGTAGTGGGGGCCCTGCCGCATCATCCTGGCCCCTGCCCCCCTTGCAGCCTGCCCATGGGAGCAGCCAGCCCAGTGCTGCCTCACCTGGAGCAATTGTGTGCAGCAGGAGGCAGATGAACTGGGCTGCACGGTTCATTAGTGCAGCAGGGCCTAGTTGGGTCTCAGTGCGGAGGGGCAATCCAGCCCCCCAGGGAGCAGGGCAGGGGGTCTGTGGGGGACACTCTCCCCTCACAGTCACTGCTGATTTTAGTGCAATGACATATGGGGATATGAGATGAGGCAAAACCGAGGTCCTTTTGATGTGTCATTACAGCTCCCTGAAGGGGCTGCGCCATGCACCCCACTCCACCCCAGCTCCCGCATGGGCCCACTGGTCGTAGGGCCCAGCCATGCCCTTGGTGCACTCCTGCCGTGGCTGGACGGCAGCCAGAGGGCTGTTGTGTAACAGGGGAGCGGGGGGGTGGAGGAGGGGTGTTGCTTCACATGCAACAAATTTAGCTGTGTGGGTGAGATCTCTCATCACCATTCCAGGGATCAGCACGCTGGCCGCTGGCCTGCCAGGCTCTGTATGTGTGTGCATAGCTCTACGTGTGTTTGTGAGGCTGGCAGACCAGGCGTCCGCTCACGCCAATGGGCCTAGGTCTTGACTGAAAGCCGACAAACCCATCGCTGGAACCAGTCTGGCTCCTCTGTGTGTTAGTGTTGTTAAAATAGGTATCAGAGTTATAAGAATGTGTTTAGTGCTTAGACTTTGTGAAATGCTTGTGAGTTGTCGCATGCATGAATCGCATTTATAACAGCTGTATCCCACGGTATAAGATTATATGGAAGCGTTTGCTCTGCAACTGTAAATCTCCAGACAGGAGAGAAGCATTAACCAGTTTGAAGTACTAGTTCCCAACAGGAGGTGTTATCCTCTGCCCAACAAGAAGGCCCATCAACACCAGAGGAACTATTGTGCAATATCAGAGGACAAAAGACTTTGTCGTTTGCTCCCCCACCTCGCAAAGAGGAGATGGCAAGTGAATTCCATCAACTGAATTCGCAACTCAAAGCAGGAGGGAGGGACTAAAAAGCCCTAACAAGGAGGAACTGTGTGCTGCTTGGACTCTGAGGGTATGTGTACACAGCAACTAGACACTCATGGCTGGCCCAGGCCACCTGACTTGGGCTCTAGGGGCTTAGGCTGCGGGGCTGTTTCATTGCTGTGCAGACTTCTGGGCTCGGACTGGAGTCTGGGTTCTTGGACTCTGTGAGGTGAGAAGACCCCAGAGCTCGGGCTCCCGCCTGAGCCAGGAAGTCCACACAGCAATGAAACAGCCCCACAGTCCAAGTCTGCTGGCATGGACCAGCCCCAGGTGCCTAACTGCTGTGTAGACATTGCTTGAAGGGCAAGGATCACTGAGCACAAGTAAAAGATCCCCAGGGCTTGGCCTGGGTTACCCCTGAAGGACACATAGAGTTTGCTTGTCATAGAAGCTTCGATTACTTTTTGAAACTTAAGACAGAAACTCATTTGTGCACCTGCTTTAACCTTGTAAATAACTCTGATTTCCTTTTCCTATAAAATACATCTTTCGTTTATAACAGGACTGGGTACAAGCATTGCTTCTGGTGTGAGAGATAAGGTGCAATTCATGGGCACCAGGTTTGTGTAATTTTTGGTGGTGCCCAGAATGGGTGTAAGCAGAGCCATCCCGTCCATAGGACGGACCGGGGCAAACGCCCTGGGCCCCGTGCTTTGGGGGGCCCTGTGCTTCAGAGGAACGTGGGGTCCAGGACGGCCTGGGGAGTTAGCGGGAAGCCTGGCGCCGGCAGCAGCAAGTGACCCGGCCCCAGCCCGCTCTGCCCCACCTCACCGGCTCCTGGTGTTGCTCAGGGGCGGAAGACAGAAAGAGGGGGGTGGGGGTTTGGGGGAAGGGGTGGAATGGGGGTGGGGAGGGGGCAGAACAGGGGTGGGAAGAGGCGGGGCAGGGGCTTGGGGAAAGGGGTGGAGTGGAGGCAGGGTGGGGCGGAGCAGGGATGGGAAGAGGCGGGTTGGGCTGGGGCCGGGTTGCTCGCTGCTGCCATCACCAGGCCCCCTGCTAATCCCACAGGCCACCCAGGACCCTGCGTTCCCCTGAAGCGCGGAGCCCCCAAAGCACAGGGCCCAGGGTGGTTGCCCCCGTCCATCCTCTGATTAAATATAAGCCCAAACATTGGTAGAGCCAGGCCCATGTTTCTGAATATTGGTGGAGCAGGGGCACCATGGGCCCATATAACTTGCTGCCTATGCTGGGGTAAGCGACTGGTCCTGAATATTGCTGTGATCTTTGGGCCCATCTATCACAGAGGTAAGACATCTGGGCGGCAAGACAGCTTGAAGAACCCAAGGGGACTGTCTGTGACTCCACAGTCAGGCTATATAGTGCTTGAGGAGTTCACACTGGATACTTGGCTTGTGAAATGTAAGTATAGAAATCACAGCCAATTGGGGGCATGTGCCCTGCTTCTTAACAGTCTGCCCTGAGATTGGTACTCATGCGCCTGAGCCACTGCAGGACACCTTGCCAGTGTATACGTGACAGTAACGTGCGAGTGTACAGCTGTGTGTGTGCACAGCTCTGTGTGTGTACACAGCTGTGTGTACATGTGCATAGCTGTGTGTGAATGTGTGTAGAGTTGTGTGTAGCTGATTGGGGGGCTGTAAGTGTGCATAGCTGTGTGTGTAGAACTGTGTGTGCACATGTCTGGCTGTGGAGGGGTTGGGGTGTGTGTGTGTGTGTCTGTGATTCAGTGTGTGTGTGTGGGGGGGGCTTGGTATGGGTGCATTGCTGCATCCCATTGCCCCCTGCAGGTTGGAGGGGGAACTGCTTGCTGTGTGCCCTATCCCCTGCCCAGCTGGTACTGGGGCTCTGTCAGCAAGGGACAGGGAGTGCAAGATCTGTCCCCTGGGCACTGGAGTGTTGGGGAGGTTGACAGGCTGTGGTTCCTCAGGAGAACCCCCACCATTGCCAGTGGGGATCACGGAGCATTTGGCTGAGGTGCCTGTCCAACTGAACTAGGATCCCTGGTGCCACGTGTGTGATGAAGGTCCCAAGGCAGACAGTGGGGAGCCTCTAGGCATGGAGGAGCTGGGGGGATAGGCCTCGGTGAGCTGATGCATGTGTGGACAAGGAGCTGGAGCAGCAAGGGGGCAATGCAAGGCCTGAGGGAGGGGAGGGGCCAGTTCAATCCTGGGAGTCTATGGTCACGTGGATCACGACTGGTTCAATACGGTCACACCCTGGGGGGGGGGGCAGTACCCCAACTGCCCAGCGCCTGATGTGGGCGGCGGCATGTCATCTAAGGGACAGGAACCGTGGGGAGGGGCTGGGAGCCAGGACACCTGGGTTCTCTCCTGCTGAAGCACAGGCTGGTGTATGAGCCGCAGTCTATCCGGGCCCTGCCGCCCTTGGGGGCTGGGAAACTGCACCTGGAGCCCAGGCAGTAGCGACGTGACCGAACGTTGGGCCCAGACACCCCGTCCCCACTGCAGGGCCCTTGGTGCCGCCGCCATCGCTGCTCCGCCTCGGGGAGTCTCCCACCCGCCTGGGGGCAGCAGGCTCCAGTGGGGCCGGGCCCAGGCTGCCCGAGGGGCGACACTGCTGAGCCTCCCACGCCAGGGGGACGGCGGCTGGTGGGACCCACCCGCCTGGCCCAAGGGGGGGCAGGAGCTGAAGCGCCTCAGGGCCGAGCCGGCGGGGTCACCGCAGGGTCAGGGGTCACCACGTGGGGTCACTGCCTGGCGAGTCCGATGATGCTCCGCCTGGATCAGCCCCTCACTGGCAGTCACCCTGGCAACCTATACCCTGACGTCATCCCTCGGTGGGTGTGGGAGGCCTTACCTCACCGCGTGGTGACGTCCCCATCGGGCGATGACGTCACTCCACCGCGAGGCGGGGCTTCTCTCGCCAACCCGGGCTCGGATTAGCCCCGCCCCCAGCTGCCCTCACCCAACATGGCCGCCCGCCTCGTTCGGGCCGTCTAACGGACTCCGTCTACCAGGCTGCCCCGCGCGGAGGCAGCCGGCCAATGGGCGCGGGCGGAGGGGGCAGGGCCCGCGCGCGGCCCGGTGGTTAGTGTGCGCGCGGTAAAGGTTGGGTGTCTCGCGCCGGCGGCCGTTGGGAGGCAGGAGCGGCCCCGCCCCCTCGCTCCCCCCGCGAGACGGCTGCCCTCCCCCCCGCTGGGAAGGGGCCCGGGCACGAGGCAGCGAGGCGGGCGAACAGCCCCTCCCCTCCGCAGGTGAGATTGCAGGGGCCTAGAGGGAGGGGCGGCGGCGGGCGCTGTGTTCAAAGGGGCGGGGCCGCTCTTAAAGGGGCAGGCACGCGACGCCAATTTTATGTCTGCTGGCTTGTGTCAAGGGGCGGAGCGAATGGCTCTTAAAGACGCAGTGCGGCCCGAAGCTGGTTGGGGCCCAAGGGCGGCATGGTGGTTAAAGGGGCAGGCGGTGCTGCCGTTAAAGGGGAGGTGCTGTAGGCCCTACCCCCAGGGGGCAGCCTTCCCCTTATTTATTGTCCTCCAGACAGTGGGGGGAGGGTGTCTGCCAGAGAAACGTTGTGGGGGCTGTTCCCAGAGGGGCTCTGTAATGCTGGGGGGACTGTACCCAAGGGGGCTGTGTAACCCACGGAGGAGGCTGCACCTGGGGGGCTGTATAACACGGCGGGGGGGGGCTGTTCCTGGGGGCGGTGTGGCACAGGGCTGTACTCATGGGGAGGGGGCTGGGGGCTGTGTAATGCAAGGGGCTGTGTAACCCACGGAGGTGGCTGTACTCATGGGGCGGAGGAGGCTGCACCTGGGGCTGTATTCATGGGGGCTGTGTAACACGGAGGGGGCTGTTCCTGGGGAACTGTGTGGCACAGGGGCTGTACTCATGGGGAGGGGCTGTGTAATGCTGGGGGCTGTACCCAAGGTGGCTGTACTCATGTGGGGAGCAGGCAGTATCCAAGGGGGCTGTGTAGCACGGAGGGGGGGCTGTACTAATGGGGGGGGGAACTGTACTGGGGGACTGTGTTGCATGGGGGGAGGGGCTGTATTGATGGGGGGGCTGTGTAACACGGGGGGCTGTACTCATGTGGGGAGCGGGCAGTACCCAGGGGTTCTGTGTAACACAGAGAGGGGGCTGTACTCATGGGTGGGAGAACTGTACTTGGGGGCCTGTGTGGCACAGGGGCTGTACTGATGGGAGGAGGGGGCTGTGTAATGCTGGGAGAGCTATACTTGGGGAGGAGGCTGTACCCAGGGAGGGCTGTATAACTAGAGAGGGCTGTCCCTGGGGGGCATGGGTTGTGTAACACTGAGGAGGTGGGGGGCGAATAGCTCTTCACACAAGCTCCCCGCATGTTGCTGCAGCAAGGGGGGGGCCAATGACCCTGGGCTGGAATAGCTAGAGCATTGCAGGGGGAAGCAGAGAGGTTATTTTCTTTCTTTATGTAGCACTAGTGGAACCACTGCTGTGATCCTATGTCTAGTCCTGGTGCCTGTAATTGAAGAAGGATGTGGATGAGTTGGAGAGGGGTCAGAGAAGAGCCATGAGAATGATAGAAAAGCTGTCTCAGAGTGATAGACTCAAGGAGCTCAATCTATTTACCTTAACAAGAGAAGGTTAAATGGTAACCTGATTACAGCCTATAAGTACCTATGTGGGAACCAAATATTTAATAATGGGCTCTCAATCTAGCAGTAAAAGCTAGAACATGAGCCAATGAATGGAAGTTGAAGCTGCACAAATTCAGACTGGAAATAAGGTATAAATTTATAGGTGAAATTAATTAACCCTTAGAACAATTTACCAAGGGTTGTGATGCATTCTCCATTGCTGACAATTTTTAAATCCAGATTTGATATTTACCTAGAGCAGAGCTTTTAGAGATTAGTTTGGGACAGGTCTCTGGCATGTGCTATGAAGGAGGTCAGACTAGATGGTCACAATGGTTTTTTTGGGCCTTTGAATCTCATTAACAGCATGACAGAGCAGCGGAGCATGAGTCAGGGCAGGACGTGCCAGGCCCAGTGACAGGGATGAGTGGGGATGTGGTTCAGCTTTGTGACATCTAGCAAGTTTCCAGCCAAAATCCTGTTTGGATCTCAGAAATCACTGCTAGATTTGTTAACAGCCACCACATCCCAGACCAGAGGCAGCCGCATTTCAAGGCTGTGCTCCCAGGGAACTAGGCTGTCACCAACGCAGCAGCAGGACGCATCTTGGCTGGTACTTCCAAAGTGGGGTCAGCATCCACTCAGGTAACAGCAGGCTGTACTCGGTTGCGTGGTAAGCAGGTGGGAGCCAGAGCAGTGGCTGAAGGATTGATTCCTTTACTAACCCTGCTTTGAAAGAATGCTGCAGAGAGGATGGGGGGAGGGATAGCTCAGTGGTTTGAGCATTGGCCTGCTAAACCCAGGGTTGTGAGTTCAATCCTTAAGGGGGCCACTTAGGGATCTGGGGCAAAAATCAGTACTTGGTCCTGCTAGTGAAGGCAGGGGGCTGGACTTGATGACCTTTCAAGGTCCCTTCCAGTTCTAGGAGATGGGTATATCTCCAATTATTAATTAAAAGTTCCAGTAACCAAGGGTTTATTGTGAGTCATGAAGTTCATAACTAGAAGACAAATTCCCCCCCCCCTTTGTATTCCAGAATAAAGCTGGAGTCACCCCCTGACTGCAGGGGGATCAGGATTCTGATCTCAGTTCCCCAAGACTGATCTGGAGTTACCCTGCCATCGTTGGCTGGCTCTGGGTGGCGACAGTCTCTGGTGGGCTACAGACTCTGGGTAGCTGCAGATTTTGGCCTGGCCGGCTGTGGGCTCTGGGTAGATGTGGGCTCTGGCCCGGTTGTTGTTGTTCTGCTGACCTGCCCCCTCTTTCACTGCAGGCTTGAGATGGTGGGAGCCCAGCAGCTGGAGATGACGGAGATGCAGCCAGCACCAATGCCACAGCCAGGCACCAGCGACCACCAGTATGAGTGTCTGGAGTGTGGCAAGGTGTTCAAGTGGTCATCGCGGCTGATTCACCACCAGCGCACGCACACGGGTGAGCGCCCCTACAAGTGCTCCGAGTGCCCCAAGGCCTTCAAGGGTTCATCAGCGCTGCTCTACCACCAGCGCAGCCACACAGGCGAACGCCCCTACAAGTGTGCTGACTGCGGCAAGGCCTTCAAACGCTCGTCGCTGCTGCAGATCCACCAGAGCGTGCATACCGGCCTGCGCGCCTTCAAGTGTGCTCTGTGTGGCATGGCCTTCAAGTGGTCATCACACTACCAGTACCATGTGCGCCAGCACACAGGCGAGCGCCCCTACAAGTGCACGTTGTGTGAGAAGGCCTTCAAGAACTCGTCCAGCCTGCGACGCCACCGCAACATCCACACGGGTGAGCGCCCCTATGTCTGCACCGCCTGCGGGAAGGCCTTCACCCAGTCCACCAACCTGCGGCAGCACCAGCGCATCCACACAGGCGAGCGACCCTACCAGTGTACCGAGTGCCCCAAGACCTTCACCCACTCCTCCAATCTGCTGTTGCACCAGCGCACCCACACCGGGGGCCGGGCCCACAAGTGCCAGGCCTGCGGCAAGGCCTTCATCTCGGACGCCTACCTGCAGAAACACCTGCAGACACACGCGGCCAAGCCGCTGACACCCTATGGCGAGGCGGAGCTGGACTGCACACCGGCCGAGCTCTTCCTGGCTCCGGCCGAGCCAGTAGAGACGGTGGAGATGCTGTGGAAGTGTGGGGAATGCGAGCTGACCTTCCCCAGCGAGGAGCTGCTGCTGGGCCACCAGCAGAGCCACCTGACCCCCGCTGCACCCGTTGAGCCGCCCGTCCCGCCACTCTACTCCTGCCCTACCTGTGGCAAGGCCTTCAAGAATGGCTCAGGCCTGGCACGCCACCAGCACAGCCACGTGGGTGAGCGCCCCTACAAGTGTTCCATCTGCGAGAAGACATTTGTGCAGCTCTCCAGTCTGCTGGGGCACCAGCGAAGCCACCCGGCCGAGCAGCAGCTCATCCAGGCTGAGGCCGAGGTCACCTGTCCCCAGACCGCAGCCGAGCCGGTCCCGCCCCCCGTGCCTCCCGAGGTGGCTGAGCGCCCCTACAAGTGCACGGAGTGCGGCAAGGCCTTCAAAGGCTCATCGGGGCTGCGCTACCACCTGCGTGACCACACCGGCGAGCGCCCCTATAAGTGCTCGGAGTGCGGCAAGGCCTTCAAGCGCTCCTCACTGCTGTCCATCCACCAGCGTGTGCACACCGGCCTGCGCGCCTTCAAGTGTGCCGAGTGCGGCCTCACCTTCAAGTGGTCGTCGCATTACCAGTACCACCTGCGCCTGCACACAGGCGAGCGCCCCTATGGCTGTGCCGACTGCGGCAAGGCCTTCAAGAACACCTCGTGCCTGCGGCGGCACCGCCAGCTGCACACAGGTGAGCGCCCCTTCGCCTGCCTGGTGTGCGGCAAGGCCTTCACCCAGACCTCCAACCTGCGGCAGCACCAGCGCACCCACACGGGCGAGCGCCCTTACAGCTGCCAGGAGTGTGGCAAGAGCTTCACCCACTCCTCCAACTTGCAGCTCCACCAGCGCACGCACTCCAGCGAGCGCCCCTTCAAGTGCTCCATTTGTGCCAAGGGCTTCGTCATGGCCTCCTACCTGCAGCGCCACCTGCGCACCCATGCCACTGAGGCCAAGGGGGAGGGCCCAGCCCCAGGCCTTCCTGCCCCACCTGCCACCCAGGAGGTGCACATTGTGCCCAACCTGCAGGCCACCCTCAACCTGGAGGTGGGCACCGCCCCCAGTGCCCCCAACTCGCAAACCTTTCTGCTGGTGCACACGGCTCAGGGGCTGCAGCTCATCCCCAGCGTCCAGCAGAGCCCCCAGAAGCTGCTGCTTCTGCCGAGCCCGCAGCTGGTGCCCACGCAGCAGAAAGTGCCCATCCTCCAGAACACCCCCAATTTCACTCTGGTGCCCAGCAGCCCTTTGGCCCCAAGCAACCCTGCCCCGCGCCAGCAGAGCAAGGCTAGGAAGCCGGCAGCGCCTGGCAACCCCCAGAACATTATCCTAGTGCCAGGAGGTGGGCCGGCGTTGCCCAGTGTGCAGATCCAGGCGCTGCCAGGCACACAGCGGGCACCGGTCCTCCCGGCTGGGCAGAACATCATCGTGCTGCAGAACGTGGCTGAGCAGCCCCCTGCAGAGGTGTCTGGTGTCCGGATCCAGGCTCAGCCTCAGGAGGTGGCCAGCATCCAGCTGCAGGCCCTGCAACCACCCCCTGCTGAGGCATCCAGCATGCAGGCTCTGCCTCAGCCCCCAGAACTGGGCAGCATGCAGCTGCAAACCCTGGCGCAGCCTCTCCCAGCAGGGGGTGAGGAGCAGCCCCTGCCTTGCTCCTCAGCACTTCCGGGCACCGTGGGTTCTGGGCCAGAGGTGCCAGGCCTGCAGGAGAGCCAGGACCTGCTGGTGGTGCAGAGCGGGCCAGGGGAGGAGCTGCTGGGGTCAGGTGGCGAGGTAGGTGTGCATCTGGAGACACTTCAGACAGAGGAGGGGGTGCAGAGCGTGCTGGTGCTGCGTGGCGCTGACGGTGAGCAGACCCGACTCTGTGTGCAGGAGGTGGAGAATCTGCAGGAGCTGCCCCCAGACAGTGGGGTGGGGGGCCTGGCACCATCCTCAGGGCAGAAGCTCTTCATCATTCGCAGTGCACCCGGTGAGCAAACCCTGCAAGTGCTGGAGAATGTGGGCTCTGGCAGTGGCGTGGTGCGGGGGGGGCCACCTGGTGGGCAGCCCTCTACCACCAGCACTCAGATGGTACAGCTGCTGCCAAGTCCAGTGCCACCCCCACAGGAACTGCCCTCCATCCAGATTGTGCAAACGGTGCCCAGCGTGCAGCTGGTTCACACCTTCTGAGCACCTGGCCACAGATGCCAGCCTGGGGGTGTGCAGCTTGAGTTGACATCGCAGGATCTGCCAGAGCTCTTGCTCCCAGTGGGCATCCCCCACCCCCGTTGTCCTGCCCATGCAGCCCGTAGACAGGGGGATGCCCCCACATAATGACCAGCATGGGCAGCAAGCTGTGGGACTCGTGCGGGTAGCCTAACTCTGCTTTGCCCTCGCTATCCTGGCTGCAGCCTCCTGGGGGGGCAAGGCTGGTGTCTGTGCCGCAGTCAGAGCCACGCTGGCATCAGCTGTGCTGGGACAGGATTGCCCAGCAGTGCTGTGATCTAGGAAGGGCTGGGCCTGGCACAAAAGGAGGCCTTTGCCCACCCCTTGGTGGGATCAGCGGGGTGAGCTGAGCAGGGCCCTCATCCATTGCCATTTCCTAACACTCCTCCATGTCAGGCCTAAGGACAGTGACCTACTCCTGTCTACTAGTTGAAGCACAGGCCTGGGAGCCAGGATTCCTGGGTTCTGTCCCTGGCTCTGGGAGGGGAGTGGGATCTAGTGGTTTAAGTGTATGTGGGGAGGGCAGGAGGGGAATGGTTTGGGAGCTAGGACTGCTGGGTTCTCTTGGCTGAGTGACCCTGAGCAAGTTCCTCCCTGGCAGTGGCATTTTCACTGCTGTGGGTCGGCGCCAGCACTCAGGGCTGGGAGGCTGAGTGCATGAATAAAAGTCGGGAGCTCTGCAATCACCAGGTGAGCGGAGCAGCTGGCACTTGCCACTCCACAGGGGTGGGGGGTTCCCATGGCTCTGACAGGCAGAAGACTGGCATGAGAGCAACTGCCACCTCCTGTATCCCTGTCCTGGCAACCAGGTAATACCTGCTTCCTGAAGCCCTGGCCTCCTCTGTAGGCAGAGCACCTCCAGTCTCTTCCAGAGCCCACTGTGTATGAAGGTGCCTGGCGCTACCCCAGGGGGTGTGGCACCTTCAGTCTAGAAGGCAAATAAATGACTGCTTCAAAAATGCCTCTGTTTGGTTTGTTCAGTGCATGGTGGGGACGCAGCCTCACCTCCACTCCCATCTCACGAGGGCTGAGCCAGCAGGTACCACACAGGGCTGCATGAGAGCTGGGCCCAGCTGGTAGATGGTGCCCTCCTGCTGCCATCACAGCTGCAGCCCCCGTTCCTAGCCTGGCTGTGGTTGGTGGGTGCCTGCAGGCTCAGTCTGGCGGCTGTGGGTGCACGAGACAGATCAGTATGTGTTCAGATGCAGAGATGGGTCCCTGTGCTGGAGCAGCTCAGGGAGAGGGGCCCAGGGACCTGCCGGCCCTGTGAGGTTTTGCTTCAGCAATCAGTGCAGGTCAGTCAATCAATGCCCTAGGATGGTGCTTGGGGGCCTGTACTGCAGAGAGTGGGGTGGGGCTCAGCAAGGGCCCCTTTGCGCCCCCGCCCATATCTTGCACTGTACATTTGACTCCTGAATGTGTGTAGGGTGGGGCCTGCCTGTTGGGTCACTGGGTCCAGCTCGGCTTGTCCCCTTGCTCACTGGTCACCAGATCTGGCTTGGCTCACTCGGTGCAGCTCAGCTTGGTCATTGGGTTTGGCTTAGCTTGTCCCCTCACTCGGTCACTGGGTCTGGCTCAGCTCACGCACTGGGGCCGGCTTGCCTCGCTCATTGGTTGTTAGATCTGGGTCAGCCTCACACCAGGTCACTGGATCCAGCGTGGCTCGCCCTCTCACTCATTGGTCACCAGGTCCCACTGGGTCCAGCTTGGCTTACCCCCTTGCTCAATAGCCACCAGGTTCGGCTTGGCCAGATCACTGGGTCTGTGTCAGCCCGCTCCCTCACTCATGGGTCAAGGGGTCTGGCTCGGCTTGCCGGCTGGGGCACTGAGTACAGCTCAGTTTGCTCCCCTGCTGGCTGGGGCACTGGGTCTGGCTCAGCCTGCCCCAGGGTGCACCCATCCGCAGAGACCCAGGCTGGCTGGCGGCAGTTTGCAGGGAGGCCTCTGGAGCGGGCTGGGCAGGGCCTTCCCGGCCCAGGCGAGCGGTGGGGCTGATGGCCTGGTCATGGCTGCAGGCAGCAGATCGGGCAAGCGGAAGGGGCAGTCCCGGCATCCTGTCCCAACACGCAGGCGAGCGTGGCAGGAGCCTGGCTCTGGGGAGGCCATTGCAAGAGCCCTCATAGCAGTGCTGTGGGTCAGGGGCCATGCCCCCCAGGGATTGGTGCCTGTTTGGTGAGTGCCCCAGGAGGAGCCCCCATCCCTGCACACACCCCACTGTCCTCCTGCAGGACTCGGCCTCCTCGCGCCCCCTCACAGCCAGGCAGGCCCTATGCGGCCCGCTAGGCCGCACTTGCTGCCTTAGCAACGGTTGCTAGGTAGTGCCGGGGCGGGTGGGGGAAGACTCAGAGGCGTGGAGCTGCGGCGCATGCGTACCGTGCAGGAGGAGCGAGGCTGCCGCTGGCTGCGCACGGGGCTGGGGTGAGAGGCTCTGAGAGCGTGGAGCGGGTCCATTGCTCACAGCGGCGTGGGGGTTGGGGGTGGCGTGGGTTGAGGGAGGTTCCATTGTTCATTGTGGGCTGCCGGGGCGCTCCATCGCCCGTGCTGCAGGGGCTGCAGTCTCTGGGAGGAGGACTGTACCATTCCGTTAATGGGGGAGGGGCAGTGGTGGGCAGTCCCATTCCGTTAATGGAGGAGGGGCAGTGGTGGGCAGTCCCATTCCGTTAATGGGGGAGGGGCAGTGGTGGCAGGGATAGGCAGTCCCATTCCCTTTAAAGGGGGGAGGGGCATATCCATTATCTCTAGGGCACTGGGGTGGGGGGAGCTCTCACTGTGAGGGGGCTGCTCTGGCAGGGCAGCAGCAGGGGAGCAAAGGTCACATCAGTGGTGAGAGCTGCTTCTGCCTCACCTTGTCTCTCTGACCCCTCTGCCACCTGGGCCATGGGGCCCTTCCCCCTCTAGGGGGCGCTGGCTCCCACCCGGCCCCAGGGCGGGGAATGGCTGGCTCGGGGTGGGGGGGAAATGGGACATGGGCCCTTCCCCCTCTAGGGGGCGCCAGCTCCCACCCAGCTCCAGGGCAGGGAATGGCTGGCTCAGGGGTGGGGAATGGGACATGGGCCCTTCCCCCTCTAGGGGGCGCTGGCTCCCACCCGGCCCCAGGGCGGGGAATGGCTGGCTCGGGGTTGGGGGGAATGGAACATGGGGCCTTCCCCCTCTAGGGGGCGCTGGCTCCCACCCGGCCCCAGGGCGGGGAATGGCTGGCTCGGGGTGGGGGGGGGAATGGGACATGGGCCCTTCCCCCTCTAGGGGGCGCCAGCTCCCACCCAGCTCCAGGGCAGGGAATGGCTGGCTCAGGGGTGGGGAATGGGACATGGGCCCTTCCCCCTCTAGGGGGCGCTGGCTCCCACCCAGCCCTAGGTCAAGGGCCCTTCCCCTCTAGGGGGCGCTCTCTCTGCTCCTGCCTGGGAACACCCTGTGGATTCAGCCTCCTGGGCCTGCCCAGCTCTTCTCTGTGCTGCAGTCGCTAAATGACTCTAGTGCAGTGATCGGTGGCACCGGCCTGGGGGCAGAGCTGGCTCAGCAGGGCCTGCTCTCAATGCTGGGCGAGTGAGCCATTCACTCACCAGGCCTGCGAGGGGAAAGAGAAGGCCCCAGCACTCAGCCTTGTCTCCTGCCTTACAGGTGCTCTCACTCCCGCCAGACGTGATGCCCATGCTGGACCCTAGCCAGCTCGTCATCCGTGAGATGCAGGAAGATGAGGAGCAGATGGTTCTGGAGCTGCTAAAGGTCTGGGGAGGGGCCAGTCAGTGCCTGTCTGTCCGGCCTTGGAGCTGTCTGTCTGTCCGTCCAAGCTCTAACCCTCTGCCTGCCTTTAGCACCTGCCCTGTGAGGATCTCAAAGCTAGTTAATGATCTTGCATGTCCCCCTGCCCCTAGTTTGATGTAGCAGGTCAGTGTGAATACCATTATTCATGGAGGAAACTGAGACGCAGAGAGCTGAGGCAACCGACCCTTGAAGTCACACAGGGTCAGCGCAAGACCTGCCTTTGACCTGCCATTTCCTGCTGTGAGCACTAGACCCTGCTGGTCTCCAAGGTACAGAGCTAGAACCCAGGAGTTCTGCCAGCTGCTCCTTTCCCTCTACCCCTGGCCTTTGTGCTCTGTGTGCAGTACTTGTGAGAAATGCATGGGATTGAGGCCCTGTATCCCACCCTGCGCTGCCCTCAATACCACCCCCTGTGGCTGCAGTGCCCTTTTAGGTGGGGTCCCGTCCCTCAGGGAAAGCTGCTGCCCGTGGCAAACCCTGACCCTACGCTGCACTCTCTCCCCCACCTCCCCGCTTGTCCTGGCTGTGCTGTCCCTGTGCCAGGCCCTGCTGACATGCCCTTTCCCCCCAGGATGGGTTCAAGGACACGGAGAACCGGCTGATCCTGTATGTCCTGACACGGCCCCTGGCACTGCTGCTCCTGGCCGTGGTGAGCAGCGGCCTCCGCTTCCTGCTCAACTCCTTTGTAGCGGCGCTGCTGGGGCCCGTGCTCCTCACCATCCTGGCCCTCAAGCTGCTGCTGCGGCGCTCGCCGGACCTCGGCTGCCTGGGCGCGTACTACCGCTCGGGGCAGCGTGGGCTCTGGGTGGCGGTGTACGACGGCGACGACGTGTGCGGCTGCGTGGCGCTGCAGCCCTGCCCGCAGGGGGTGACCCGTACGGCTGAGCTGAGGCGCTTGGCTGTCAGCCGCTGGTACCGGCGCTCCGGCGTGGGGCGCCGCCTGCTGGCCTTCCTGGAGGCCCAGGCCCGGGCCCAGGGCTACGAGCGCGTGGTGCTCTACGCTGCTGTGGTCACCAAGGCTGCCATCGGCCTGTTTGAGAGCAGCGGCTACCGCCCCACCGGCGGGCACAGCTGGCTGGGCTACACCATCCTGCAGGAATTCAGCAAGGAGCTCTAGCACCCCCTGCTCCCCTTCTGCGGGGTCGGGGCAGTGGCTTGTAGGGAGCAAATCTGGCCAAGGGCTGGTGGGCCGCATCCGGCCTCATGCCCAGGAGTCCCTCTGCTCCATGGACATGGGATTTGGGGTGCGGCAGCCCCGGCCTTCGCTCCCAGGATGGCAGTGCCACCTCTTCCTTGACTGGAAACAGCCTGTTTTGGATGAGTCCCTTGCCGGAGCTTCAGCTGGACAAGACTGGCCGGACCTGATTGTGACTGTTGCGGGGGGGGAGGGGGGGAATCACAGACTCTCTGATGACTGCTCTGGGGAAGGGGATATAGGGTGGGCAACCCTGACATGGAACAGAGCAAAAGGGAACTTGAGCTTGGAGACTGGAGAAGTCCTGCCCCTGGGGTGGAGGTGCAGGCGTTGCCCCAGGGGTGGGGGGTGGAACCCCAGCATTAGAGCAGGGCTGCGGAGGAGTGTCTCTCCTGTCCCAGAGTGGGCTCTCCCCAGCACCTGCTTGGCTGTGTGATGGAGTCATTTGGCCATGGTTTGCCATGAGCAAATTCCTGGGCCTGGCTGAGGATCACATTGCTGCAGCCAGGAGAATGGGGACTCTGGAACTTTCAGTTGCCCCTGTGGTCTGGCAGCTCCTGTCCAAGCACCCCAGGCTCACGGTGTCCCACCCGGGGCCATGGGACCTTGCTGCAGTTACGCAGGCTACCAGCCGTCGCCGGGTACATGTATGTCCGAGCATGTGTGTGAATAAATCTTGCTATTGCAGATACTGTAGCTCCATCTATCTCCCACCCCCATGGGCCAGGGGCAGCTCCCCTGGCAGAGAGCCAGCCAGCAGGAACACACAGCAAGGGGATCTACTCAGCCCAGGGGGGTCGTCAGGAGAGTCACTGCTGGGAAGGGCCACTGGGAGCTGTCTCTCGATCTCCAGACGTGCTCTTACAACAGCAAATATCCCTCCTCCCATCCTAGTGTGCATGGGGGGCCAGCGCTGACTGTCAGGGGAGAGCGCCCCCTACTGAGCACCCCACTTTCTGCAGGACAGGCCCCCTAGTGCTGCCCTGGGGCACCGACTGCGAGGGGAGAGAGCCCCTGCCTGCTCCTTGCAGCCGCCTGCCCGTTCCTTGGCAGTCTCCCATCCACTGCGGGCCAGGCAGCTGCTGTTTAGCGTGGGATGTTTGCTTGTATGACAACACAGGTTGCTATGGTTGCCGGTATCCTGGAAACACAGCCCTCAGCGGCGACGGGGAGGCTGAGGACCAGCCAGGCCATGGAGCTCCATCTGCCCTGCGGTGCAGCTGGCTGGGCAGGGGCAGTGCCTGGCACGGGGTGCCAGGTGGACAGGGCCCCCAGGGCACTGCCCCATGTCTACGGGCAGGGTCCCAGAGACCTGAGCTGTGCCGTCTCTCTGCCTGCGGCACTGCGGGCTGCAGGCCAGCCTGGCTTGCACAGCACTGACTCAGTCTTTCTATGACTCGCCCCCGGCTGAGACCGTGCAGCCAGGATATCCCCAGGGCTGCGGGGGAGATGGGCGCCAGCCAGGCCACGGCCCCACACTGCCCCCATGGCAGGACAGGACCCCTCCCCCTGTCCCATCACACCCCTTGGTCCGGCAACACGGCACAGCACCCAGGGCATGAGGCCAGCCGTGTGCGTATGAATATGTCAGTGTGTGTGTGAATGACTGTGTGCATGTGACTGACAGAATATGTGCGTGCGTCTGGGCATGTGTACGAATTGACAGTGTGTGTGTGTCAGTGTGTGTGCACATGTATGTCAGCACCTGTGTGTGTCTCTGCGTGTGCATCCCTTTGCATGTATATTTGCACACACATGGGTGTACATGTGGGGAGTGGCTGGGTGTGTGTGTGGCCCTGGACGTTGGTTTGCGTTGCACACACGTGAGCCCAGCTGTTGCAGCTGTTTCTGTTGCTGCTAATTAACCCATTGCCTGCCAGTGGCCTCGCTGGAGGATGCTGCTCTCTGTACTTGGACACGTGGCTGGCAGGGCTCGCCCAGTCCAGCATCCCTGGTGTCACGCTTGCCTACTCCTGTGCACATGGTCCCCTGCGGCCCTTGGCTTCCCTGGCTCCGAGGTCACCACCCTGAGTTGTGGGCGTTACAATACTCCTTCCTTATAGACTGGGGCCGGGCTGAGTCATCCCCTGGCCTGGCCAGTCCTGCTCCATGAAACAAACCTTCCTGACACACTGCAGACCTGGCCCCAGGGCTTCTCCCCACCAGCCACCATGCGGCTGCCCCTGCTCCTCCTTGGTGAGTACCAGCTGCTTTGGGGGCAAGGCTTAGGCACCGGGGAAGCCCAGCCCCTGCCTAGCCCCAGGGTCCCAGCTCAGGCACTGTCAGAACTCCCGGATGCTGAAGGCTGCAGGGGGCACTGAGCACCAGGCAGAGGTTGCTGAGCACTGGGCAGGGGACACTCAGTTTCAAAATCCCAGGCAGGGAGATCAAGGTGCCTGGCACTCCAGGGCTCACTCCGTTTGCAGGCATTTGCAGTGTTTATCTAAGTCAGGGGTCGGCAACCTTTCAGAAGTGCTGTGCCGAGTCTTCAATTATTCACTCTAAGGTTTCGCAGGCCAGTCATACATTTTAACGGTTTTAGAAGTTCTCTTTCTATAAGTCTATAATATATAAACTATTGTTGTGTGTAAAGTAAATAAGGTTTTTAAAATGTTTAAGAAGCTTCATTTAAAATTAAATTAAAATGCAAGAGTTCCCCGGACTGGTGGCCAGGACCCAGGCAGTGTGAGTGCCACTGAAAATCAGCTCTTGTGCTGCCTTCGGCACGTGTGCCATAGGTTGCCTACCCCTGATCTAAGTGCTGCTCATGCTGGTCGTTCCTGGGTGGGGGGCTCAGACTGGCTGCTCACCCACATCCAGCCAGGTCCCCACACTGGACAGTCCTGACTCCCTGACCCACTGGGCATGAGATTGGCCATCTGCCGGGCTCTGCTCACCTGCTGCGCTCTTGTTTTTCAGTTGGGTTCCTGGAATTTCACTACACAGGTAACTGCGTATTGTGGGTCTGTGCGCACTTTCCTCTGTGTGTGCATGTCTCTGTGTATGTGCCCCTTTTGGCTCTGCGGTGTGTGTGCACACCCCTCTGTGTGTGTGTGTGTGTGCATGTCCTTGTGTATGTGTTGCTGTTGGCTCTGTGTGTGTGTGAGTGCGCGCACCCGTGTGTGTGTGTATGTCGCTATCTGGCTCTGTGTGTGTGTGTGCGCGCACCCCTCTGTATCCCTCTGTGTGTGTGTGTGCTCATTCCCCTGTATGTGTCCCTGTGGGTGCCCCTATGTGTGGGTGTCCCTATCCGTGTGTGTGTGAACCTGTGTGGTCGGGGGAGGTGGAGCACGGGACTACATAGGACCTGTGCGGGCCTGGTGTGGCTGCAGCTCACCGAGCAGTGCTTGGCCCAGCCCAGCTGAGCCTCCTTGGCGACACAAGCTCTGTCTTGCAGGTACCGCTCTGGGCTCTGCTGACAGAGCCATGTTGGGTGGGGTGACACCTCTTCACACCCCGCCCAACAGTTGTGCCAGCAAACTCTGCGTGTAGGCCTGGCCAGTGTGTCCCTGGCCGTGTGTGTGTCCACCCCTGTCTGTCTCATCCTAGCACGGCCTGGCACTGTCTCTGAGGGTCCCCTCTCCACCTCCAGCTCTCGCTGGCTCTAGGGTTTCTGATGTGATGGGGATGGGTCCGGGCAACCACAAGTCCAGCCCATGTGGGGCAGGGGTATGGAGGGTCGCAGGGGGTGTGAAGTGTTGCAGTGGGGTGAAAGGTCACAGCGGTGTGGAGAGTTGAAGGGAGCGTGAAAGGTTGCAGGAGGTGTGAAGGGTTGCAGTGGGGTGGAAGCATAAAGGGGTTGAACGTTCACAGGTGAGTGAAGGATCATGGGGGTGGGCTCAGCGGGGCGGAGTGGCCCATGGGGTGATGGGCCCAGGGAGGAACAGCCCCATTATGGGGTGGGAGCCTGGGAGGGAGGGGCCCCATGGGGTGGTGGGGCCCAGGAAGCCACCCATTGGGGTAGGGCTAGGGGAGAGCAGTCTCATGGAGCAGAGTGGCCTGGGAGGGGCTGGGGTCCTGGGAGGAAGAAGTGGGACTGGGTGGAGAGGGGAGGGCCCAATGGGACAGAGGGGCCATGAGAAGGGGGTTGAGGGTCTGACAGGCTGTGCCATCCCTGCAGGCCCATTCCTGGTGCGTCTGGCGGGGGGCCCCAGTGAGTGCGTGGGGCGTGTGGAGATCAACTACAAGGGCCGCTGGGGCTCGGTGTGTGACGACGAGTGGGACCTGGCCGACGCAGCCGTGGTGTGCAGGCAGCTGGGCTGCGGCACCGCGCTCTCTGCCCCGGTGGGCGCCTGGTTTGGGGAGGGCACTGGCCCCATCTGGCTCAATGAGGTGCGGTGCCAGGGCTCAGAGCAACATCTGCGCCACTGCCGCCACCGGGGCTGGCGCCAGCATGTCTGCAGCCATGAGGAGGATGCCAGTGCCGTGTGCTCAGGTGGGGCCAGCCAGAGTGTGTGACGTGGCAGCTGGAAAAAACAGCGGTGCCAGGTGGTACCCAGCCCTGGTACAGTTGGAGCCAGCGCCCCATAGAGGGGACAGGCCCCATGTCCCATTCCCCACCCCCTGAGCCAGCCAGTCCCACCCTGGGGCCAGAGTGGAGCAGGCACCCCTAGAGGGGACAGGCCCCATGTCCCATTCCCCACCCCCTGAGCCAGCCAGTCCCCGCCTTGGGGCCGGAGTGGAGCAGACGCCCCTAGAAGGCCCTGTTTCCCGCTACAGCGTAGTGTGGCTGGGACCTGGGTAAGTGCAGGTGATATGGCCTGTTCCATTTCAGTGCCCATTGTGGCTGGCACCGCTCCTTCCAGGGCCCAAAGGCCACACTCTCCATGTGGCCATGTCCCTGTGTCCCTGTCTGACCCTGCTGTGCCCACAGCTCACCAATTCCTGCCCATCACCACCACCGAACCCTCGGTGCAGCCAGCCCTTGGGGACCACAGACCCCCAGCACAGAGCACAGCCAGGCCGGCTTTCACCACGCCAGAGCACAGTGAGTATCAGACAAGCCAATTCCCCCCCCAGGGAACCCCACCCCCACTGACCCTCCCACTCCTTGGCACATGCCTCCCTCCATTCCATCTCCCCAGCTTCCTGGGGCTTCATCCCAGGGGAAGTGGAATTGCGCGTTTATGAGCATTGATTGGCGCTAGCTGTATTACTGACCCCTGGTGGGATGAGCCGCAGGACTGAAATGTTAAAATCAAGGGTTAGAGCCTATGTAGGAAGCCTCGAGTGGGCAAACAGGGAAGGAGGACACCCTACCTCAAAAGTGGCATTGCTTGTTTCTGAGTCACTGACCTACGACGTGTGGAAGAAAAGCTGCATCCTGGGGGACTTCAATTCTTTTCAATTCCAAGGCCAGAAGGGACCATTGTGATAATGTCTAGTCTGACCTCCTGCATAACACAGGCCTGAGAACGTCCCCCAAGTAATTCCTAGAGCAGAGCTTTGAGGAAAAACCTCCAATCGGAGTGACCCACCCTGGAGGTCTCATGCTGCCAGGATCAAAACGTCCTAGGAATTTCAGAATATTGTAGATGAACATTTCCTAACTCAGAGAGTGCTGCAGCCAACACGGGGGAATTTTACACTTGAGCGTGTCTATGAACTGTTACCTGCCCGCTCTAGGACACCCCACCTTCACCCTTCCATGGGTTCAAGATGTAACCTGGTTGATTTAGTTCCTAGGGCTCTGGGCAAAAGGCAACTACCCTTATCCAGTTCCTAGGGCTCAGGGCTCCCATACCCCATTCCTAGGGCTCAGGGAGTAATCTGCGAGTTTGCTATGAAAGAGCCTTATACAGTAATATCCTTAACTTCTATTTATTAACAGTTACCAACACCGAATACACAGGCTAAGCATACAGTGCTCACCACTCCCAATAAGGCAGATGAAATTTTCCTGATGGCCAGTCAGGATCAGGTCATCCAGGGCTCTAGCTTCCTGCACAGTGTGGTTGGCAAGGTATTGAGGTCTGGCAGCTCTGATCTTGGGCTGTGTCCTGGAGTTAGGTTCTAAACAACTTCCTTTTGGAGTTGGGACTCCAGATTATATAGTTAAACTTGAGTCCTGCTTAACTATACCTTAACCAATTGCTTTAAACTAAAGTACCAGGAAACAGTATTTTTCACAATCCTAGCCCATTACAAAACAATTCTTTAACCAATCATCCCCCATCACCTTAATTGATTTAAATCTTGCAAAATGAGTTATGCAACAGACAGAACCAATCAAAGAACCAGACAGAGACCGTACAGATGAACAATAGAGAAGTGGGGACCATAAAGGTGAAACAATCAAGAAGTAGAGATTTCACACCCACAACTGTTGATAAGTGGTTCCTTGTCAGGCAGAATGCATCAAACAACGTTTTCTTTAAGCATTTCTTTATCTGGTGATGGTGGGTACCATTAGGACAGGAGCACCTCTTTAACAGCCCATATTGCTTTGCTTTGCTTTGACATAATTTAGAGGGAATGTGAGGATGTGTCTTTCTGATTCTTATCTCATCTGTTAGTCTTTAAGGTGCCACCGGACTCCTTGTTGTTTTTGTGGATACAGACTAACACGGCTCCCCCCTGATCAGGGCCGGCTCTAACATTTTTGCCGCCCCAAGCAAAAAAACAAGAGTGCTGCCCTGCCCCCGCAAGCGCCGCCCGCCCCGTCCCCGACCATCGCGTCACACCACCCAAGCCCCGCCCCAGCGCCGTCGCGTCGCGCCCGAGTCCCCGCCCCAGCACTCGCGCGCCGCACCGCCCTAGTCCCCGCCCCCTGAGCACCGCGTCGCACCCCCCAAGTCCCTGCCCCCCAGCACCGCGTCGCACCGCCCAAGTCCCCGCCCCCGCTAGCGTCGTGCCGCCCAAGTCCCCGCTCCCCCAGCGCACCATCGCGCCGCCCAAGTCCCCGCCCCCCAGCACCGCGTCGCACCGCCCAAGTCCTCGCCCCCGCCAGCGTCGCGCCGCCCAAGTCCCCGCCCCAGTGCCGCGTCCACGCCCCCGTGCCGCCCAAGTCCCCGCCCCCCCCGTGCCGCCTGGCCAAACCAAAAACAACAAAAACGAACCCCGATCGCCGCCCCCTCCCAAGGTGCCTCCCCAAGCACGTGCTTCGTAGGCTGGTGCCTGGAGCCAGCCCTGCCCCCGATACTTATCATGGCTAAGGCTGTCAGTCTGTCACGGAAGTCATGGATTCCGTGACTTTCTGTGACCTCCGTGACTTCTGAATAAGCTGGTGCTGGCTGGGGGGCTGCCTGAGCTGGGCAGCCCCTGGGCCAGCAGCAGCAGTTTGGGTGTGTGGGAGAGGGCTAGGGGCAGAGGGTTGGTGAGTACGGGGGGTGCTTACCTTGGGGTGGGGGGTGCCCCGGCTTCCACTGGCATGGGTCCCCTGCAGCTCCTAGGCTGCAGAGGGGCAGGGGGATCTCTGTGCCACATGCTGCCTGTGTCTGCAGGCCCCACCCGCACAGCTCCCATTGGCTGTGGTTCCCGGCCAATGGGAGATGTGACAGCCAGCACTTGTGGCGGGAGCAGTAGAGGCAAGAGCAACAAGGGTAATGTCATGGTGGGCGCCTGCCATAGACCACCAGACCAGGGGGATGAGGTAGACGAGGCTTTCTTCGGACAACTAACAGAAGTTTCCAGATCACAGGCCCTGTTTCTCATGGGGGACTTCAGTCACCCTGACATCTGCTGGGAGAGCAATACAGCGGTGCACAGACAATCCAGGAAGTTTTTGGAGCGTGTTGGGGACACCTTCCTGGTGCAAGTGCTGGAGGAACCAACTAGGGGCCGTGCTGCTCTTAACCTGCTGCTAACAAACAGGGAAGAATTGGTAGGGGAAGTAGAAGTGGGTGGCAACCTGGGCAGCAGTGATCATGAGATAGTTGAGGTCAGGATCCTGACAAAAGAAAGAAAGGAGAGCAGCAGAATAGGGACCCTGAACTTCAGAAAAGCAGACTTTGACTCCCTGAGGGATCTGAGGGGGAAAAGAGTCCTGGAGAGCTGGCTGTATTTTAAACAAGCCTTATTGAGGGTGCAGGAACAAACCATCCCAATGTGCAGAAAGAATAGCAAATATGGCAGACAACCAGCTTGGCTTAACAGTGAAATCTTCGCTGAGCTTAAACACAAAAAGGAAGCTTACAAGAAGTGGAAACTTGAACAGATGACTAGGGAGGAGTACAAAAATATTGCTCGAGCATGCAGGAGTGTAATCAGGAAAGCCAAAACACAACTGGGGTTGCAGCTAGCAAGCGATGTGAAAGGTAACATGAAGGGTTTCTACATGTACGTTAGCAACAAGAAAAAGGTCAGGGAAAGTGTGGGACCCTTAATGAATGGGGGAGGCAACCTAGTGACAGATGATGTGGAAAATGCTGAAGTACTCAATGCTTTTTTTGCCTTCACAGACAAAATCAGCTCCCACACTGCTGTCCTGGGAACACAATATGGGGAGGAGGTGAGCAGGTGCGAGTGGTGAAAGAACAGGTTAAGGACTATTTAGAAAAGCTGGACATGCACAAGTCCATGGGTCCAGATCTAATGTATCCAAGGGTGCTGAAGGAATTGGCTGATGTAATTGCAGAGCCATTAGCCATTATCTTGGAAAACTCATGGCAATCGGGGGAGGTCCCAGACGATTGGAAAAAGGCAAATATAGTGCCCATCTTTAAAAAAGGGAAGAAGGAGCCTCGCCTCAGTCCCTGGAAAAATCAGGGAACAGGTCCTCAAGGAAACCATTTTGAAGCACTTGGAGGAGAGGAAGGTAATCAGGAACAGTCAACATGGATTCACCAAGGGCAAGTCATGTCTTACCAGCCTGATTGCCTTCTATGATGAGGTAACTGGCTCTGTGGATATGGAGAAAGCGATGGACGTGATATAGTTTGACTTTAGCAAAGCTTTTGATACTGTCTCCCACAGTATTCTTGCCAGCAAGTTAAAAAAGTATGGATTGGATCAATAGACTATAAGGTGGAGAGAAAGCTGGCTAGATTGTCAGGCTCAACGAGTGTGATCAATGGCTTGATGTCTAGTTGGCAGCCGGTATCAAGCAGAGCAAATTGGGGAGAGTCCAGCGGAGGGCAATGAAAATTATTAGAGGACTGGGCACATGACTTATGAGGAGAGGCTGAGGGAACTGGGCTTGTTTAGTCTGCAGAAGAGAAGAGTGAGGGGGGATTTGATAGCAGCCTTCAACTACCTGAAGGGGGGTTCCAAAGAGGATGGAGCTCGGCTATTCTCAGTGGTGGCAGATGACAGAACAAGGAGCAATAGTCTCAAGTTGCAATGGGGGAAGTCTAGGTTGGATATTAGGAAACACTATTTCAGTAAGAGGGTGGTGAAGCACTGGAATGGGTTACCTAGGGAGGTGGTGGAAGCTCCATCCTTAGAGGTTTTTAAGGTCAGGCTTGACAAAGCTCTGGCTGGGATGATTTAGTTGGTGTTGGTCCTGCTGTGAGCAGGGGGTTGGACTAGATGACCTCCTGAGGTCTCTTCCAATCCTACTCTTCTATGATTCTATGACCAACTAGAATGAAACAAAACAATATAAAATTAACATGGCACACATTAAATGGATTAAAAACTGGCTAGCTGATAGGTCTCAAAATGTAACTGTAAACGACGAGCAACAGTGTTTCTAGCGAAACCTCACTAGGTTCAGGTCTTGGCCCTATGCTCCTTAACATTTTTATCAATATCCTGGAAGAAAACATAAAATCATCACTGATAAAGTTTGCAAGTGACACATATATTGGGGGAAATAATGAAGGGGACAGGTCACGGATACAGAGCGATCTGGATGAGTTGAGAAACTGGGTGCAAGCAACAATATGTGTTTTAATATGGATGAATGTAAATATATTCATCTGGGAACAAAGAATGCAGACCATACTTACATGGGGAACTCTCTCCTGGGAAGCATTGACTCTGAAAGAAATTTGGGGCTCATGGTGGAGGGATAGTTTGGTGGTTTGAGCATTGGCCTGTTAAACCCAGGGTTAGGAATTCAATCCTTGAGGGGGCCATTTAGGGAATCTGGGGCAAAAATCTGTCTGGGGATTGGTCCCCCTTTGAGTAGGGAGTTGGATTAGATGACCTCCTGAAGTCCCTTCCCATCCTGATGTTCTATAATTGGCTGAACATGAGCTTCCAGCACAGAGCTGTGGCCAAAAGGGCTAATGAGATGCTGGGCTGGAGGGGAATCTCAAGTACCAGTAGAAAGGTATTTTTACCTCTATAGTTGGCACTGATGCAACCACTACTGTGACCCTGTGTCCAGTTCTGGTGCCCACAATAAAAGAAGGATGTTGATCAATTGGAGAGGGGTCAAAGAAGAGCCACAACAATGATTAAAGCATTAGGAAACCTGCCTCAGAGTGAAAGACTCACGGAGCTCGATCTATTTAGCTTCACAAAGAGAAGGTTAAAGGAGGATGATCAGTCTATAGATATCTACATGGGGAACAAATATTTAATAATGGGCTTTTCAGTCTAGCAGAGGAAGGTCTAATACGATTCAGACTGGAACTAAGATATACATTTTTAACAGTGAGAGTAATGAAGCGTTGGAACAATTTACCATGGGTTGTTGTGGATTCTCCATCATGGACAATTTTTGACTCAAGATTGGGTGTTTTTGTAAATGATCTGCTCGAGGAATTATTTGGAGGGTGTTCTCTGGCCTGTGCTATGCAGGAGGTCAGACTAGATGATGAAAGTGGTCCCTTCTGGCCTTGGGATATATGAATCTACGAGCTTCCCCTTCTGGCTGCCCTGATGTCACCAAGCATGCCAGAGCCATGACCCTGTCAGAGACTTGCCCCCACCCATCAGCCTGGGCAGTCGGGCTCCCTTCCCTTGCAAAGACCCCCCATGCCACAGCCTAGCCTGTGGCGCCCCTCCCTCTACAGAGAGCCCCCAGCCTCTTAGTCTGGTCTATGGGACCCCTCTGTGATCCCCATCCCCTGGTGACCTATAATCTGCCCTGCAGGCGACGCCCCCCTGTGGCTCGTGGGGGGCCCCCACAGCTGTGCAGGGCGTCTGGAGGTGCTTCACGGGAGCCAGTGGGGCTCGGTGTGTGATGACGGCTGGGGGCTGCTGGAGGGTGCCGTGGTGTGCCGGGAGCTGGGCTGTGGCGCAGTTCAGGCTGCCCCCGGGGGGGCGCATTTTGGGACTGGCACTGGCCCCATCTGGCTGGATGACGTGGGCTGCAGTGGGAAGGAGATGTCCCTGCGGCAGTGCCGGGCACGGCCCTGGGGGCGCACCAACTGCCAGCACGACGAGGACGCCAGTGTCATCTGCACAGGTACCCCCCAGAGGTATCCCCTCCTCCCCCAGGAGCTACCTACCTGCCTAGGACCAATTACCTCTCAGAGCTACCCCTCCCCCGAGCTACCACCCCCCAACAAACTACTCCCTAGACCTGCCTCCCCCCAAAGCTACACCCCACCTGAACTACCTACCCCCCCAGAACTACCTCCCCCCAGAGCTACCTCCCCAACAAACTACTCCCTAGAACTACCTCCCCACCCAAACTACCTACTTCCCAGAGCTATCTCCCCCCCAGAACTACCTCCCCCCAGAGCTACCTCCCCCCCAGGAGCTGCCTACCCGCCTAGGACCAACTACTCCCCAGAGCTATGCTCCATGCTGACCTACCTACTTCCCCAGAGCTACCCCTCCCCCAGAGCTACCACCCCTCCCAACAAACTATTCCCTAGAACTACCTCCCCCCAAAGCTACACCCCACCCAAACTACCTACTTCCCCAGAGTTACCTCCCCTCAGAACAACCTCCTCCCCAGAGCTACCTCCCCCCAACAAACTACTCCCTAGAACTGCCTCCCCACCCGAACTACCTACTTCCCCAGAGTTACCTCCCCTCAGAACAACCTCCTCCCCAGAGCTACCTCCCCGCCAGGAGCTACCTACCCGCCTAGGACCAATTACCCCCCAGAGCTACCCCTCCCCCAGAGCTACCACCCCTCCCAACAAACTATTCCCTAGAACTACCTCCCCCCCAGAGCTACACCCCACCCTGAACTACCTACTTCCCCAGAGTTACCTCCCCTCAGAACAACCTCCCCCCGAGAGCTACCTCCCCCCAGGAGCTACCTACCCGCCTAAGACCAACTACCCCCCAGAGCTACCCCTCCCCCACAACAAACTACTCCCCAGAACTATCTCCCCCCAGAGCTATGCCCCGCCATGAACTACCTACTTCCCTAGAGTTACCTCCCCAGAACTACCTCCCCAACAAAGTACTCCCAGAGCTACCTCCCCCCCAGAACTACCTACCCGCCTAGGACCAACTACCCCCCAGAGCTACCCCTCCCCCAACAAACTACTCCCCAGAACTATTTCCCTGCCGAGAGCTACGCCCCACCCCGAACTACCTACTTCCCTAGAGTTATCTCCCCCCAGAACTACCTCCCCCCAGAGCTACCGCCCCCCGATCTACGACCCCTCAGAACTACCTCCTGCCCAGAGCTACTGCCCCACCAGAACTCCCTACCCCCCCAGAGCTACCTCTCCCCCAGGACCAACTATCCCACTGAGCTACCTCCCCCCACCCCCGAACTACCTACCTCACCTAGCTACCTCCTGCCCAGAACTAGCTCCTTCCCAGAGCTACCCCCACCCCGAGCTACCTTCCCGCCAGAACTACCTCCCCCAGAGCTACCTCCTGCCCAGAGCTACTGACCCGCCCCAGGACCAACTATCCCACCGAGCTACTGTCCCCCCAAAGCTACCTCCGCCCCGACCGACTACCTCCCAGAGTAACCTCCTGCCCAGAGCTACCTCCCCACCAGAACTACCTCCCCCTGATCTACTATCCCTCAGAACTACCTCCCCCCCAGAACTACTGATCCCCCCCGGACCAACTACCCCCCAGAGCTACCTCCCCCCACCCCGAACTACCTCACAGAGCTACTTACCACACTAGGAACAACTACCCCCCAGAGCTACACCTCTCCACCCCCCTGCCCCGCAGAACTACTTACTTCCTCAGAGCTACCTTCTCCTCCCAGAACTACCCCCCAAAGAACTACCTCCCCCCCCAAACTTCCTACCTCCCAAAGCTACCTAGCCCCCTAGGACCAACTACCCCCCAGAGCTATCTCCTCCCCAGAGCTACCTACCCCTAGACAAACTACCCCCTGAGATCCCTGCTCTCTTCCCGAGGGGGCTAATCGCTGTTCTCTCCCCAGGGGGTCCTGTGGTGCGGCTGGTGGGTGGCACCGGTTCCTGCTCCGGGCGGTTGGAGGTTTTCCACCAGGGCCGCTGGGGCACAGTGTGCGATGACATGTGGGCGCTGCCAGGCGCGGCTGTGGTGTGCCGGGAGCTCGGCTGCGGGGACCCACTCTCTGCTCCCAGGGGGGCCTTTTTCGGTGAGGGCAGCGGTCCCATCTGGCTGGACAACGTGCGGTGCCAGGGCAATGAGTCGGCGCTGAGCCGGTGTCTGGCTGCACCATGGGGCGTGCACGACTGCCAGCATGCGGAGGACGCTGGTGTGGTGTGTACAGGTAATGTGTGTGCAGAGGAGGAGGGGAAGGGGATCTCTTTTCTCTTGTACTGAGCTCTCACCAGCCGGAACCTAGATTTTAGCTCTCTTGGTTTCTCTGCTGCTTCCATCAGTAAATGGTGCCGGTGTGTGGCATGTTTCCTCCATGCTGCGCTGAGCCGCAGGGTTTGGTTCATTCCATGTGTATCAGAATTATCCTGACAGTTCATTGGGATCACTCCGTTAAGCAGTTTCTTTTAATATTCCACATAGGGTGACCAGGCAGCAAATGTGAAAAATCAGGACAGGGGTTGGGGGGTAATAGGAGCCTATATAAGAAAAAGACCCCAAAATCATGACTATCCCTATAAAATCGGGACGTTTGGTCACCCTAATTCCAAAGTTATACCCTGGGTAGGAGCCAAGATCTGGCAATATTCTCTTCCCCTCCCTGGACTGGACCCCTCATCACACTACTAGAGCAGGACGCCCAGCTAGAAACAAAACCCTGGATCGGGCCTCTGAATGCAGGGTCCAGCCTGGATGTCCCCGTACTGAATGGAGAGCAAGAGGCACTTTACTGCAGTGCAAACAGGAATCCATTCGGGGCAGTTCTCTGGCCTGTGAACATGTGAAGGAACATCACCAAGGGTTTGCCCCAGGAGAGCTGTCGATGGGGTTTGTAAGGCACACAAAGGAACAGTGGCTAGTTGGGTGTGAGATATGTGTCTGTACGCTGGAGTTCAGCTAGTTTGCTCGTGGGGCCGTTCAGCTGTCTGGGCGCACAGTGAGCTCTTCCTCGAGGGTTTTTTTACACTCCTCTCTAATGCTTGACTGACCCCTGACAGCCGGGGTTCCCCTGTGTGTTCAGCCTTGGCGGGTCTCTCTAGTTGGACAGAGGGAGAGAAGCTCTGCCCCAGGTGGCTGTCAGACTTGCTTGATCACTGAGCAGGATGTAGATTTGGTTTAACCATCACATCTCCTACTCCTGGGCTCATGGAAATTCCTTAGCCAACATGTCTAAAAGGCGTGTAACCCGGCTGCCAGCTAGTGGTGGCAGCGACAAGGGCCGGGTTCAATATCTAGGGGTCCCTCCCTTAACACCACAAAGCAGAAGTGGCTCAAGCCCCCACCCACTAGGGTGCGAAACATCCCTGCACCGGCCCTGCCGCTAGCTGCAATGCTGTGGTCTGGTGCCCTGTCTGTAGGGATTTCACAGGACAGCGAGGAACCTCGCAGCTGCAGCCTCTGCCTTGCTTTCACCACACCACTGTCCCAACACCCGCTCCAAGGCTCAGAGACCTGCTCAGCCCCAGGTCCCGCTGTAGTGAGCGCTGAGCAGAAGCCAGTCCTCTCCACGGCGCCCGATCAGTGCTCTCTTTACACCCTGGAGAAGGATCAAACAGTAACTAATTAACCCCAACTAGAAACCCCTATTCCAGCCCCTGTTGCTTTTCCCTGGGGTTTGGCATCACTGTGCCTGCTTAGTGAGGAGATTAGGGAGACCCTCTCAGTCAGGGCAGGCTAAGTACAGGCCTGCTGCCCTTTGCTCCTGCAATAAGGATAACAGCAGGTCGGTGCCCCGTGTCCAAGACTTTTTAACCCTTAACCGCCCAAATGGATCACTTTGGGCAAGCAGCTCTCTGCTGAGCGCCTAGGCAGAGGAGGCGTGTCTATGCAAATTCAGCTTGTTCCTCGGATCTTTTAGTTCATCACTAGAGGATAGGGCAGAGCTCATTCAGCTCCTGCTTGCCCACGGATTGTGGGCAAGAGATGGGATGAGCAACCTTCTTCAGTTCGCTTGCTAGGAGAACAGAGGGAGAGCACCTGATCAAAGGGGCAGGGGAGCGTATAGCTTTACTAAGCTATTCTAGGCATATTTGACCTCTGCACATCTTACCGTGTGCGCTGTCCGTGCATGTGCATAATGTGTGCACATGTGTATGTGCATGCAGCATGTGTGTGCAGTGTGCATTTTTGTGCAGTGCAGTGTGTGTGCATTGTGTGTGCATACAGTGCATGTGTGCAGTGGTGAGTGTGTGTGTGTGTACATTGTGTGTGCATAGTGTGTGTGTGCAATGTGTGTGTGTGCAATGTATGCATGTGCGTGCAGTGTACAATCTGTGTGTGCAGCGGTGTGTGTGTGTGTGTGCAATGTGTATGTGCACAGTGGTGTGTGTGTACAGCGTATGCATGCACGTGCAATGTATTCAGCAGTTTGTGCTGTGTATGTGTGCACATGCAGTGTGCAATCTGCGTGTGTGCAGCAATGTGGGTGCATGTGTGCAATGCACATTTGCGCAGTGGTGTTTGTGTGCAGGGTATGCATGTGGGTGCAGTGTGAATTGTGCGTGTGCTGTGGTGTTTTTGCACAGTGCTGTGTGTATCTGCATGCAGTGTGTCTGTGTATAGTGTGCACAGTGTGTGTATATATCTCTGGGAGTGTGTTTGTGCCAATCCCCTCAGGTTGCTAGGATCTCTCCCACTTCTTTCACAGACGAGTTGGCCCATGTGAGGCAGCGCTTTGCCAAGCCCATGGCCCCACAGCCACAAATGCAGAAGCCACGAATGCAGAAGCCACGGACGCAGAAACCACGGATGCAGAAGCCCCGACCCCGGCCCCCTTCAGCAGCACGGGAGGCGACACAAGCACCAGTCCAGGTATCCCCACGGGCAGTGCTACCAGGTGAGTGAGCGGTGGGGACTACCCTCCCCAGCCAGCCCCCCATTCCTGGCCACCTAGTCCCCAACCCACAACCTAGTCCAGCCTCCAACCTGCCCCATCCCCTGCCAAAGCCATCCCCCTGCTAGCTCCCAACCTGTCTGTCCCTGATCCTGAGTCAGGATCCTGCATTAGACAGTCCCTTGAAGGAACCCATCAGTGTGTCAGTCCCCCAAGGGGTCCCATTCTTCCTCCAGGGTCAGCCACACTGGCCTCACCGCCTCCGAGACCGAACCTCTGGGCTCCAGCTCTCCTGCTCCAGCCAGCCAGCCCAGCTGAGAGACTCCTGGGAGAGCCTGGGCCGCCCTGCAGGGATTCCTGCACCTCAGCCGGGATTGACAGTGACACCTGGCGTGGGGCAGGCCTTAGGGTAGCAGGATCTTGTCCAGAGTGGCCAAGCCAGGGGTGGCATTTTGCCAGCAAGGCGGCAGGCGGCTCCGGCGGACCTTCCACAGTCATGCCTGCGGGAGGTCCACTGGAGCCGCGGGACCAGCGGACCTCCCGCAGGCATGACTGCGGAAGGTCCGCCGGAGCTGCCTGTCGCCCTCCCAGCGCACCCTCCGCAGGCACGTCTGCAAGAGGTCCCCGGAGCCGCAGAATTTGCTTGGGGCGGCCAAATTCCTAGAGCCGCCCCTGCTTGAAGGAACCGTGCTTCTGAAGGAACCAGCGTGGTTTCCTCTCTCCTGCTCTGCCCCCAGAGCAGCTTCCTCCCCCTTTCCCCCCCGGCAGCCCTCCCTAGCCCAGTAAGGCACTGCCACACAGGCAACTCCTGCCTTGGCACACTAGCCCTTAGTCCGGCCCCAACCCGCCCCCACCCACCCAGCCCTCAGCCCCCCATCTGCCCCTGACCCCACCCCCACCCACCCAGCCAGCCCTCAGCCCCTATCTGCCCCCCATCCTACCCTCTACCGCCGAGCCAGCCCTCAGCTCCACATCTGCTCCTCCATTCCACCCCTCCAGTCCAGCCAGCCCTCAGCAGCCCATCTGCCCCCCTCCCACCCCCCCCACCTAGCCAGCCCTCAGCCCCCCATCTGTCCCCCATCCCACCCTCTCTCGCCGAGCCAGCCCTCAGCCCCCCGATCTGCCCCTCATTCCACCCCTGAAGTCCAGCCAGCCCCCAGCCCCCGATCCTGCCCCAGCCAGCCCTCAGCCCCCTCATCTGCCCCTCATTCCACCCCTGCAGTCCAGCCACCCCTGCAATTCCTGCTGCCAGGCTGTCCCTCTGCTGCTGGCTGGGCTCCTGTTTCACCTGTGCCTGGGGCAGGTCCGGCTGGTGTGGGGTGAGGGGGTCTGGCTGGCAAGGGTGAGGGGGGTCCGGCTGGCAGGGGATCCTGGCTGGCAGGGGGTTGGGAGGTCCTGGCTGGCGGGGGGTGAGGGGGGTCCAGCTGGCAGGAGGTTCTGGCTGGCAGGGGGCGAGGGGGTCCGGCTGGCAGGAGCTTCTGGCTGGCGGGAGGAGAGGGGGGTCCAGCTGGCAGGGGGTGAGGGGGTCTGGCTGGCAGAGGGCGAGGGGGATCCGGCTGGTTGGGGGTGCTACCTGCTGAACCGGATGCTCTGTATTCCAGGGAAGTGGAAGCCGCTGTCGTTGCTGGAGGGCACCAGCCCCCGGGAGGCCGTCCAGCCAGAGGGGACCACGCGGAGCCCCCTGCCCTCAGGAGAGCCAGAGCTGCCCACTGCTGGACCCGCAGGTCAGTCTGGGAACCTGCCGCTTGAGCTGCCCAGCCCCCCTCGCTGTACCCGTCGTGCCCCGCTCAGCCCTGGCCCGGGCTCTGATCGCTCTGCCCAGCAGCACGAGCACCTGTTTTTTCCACTGCTGTCTGTCCAGATCTCCCCAGCACATCTCCCGGGAGACCCTCCCTGTCTCCTCTCCCCCCGTAAGGGACGCCTGCAGCTCGAACAGCGCTGGCCTCATTGCCAAAGCGACCAGCCAGGGGCCAGCTAGTGCTGTGGACGACGCCCCTTTGGGCTGGGCCTGAGCCCCTGGGGGGCCACCAACCAGCCCCAGGGCAATGAACCAGGGCTGGGTTATGCCCCCATCCTCGCCCTGCCCCTCTGCCCACCCCAGTCCCCTGCCTGACCTATCTCCCAGCCCCCTTCCCCATGGGCCGGGGCTAGGCAGTGGCTACTCAGGGCTGGAGAACCCATGAAAAAAAGTTAGTGGGTGCTTAGCACTCACTGCAGCCAGCGCCTGCCCTCCCCCACAGTGCCTCCGGTCTGCTGGCGGCCCCACTGATCAACTCCTTCCCCTCCCTCCCAGTGCCTCCCGCACGCCACGATCAGCTGTTCCATGGTGAGCAGGAGGCACTGTGAAGGAGGAACGGGGACGGGGGCACGCTCGGAGGCGGAGGTGGAACTGGGCAGGAAGAGGCAGGGCAGGGGTGGAGTGGGGCAGGGCCGACTTTAGGCCTATTCCACCAATTCCCCCGAATCGGGCCCTGCGCCTAAGAGGGCCCCACGCCCAGTGAGAATCCCTTCCCTGGCTAGAGGTGCCTTTTTAATTTTTACTGACCTGGCGGCACTCCAGGTCTTCAGCAGCGGGTCCTTCACTTGGTCCGGGTCTTTGGCAGCACTTCAGTGGTGGGTCCTTCAGTGCCGCCGAAGACCTGGAGTGAGTGAAGGACCCGCCGCCGAAGTGCCGCCGAAAACTCAGAGCACCGCCCGGTGAGTACAAGCCCCAGGTGTTTTTTTACATTTTTTTTTTTTAAGTCATCCCTGCTGGGGCCCCGCCGAAACTGTTCGAATTGGGCCCCGCGCTTCCTAAAGCCGGCCCTGGAGTGGGGGTGGGAAGAGGTAGGGTGGGAGTAGGAGTTTGGGGAAAGCGTTAAGCCAAACCCTAATTTCTAATTAACATAGGCCTCAGAGGGGATATATGGATGGATGGATGAGGTGTATGGGGAGAGATAGAGAGATAGAGGGCGTGCATAAAGATAGATAGATTGTGTGGGGAAAGACAGATAGTGTTAGTGCTGCACTGGGTGGCGTGGGGCACTGTGTTGTGCAATGGGTGTGTTAGATGGACCACTGAGCTGACTTAGTATGGCTGTTCTTATGTTCTTGTTAACAGGGGCAGGGCGGCTCCAGCTTTTGTGCCGCCCCGAGCACGGCAGGCAGGCTGCCTTCAGCAGTGCGCCTGCGGGAGGTCCCCGGTCCCGTGGATTCGGCGTATCCGCTGCCGAATTGCCACCGAATCTGCAGGAACTGCGGACCTCCCACAGGCAAGCCGCCGAAGGGTGCCTGACTGCTGCCCTCGCAGGGACCAGCAGGGCGCCCCCCACGGCTTGCCGCCCCGGCACGCGCTTGGAGCACTGGTGCCTGGAGCCGCCGCTGAACAGGGGATTTACAAGTGACTTTAACTTTCTATAGTTCAGTTTATTTCAGCCTTTCAAATACAGGGCCATGGATCTTAGTGCTGCTCTGGGCAGTGTGGGGTGGGCTGGGCAGACTGAGCTGGGGCAGAGCTGGGTTTGGGTGGAGGGTGTGAGGATGGGCTGGGCAAACTGAGCAGGGTCAGTGCCGGGGTGGGCTGGGCAGTGTGGGTTAGGCCTGAGCAGACTGAGCAGGGTCAGTGCCGGGGTGGGCTGGGCGGTGTGGGGTTAGGGCTGAGCAGACTGAGCTGGGGCAGCGCCGGGGTGGGCTGGGCAGTGTGGGGTAGGGCTGAGCAGACTGAGCTGGGGCAGCGCCGGGGTGGGCTGGGCAGTGTGGGGTAGGGCTGGGCAGACTGAGCCGGGGCAGCGCCGGGGTGGGCTGGGCGGTGTGGGGTAGGGCTGAGCAGACTGAGGAGGGTCAGCGCCGGGGTGGGCTGGGCGGTGTGGGGTAGGGCTGAGCAGACTGAGCTGGGGCAGCGCCGGGGTGGGCTGGGCAGTGGGGGGTAGGGCTGGGCAGACTGAGCTGGGGCAGGGCCGGGGTGGGCTGGGCGGTGTGGGGTAGGGCTGAGCAGACTGAGCTGGGGCAGCGCCGGGTGGGCTGGGCAGTGTGGGGTAGGGCTGGGCAGACTGAGCTGGGGCAGTGCCGGGTGGGCTGGGCGGTGTGGGGTAGGGCTGGGCAGACTGAGCTGGGGCAGTGTGGGGTGGGGGGGGCGGGGTGGGGTAGGGCTGAGCAGACTGAGCTGGGGCAGTGTGGGGTGGGCTGGGCGATGTGGGGTAGGGCTGAGCAGACTGAGCTGAGGCAGCGCTGGGGTGGGCTGGGCAGTGTGGGGTAGGGCTGAGCAGACTGAGCTGGGGCAGTGTGGGGTGGGGTGGGCAGTGTGGGGTAGGGCTGGGCAGACTGAGCTGGGGCAGCGCCGGGGTGGGCTGGGCGGTGTGGGGTAGGGCTGGGCAGACTGAGCTGGGGCAGGGCCGGGGTGGGCTGGGCAGTGTGGGGTAGGGCTGAGCAGACTGAGCTGGGGCAGGGCCGGGGTGGGCTGGGCAGTGTGGGGCGGGGCTGGGCAGACTGAGCTGGGGCAGTGCCGGGTGGGCTGGGTAGGGCTGAGCAGACTGAGCTGGGGCAGGGCCGGGGTGGGCTGGGCAGTGTGGGGCTGGGCTGGGCAGACTGAGCTGGGGCAGTGCCGGGGTGGGCTGGGCGGTGTGGGGTAGGGCTGAGCAGACTGAGCTGGGGCAGTGTGGGGTGGGCTGGGCGGTGTGGGGTAGGGCTGAGCAGACTGAGCTGGGGCAGTGTGGGGTGGGCTGGGCGGTGTGGGGTAGGGCTGAGCAGACTGAGCTGAGGCAGCGCTGGGGTGGGCTGGGCAGTGTGGGGTAGGGCTGAGCAGACTGAGCTGGAGCTGGGCTGTACGGTGTGGGGAGCAGGAGGGAATTGGCACCACAGCTCTGTGTCAGAGGCCCTGCACTGTAGGCAGAGGAGGGGAGTCTCCATTGGCTGGAACAGCGGGGCCCTGTTCTCTGTCCCCCACCCTGTGGAGTTGGCAGGGCCCAGAGAGCGGCTCACTGTGCCGGTGCCGGCCTGGTGTCTATGCACGTCCCCAGGGGGACCCCACCATCCGGACCGAGCCCCGGGGGCTGCAGGTGTCAGGGGGATCAGGGTGGGGGGTTCTGCATGGGGAGCATTACCTGCCTGCCAGCAGTGCAGCTTTGTCCCCACAGCCCAGGCTGTGACAGATGCTCCCATGCGAGTGAACAGCCCCAAGGATCGTCTCCGTCCTGACCGGCCTGGAGCCCCGGGGGTGCAGCGCCCCGCCCTGAAGAACCGGCGGCCCCGCCCCAAACCATTGCAGACACGCACAGGTACCAGTGTCACTGCGCGGCGTGCTGTGGCCAGGGCCTGCCCTCGGGGTCTATGGGAAAGGGCGTCTGTGCTGGCCCCAATGCCCAGGGTGGTGCTAGGGGTTCAGTGCGGCCGGGAGCGGGGGGCTCCGTAGGGGGCGCTGTTGCCAGCAGCCCCAATGCCCAGGGTGGCGCCAGTTGGGCCGTGGTGCAGGACAGCGGTCATTGGGGGAGGTGTTGAAGGGGGCCTGTTGGTTGTTACAGTCAGTGGGGCAGGGTATGAACCCTGGCGTCCTGGCATAATGCCGGGGAGGGTCAGTGCATTCTGCCCCTGCCGGGCGGTGTGGGCCAGGCTGGGAGGTGTCATGGGGCAGAGCCCATTGGGCACTGGGGCGGGGCAGGGCTGGAAAGACCCAGTTGTCCCCAGAGCGCTCTGGAAACCTGCATCCATGTGTCTGTCCCTTTCCTTACATAGACGCCGTCCAGCTCCAAGCTCCTGCTGCCACCCCCACCCTCAGGGCCCGCGCTGGGGCCCGGACTGACCCCCACGTGCCTCGTCCCCAACGCCGGCCTGGGGACAGCACCCTGACGACTGTGGCCTCTGCAACCCAGCCTCCCAGCCAGCCCAACAGCGCCTGGATGGGCCCAGCCTCCCCCACCCCCACAATCACCCCCCCTCCAAGCCAGCCCCACAGCATCTGGACCAGCCCAGCCTCCCCTACCCCCACCCCTCCTCCCAGCCAGCCCCACAGCACCTGGACTGGCCCAGCCTCCCCTACCTCTACCTCCACAACCACAACCCCTCCTGGCCAGCCCCACAGTGCCTGGATTTACCTGGCCTCCCCTACTCCCACCCCCATCCCCGCAACCACCCATCCTCCTGGCCAGCTCCACAGCACCCGGATGTACCTGGCCTCCCCTACCCCCATCCTCACAACCATGCGCCCTCCCAGCCAGACCCACAGCGCCTGGACCAGCCTAGCCTCCCCCATCCCCACAACCACCCACCTTTCCAGCCAGCCCCACAGCACCCAGATGGGCCTTGTCTCCCCTAATACCACTCGCATCCTCACAATGACCCACAGAGCCCAAACAGACCCAAACTCCCCCATCCCAGCAACCACCGAGTCTCTGAACATGGCCCACAGCACCTGGCCAGGCCTGGCCTCCACCTCTCTCTCCTACACAACCCCCCAGCTTCCTAGCCAGACCCACACCACTCGGATGGGCCCAGCTCCCTCCGACCCCACAACCACTCAGCCTCAGGACGAGACCCACAGCGCCCGGATGGGCCCAGCTCCCTCCCACCCCACAACCACCCAGCCTCAGCACGAGACCCACAGCGCCCAGATGGGCCCGGCTCCCACCCACCCCACAACCACCCAGCCTCAGCATGAGACCCACAGCGCCCGGATGGGCCCAGCTCCCTCCGACCCCACAACCACCCAGCCCCAGGACGAGACCCACAGCACCCGGATGGGCCCAGCTCCCTCCCACCCCACAACCACCCAGCCTCAGGATGAGACTCACAGCACCCGGATGGGCCCAGCTCCCTCCGACCCCACAACCACTCAGCCTCAGGACGAGACCCACAGCGGCCGGATGGGCCCAGCTCCCTCCCACCCCACAACCACCCAGCCTCAGCACGAGACCCACAGCGCCCGGATGGGCCCAGCTCCCTCCGACCCCACAACCACCCAGCCCCAGGACGAGACCCACAGCACCCGGATGGGCCCTGCTCCCACCCACCCCACAACCACTCAGCCTCAGGACGAGACCCACACCACTCGGATGGGCCCAGCTCCCTCCCACCCCACAACCACCCAGCCGCAGGACGAGACCCACAGCGCCCGGATGGGCCCAGCTCCCTCCCACCCCACAACCACCCAGCCTCAGGACGAGACCCACCATGCCCGGATGGGCCCAGCTCCCACCCACCCCACAACCACCCAGCCTCAGGACGAGACCCACCGCGCCCGGATGGGCCCGGCGCCCTCCCACCCCACAACCACCCAGCCTCAGCATGAGACCCACACCACTCGGATGGGCCCAGCTCCCTCCCACCCCACAACCACCCAGCCGCAGGACGAGACCCACAGCGCCCGGATGGGCCCAGCTCCCTCCCATGCCACAACCATCCAGCCGCAGGACGAGACCCACAGCGCCCGGATGGGCCCAGCTCCCTCCCACCCCACAACCACCCAGTTGCAGGACGAGACCCACCGCGCCCGGATGGGCCCAGCTCCCTCCCACCCCGCAACCGCCCAGCCGCAGGACGAGACCCACAGCACCCGGATGGGCCCAGCTCCCTCCCACCCCACAACCACCCAGCTGCAGGATGAGACCCACAGCACCCAAATGGGCCCGGCCTCTCCCTCCCAGCCCCAGGGCGAACCTCCTGGTACTCGGACACAGTATGCCAGCCCAGCAGTTCATGGGACAGGTTGTGCCAAGACACCTGCAACGCCCAGGCTCCCAGGCACCCCGGCTGCACAGACAGGTAGGGATGAGTCCAAGGAAGGGGGATCCAAAGGCCTGGGCCAGAGGGTATGTGGACAGCACCTAGACACCAAGGCTGACTGGAAATGCCACCATATTTGTGTGTCATGGGGATTCTACCAGGCCCTTCTGGGGGGTAGCATCCTCTCTAGACTGGCCGGGCCAGACCTGGCCCTCCAGTAACTCATCCTTCACTGCAGTGACACCTACCCAATATTGTCCCACTTCTGGGATCCCCAGGCCTTTACACAGGGGAAAATACCATTATCCACCTTTGTAGGTGGATAAACTGAGGCATGGACTCATGAGTGAGTCAGTGCCTGAGCTGGGGAGAAAACCCAGGTGTCCGGGCCAGCATGCCCCCCTCCCACCCTAACCCACTGTACTCATGCCCCTTCCCAGAGTCGGGCTAGAACCTAGGAGTCCTGGCTCCCAGGCCTTCTGCTCTAACCCACTAGACCCTACTCCCCTACTCCAGAGCTGGGTTAGAACACAGGAGTCCCGGCTTCCAGCTCCCCCTCCCCTGGCTCTAACCATTAAATCCCACTCCCCTCCCAGAGCTGCCTTGGTGTGTGCAGTAGCAGACAAGGCTGTTGTCAGTGGGTGAGTGGCTGGTGGCCAGGCCCCGTGGTGGGGTGCGGGGGGGTGTCTCTCCAGCAAGGAGCTTTACAGGTGACTTCCTTGTGTCCCATCCTACAGATGCTGCCCCCACGCCAGACCAGGCTCAGGGACCTGTCCTGGAGATGCCACACGCTGCCACCCGTGCCCTCCCAGCCACTGCCTTCCCCCCAACCATGCCCTCAAACTGGGCCCTCCCGGCCACTGCTACCCACACCACCACCCCTCGGGCCAGCACCCGCCCTGCTCCGCCACCTGCCCAGGGGGCAGTGACTGTGGGGTGGGAGACAAGAGCCCCCATACCAGCTGCAGGGCTGGGGGCAGTCAGGGGGGATTGCCGGGAGCCAGGCTACGAATCCCCTCAGCTGCAGGAGCTGATCCAGGTGGTGCGGGAGCTGCGGGGGGACCTGCGTGCCCTCGTCCATACCCAGCGGCAGGAGCGCCGCCTGCTGGGCGCCATTGCTGGCAGCCTGGCCGAGCTGGCGGGGGCTGTGCGGCAGCTGGTAGCGGAGCTGCCCAGCCAGGTGCTTCGGGGGCAGAACCAGCCCCCACCTCCAGCATGGCGTAGGCAGGGCCCTGCACCCCCCAGTAACAGCCTCACCTGATACCTGCCTACCAAAGAGCCCCACTGAGAGACAGACCCCCCATTCCCTGGCCCGAACTAACCCCCCACTGACAGACCCCCCCCCCCTTCCCTGGCCCGAACTAACCCCCTACTGACAGACCCCCCCCAGGCCGAACTAACCCCCCACTGACAGACCCCCCCCCTCCCCAGGCCGAACTAACCCCCCACTGAGAGACAGACCCTCCCCCCAGCCTGAACTAACCCTGCACTGAGAGACAGACACCCCCTCCCCGGCCCGAACTAACCCCCCACTGACAGACCCCTCCTTCCTGACCCAAACTAACCCCCACTGAGACACAGACCCCCTCCCAGGCCAAACTACCCCCACTGACAGACAGACCCCTCCAGCCTGAACTAAACCCACACTGAGAGATAACCCTCCCGTCCTGCGCTGCCCCCAACCCTGCTGATAGAGAGGTGCTCCTCCGGCATGCACTGCCCCCGCCACTGAGAGACTGATGCCCCTGCTGAGAGACAGACCCCTCCCTAACCTGAACTAACCCCACACTGAGAGACAACCCCTGTCCTTCCCTGTCCCCGCCGCCCCTGGCTGAGACACAGACCCCTAGCCTGCACTTCCACCCCTGTTGAGAGACAGACCTCCTTGGCCTGAACTAACCCCACACTGAGAGACAACCCTCCCCGTCCTGCACTGCCCCCCCCACCCTGCTGATAGACAAGTGCCCCTCTGACATGCACTGCTCCCCCACCACTAAGAAACAGGTGCGCCCCCGGCATGCATTGATGCCCCCCTGCTGAGAGCCAGACCTCCCACCTGCACTGCCCCCCTGCTGAGAGCAGACCCCCCCCAGCCTGCACTGTCCCCCCATGACAGACCCTCCCACTGAGATGCACTGCCCCCCGCTGAAAGACAGACCCCTGTGACATTCCCCTCTGGTGTCATCCAGACCGGTGATGTGCTAGGTCACTCCAATCCTTGACTCTGGGAGCCAGCCTTACCTTGCTCTGCTGTGGGAACCCCCACTCCTGGGCTGTTCACACACAGCCTCTGACATGTAAGCTACTCCTTGGATTGTGCAACCGAATGACGCTAGCCAATATCGCCAGTCCCAGACACAACCCTAGGAACCTCCGTCTTGCAGCGTCCAGTTATGCCCGCTGGATGCCGCAAGCTTGTATGAGTTTGTCAATTTAAAGAAATTTATATGTAGCAGCTTGTTATCCCAAGGGGAGTCTGACACACTTCAAACCAAAAGCTCTGCTTCAGGTAGAATAAACAAATTTATTAACTAAAAAGATAGATTTTTAACTGATTATAAGTCAAAGCATAACGAGTTGGTTTGGTCAAATGAAATAAAAGCAAAACACATTCTAAGCAGCTCTTAATACTTTCAATGTTTTTACAAACTTAGATGCTTCTCACCACAGACTGGCTGGATGCCCTTCAGCCAGGCCCTCCCCTTTGATCAGCGCTTCAGTTGCTTGGTGGTGGTGGTGGCTGTAGATGTAAGTGGAAGAGAGAGGAAGAGCCTGGCAAATCTCTTTCCCTTTTATCATGTCCTTTCTTCCCTCTTGCCCCCGCCCCCCTTCAGAATCAGGTGAGCATTAGCTCATCACAGGCAGGGGCGGCTCTAGGCATTTTGCTGCCCCAAGCACGGCAGGCAGGCTGCCTTGGGCGGCTTGCCTGCGGAGGGTCCGCTGGTCCCGCGGGAGGTCCACCAAAGCCGTGGGACCAGTGGACCCTCTGCAGGCAAGCCGCCCAAGGTAGCCTGCCTGCCGCCCTCGCAGCGACCGGCAGAGCATCCCCCGCGGCTTGCCGCCCCAGGCATGCACTTGGCATGCTGGGGCCTGGAGCCGCCCCTGATCGCAGTCCCAAACTGACCACAGGAAGGGCGGTGACTCGAGCGTTCAACAGATCCTTTGTTGCTGTCTAGGCCAGCGTCCTTTGTTCCTGTGAGGCTGGGTTGGGTTTGTCCCATACATGCCTTGACGAGGTGTGAACTGCCCCCCTGCACATTGGCTGGCCCTTTGGGGAGCAGTCTCCCAACCCCAGGGCTGTACATATGCAAAAAATCCAGCTCCCTTTTGGGGTTACCCGGTGTTTTTCCCCTCTCAGCACTGAGTCCTTCTCTGCCCCCTAGAGGGCTGTGATCTGTGCTCTCTGGGCTAGGTGTGTTTACCCTTCGATCAGATTCACATTTCCCCAGCAATTTTCCCATAACTGCTCTCTGTGTCTCACCAGCCTGGGGGAAAACACCCCCTCTCTGCCAGTTGGGTCATTTGTGTTCTAACAAATTACTGCCTGACAATTTCCTAGTCTCAACTCCTCTATCACAGGTGTTGGAGTTGCATCTTGATGTAAAGAGACACAGTTACTTTCCACAAACTTGTCAGAACTAGCATCCTGAAAAACTGGGACCTGGATTGGGTACCCTCTGCCACCCCTTTCTCTATCCCTGAGAAGTCAGCTGTGTGACTGCTCCTCTCCAGGAGGTCAGGTGCACAGTTGCTTCTCAAAACCTGAGTCACAGGCTGAGTGCTTGGGTGCACAGAGCCTGACCCAGCCATCCTCCTGGGCACCCTGCCCCAAATGACTAGTGAGGAGACATTCCTGTACCCCCACTATTCCTTCCTCAGTTTCCTCCTATGGGCCCCCTCCTAAGACAGTTCTCTGTGCTCCTAAGGAAGGGTTCTGTCTCTTGTTCAGCTGCAAAACTCTGCCAATTAACAACTGGGACAGTTTCCTTAATCACTGAAAACACCTCTCCTGCCCCTGCCGGCATGTTGCTTTCTGCTGGAAAGGAGCTAGTCTCAGCCCTTCCCCCTACTTGGAAGCACCCTGCTTCCCTGTGTTACAGAATCCGAGGAATCCTCACCCACCTCAGTAGTTTGAGATCCCTGCCCCTTTTCTGGGACACATTGCTCTATGCTCCCTGGAGCTGGGTTTGCCTCCGGTTCAGCTGTGACCTGCTGGCAGCTAACAACCTGCACAGTTCTCTCCCTGACAAGTATTACACCCGCATCCCTTCCTGATGTGGTGCTGCCTCCAGCTTCAGTGCAGGAGTTGGTTTCAACCACCCTCCAACCTGGAAGCACGTGGCTTCCCCCGGCTATAGAAGAATCAAGGAAACTCTCTCAGCAGTCCCTGAGACCTTACCCCTTCCCTCGGGGGTCCCAGCATAAAATTCCCTCCTGCTGCAGGCAAATACTTTAACCTGAGCTACACAGAAAAAAATCATTACCAAGAAGCAGGTCAGCTAGGACATGTTCTATTACCCCCAGAGTCAAAATCCTTTTCAAACCTTCCCACACCACATGGATTCTAGCTAGTGGTACGAGGAATCTGCTTTCCCCCACTCCCATAATCTCTGCCATTTGGCCAGGCAACATACTGGCCTTTGGGATCACACTCTGCTTAACCAGAGAGATCAGGGCCCCTGTATCCCTCTGCCCCAAGGATTCCCTGCCATCAATTTGGACGGCCTGAACATGCTCCATATCTGGTTCTGCAGAGGCTAAGCTCACAAAACCAATATGATAGGTTTCAATTGCTGGGGGGGGGGGGGGGGCGGCTCTGTGTTGAGGAGAGCAGAACTAACATGAGCTATTGGTTGCCTGCTTCCTCCTAGCACAGGGCATTTATTCCTCAGGTGGTCAGTGGAATTACACTGATAGCACCTTCTGGGCATTTCTGCTTTTACAGGAGATTTGGGATGAGGGTTAGAGGAATGTTTTGGGTAAGAGAATGTTTAGGCTCCCAACCCCCTTCTCTCTTCCCAGGGGCAAAATGGGATCCTCCCTTCCCACCAGTTTTAAATGCCTCTGTCTGTGGCCTGCCCTGAATAGACGCCTGATTCTGTTCGAAGGCATCTGCTAAAAAAGCCACCTCATCCACAGACTTTGCATCTTTGTCCCATAGACACCGCTTTATATCAGCCTTACACATGCTTAGGAAATGCTCTTGAACAACAAGATCCAACATTCCCTCACAACTCGCCACCTCTTTACCCCTCACCCATTGTCCCAACAAATCTTTCATTTTGTTTGCACATTCCCCATGACTCATCCCAATACCCCCCTTAAGATTCCTAAATGTAACTCGATATGTTTCAGGGGTAATCTGAAACCGTGGCAAAACAGTATCTGTAAATTTACAATGGAAGGAACAGAAGTTTGACACCGTGTAGAGTTAAGCAGGAGGGTTTATTACACACAGTTCTGGCAGAGTCTCACTTCGCCTATCAGACTCAGTGAGACACTGCTAAGCAGTTGATTACAATAGATTATATAGGATGCCAGTGAGCAGAGAGAAGTGACGGGGTGGGAGTTCCCAAGCCCTGGATAGGTTCTAGCAGCAAGACAAAATTAGCACAATAAGCCAGTTGTCTAAAAGATGACATAATGGCTCCGCCCATAGCTCAGGTTAACATGTTTGCTAATACACAGGTGTTTTCCCTCAAAATTCTCCTCTTGCAATGCATAAGTTAAATCCTGATTTCAGGTCCATGGAAACAACGGTGGCTTTTTCAAGCCAGGTTGGCCCACAGGTACATTCCTGGAGGGTTTAAAGCAAAAACAGTAAACAGTACATAACAATGACAATTGTGTCTAGGTTTTACCCCTGCGTTCCTGCGACCTGGGGTTGGCATCTGTGAGGGAGGATACCATAACTCATGCTATCATGTTAGGCCTCTCCCTGAACTCTGGTCAGCATTCAGGGAGTATGCACCATTATCTCTTCCTGAACCCCTCAGTGAACTAGGGTGACCAGACAGCAAGTGTAAAAATCTAGACAGAGTGGGGAGGTAATGGGAGCCGATATAAAAAGAGACCCAAAAATCAGGACTGTCCCTATAAAATTGGGACATCTGGTCACCCTACAGTGAACTATGTGTCTATAACTCATAAGCCTCCCAATTACTGCTCTCCACCTGGAGTTATGCTGTCTCAGCTTTATGTATAGTTGAAACATGCAAGGTTGTTTCAAGGTTACAAGGTTGCTGCTTCTCCCAGCTTTCCTTTAGCCATGTATTGTCCATTGTTAACTAGGCCGGAGGCCTCAGAACAGGCCGTGGTCTTTGGGCCTACGTGAAAATTCTTAACAGAGACTGTGGTCAAGATCTTACATACATATTATTGGGATTCTGGCCCTTCACAATAGTCTAAATAGTTCCCACCCAGCTGATAGGATGAGACCCAGGAGAGTGTCTGGCTAGCCTTGGTCAAGAGAAGGGACTTGGGAGACACTTGAGATCAGCACTCACCAAGTGGGCTGTAGCGCATGAAAGCTTATACTCAAATAAATTTGTTAGTCTCTAAGGTGCCACAAGTACTCCTGTTTATTTTCAGTGTTACAGTCAGTTCTTCCCTGAGACATAGGTGCCAATTCCATGGGTGCTCTGGGGCTGGAGCACCCCTGGAAAAAAATTGGTGGGTGCCCAGCACCCACCAGCAGCTCCCCATGGCCCCGCCCCACCCCCCTGCTCCAGCTCACCTCTGTCTCCTCCACAATTGCACCGCCATGTCCTGCTTCTCCCTTTCCCCCCAGCACTTGCTATGCGAAACAGCTGATTCGCGGGGCAAGGAGGAGGGGGAACATGGCATGCTGGGGGAAGAGGTGGGGCTGGAGTGGGGATTTGGGGAAGGGATCCAATGGGGCAGGGAGGGGGTGGAGTTAGGGTGGGGAATTTGGGGATGGGGTTGGAATGGGGGCAGGGATGGGGTGGAGTAGGGGCAGGACCAGCAGACGGGGGGCACAGGCACCCACCGGCACTGGAGGAAGTTGGTGCCTATGCCCTGAGACATTTCAGTTGCTCTTGATGGAAATCAGAGGAAGTATTATTGTCCATACCTCTGCTTTTCAATCTTTTTTCTTGAAATGGTCAATGGATCCTGGGGACTTTTGCTGTTTAAAAAAAAACAACAACAACCTCCCAGAGTGCTCTTAATTTTACCTGGTTGTTACAGCCTTAGAACAAGTCTCTTTAGTAACTTCCTTAACATTTGAGTATGCCCTTGAAAATGACATTGTTTAGAGGGCAAATTTTCTTAACATTTAAGACATATAGTGTCATATTGTATTTTCATTAAGACCACAGTTAAGAATCATCCAGTTCAGTCACTGTAGATACTGTGGCAGAGCTCTGACCTTGCCCCCCTGGGTCCTGCACTTCTAGGCGGTTTATGCTGCCTCAGTGGCTCACTGTGACCCTCCATGTAGCCCTTCTCTCTCTAGGGCCAGGGTAACCGTCCACTGAGCCCTTTTCATCATAGGCCTGCAAGGAGGTTGGGGAGAGAACTCCCACAGTCTCTGTTGGCCCTTGGGGCTTATTTCAGAACAGTTTAGCCTCCTGTCCTGACAGGGGCCTGACTTCCCCTCCTAGGAGATGTTCCTGTAGTGGTGGGTTGGGGGGAACCCAGTCCCACCCTCTACTCCAGGTTCCAGCCCAAGGACCCTAATGGCAGCAGTTGTTAGCAGCCAACCTTTCACTACCAGAGTTGCTACATTTCCCTGGGCCACTTCCCCACAGCTCTCCTGCTTCTCCCTTACCTTAGGGCTTCCTTAAGGATGGTTTGAGGGTGTCTTCATTAACCAGCCCGTCAGCCACACTTCCTCTCCCCTGCCTGACTGGCGTGAGCCCTTTTTATAGTATCAGCGGGGCCTTAATTAGAGTCAGGTGGTCACATTAATTTAATGGCCTCACCTGACTCTTTTTGGGTTAATTAGAGTCAGGTGTTCTCATTAGTCTGGAGCAGCCCCTGCTCTGGTCAGTCAGGGCTTGGCTACACTTACAAATTTGCAGCGCTGCAGCAGGGTGTGAAAACACACCCTCTCCAGCGCTGCAAATTGCGCCGCGCAGCTGCGTGCGCCAGTGTGCAAGCCTGCCCGCGGCTGCGGCGCGGCTCCCAGCGCTCCACAGGGGGAGGGAGAGGGGAGCGCGAGGAGCGCTCTCAGCGCTTCTCTCTCTTTAGCTGCCTGCTGCGCTGCTGCGCGCGGCGCTGCGCAGCGCTGTAAGTAGTGTAATAGCCTCAGAGAACAGAAAACTGTTAATTCTGTGGCCAGTATATCTGCCTTCTACTGTACCCAACTGGCCTGGGTCTATCACAATACATACTCAGGATTTCTTATTACATTGTAAAACTGAACTGTTTCCAGAGCTAAAACTGGCTTTTAGATCAGTTGTTTGTAAATGCAAGTTCAATTTTTAAATTTGTTTTTATGTTTTGAATCTTTATACCTTTAAGATCTTGAACTGGAGCGTGTTTTCATTTGTGCTGGAGAAATATCAAATGCATTGTATAAATAGACTACAATGTTTTTAAGACTTTATTTCTAATTGAAAAAGAACAGGAGTACTTGTGGCACCTTAGAGACTAACAAATTTATTTGAGCAGAAGCTTTCGTGGGCTACAGCCCACTTCATGGGATGCATAGAATGGAACATATAGTAAGGAGACATATATACACATACAGAGCACATGAAAAGGTGGGAGTTGTCCTACCAACTCTAAGAGGCTAATTAATTAAGAGAAAATTTTTCTAGTGATAATCAAGATAGCCCATTACAGACAGTTTGGCAAGAAGTGTGAGGATACTTAACATGGGGAAACAGATTCAATGTGTGTAATGGCTCAGTCATTCCCAGTCTCTATTCAAGCCTAACTTGATGGTGTCTAATTTGCATATTAATTCAAGTTCATCAGTTTCTCGTTGGAGTCTGTTTTTGAAGCTTTTCTGTTGCAAAATTGCCACCTTTAAGTCTGTTACTGAGTAGCCAGTAACCAACCTCTCTTGTGGGGGTGAAAAGGCCATCAGTGGGCAGCGGGGGCTGAAGAGGCAAGCAGCGAGGGAGCCAGCGGTGGGTAGGTGGGCGGGGGTGAGGAGGCAAGAAGCAGTGAGCCAGCAGCAGGCGGGGGTTCTCAGGGTGGGCATGGAGGTTTCTGGCAGGGGAGTGAGGAGGTGAATGGCAGGTGGGAAGAGGTGAGCGATGGATGGGGGCCTGAGGAGGGAAGCAGCAAGCCAGCAGCGGGTCAGGGGGTGAGGAGGGGTGCAGTGGTGGGGCCGAGCGGGGAGGGGGTGGGACCTGGGGCACAGTGAGGGCAGAGTGTGGGAGGAGCGGGGGGTGGACTGTGGGCGGGGCCGACACCCCCTGTGGAGTGTCCTCTTTTTTGAATGTTCAAATATGGTAACCCTAGTTTAAGCGGCCCCCTCTTGGTGCTATGGACCCTTCTCATAGGCGCCGGCATTGAACAGGGAATCTGTGCACCTGACCCGGCAGTGGGGTGCCCTGGGCAGCAGAGCGACCTTCGGAGGAGTCTATCCCCTTCTCCGACCATGTCTCAGGTGTTCACACCCTGGAGGGCCCACACCAGGGCAAGGGAGGGTCCCCTGAACTGACCAGCCCCATGCGGAGGGCAGCCACCTTTGAGTCACAAAGCAGACAAAGGTTCGGCTTCGTGCTTGTGTGAACTGTGGGCGCAGGACCTTCTCTGGGCTCTTGTCTAGAGGCTCGGTTTGGAGAAGGGTCTGACTGAATTTGGCTGGATGAGGTTCGCTGCACAGGGACAGAAACTGCCCTCTCCCAATGCAGAGCAGAGCAGAGCAGAGTCTTGGGAAGACCATAACTGTGAGTACAAAGATGCTAGTGTGGTGTGCTCAGGTAACTCTCCCCATGTCACATCCTGCCTGGCACTAGGGGTGCTGCGCTGCAGAGAGGGGATGTTGATGATTGTGTTGTGGACACTCTCCCCATGCAGTCAGTGCTGGCCCCAATGCTCCACGCACTAGGGGGTGCTGTGCTGCAGGGAGCGGGGCAGGGGCTCTTGCCCCTGACTAGGGTTGCCAGCTGTGGTAGAACGTATTCCTGGAGGTTTCATCACATGACATAAGCTTTAATTAAAGATTAACCTTTAATTCCAGGAGACTCCAGGACAGGCCCGGCGGGTTGGCTGCCTGAGCCCTGGCAGTGGGTGCTTACCCCAGGCAATAAGCAGGGCGAGAGGGGAAATGGGCACAGAGGGGGACAGGGAATTACTCGGGACCCCACAGCAGGCTAAGGCAGAGCAGGGCTGCAACCCAGACCCCTGAGTCCCAGCCCAGTGCCCACTCACTGCACCACTCTCTGGGGTAACAGCCTACTGCTCCCACGCAGGCTGTGCTGCCTCCACTGGCCGCAGCAGGGTCCCTGCACCTGTGCTGGCCAGCTGTGTGTGTGCCCATGGTCCCAGTGTGTGGGCGCCTCGTCCATATGGCCCTGCCCTGGGGTTGGAGAGTCATAGGCATAAAGCACCCTCGTACGCCCAGTGGCGCAGGTTCCAGGGACTCTGAGCCCTGGCGGGTTTCTCTGTCCCCCTGCTTTGCAGGAATTGTGCACCTGGAGGAGCTGATAACCTCAGGGACCCCATCCTCCGCCGCAGGGAGCAGCACGCCCAACAGCAGCAGAGACCCCTGCTTAGGATCCTGGCAATCAGACTCCTGCTGGCGGAGCAGCTGATGCTCTCTGAGAGCCGCCCCCAGGCTGGGCCATGGCAGGAGAAGGGGGATCTGGGCCCAGCCTGCAGTGTGAGATGGCTGGGGCTGCCCTCAGAGATCATCTCTGACACTGCTGCCCTGGGTCTGTGTTGCAGCAGGTTTGCGTGTCTGGCTCAACAAAGCAGGGTTCTGGAGTCCCATTCTGGCAGGGAAAACCATCTCAGAGGTAATTTCAGCACATCAGGTGACAGTCCCAAGGGGGTCTCTGTGACCGAACCCATCACACCTCTGTTTTAGCATTTTATAAACCTAAGCGACCCAGTGCCTTTGGCAGGTTACTGATTTTCTGCGATGCCTGAAGCTGTCACCAGGTACAAGCATTAATTGGTGGTAGGGCATAGGAATATACAGAATTCTGGTAAGTTAAAAATATAGCATTGGGCCTGTTTGAACAGATGGGGAAGTAGGGGTCTGACATTCTCTTGAACACAATGGAAGGGGTCCCTTCTGGGGTCAGGTTTGATTTCAACCTGCCAAGTAACAAACATTACAATTTTGTTTTTGAACAAATGGACGTCCCAGGGTCCAAGAGGCTATAGAATCTGACAGATCTGGCCTTTCTTGGGGTCCAGTTTCTGTTTTCAGTGAGTTCAGCAGTGATCTACTCGTGGCCATGTTGAAGGAATTGCTAGAATACGTCACTGTGCAATACGTAACACTGGCCCTAGCTGAGTACAAGCGCAAATTGGTGTCCAACATGCCACTGAATACAATGGAAGCAGCCCTAAGCCATGAGCTGACTGTAACCTGAGACACAATCCTAACCCTAACCCAAGCTCTGTTGTAATAATTGAGTGGTACAATCCAAGACAACTGCACCTGTATTTCCCTCTATGATGCCTCAAGGGAATCCCCTTTAGGACCCTGACTTCTCACGTCTCCTATTGGATCAAGACCATATCAGCAGTGAGGACCTTGGTTGCCAAACCAAGCACCCGCCTCCATCAGCTCTTGGTTCAGTTTCGGCTGCTCTCTTGGGACAGGAGATCAATGAAGTATGAAGCGTGTTTACCAATGAAAGCTGCTAGGCAGACGGCGATCACGTAGGTAACAAACACTTCCCTGTTCCACTGAGATCGCCAGGGAGGGACATAGACCAAATATCCACCCCGAGGGCCTTCAGGAGCTGGCCAGAGACTCAACCGCAATCCGCAATCCTTTCGGGATTTGCCGAGATGATAACATGGGAACGTGGCTTGGGCATAAGCTCAGGTGTGAATGGACCTGCTCTAGGTACACGGGGGTATCCCCACGGGGTGAGGCCAGTGCAGTGATGCCCCTTCCCTTGGCAGACAAGGGCTGTGTCTACACCACAACTGCAGCAGTGGCACAGCTCAGCGCTGCGGCTACGCCACTGTGGTGTTATGATGCAGACACTACAGCAATTGAAGGGGCTTTACCGTCTCCATAGTTAATCCACCCCTCCAAACAGCGGTAGCCAGGCCAATGGGAGAATTCTTCGTTCCACCTTCTGGTGTCTACACCAGGGCTTAGATTGGCTTAATCACGTCTCCAGGGGTCTGAATTTTTCACCCCCTGAGCGATGTAGTTGGGTCGACCTAAGCTTTAGGTGTAGATCAAGCCAAGCCTCAGCCTCATTCAACTGGAGTAAGGGCGTCCACACGGCCCTCAGCGTCGCTTTAACTGCACGGACTGATCCTCGAACCCGCAGTCAAACCCGTGCTCCTGTTCCATGTCCACCAGGCCTCCACAGATCAGTTCTGCTGACTCCCTGTGAACCAGCTCCAGGAATAACCCCTCTGCCCCATGTGTCCCAGAACCAGCTGTGCCAAGAGGGGGTTGTTTACTCAGCATGTTCCGGGAACACGTATTTCACAATCCAATGATATCAATAAAGCCACAGCACAGGGCATGAGGGTCACTTCTCCTCTGTGGACTGAGCCGCACACACCCACTGGGTCACTGCAGGGGGGGCACGGAGAGAGGGGTCTCTGCAGTGAGAGGCCTGTCACACCCCCTGACCCCTTGGGTCCCTGCCCCTTTGGATGTCTGCCCCATCTCCCCAGCCTCCCAGCCTGTGACCATCACACGGAGCTCAGCCTGCCTCTCTCACAAGGACGATCGCCTGCCCTAACGCCTGGCCACGCTGCCCCACTAGGACTGTGCTATGAACATGGGGTTTCCTGGGTGCCTCCTGCTCCGAGCGCGGCACCCACTTGGCAGGAGCTCGGCTGCCTGCGCTGGAGCTGGGAAGACAAAGCTCCCCATCCTCCTGGCCTGGCTTTGGGGTGAGTGGCCTTCTCCCTTTTCTCTGGCTTTGAATAGCCCTTGGGGCAACCTGTGATTGTCCAGCCCCACCCATCAGACACGACATAGCTGTGTCCTGGGAGCCAGGACTCCTGGGGTCTATTCCTGCCTTGGGAAGGGGAGTGGAGTCTAGCAGTTAGAGCAGGGGGGTGATACCAGGATCTATCTAGCTGGATGTACAATTTTACAATACAATTAATTGAACTTTTGTTAAGTGTTAAAAGAGTAAAAAGAAACGGGCATGTCTCTGACTCCTGGAGGTGTTTCCCAGCCGCCCTCGGCTGGTCTCTTTAGGAACACGGGACACAGGGCTGGAAGGGCGTGTTATAGAATCCCAGTCACACACTTATCAAAGCGCCATCTTCACGTGAGTTAGCGCGTTCTCCCCTCACCCATTCTGAGGCTGTTCTGGAACCTTCTCCTTTCCAGCCTAATGTGACTCCTGGACAGTTTGTCCCCATTTCTTCTTGGGCCAACGCTGTCCTTTGGCTTCAGTAGCTCTTCTCCCTCCCTGGCGTTCCCCCAGTGGATTCATACAGAACAATCACATTCCTGCTCAGCCTCTGCTGTGCCAGCTAAACCATCCAAGCTCTTCCAGGCTCCTCTCATACGACCAGCCTCCATCCCCCAACCACCCTAGCAGCCCTTCTCTGCACCTGGTCCTGTCTGAATCCATCTGTCCTGCATGCGGGTGGCCAGAACTGCACACAGGATTCCCTGAATGACCTAACTCCTGTCCTGCTCTTACCGTGTTTGTTCAGTGTTTGAGGCTCCATTTCTTAACCATTATTCATTATGCAAACACAAGAATTCATGTTACGGCAGCACTGTAGGCCGAGCTCAGGGCCCTGTGGTGCTGGGCTCTGCACTGGCAGGCGACAGGCAGGTCTCTGCCCCCAAGAGCTCAGTCTAAATGGAGAGGCTAGAGAGGGGCAATGGGGGGACAGAGAGGGGATGTGATAGCAGCTGTTGGGAACAGAGCCCTGGTCTCATCACTCCCAGCCCGGTGCCCCTCAGCACTGCCGCTGTGCTTGGTGCTGTACAATGCACAACCAGAGACACTCACTGGGGCTCACAGTCAGCCATGAAATGTGCTGTCCCCAGACACAGCCCGTCTCAGACTCAGGTAGGCACTGACAACTTGGAGTACAAATCAAGTTAACATTAAAATGTCAGCTCCCTCTCAGCACCCACCAGCATTTCCAGAGGGCCAGCAATCCACTTTGTAAGCCCCAATATAGAGACGATGGCTCTGTCACTAGACGCTAAAAGAAGAGCTCGTCACTGAGAAAGTTTGCAGATGACACAGTTGCGGGAGTGTAAATAATGAAGAGGACAGGTTGAGCAGGGCCGGTTCTAGCTTTTTTGCCACCCGAAGCAGCAAAAAAAAAAAAAAGATAAAAGAAAAACCCGATTGAGCTGCCACCGAAAAGGATGAGACGGAGTGAAGGACTCACTAATTGCTGCCAAAGACTGAAGCGGAGTTGAGGTGCTGCCGAACTGCCGCCGAAGAGCTGAATTCCTGCTGCAGACCGGACATGCCGCCCCAATAATGCACGGAGTGCTGCCCCTTTCTATTGGCCACCCCAGGCACCTGCTTCCTTCGCCGGTGCCTGGAGCCAGCCCTGAGGTTGAGAGATCTGGATGCTTGGTAAACAACATGCATTTTAATACAGCGACATGCAAATGTATACATCTAGGGACCAAGAACATGGGCCATATTTACAATGTGAACTCTCTCCTGGGAAGCAGTGCCCCTGAAAACGATTTGGGGGTCACGGTGGATAATCAGCTGAACACAAGCTCCCAGTGAGACACTGTGGCCAAAAGAGCTGCTGTGATCCTGCGATGCACAAACAGGGGAATCTCTAGTAGGAGCAGAGAGTTTATTTTACCTCCGCACTTGGCGCTGGTGTGATCAATGCTGGAAACCTGTGTCCAGTTCTGGTGTCCCCAATTCAAGACAGATGTTGATGAGTTGGAGAGGGCTTAGAGAAGAGCCGTGAGAACGAGTAAGGGACTAGAAAACCTATTTAATCTGTTTAGCTTAACAAAGAGAAGGTTAAGGGGTGACTTGATCACAGTCTGTAAGTATCTACATGGGCCCGGGGAACAAGTATTTCATAATGGGCTCTTCAATCTAGCAGAGAAAGGGGGAACAGGATCCAATGGTTGGAGTTGAAGCCAGACAAACTCAGACTGGAATGAGGCATTTACCAAGGGTCGTGCTGGATTCTTCATGATTTTTGACAACTTTTAACTCAAGATTGGATGTTTTTCTAAACATTCTAGGAGTTATTTCAGGGCAGGTCTCTGGCCTGTGCTATACAGGACTTAGACTAGATGATCACAGTGGTCCCTTTTGACCTAGGAATCTATGAATCTGTAAAACCCCCAAGTCGGACTGAAACTTTCTATCATCCTATCAGACTGTGCTGGGTGTGCAGGGCTGGGGCAGGTTTGTGGAGCCCCTGGAATCTCACAAAGCTGCAGAAACACTTTACATTCAAAGTTTCTCCCTTGATCTAAGAGCAGCACTGCTGGGCCCCCGGGTCTGGTGAAGAATTCATTCACTGTAATGAACGTATTACATTGATTCATTGTGTACTTATTAGCCTCAGTGAAATCCAAACCGATTATCAGCTCACCCACGATCCTGGCTTCTTGCTCGAATTCCAGTGCTCCTATTTTCAAACCCAATTTCCCCCATTTTTGGAAGGACACAACTCCCCAGTCATGGGCCATGTCTACACTGCACACAGAGCCAGCTGCGGGGGTGCGAATTGCAGAGTGAACCAAAGAGCTGCACTGTGACGTTATTGATATAAATTGGGACCATATAGAACATGGGTTGCAACCAAGGTCCTGCAGTGGCACCAAATCTTAGATAAAGGGGGTCATATAAGGTGTCTAAGACCAGGTTCTGGGTTGCTGGTTATGATTATGCTGTCTGTATGTCTGTGTATCATTTTGTAGTTGAAGTTATAAGTATTGGCTCTGTACTGTCTGTATTTTGTATTATGCTCTGCTTCTGGGAAATATCCCAGACAAGCTGATGTTAGCAGCAAAGTATGCAGAGACTTGTCCATGTGACTGCAGACTCCATTTTGCTGTAATTTTCCACAGTGAGGACAAAGAGATTCTTACACCTGGAAAAGTCTATAAAAGGCTGATGCATCATCTCCATCTGGTCTTCAATCCTGCTTCTGACCTCTGGAGGGACTTTGCTACAAGCTGAAGCTCTGGACTGAATGACTCATCCCAGCTGTATTCCAGAGACATAATTTGAACATGCAGTATACTCCAGCACTGCTGAAAGCCTGAACTAAGAACTTTGCCATTACTGTATGTAATTGATTCCATTTAACCAATTCTACCTCTCATTTCTACCTTTTTCCCTTTGTAAATAAACCTTTAGATTTTAGATTCTAAAGATTGGATTTGTGGGTAAGATCTGATGTGTATATTGACCTGGGTCTGGGGCTTGGTCCTTTGGGATCGAGAGAACCTTTTTCTTTTATTGGGGTGTTGGTTTTCATAACCATTCATCCCCAGGACGAGTGCACTGGTGGTGATGCTGGGAGACTGGAGTGTCTAAGGAAATTGCTTGTGTGACTTGTGGTTAGCCAGTGGGGTGAGACCAAAGTCCTTTTTGTCTGGCTGGTTTGGTTTGCCTTAGAGGTGGAAAAACCCCAGCCTAGGGCTGTGACTGCCCAGTTTAAGCAATTGGTCCTGATTTGGCACTTGCACTTAGACTGATCTGTGTGGATGCTGCTGGCGCGAACCTAATTTGAGTTAATGCCCTGTGAAAGAGGACTAGGGTAACTATGGTAACAACCCCCCCCCTCCGTACACTGGGTGGGCAGGGGGAGTTCACATGTTGTAACTGCCCCCCATACACACACACACTCGGGATGTCACGCACTGTAACTGTCCCCTCCTGCTATACACACACACACACACACACGGAGAGCGCTAGTCCTGGCCAGACCTGGGGGGAGTAGGGTGTGTCATGCTCCTGTCTCAGGTGTGGTCTGGTCACTAGAGGAGGTTTTGGAATTAACTGATAAACTTAACAGTAACAAGTCACCGGGTACCAGATGGCATTCACCCAAGAGTTCTGAAAGAACTCAAATGTGAAATTAACTATAGTTTGTAACCTGTCCTTTAAATCAGCTTCTGTACCCAATGACTGGAAGTTAGCTAATGTTTAAAAAGCCAATATTTTAAAAGGGCTCTAGAGGTGATCCCGGCAACTACAGAACATTTAGTCTAACGTCGGTACCGGGCAAATTAGTTGAAACAATAGTAAAGAATAAAATTGTCAGACACATAGAAGAACATAACTTGTTGGGCAAAAGTCAACATGGTTTCTGTAAAGGGAAATCCTGTCTTACTAATCTATTAGAGTTCTTTGAAGGGGTCAACAAACATGTGGACAAGGGGGATCCGGTGGACATAGTGTACTTAGATTTCCAGAAAGCCTTTGGCAAGATCCTTCACCAAAGGCTCTTACGTAAATTAAGCTGTCATGGGATAAGAGGGAAGATCCTTTCATGGATTGAGAACTGGTTAAAAGACAGGAAACAAAGGGTAGGAATAAATGGAGAGGGGTAACTAGTGGTGTTCCCCAAGAGCCAGTCCTAGGACCAATCCTATTCAACTTATTCATAAATGATCTGGAGAAAGGGGTAAACAGTGAGGTGGCAAAGTCTGCAGACGATACTAAACTGCTCAAGATAGTTAAGACCAAAGCAGACTGTGAAGAACTTCAAAAAGATCTCACAAAACTAAGTGATTGGGCAACAAAATGGCAAATGAAATTTAATGTGGATAAATGTAAAGTAATGCACATTGGGAAAAATAACCCCAACTATACATACCATATTATGGGGGCTAATTTAGCTACAGCTAATCAGGAAAGAGATCTTGGAGTCATCATGGATAGTTCTCTGAAGACGTCCATGCAGTGTGCAGCTGCAGTCAAAAAAGCAAACAGGATTTTAGGAATCATTAAAAAATGTATAGAGAATAAGACTGTGAATATCTTATTGCCCTTATATAAATCCATGGTATGCCCACATCTTGAATACTGCATACAGATGTGGTCTCCTCATCTCAAAAAAGATATACTGGCATTAAAAAAAGTTCAGAAAAGGGCAACTAAAATGATAAGGGGTTTGTAACGGGTCCCATATGAGGCGAGAGTAAAGAGGCTAGGACTTCTCAGCTTGGAAAAGAAGAGACTAAGGAGGGATATGATAGAGGTATATAAAATCATGAGTAGTGTGGAGAAAGTGAATAAGGAAAAGTTATTTACTTGTTCCCGTAGTGTAAGAACTAGGGGCCACCAAATGAAATTAATGGGCAGTAGGTTTAAAATAAATAAAAGGAAGTTATTCTTCACACAGCACAGTCAAGCTGTGGAATGCCTTGCCTGAGGAGGTTGTGAAGGCTGGACTATAACAGGGTTTAAAAGAGAACTAGATAAATTCATGGATGTTAAATCCATTAATAGCTATTTGCCAGGATGGGTAAGGAATGGTGTCCCTAGGCTCTGTTTGTCAGAGGATGGAGATGGATGGCAGGAGAGAGATCACTTGATCATTACCTGTTAGGTTCACTCCCTTGGGGCACCTGACATTGGCCACTGTCAGTAAACAGGATACTGGGCTGGATGGACCTGACCCAGTATGGCTGTTCTTATGCTCATCCACCCCAGATCTGTTCATCGTTAGATCCTTTAATGCCCTGCCAGGTACGGCTGAGGTTCAGCTCTATAAGGGATGTTACACACAGCACCACCCAGTGGCTGAGCAGAGCACTACAGGTTAACATCCCAGTCCATCTCCCCCATTAAGTTCCATGTTCCTGCCATTTATTCACACTATCAGGTGGGCTGTGAAGTTCAGGACGGATCAGTCTGTTCAGTGTCTCTGAACCACCCTGGGCTCCTAACTGCAGAAGACCAACGTGTAGCAACATAGCCATCTGGCTGGCCGCTAGTTACAACGACTGACTGGGGTTGTTCTGGAATCCTTGAGTCGTCATCTCATTCAGCATCCGACGTCCGTCGGGTTTACTCTGTGGATGGTTTCTGTTGAACTCTCCCAGTTGGTCTCGGTCACTGTGATCTGGGCGCTGAATCCCTTTCCTTGATGACAGCTGAAGCCGTCCATCCTCTCTCTCCATCCAATTTGAGGTGAACACGGTCACTGGGTTCCAGACTCGGCAGGTCTCAGATAGAGTCATGGCCCTTGTAAACGTGTCTGTCGTGTAGGGGCCGGCTGCCCTCACTGGCACTGCGTGGGTTGTTTGGCTGCCCTCGCCCCATGCCAGGAGAGAGGGGAGGGGTCAAGGAGCAGTGGGGAACCTGGGACTGAGAGGGCCTCTGTCCAATCAGAGAACTCCAGACTAGGGCCTATGGATAGTAGCCAGTGCCCCAAGTCAGTCTGATTGACCAGGCAGCCGGGCCAATCAGAGAGCCCGGCTCAGGTCCAGTCTGTGCTCTTGTTGGCTTTCCTGCAGCTCCACCAGATGCCTGAGCCTGTCTGTTTGCTCCCCCATTAGCCTCAGCATTGCATCCTGCCTCTTCTCATCGCACTCACTTAATGCTTTCCTGGACTCTGCCACTGAATTTCTCCATGCATTCTGCTGTGCCCTATCAGTGTGGGAGGACTGCATGAGCTCGGAAAACATGTCATCGCGAGCATGATTTTTTGCCTTCTAGTCTGCGATAACCTCAGGAACAGAAATGATAGGGGGAGCATAGAGAAATTTGCACCTATGGGGGGATAGAAAGGGAGAGTAAAATTTAAGATGATACATTTCTGAAAACAAAAGTAAGACTCACAGTGAATCAAGCCGACAGCACGTATGCTTTAGGTACAAGGTCACATTTTGCCTTTTATATTGAGCATCTGCTGGTATGGTGACACATCACACATGGCTGGGCAACAGAATTCAGTTTTCAGGCAGCCATGGTAAGCCAAAGGGTACGCGGGTTTGACTTCTAACGCCTTCATAACATGTGGGAATATTTTCAAACTGCAGCGCCCTCCTTTCCCATAGCAAGCAATGCTGGTTGGGTTTGCCATTTAAAAGAAGGGACTGTGTTTTTTGGGTGGATGTGCACAACATACCTCCCCCAACCCCTCCGCGTAGCTATTTGAGATGATCCCTTCGCCCCTTTCCCCACCGCGTGGCTATTCTCAGCCAAGTGCACCCAGCCCAGCATGAACGGGGTCCTTTTACTGTTCCCTTACAGAAAATCCCCTATTTCAACCAGGTGACCATGAATGATATCACTCTCCTGAGGCTAGCACAGAAAGATATAGACTAAATGTTTCTTAAATGTGAGTAGTATATGGCTCGATAGTATTCATCACTATGCATTTTTGACAGGTTTCCATGCCCCATTTAAGGCTTATGTCCCGCCTTCCCACTCCGTTTCCGTTGGCACCAAAGCTTGGCGCCATCAGCCATTTTGAAAAAAAAATTGTATGTGCTTGAATAGGGGAAGTGTTGTGCGTGTTTGTGCTTGCTTACATTTAGAGAAAAAGGTTTAAAGAATAGAATGAGAGCCTTTTAAAGATGAAAAAAGAAAGTTTGGGTAAGGGAAAGAAAGGTTATTTGGGGAGGTTGAGTAAGAGAGGATGGTAAAGGTCTAGTTTGGCAGATTATTAAAGAATAGAAAAAGATATTTGTTTTTAAAGGGCTAGTTTGAAAGAAGAAAAGAGAGATGATGGTAAAGGCCTAGTTTGGTATGCTATTAAAGAATAGAAAATTTTGAGATAAATGTAAAAGGTGTATTAACCATCAGGCTCGGTTAAGAAAAAAGCTTTAAAATATTAAAAACTAGGTTTAAAAAAGAAATTTACTAAGGCAGAGCCTGTTTAGTAAGCACATGGCCAAAAACTATAAAGGGAGGCTAAGAAAAACATATTTATTAAATACCAGGGTAGGCTAAGAAAAGAGATTTAAAAATATTGAAAACTAGGTTTAAAAAATAAATTTACTAAGGCAAAGCCTGTTCAGTAAGCACATGGTAAAAACTATAAAGGGTAGCTACGAAGAATTCATTTAAACTATTAACTATCAGGCTAGGTGAAGACAAGAGCATTTAAAAACATTAAATAATATTAAAAACTAGGTTTAAGAAAAACACACATGGCCAAAAAAGGAAATTTACAAAGGCAGAGTCTGTTTAGTAAGGACATGGTAAAAAAGTGAATAGAAAAGCATTTAAATACCAGTGTAGGTTAAGAAAAAAGAACCAGGCAAGAAAAGGGAAAAGAAAGCCCCCTTTGCAAAGGGCAAAGATAGAGAGCACATGGTTGAATCAGAGACAGAGAGACTTTTTACCTTTCCAGTTTTTTTGTAGAATGAGGCAACTTTCCAGTTTTAGACCCTCTCAGACTTATCACTGCCTTTGGATTGGCTCAATCAGAGTTTTTTCTACAGCAGCGTGATAGAATTCGTTTTCCTGAACCAATCCTATAGTCCCAAGATTTTAAACAAGAGCCAATTCCCTTCTCTCCTCCCTCCCCATCCTTTCTTCCCCTCCCTTTTAGCTGTTTTATTCTTATCTAAAAAAAACAGACCCCCAGCCTTTTTTCCCACCATGTAGCCCATTTTACATAGGGGTTTTCATAAAAGTTAAAACCATAAGCTTTTAGTAACAAACAAATTTAAAAAGTTTTCCCCTAGGTTTTAGACTAACGTGGGTTTTTTTTTTAGTAAAAACAATGTGAAGCTGCAGCAAAGCTCCTGTTAGCAAAACAGAGTCAGTGGATTACAGAGAAGGAGTTTGCTTCTTCACCTGCTTTTTAACAAACACAAGTAAAAGTTACATTAAGTTTTGCAAAGGAATAAAGCTCTGCTTTATAATTACTTGAAAAGACAAACCTATCTGAAGACACATCCCTTTTGCATGTGTTTCAATTAAAAAAAAGCATGCAAAAGCACCCCAGGTCTAAACCCACAAATCCTTACTAAGAAAATGGTTTTCCCCAAGATTTTTAGTGGGAACAACTTGAAACAGCCTTTGGAAGGTAGTGGATTAGAAAAGAAGACCCCTTTGAAAAACAAGGCTATCTGAAGATACAATTTTTCATTTAGCCCCTTTTTGCATATGTGTTTCAATAAATAAATAGTATGCAGAAACATCCCAGGGTTAAAAACACCGAGAACCTGTCTATAAAAGTAATGAATAGTGATAAAAAAAGTTTCCTCCTATGCTTTAGACTAACATTGGTCCTTTTTTTAGTAAGAACATTTTGAAGCAGCATGCTTTTTCAACAAAAACAAAATCTGTGAGTCAGTGGATCAGAGATAAGAAGGCCAGAACATAACAAGAAAACCCTAGGCCTGCTTTTAAAACAAAATTATACCAAATACTTGTTGAAATAAACATTTTCTTTTGTTATGTGAAGAAGACACTGCTTTGTAACTAATCTTATTCACAAGGTAAAATAAAAAAAGAAATTACCTCAGGGTTAAAACCACAGCCAGTTAGTTTATAAAAGTAATTTGTTAACAAATAGAGGTGAAAGTTTTGCAAAGGAATAAAGTTCTGCTTTATAATTACCTGAAAAGACAAATCTATTTGAAGACACATCCCTTTTGCATGTGTTTCAATAAAAAAAGCATGCAAAAGCACCCCAGGTCTAAACCCACAAACCCTTACTAAGAAAAAGTTTTTTTCCCAAGGTTTTTAGTGAGAACAACTTGAAACAGCCTTTTGAAGGTAGTGGATTCGAAAAGAAGACCATTTTGAAGAACAAGGCTATCTGAAGACACAATCCTTTGGCATAGGTGTTTCAATAAAATGTGAGTCTGCAGAAGCAACCCAGGGTTAAAAACACAGAAATCCTGTTTATAAAAGTAATGTACAGTGATAAAAAAAGTGTTCCCCCTATGTTTTAGACTAGCACTGGTAATTTTTTAATAAGGACAGTATGCAACAGCAGGCTTTTGCAGCAAAGCCGCTATTAGCAAAAACACCCCCTGTAAGCCAGTGGATCAGAGATAAGAAGGCTGCTTCTTTGCCTGCATTTTAACAAATACAAGTGAAAGTTATATTAAGTTTTGTAAAGGAATAAACACTTTAACAGACAACCCTATATGAAGACAGAGCTCTTTATTTAACATTTTTACATGTGTGTTTCAATTAAAAAAAAAAGAGATGCAGAAAACACCCCAGAGTGAAAAAACCTTAATAACAGCTAGTTTATATGCCCCTTATTCTGTAATCCAGTGGATTAGAGAGAAGTTTATTTTCCTCCCCACTTTTTAACATATCCCTGCAAAAGTTATATTAAGCTTTCATTTTCTTAGGACTTTTAGATTTAAGTATGAATTTTTCTGTTGCATTATTAGAACGTCTTTGTTTTAAAATGTTTGTAACCCGTGTGCTGAGACACAGGGTACAAGCTCCTGTGTTTGTTTTGGGTCCATAGATTTTATGAAACTAATACAATGCAGGCTGGAGCTCTATTAAATAGGCTAGCCAGTGATCCATGTACTATAGTCTGCCTTAGCAAGGCTCTCGGGGTGACTCCTTCAGTTTGTTTTTTTACACAGTCTTCTTTCCTAACTTTTTAAACACTGTTAAAGTTTTAACAAATGGTGAGACTGCATTGAAAGATACTTTGTGAAAGTTATAACAAGTAGTTTATTCCATTTACTGATTGTAAATGACAAAAAACGTCGCTTTGTGACTGCATGAAGCTTAGAGATAGCCTATCTGAAGAACACCCTCCTCTCCCCCCTCCCCCCGTTTTTTTTCTTCTTTTTATTGTTTTTTAAAATCTAAACCATGGACAAACAAATTTTTAAAAAAGCCCCAGAGATCAGACCATGCGGGTAAGGGAGCTGTTCTGAGTTTTAGGGGGCATGTTAATGACTCTTTTAGTGAAACCGTTTTGTAGGCAGCCATTCTGTGTTAGTTGTTATGCTTTAGCATGGGCGAGCGTTTGTCATTCGGAAGCACTTTTCCACTTTATGAGGTATTATCTCCCCCACCCTACGGCCTATCAGAAATATTAACAAAAACAAGCTTAAAGATACTTTGTAGCAATGCCTGCAAAGCAACGATTACAATTTTGTTGATGGTTATCTTGTCTAAGCCCCTAGAGAATATATTTTTGTAAAACACTTTTATGCAAACTGTAACCCTAGATGATGTACAGCATTAAATAATATGAAACAGTAGATGAGAGACCTGAGACATTGTTGAAATCAGAGGGGCCACGATTAAGTCCTAATGCAGAGGGCCTGGGGTGGAAAATGAAAAGGTACAGCCAAAGTGGAAGATGGTATGATTTAAGAAGGGTTCTGGGGCTGCTTTGCAAGATTTCATAGGGAGCCTATAACCCTCATGCGCAAGCGCCAGGGCTGGGTGAGGTGGATGGGCCTGTGTTAGAGGAACAGGCCTATCACATACCTCTTGTTGTTGTTGACAAACTGTAACCTAACTACGCATATACTACGGGGGCAACCTACCACCCTTTTGACAAACCCCACACTCCTTGAACTCCATAAAAACACGCTTCACACAGTTATTTTCAACTGACATTTTATTTTACAACACACCCTGTTTTGTTCCCAAAACACGCTGAAGGAAGAAGGCATTCAACATTTTGCATTAAACATTTATCTGTCGGTTTGATCATTTCATCTAAAACGCTATTTGGGTCCTCGGCCTCTGTCACTTTGTCCACCAATTCTGCCCCTAGAGCTAAATGTTCCTGGGTTAAACAGAGGCATTGCAGCGTGTATCCCAGTGTGATGATGATATTTAACACACTCTCCATACACAAACTACCGCTAATTTCTTTAATTTTACAGTTGACATCATCTAAAGACCAGTACACGCAGGCATAATGCCTCTGACCGGGGGCATCTTTGGCGCACCCAGGACAATCCTCATTTTGTTTCTCTCAGGCAGTGCTTGATGATTCCGTGCACAACCGCTCACACAATTACACGCATCACGGTTTTACAGTTATGAACTCGCACAGGCTTATTACCAAATTTCTCCCTCAACTTTAGATAGTACAGGCCTATAGAATAAGCATCCCCCGCTGTTTCGGCATTCTGTGGAACATCTGGTTTTGGGTCTGGCAAAAACAGATCAGGCCCAATCTACTTGGCCCTTCGGAGCTGTCATTGTCCAGAACCTCCAAGTCCTCTGAAGAACCATCGCTCAGCTGCTAAAATATTTACAGTAAGAAATACGTGTAAGGCATCTTTGTACTTTTTCATAACATGATTTTAAAACCTTTTATGCCATGTATCAAGAGACCCCTTCTGCATGCAGCTTTTAAAAACAACAAACAACAGCAAATGAAATATGTCTCTGTGCAGGCTTGATCCAAAAGGCTCTAGCCAGCCGAGCATCGGTCCCTGCCAAACCAGCCCTTGAACGTTCTTACACACAACGTACCTGTGCCTCATCTCCGTACAGACTTTTGTTTGATTCGTTTGGCTTCTCCTGGCTGGGATCCGGAGTCTCAAACAAATGATGGCCCAGCGGTCTGGCCTTATGTTTCTCCACCACGTCGTTCTTGTGGGTACAGGCAGCGTTAGCTATCCCTGTCTCCCCGCTCCTATGACCCATCTCAAACACTGTTTGCCACAATGGCATGTTTGTTTCTTCAGGTCCCATAGCAGCGACCGTATAATGTCTCTTCATGAGAAGCTTGACTGTTGGTGTTGGCCAGGGCCTTCTAGGTGCAGCCATCTTTAATCATCAGACCCATTTAAATAGAAGCTCCTCCTTACTTAGGGAAGGAAAGCGATGGCAGCCCTAAACTATTGGCTACGAGTATCCTGCAGCCTCCCTCTTTATAGCCCCTCTTTATAGTTTTGACCATGTGCTTTCCTTTAGTAAATTCCCTTTTTAAACCTAATTTTCAATATTTTTAAATGTTCTTTTCTTAGCCTACCCTGGTATTTAATAGTTTAAATATGTTTTTCTTAGCCTCCCTTTATAGTTTTTGGCCATGTGCTTACTAAACAGGCTCTGCCTTAGTTCATTTCTTTTTTAAACCTAGTTTTTTATATTTTTAAAAGCTTTTTTCTTAACCGAGCCTGATAGTTAATACACCTTTTACATTTATCTCAAAATGTTCTATTCTTTAATAGCATACCAAACTAGGCTTTTACCATCATCTCTCTTTTCTTCTTTTAAACTAGCCCTTTAAAACAAATATCTCTTTCTATTCTTTAATAACCTGCCAAACTAGATCTTTACCATCCTCTCTCCTTACTCAACCTCCCCAAATGACTTTTCCTTCCTTTTTCCACTAAATCTTACCCAAACTTTCTTTTTTCATCTTTGAAAGGCTCTCATTCTATTCTTTAAACCTTTTTTTTTCTAAATGTAAGCAAACACAAACACACACAATACTTCCCCTATTCAAACACACATAATTTTTTTTTTCAAAATGGCTGATGGTGCCAAGCTTTGGTGCCAACGGAAACGGAGTGGGAAGGCGGGACATAAGCCTTAAATGGAGCATGGAAACCCGTCAATAGTGCATGGTGATGAATACTATTGAGTTGTATACTACTAATGCAACCAAAACTCAGGACCATTCGCTGCCATGCTTTGTGCTGCAGTGATTCCAGACTACTTGCTACTAGTTTGGTGTAGTAAAGTGTCCTACCGTGGAGGATGAAATAAGGCAGTCCTCCCCAGAAACCTTCTGCAAAGGCTTTCAGAGTACCTCCAGGACAGCTTCATGGAGATGTCCCTGGAAGATTCCCACTCCATCCCCAGACACGTTAACAGACTTTTCCAGTAGCTGTACTGGCCACAAATGCATCCCAAGTCTTCAGGGAAAATCAAACATCAAACACTATTGCTTTTAACCCCTGTACTATAGTTGCAAACGTGCACTCACCAGAGGTGCCTTCTCTGCCTTCAGAGTTGGGGATCCCGCCTTGGGAGGGTATTGGCTCCAGGGCGATGAAAAGGTCCTGGCTGCTGAGGAGAATGGATTCACTGCTTGCCTGTTGTGCATTCTCTTCCTCCTCCACAAAATCCTCCTCCGTGTTGTGTGAGACCTCCCCCTTGCAGGTGTTCACGGTCAGAGTGGGGTAGTGGTAGGGTCCCCCCCTAGAATACCATGCAGTTGATCATAGAAAATGTGTGTATGGGGCTCTGACCCAGAGTGACTGTTTGCCTCCTCTGTATTTTGGTAGGCTTGCCTGAGCTCCTTGACTTTCATGCAGAACTGCTGTGTGTCCCTGTTGTAGCCTCTCTCCATCATACCCTGTGTGATTTTGGCATATATTAGAATTTCTTCTTTATGATCAAAGTTCTGCCTGCACAGATTCTTCTCCCCATACAGCAATCAGATCCAGTGTCTCCCATTTGCTCCATGCTGGAGCTCATTTGCCATTCCGGGGGGACTGCATGATCACCTGTGCTGCTGAGCTCATCACGCTGACCAAACAGGAAATGAAATTCAAAAGTTCCTGGGGCTTTTCCTGTGTACATGGCTAGAGCATTGGAATTGAAAAAGTGCTGTCCCGAGAGGTCACATTGGAGCACTCTGGGATACTCCCGGAGGCCAATAATGTCGATTTGACCCAGCAAGGTCGATTTTAGCGCCACTCCCCTCACTGGGGAAGCATACAGAAGTCGATTTTAAGAACCAATGGGGGGAGGGATAGCTCAGTGGTTTGAGCATTGGCTTGCTAAACCCAGGGCTGTGAGTTCAATCCTTGAGGGGGCCATTTGGGGATTGGTCCTGCTGTGAGCAGGGGGCTGGACTAGATGATCTCCTGAGGTCCCTTCTAACCCTAATAATTTATGATTCTAACCTTTTAGGTTGATGGAACGGGGTTGCTTGTGTAGACGTATTCATTATAAAATCGACTTAACGTGGCTAATTTCGACCTAACTCTGTAGTGTAGACCAGGGCTAAGACTACAGCTACACTAGAGAGTTTATAGCGGTGGAGCTGCAGCGATGCAGTGGTGCTGCTGTAAGCTCTCTAATGTAACCACTCTGAGCTGACAGGAGAGCTCTCCAGTCGGCTTAACTACTCCAGCCCCGTGAGCAGCGGTAGCTGTTTGTGGAAGAGCTTCTTCTGCCCACATAGCACCGTCCACACTGGTGCCTAGGTCAGTGTAACATCGCTCGGGGGTGGCTTTTTCAGACCCCTGAGAGACATAAGTTATACTGCAGCAAGTGCTAGTGTAGACATTGCCTAAGCTAGTTTCATGTTTTTCAAGTTGCTCCTGCCTTTGGTTCTGTTGTTTGACTAATTCAGACTGGTTTGCTATTTGAATAGCTGGGGCTAGAGTTAAATCTCTCTTCAGTTGTAGCTGCTGTGAAAGGATTTTATCTGTTAACCCAGTAACCAGCTTGTTTGTGATATTTTCAAACTTTGCATTCCCAAAATCACAGTTTTCAGCCTATCTATGAGGAGCTCTTATAAAACATTCAAAACTTTCCCCTGGGTCTTGAGTTGTCCCGTGAAAACAAGCTTTTCCATAAGCCGCGTTTCTCTGAGATATAAAGTATGCATCAAACATAGCCAGAGCCCTTTCATAGTCACCTTTGTGGCTGTCTTCAGTAACATGAAAGGATTTAAAGATATGCTCTGCCAGCTTCCCGTAGCCGACACTAAAGAAGATACCCGCATCTCTCCAGTTTCTTTGTGCAGCTTGGCAGCAATGTGAAATCTTGTGAAATCGTGTTTCCAGTGTGTCCATGGTGAAGTTTGTGAAAGCAGAAGTTCTCTGGGGCACTGAAGAGTGGCCTGGTGACGAGATCCTGCAACGTTTGTAGCTTTGTTCTATTTCTGTTCTTAGTTTACTCCAGACACTGTCGTGTTCTTCTGTACCAGACATGGACTGGTCACAGACTTTGCTTTTACATACCACGATCCTTTAATGCTCTGCCAGATATGGCTGAGGTTAGCTTTAAAAAAGGTATTTTACATACATCACCACCTAGTGGCTGAGCAGTATAATGCAGTTTAGCACTCCATTACACAGCGTGTGTGGCTGTCACACTCCAGGTCGGAGGGAAGCCAGGCCTGAGGGGAGCAGGGTGTGGGGGTCCTTCAGAGGTGCAGGCAGTGTGAAAGCAGGTGGCTCGGTTTGGAAGGGCTGGTGCAGTGTCACTGGTTCTGATGTTGCTCACTAGGTCTTGTCTTTTGCCGGCTCCTTAAGGCTCTTCTGCACTGGAAACATTACAGTGGCACGGTGGCAGCTCTGCAGCTGTAGCACTTCTGTGTAGATGCTACCAATGCCGACAGAACGGGCAGGAGGGTCAATCCACCTCCCTGAGAGGCAGTAGATAGGTCACTGAAATACAACATGCAGCTGAGTCTTTTCTCTCAGTGCATCAAGAGATGTGAGGGGAGAGCTCACTCAGGTCACTGCTTACATCAGCCAGTGTTTGGAGATCCCCAAGGTGACCAGACATGGATACAGAGACTTACCTCATTTCTTTGCTTTCTTTCAGCTTCCATGACAGGATTCTCCATGGCAGGTAAATACAAACATAGGCAGAGGGTGCAGAGTCTGTCCATATGTGTGGGGTGCATGCTGCAGTGAGCAGCTATCTCATAAATTGGGGTGAGGAAGGGCAGAGTTAAGGTTATTTAATCTAGTTGTTCAAGTGTAGGACTGGAGACTTGGGTTCAAATCCTGCTTTCACCAGACTCACCCCATGGTCTCAGCCCATCATCTCCTCAGTTTCTCCACCAGTGAATTGTTAACAAGGTCGGCTGTCTGGCAGAGTGAGAAGAGCGCAGGACATCCTGGCTGTTGGATACCTGTGGAAATGCCCGAGCCATTCAGAATTTCAAGGGCTCACCCTTGCCCTGTAAGGCCGATTGAAATTTGGGCTCTGACAGCTCTTGGCTGAGCTGCATCAGTCTGGGTGAACCCAGATTTACCCTGGGGTATGATTTGCCCCAACAGATATTTTTGCCTTTTGTTTCAGCTCAGCTCTGGCTGTGGCTGGTGAGTGGCCCCACCCCTGCAAAGGGGAAGGGGAGATGCTGTGTACTGACACTGGGGGGCTGTGATGCTAGCTGGGGCCTGTGGGGATGGGGTACCAGGAGCTGTGCTGCTGAGGTGCCTTCACCACAGGAGGGTGCTTAGTTCAGCAGGGGGCCGGCCCTGTCTGTGTGTGGAATGTAGAGGAGCCGAGTCAGCCCCAGTCAGGGCCAATGGAGGCTTTGGGGGAGCAGAACTACAGCCCCACGAGGCTGCTGCTGTTGGCTCTGGTCAGACAGGGTCATTGGGGTGCAGACGGGGAGGGAGCCCAGGCAGGGGCAAAGGGCAGTTCAGTCTCCTGACCAGTTTTTCCTATTTGCCCCTTGGCTGGGAGCCGCTCAGACTGAGGGCTGGCCTGGCCTGCACACACCTGTCCTGTCATGGAGGGGAATTAACCCCAGCAGCTCATTTCACATTTTGGGCATCAGAGAGCTGCAGTGGCTGTGACTTCCACTCACTACCAGCTTGGACCCAGGGCCCCAGACGTGAAAGCCAAGTGCCTGTTCCCCCCACGCCAGCCACTACCCCTCCCTCAGCTGGGGACAAACAGGAACCGGTGCCCTCTGGGGAAAAGCCCCAGGTCTCCTTTCCCTAACGACGTACTGCATCAGCTCATCCCCCTCACACAGACTGTACTGCAGCCAGAGTCCCTTGGGGGGGAAAGACCCTGTGTCCCATTCTCCATCCCATGAGTCAGCCATTCCCCCATGCCTGGGGCTGGATCAGAACTGGTAACTCCAGAGATGAACCCACCAGTGTCCTAGTCTCAGCCCCCCTGAGCCAGCTAGTCTGCCACACAGGGACTGAATGGAAGCCAGAGTAAATAATAGGGGAAAAGCCCCATATTCCTTTCCTCTAGCCCATCGCTGAGTGTTTATTCCCTTCGGGTGTTTGCAGACTCAGCCATCCCAGAACTAACTCAGCTCCGACTGGTGAACAGCCCAAGTCGCTGCGCTGGGAGAGTCGAGGTGCTTCACAACCAGCAGTGGGGAACCGTGTGTGATGACGGCTGGGACATAAAGGATGCCACAGTCGTATGCAAGCAGTTGGACTGTGGGACGGCGTTATCAGCCCCACGAGGGGCTCGATTTGGGCGAGGGTCAGACCGTGTCTGGCTGGATGAGGTCAACTGCGCAGGGACAGAAGCTGCCCTCACCAATTGTGAGATTCGGCCTTGGGGACAGAATGACTGTACCCACAAAGAAGATGCCGGAGTTGTGTGCTCAGGTAACTTGCATCCATCACGTGACTGTGGGTGGTGCAGGGATCAGGCTGGGAAGGTTTCAGCACAGACCCAGCTCTCCGGTCTGAGTCAGCGCTGACCCCAGTGCCCCAGCACGGTGCTAAGGGCCTGTACTGCCAGTAGGGAGGTGTCAGTAGGGGGCGCTCTCCATTTGCAGTTGTGCTGGCCCCTAATGCCCTAGTGGGAGCGATAGCTCAGTGGTTTGAGTGTTGGCCTGCTAAACCCAGGGTTGTGACTTTAATCCTTGAGGGGGCCACTTAGGGATCTGGGGCAAAAAATCAGTACTTGGTCCTGCTAGTGAAGGCAAGGGGCTAAACTCAATGACTTTTCAGGGTCCCTTCCAATTCTATGAGATGAGTATATCTCCATATATTATATTAGTGAGGTGCCATGGACCCCTAGCATGAGGAAGTCTTCTCCACGCCCGCTGGAGGGCATATCCCTGACTCCTTCGGCCACAGGCCACACAAGCCGTGTCCTCTAGGCCTTGTGGGGTGGGGAGTGACCTCTCTCCAGGTTGGCATAGGCACACTTCACCCCTCAGGCCTCCGAGCGTCCCCCTGCAGCACCCAGTCCGTGTCCCGCTGGGCATTCACAGCAGTCACAGATCTGCTGCTCCCAAAGGAACAGGGTCCCAAGGTGACCAGCTCCACCTCTCATCTCTGCCCCAATCAACACACAGCTCTAGATCCCTTCATAGTCACACCAAGGACAAGTGATTTCACAGAGTGTAGAGATTCGAGGGGTAGCAAGGAGAAGGGTTGGAAAGAAATGGTTCCATGGCCAATAAAATCATACCACGCTGACTAGAGCCTGGACTCATTGAACGAGATACTTTTCTGTCTGGTAGAGCAACGCTCACCCCACAGTCCTTCTAGGGTTTTACTCCAGGCTTGGCTGTGATCTCCTGTTCCTGAGACAAACGCTGTCAACCGCCTCCTGGGTGAAAGGGAGCTCTTGTCCCCTCTCCTCTTTCCTTGTGGGTACAGACCATTATCTCTTCCCAGAGGAGGTCTCTCTTCAGAGACTTGTGCTGAGGGTCCTTTGTCTTTGTAAATTCTCAGGTCCACACAGGGCCAAGACAGTGAATACAGCCTGTCTCCAGCCTGTCTGTGCTTTGTTCTATGTGCTGATTGGCTCAGCCGAAGGGATTGCCATGGCGCAGGTGACAAGCTTCACTTCAACACTTATGGAGCCTCATATTCTACACTTTACATCTCTCTTCAACTATGTCCCATAGAAATATCTTGCCCCCGTTAGGTCGACCAACGGGCTGCTGGCTCTTGGTAGAGAGCTCACATGCCACCTTTGGTGAGCTATTGTGCATATATCTCACTCAGGGGATCCCCGTATCACTCTAGGCATCCCTGTGCCCTCTGCCAGTTGGTGTCGACTTATCTCTGGGCCAGATTCCTCTATGGCACAATGGGAACCTGGGGAACTGCAGCTTCTACTGGTTGGATTTGGTGTCAATGGAGCCTGCAGCCGCTCACTCAGACTAAAAATCCAGGGGCAGTTTCTCAAGATTCCGGTTCCTAATCGCTGTGTTCCGGTGGATTTGTATTTCAGGGAATTAGTCCTGAAGTTGTAACTTCCCCAAGAGCTGGACACAGGAGATGCAATTCTTCCTCACTTCGTGCCCTACACACCCTACATATTCCCTGTCCTGTTTCTCAGCTGCCCTGTCCTTCCCCAGAAGTGGCTGCATGTCAGTGGGGGGAGTCTTCTTCTTTTGTGTATATCACAAGTCGATATCTATGTAACCCTATTGCCAGTGGCATCAGACGTGACCAGGGCTGGCATCAATAGCTTTCCAGCAATATAACACAGATCCGACTTGAGCATCCACCCAGTAACCAGGGACAATTACACACCATCCTCTGGGTGCTTCTACAAGGCAAAGCTTCCCCTCTTGCAAGCACAGAGTCTCAGTGCAGAAAAGAAACTTTTTAATAAAAGGATGGAAGCCTCCCAGCATTAACTTGGGAAAACGCAACAAACAGGATTTATAAACATAAAACCATGAGCAAAACACCTACCCGAGAGTATGTTGGGCAGTGTCTTTTGCCTCAGGTTCTAGAGTCCAGCAACCAAAAATTCCTTTAAGGTGCCCTCCCTTCTCCGTCCACCGCACCCCACTCACAGTGGTTGTCCTTGGTTAGCGAAGACTCAGAGTTCAGAGGTGCACCTGTGTGAGTTCAGCTCCCACCATGGGGGCGGGGAGGAGAGCGCCTGGATGATCTGCTGTCTGGGTGCTTGCTCTGGTGGCAGCTGCCCTGCCAGCCACTCACCACCCTGCTCACCCTCACCTTCTGCTGCCCCCGGCCTCTCCGCTGTGACCGCTGCAGGTCGCTCTCTTGAGGCTCCACCCAGCTCTCAGTGACTGTCAGCTCCTAGTGGGGAACCCTCAGTGCTGAAGCTGACTGGGCAGAAACACTGTCTCACAGCAGGTGATTTCAACTCTAGTGATCACTGGAACCAAAAAACCTCCTAATGGAGCCTTCATTAACTCTATCTTTGAAGAGTGGTGAGGGCAGATTAAACCATGCCTAGACCTCTTACACAGAGCCCACACCCCTCAGCAGGAACACCCATCTCCACCCCCTCTCACTCTTGATAGGAGTCTGGTGTCTGAGCCCCCTGGTTAGTGAGTTCAGTTCAGCTGTGGGTGACCCCCTCAGTCCGGGCAGGCTAAGCACAGTTCTGCTGCCCTTTACTCAGACAATCAGGACGACAACATTTCACTGCCCTGCATGCAAGTACTACAGCGATTTGTAACCCAGCACCAGCCAACACAGCTCTGTCTGCTGGATACCTAGGCAGAGTGGGTGTGTTCATGTAAACACAGTCTGGTCCAGAAGCCTTTGCTCCTCCCCAGCCCCAGCTCATCACTAGCTGTCAGGGGAGAGCTCATTCCCACCTTGCTCACCTCTAGCTTGTTCAGCCATCTGACTGTGCATCCTCAAGGTCCAGACTTCTAACGGGGCTCTGCTCCACCACGTGTGACTGTCTGTATTGCTGCCCCACAGGCACACTGAGAAGATCAGGCTCAGCCACGTTTCTGCATTGCAGCAGTGCCTCTGGCCAGTCCAGTCAGGGGCCCATTAAGCCTAGCCCAGGATCTGTGTCCCAGGTTGTAAATGGGCAAATACAAGTTAGGGCTTCTGAAAACCCATCAGCATGGCAGTCTCTCTATCCCAGAGTTGCTGCCCCTCTGTGAGGACTCAGCTGTCAGCCCAGCTCTGCCATCATTCATCTGAGACTGGTACTGGGCTGGCAGCACTAGACACAAGTGCAGCAATGGCTGCCACAAACGATGTTACCAAGTCAGTCGTGGCAAGTCTGGTGGAACTGCAGGGGCAGGTGTTTTGTTCAGGAGAGGGCCGATCTGCTTGTAGGAAATGTGCACTGCCTCTGCCAGCAGTGCGGGGGGTAATCTTTTAAAGTGCTTTAGTGGGAGCAGTAGGTCGGACTGGTGTCCAGTCTGCCTAGCTAGGTGAGAGCTGGCTGGGAGGGGAGTGGACAAACTTCAACATTGTCCATGTGATTAGCCTGGTCAGTGGTGGGGAGCCCTTGACAGGCAGTTGCTTTCTGCAGAGAGCAGTCAGACCCATCAGCAGGAGTTGCTACGTTCCCCAGAGACATGAGATCAGATGCACAGGAACCTCCCTGAGTGTTTATTCCCTTGGGTGTTTACAGATTCTGGCATCTCAGAAGTGGCTCAGATCCGACTGGTGAACGGTTGGAGTCGCTGCGCTGGGAGGGTCGAGGTGCTTCCCAACCAGCAGTGGGGAACCGTCTGTGATGACAACTGGGACTTACAGGATGCTGAAGTCGTGTGCAGGCAGCTGGGCTGTGGGACGGCGTTATCAGCCCCAGGAGGGGCTCGATTTGGGCCAGGGTCAGACCGTATCTGGCTGGATGAGGTTCACTGCGCAGGGACAGAAGTTGCCCTCTCCAATTGCAGGGCTCAGCCTTGGGGAGACAGTAACTGTAACCATGGAGAAGACGCTGGTGTTGTGTGCTCAGGTAACTTATTTCCATCATGTCACTGTGGGTGGTGCTGGGATCAGGCTGGGAAGCTTTCAGCACAGACCCAGCTCTCCTGTCTGAGTCAGCGCTGATCCAGCATGGTGCTATGGGCCTGTGTTGCAGGTAGGGGTGTGTGAGTTGGGGTTGCTCTCCGTTTTCAGTTGTGCTGGCCCTAATGCCTCAGTGCGGCGCCATGGGCCCCTAGCACAAGAAAGCTTTGTCTGTGCCCGCTGGAGGGCAGCTCCCCAACTCCCTCAGCCACAGGCCACAGAAGCCGTGCCCTCTAGGCCTTGGGGAGAGGGTGACCTCTCTCCAGGCTGGCAATAGGCACAATTCACCCCTCAGCTGTGGTGTGTACTTGTCCCAGGTTATTGGGTGGATGCTCAAGCTGGATCTGTGTTACATTGCTGGAAAGCAAACCCTAGATATTAAACCTGGCCCTGGTCATGTCCGACGCCACTGGCAGTAGGGTTACATAGATATTGACTTGTGATATACACAAAAGAAGAAGACTCCCCCCACTGACATGCAGCCACTTCTGGGGTAGTACTTGTCCCAGGTTATTGGGTGGATGCTCAAGCTGGATCTGTGTTACATTAGGGCAATAGGCACACTTCACCCCTCCGAGCGTCCCCCTGCAGCACCCAGTCCCTGTCCTGCTGGGCATTCACAGCAGACACAGATCTGCTGCTCCCAAAGGAACAGGGTCCCAAGGTAACCAGCTCCACCTCCCATCTCTGCCCCAATCAGCACACAACCCTAGATCCCTTCATAGTCACACCAAGGACAAGTGATTTCACAGAGTGTAGAGATTCGAGCGGTAGCAAGGAGAAGGGTTGGAAAGAAATGGTTCCATGGCCAATAAAATCATACCACGCTGACTAGAGCCTGGACTCATTGAACGAGATACTTTTCTGTCTGGTAGAGCAACGCTCACCCCACAGTCCTTGCAGGGTTTTACTCCAGGCTTGGCTGTGATCTCCTGTTCCTGAGACAAACGCTGTCAGCCGCCTCCTGGGTGAAAGGGAGCTCTTGTCCCCTCTCCTCTTTCTTTGTAGGTACCGACCATTGTCTCTTCCAGAGGAGGTCTCTCTTCGGAGACTTGTGCTGAGGGTCCTTTGTCTTTGCAATTCTGAGACAGTGGGGCCCAGACATTGAATACAGCCTGTCTCCACGGCTGTGCTTTGTTCTATGTGCTGATTGGCTCAGCTGAAGGGATTGCCATGGCGCAGGTGACAAGTTTCACTTCAACACTTCTGGAGCCTCATATTCTACATTTTACATCTCTCTTCAACTATGTCCCATACAAACATCTTGCCCCCATTAGGTCGACCAGCAGGCTCCTGGCTCTTGGTAGACAGGGGCGGCTCCAGGCACCAGTGCAGGAAGTGCTTGCCTGAGGCAGGAAGCCACGGGGGATGGCCTACCAGTCACTCTGAGGGTGGCATGCCTGCAGGAGGTCCGCCAGTCCTGCGGCTGTGGCGGCAATTTGGCGGTGGGGACACCAAAGGCGCGGCACCAGTAGGTCTCCTGCAGGTGCACCGCTGAAAGCTGCCTGACTGCCGTGCTTGGGGCGGCAAAAAACACAGAGCTGCCACTGTTGGTAAAGAGCTCACATACCACCTTTGGTGAGCTACTGTGCCTCTGCAGCACATTGGGGACCTGGGGAACTGCAGCTTCCACTGGTTGGATTTGGTGTCAACGGAGCCTGCAGCCGCTCACTCAAACTAAAAATCCAGGGCCAATTTCTCAAGAGTCTGGTTCCTAATCACCGTGTTCCAGTGGATTTGCATTTCAGGGAATTAGTCCTGAAGTTGTAACTTCACCAAGAGCAGGACACAGGAGATGCATTTCTTCCTCACTTCCTGTCCTACACAGCCTACATATTTCCCTGTCCTGTTTCTCAGCTTCCCTGTCCTACCCCAGAAGTGGCTGCATGTCAGTGGGTGGAGTCTTCTTCTCTTGTGTATGTCACAAGTTGATATCTATGTAATCCTTCTGCACGTGGCGTCGGAAGCGACCAGGGCCAGATTCAATATCTAGGGGTTCCTTTCCAGCAATACAACACAAATCTGGCTTGAGCACCCACCCAGTAACCTGGGACAATTACACACAACCCCCTGCGTGCTTCTATGAGACAAAGCTTCCCCTCTTGAAGCAGAGAGTCTCAGTGCAGAAAAGAAACTTTTTTTAATAAAAGGAGGGAAGCCCCCCGGCATTAACTGGGAAAATGTCACAAACAGGATTTATAAACATAAAACCATGAGCAAAACACCATCCCCAGAGTACGTTGGGCAGAGTCTTTTGCCTCAGGTTCTTGTGTCCAGCAACCAAAAGTTCCTTTAAGTTGCCCCTCCCTTCTCCCTCCACCGCACAGTGAAGACCCTGAGTTCAGAGGTGCACCTGTGTGAGTTCAGCTCCCACCATGGGGGCGGGGAGGAGAGCGTCTGGCTGATCTGCTGTCTGGGTGCTTGCTCTGGTGGCAGCTGCCCTGCCAGCCACTCACCACTCTGCTCGCCCTCACCTTCTGCTGCCCCCGGCCTCTCTATTGTGACTTCTGCAGGTCGCGCTCTTGAGGCTCCACCCAGCTCTCAGTGACTGTCAGCTCCTAGTGGGGAAACCTCACCATAGGCGGCAGGTTTGTATAATTTTTGGTGGGGCCCAAAATGGTGGTGCCCCCCCGCTCCCGCCCTGTAAGCCGATATAAAATGAAGCTACAACGTGTCAGTGCCACAAGATTACAAGGGTCAATTAAAAGTGGAAAGTCACTAGCAGCACTTGCCTACTTCAATATACAGTATTATATTTTGTTGCATCTGTTGTGATGAAGTGGGAATGTTCTTAATATTTTCTCTGAATACTGTGTGGGTACCTCAGTTTCCCCTGCAAGATGCCAACTGAAGGTGTTGGGGACAAAGAGATCAGATGGCCTCCTTGTCCAGAAGAGACACAGAGGCCAGAGGAGGGAGTGTCAGTTTGGAGCTGGCGGGGGAAATTGGGAGAGACCCAGAACTTGGTTCTGGGCTCCCCACCCCCCAAGATGGACCTGACAGAGGGGTTCTGTTTTCTGTACCAACAAGCTCTGTTTAAACTGTGTTCCCGTCATCTAATAAACCTTCTGTTTTACTGTCTGGCTGAGAGTCACATCTGACTGCAGAGTTGGGGTGCAGCGACCTCTGGTTGCCCCAGGACCAGCCTGGGCAGACTCACTTTGGAAAGTGCATGACGTGGAAGGGCATGCTGAATGCTCCGAGGTCAGACCTAGGAAGGTGTAAGCTTCTTGCCCTGGAGACAGTATGCTCCGAGAGAGGAGGCTCCCAGAGTCCTGACTGGCTTTGTATGGAGATGTTCCAAAGCATCACAGCATCCCCTTCCACACCGTGCACTTCCCAGAAGTCCGCACAGGCACTGACACTCCCTCTTCCGGCCTTTGTCTCTTTTCCAGGCATTAGGAGGCCACCTGATCTCTCTGTTCTCCAACACCTTCAGTTGGCACCTTGCAGAAACTGATTTGGGAGAAATGAAGTAAAAGCTGCCCAAACTGAGCTTGAGCACTCCTGAATTTTGAGGTGTTCAAATCTGGAAGGCAGGTGCTGGGGTGGGAGAGGGCTGTGGGCTCCATGGGGAGCATGGCAGCAACTGTCTGGAGCTGCATGGAGCCAGATACGCTGGTCTGAGTGGCACAGTAAGCGGTTTGGGGTTGGAGAAGAGGTAGGGAGTTCCGGGGTGCAGGCACGGGACAAGGAGCAGGGGGAGTGGGCTGGGTCTGAGGTTCGAAGGGGCAGTCAGGGGACAGGCAGCAATTGGATAGGCATGGGAGTCTATGAGGTTTATCAGGGGACAGGTAGGGGGTGCGGTCCTGGGGGGGGGGTACGTTGGATGGGGGCACTGGAGGGGGCATTTGGGGAAAAGGAGAAGGGAGGCTTAGATAGGGGATGAGGACCCAAGGGGCAGTTAGGGGCAGGGGTCTCGGGGGGGGGTACTCGGGGAACGAGGACCAGTGGGGCTGCGCTAGGGGGTGGAGGTTCTGAGGGGAGGTTCTGGGGGGCTTAGATAGGGGGTGGAGGTTCTGGGAGGGGTCTGGGGAGGGGGCAATCAGTGGACAGAGGCTGGGATTCAAAGGGTTCTGGGCTGCTGGCAGCCGCGGGGATCCCAGAGCCCTTTAAATCCCAGCCCCGGCTGGGAGTCAGAGGACTCTGGGCTGCCTACAACCGCGGGGAGCCCAGAGCCTTTTAAATCCCAGCCGGGGCCGGGAATCAGAGGGCTCTGGGCTGCCCACTGCGGCGGGGAGCCCAGAACCCTTTAAATCTCAGCCGCTGCTGGGATTTAAAGGGCTCTGGGCTGCCTGCAACCGCGGGGAGCCCAGAGCCTTTTAAATCCCAGCCGCGGCCGGGAACCAGAGAGCTCTGGGCTGCCCGCCGCGGCGGGGAGCTCAGAGCCTTTTAAATCCCAGCCACGGCCGGGAACCAGAGAGCTCTGGGCTGCCCGCTGCGGCGGGGAGCCCAGAGCCCTTTAAATCTCAGCCGCGGCTGGGATTTAAAGGGATCAGGGCTGCCTGCAACCGCGGGGAGCCCGCAGCCCTTAAAAACTCAGCCACGGCAGGGATTTAAAGGGCTCTGGGCTGCCTGCAACTGGGGGGAGTGCAGAGCCTTTTAAATCCCAGCCGCGGCTGGGATTTAAAGGGCTCTGGGCTGCCTGCAACCGCGGGGAGCGCAGAGCCTTTTAAATCCGAGCCGCGGCCGGGAATCAGAGGGCTCTGGGCTCCCCGCCGCAGCAGACAGCCCAGAGCCCTCTGATTCCCGGCCGCGGCTGGGATTTAAAGGGCTCTGGACTCCCCGCGGTTGCAGGCAGCCCAGAGTCCTTAAATCCCAGCCGCGGCTGAGATTTAAAGGGCTCTGGGCTCCCCGCCGCAGCGGGAAGCCCAGAGCCCTCTGATTCCCGGCTGTGGCTGGGATTTAAAAGGCTCTGCGCTCCCCGCGGTTGCAGGCAGCCCAGAGCCCTCTGATTCCCGTCCGCGGCTGAGATTTAAAGGGCTCTGGGCTCCCCGCCGCAGCGGGAAGCCCAGAGCCCTCTGATTCCCTGCCGCGGCTGGGATTTAAAAGGCTCTGGGCTGCTGGCAGCGCACAGCAGGGGAGAAACCTAGCTCCAAATATTGCTGGAGCAGAGCCCCTGTCTGTGAATATTCCTGGGGCTAAAGCCCCAGGAGCCCATATAAGTCGGCGCCCATGAACCTCACTGCTGAAGCAGCTGGGCAGAAACAGTGTCTCATAGCAGGTGATTTCAGCTCTAGTGATCACTGAAACCAAAAAGACTCCTAATGGAGCCTTCATTAACTCTATCTTTGAAGAGTGGTGAGGGGCAGATTGAACCATGCCTAGACCTCTCACACAGACCCTACATCCCTCAGCAGGAACACCCATCTCCACCCCCTCTCACTCTTGATAGGGGTCTGGTGTCTGAGCCCCCTGGTTAGTGAGTTCAGTTCAGTTGTGGGTGACCCCCTCAGTCAGGGCAGGCTAAGCACAGTTCTGCTGCCCTTTACTCAGACAATCAGGACAACAACATTTCACTGCCCTGCATTCAAGTACTACAGCGATTTGTAACCAGCACCAGCCAACACAGCTCTGTCTGCTGGATACCTAGGCAGAGTGGGTGTGTTCTTGTAAACACAGTCTGGTCCTGAAGCCTTTTCCCCCTCCCCAGCTCATCACAATCTGATTCCAACCTTGCTTTCCTCTAGCTCAGCGGTGGGCAAACTTTTTGGCCTGACGGCCACATCTGGGTGGGGAAATTGCATGCAGGGCCATGAATGCAGGGCTGGGGAAGGGGCCTGGGGTGTAGGAGGGCTGCAGGGTGCAGCAGGGGGCTCAGAGCAGGGGGTTGGTGTGCTGGAGAAGTGTGGGGTGTGGGAGGGGGTTGGGGTACAGGCAAGGTGAGGCAGGGGTTCAGGGTGCGGGATCCGGCCAGGAGCCACTTACCTGGAGTGGCTCCGGGGTGTCAGCGGCGCGCACCAGGGCCAGTGCAGGCTCCCTGCTTGTCCTGGCTCTGCGCTGCATCGCACTGCTCCCAGATGTGGCCGGCACCATGTCCTTATGGCCCCTGAGGGAGGGCAGAGCACTCCGTGCACTGCCTTCGCCTGCAGGTACTGCCCCCGACACGCTCATTGGCCGCAATTCCCTGTTCCCGGCCAATGGGAACTGCAGGGGCAGAGCCTACAGGTGAGGGTACTGCACGGAGCCCTCTGTCCCTCCCCCCGCCCCCAGTGGCCGTGGGGACATGGTGCCAGCTGCTTCTGGGAGTGGCATGGGGCCAGTGGCACCACAGGGGTGGCAATCCCATGGGCCAGATACAAAGCCCTGATGGGCCGGATCCGGCCCGTGGGCCGTAGATTGCTCACTCCTGTTCTAGCTTGTTCAGCCATCTGACTGTGCATCCTCAAGGTCCAGTCTTCTAATGGGGCTTTGCTCCACCACGTGTGACTGTCTGTATTGCTGCCCCACAGGCACACTGAGAAGATCAGGCTCAGCCACGTTTCTGCATTGCAGCAGTGCCTCTGGCCAGTCCAGTCAGGGGCCCATTAAGCCTAGCCCAGGATCTGCGTCTCAGGTTGTACATGGGCAAATACAAGTTAGGGCTTCTGAAAACCCATCCGCACGCCAGTCTCTCTATCCCAGAGTTGCTGCCCCTCTGTGAGGACACAGCTGTCAGCCCAGCTCTGCCATCATTCATCTGAGACTGGTACTGGGCTGGGAGCACTAGACATGAGTGCAGCAATGGCTGCCACAAAACAATGTTGCCAAGTCAGTCGTGGCAAGTGAGGAGGAACCACAGGGGCAGATGTTTGCTTCAGGAGGGGGCCGATCTGCTTGTAGGAAGTGTGCATTGCCTCTGCACTGGTCGGAACCATTGTCAGCCTGGTGCCCAGCAGGTTCCTGCCAGGCGTCCCTGCGCTCCGGGCTGTTCTAAGGGGGATGGACTCTGGGTGGCGATTTCAGGGAGCTATGGAGCCAATACATGTAAATTCGATGCTGATGTCAGGCTAAGACAACCACTAATGACACGGTGATTGTGTTCAGCTCCCAATCACCAAGATGCTTATGTCAGCGTCTGCCCCTCAGCACTGCACAGTATCACACTGGAGCGAATACCAGCGCCAGGAGTGAGGGTGTAAATCTGCTCCCCAGGAGGTTCCTGCCAGCAGTGCGGGGGGTGATCTTTTTAAGTGCTCTAGTGGGAGCAGTGGGTCAGACTGCCGTCCAGTCTGCCTAACTAGGTGAGAGCTGGCTGGGAGGGGAGTGGACAAACTTCAACATTGCCCAAGTGATTAGCCTGGTCAGTGGTGGGGACCCCTTGACAGGCAGTTGCTGTGTGCAGAGACCGGTCAGATCGGTCGGCGGGAGGCGCTACGTTCCCCAGCGACAGGAAAGATCAGATGCACAGGAACCTCCCTGAGTGTTTATTCCCTTGGGTGTTTGCAGACGCTGGCATCTCAGAAGTGGCTCAGATCCGACTGGTGAACAGCAGGAGTCGCTGCGCTGGGAGGGTCGAGGTGCTTCGCAACCAGCAGTGGGGAACTGTGTGTGATGACAGCTGGGACTTACAGGATGCCAGAGTCGTATGCAGGCAGCTGGGCTGTGGGACGGCGTTATCAGCCCCAGGAGGGGCTCGATTTGGGCCAGGATCAGACCGTATCTGGCTGGATGACGTCAACTGCACAGGGACAGAAGTTGCCCTCTCCGATTGCAGGGCTCAGCCTTGGGGAGTGAATAACTGTACCCACGGAGAAGATGCCGGTGTCGAGTGCTCAGGTAACCTTCATCCATCACTTCACTGTGGGTGGTGCAGGGATCTGGCTGGGAAGCTTTCAGCACAGACCCATCTCTCCTGTCTCATTCAGCGCTGACCCATTGCCCCAGCATGGTGCTAAGGGCCTGTACTGCCGGTAGGGGGGTGTCAGTAGGGGGCGCTCTCCGTTTGCAGATGTGCTGGCCCCTAATGCCGTAGTGCAGGGCTATGTGCCCCTAGCATGAGGAAGCCTTGTCTGTGCCCACTGGAGGGCATATCCCCAACTCCCTCGGCCACAGGCCACACAAGCCGTTCCCTCTAGGCCTTGTGGAGGGGGGTGACCTCTCTGCAGGTTGGCATAGGCACACTTCACCCCTCAGGCCTCCGAGCGTCCCCCTGCAGCACCCAGTGCCTGTCCCGCTGGGCATTCACAGCAGTCACAGATCTGTTGCTCCCAAAGGAACAGGGTCTCAAGGTGACCAGCTCTTCCTCCCATTTCTGCCCCAATCAGCACACAGCTCTAGATCCCTTCATAGTCACAGCAAGAACAAATGATTTCACAGAGTGTAGAGATTTGAGGGGCAGCAAGGAGAAGGCTTGGAAAAAAACAGTTTCATGGCCAATAAAATCGTACCACGCTGACTAGAGCCTGGACTCATTGAACGAGATACTTTTCTTTCTGGTAGAGCAACGCTCACCCCACAGTCCTTCCAGGGTTTTACTCCAGGCCTGACTGTGATCTCCTGTTCCTGAGACAAATGCTGTCAGCCGCCTCCTGGGTGAAAGGGAGCTCTTGTCCCCTCTCCTCTTTCCTTGTAGGTACAGACCATTGTCTCTTCCCAGAGGAGGTCTCTCTTCGGAGACTTGTGCTGAGGGTCCTTTGTCTTTGTAAATTCTCAGGCCCACACTGCGCCCAGACAGTGAATACAGCCTGTCTCCAGCCTGTCTGTGCTTTGTTCTGTGTGCTGATTGGCTCAGCCAAAGGGATTGCCATAGCACAGGTGACAAGCTTCACTTAAACACTTCTGGAGCCTCATAATCTACATTTTACATCTCTCTTCAACGATGTCCCATACAAACATCTTGCCCCTGTTAGGTCAGCCAGCAGGCTGCTGGCTCTTGGTAGAGAGCTCACATACCACCTTTGGTGAGCTATTGTGCATATATCTCACCCAGGGGATCCCTGTATAACTCTAGGCATCCTTGTGCCCTCTGCCAGTTGGCATCTAGTTACGTCTGGGCCGGACTCCTCTGCGGCACAATGGGGACCTGGGCAACTGCAGCTTCTACTGGTTGGATTTGGCGTCCATGGAGCCTGCAGCCGCTCACTCAGACTAAAAATCCAGGGGCAGTTTCTCAAGATTCCGGTTCCTAATCACTGTGTTCTGGTGGATTTACATTTCAGGGAATTAGTCCTGAAGTTGTAACTTCCCCAAGATCTGGACACAGGAGATGCAATTCTTCCTCACTTCCTGCCCTACACAGCCTACATATTCCCTGTCCTGTTTCTCAGCTGCCCTGTCCTACCCCAGAAGTGGCTGCATGTCAGTGGGGGGAGTCTTCTTCTTTTGTGTATATCACAAGTCGATATCTATGTAACCTTTCTGCCAGTGACGTCGGACGTGACCGGGGCCAGGTTTAATATCTATGGGTTCCTTTCCAGCAATATAACACAGATCCAGCTTGAGCACTCACCCAGTAACCTGGGACAAGTACACACCACCCCCTGGGTGCTTCTACTTGGCAAAGCTTCCCCTCTTGCAAGCACAGAGTCTCAGTGCAGAAAAGAAACGTTTTAATGAAAGGAGGGAAGGCCCCCAGCATTAACTTGGGAAAACGTCAGAAACAGGATTTATAAACATAAAGCCATGAGCAAAACACCTCCCCCAGAGTACATTGGGCAGTGTCTTTTGCCTCAGGTTCTTGAGTCCAGCAACCAAAAGGTCCTTTAACATGCCCCTCCCTTCTCCCTCCACCGCACCCCACTCACAGGGGTTGTCCTTGGTTAGTGAAGACCCAGAGTTCAGAGGTTCACCTGTGTGAGTTCAGCTCCCACCATGGGGTGGGGAGGAGAGCGCCTGGCTGATCTGCTGTCTGGGTGCTTGCTCTGGTGGCAGCTGCCCTGCCAGCCACTCACCACTCTGCTCACCCTCACCTTCTGCTGCTCCCGGCCTCTCTACTGTGACCTCTGCCGGTCGCTCTCTTGAAGCTCCACCCAGCTCTCAGTGACTGTCAGCTCTTAGTGGGGAACCCTCAGTGCTGAAGCAGGCTGGGCAGAAACACTGTCTCTCAGCAGGTGATTTCAGCTCTCCTGATCACTTAAACAAAAAGACTCTTAACGGAGTCTTCATTAACTCTATCTTTGAAGAATGGTGAGGGGCAGATTAAACCATGCCTAGACCTCTTACCAGGGCTGTAGCAACAAAGAACGTGGCCCCCTCTGAACATATGTCCGGGGCCCCTTACAATGCAGAAACTGGAATGCGGTATTTATTTTATACAATATACAGGGTTCATATTATGTATACATAGGCCTACAGTGTACATGTATTCCGTTTTTATGCAAAGCGCTTCTTTCGAGCCTTGTTCTCCGCAAATTGGTTAATCAATGCGTCATAGTCCAGAGATCTGGCAATCTTGTTTTCGATTGAGATAACTGCAAGCACAGAAAGCCTGTCATCTGTCATGGTTGAGCGCAGGATATTCTTGATCAGTTTCATTCTGCTGAAGCTCCTTTCAGCACCGGCGACAGTAGCTGGTGTGGTCAGAAGAATTCTGATGCAAATGCAAAGATTTGGATATATCTCCTGAAGGCTGTTCTTGTATATGTACGTTAAAAAATTGTTTGCCGTGACAAGTCCTCTCTCTTTCTCAATGACATAAATAAAACGATTCAATTCCATTATGAGTTCGTTGGCATCAATGTCTCCCATTTTTCTTTCAAAATTTTTGCTGTGATTCTCCAGTTCATTTTCTCTGTGACACTGCTTCAGGCTGTTAGCGTTGTACAGAAATCCAAACAACTTATACCACTCCACGAGTTGGTCAAATCGCGACAAAACAGAAGATATGGCCTGATCAGTGAGAACAAGAAAGAACTGCGATTTGAATTTTTCTTCGGCAGAAAGACGACTCGAATCATCAGCACATTCGTAATCAAACATTCTCTTCTTACGTCGCACCCTGGTTTCTGGAAACACCTGCTCAATACCCATATGATCTGCTATTTCACGTGCATTTGTGACCACAGAGTTATATCCTGTATTTCAATAGTCTTCCAAAAACTTCATTGTAGCACCGACTTCTGCCTGCAGTACGTCAGTTGACACATCTGGTGACTGAATTAATTTGCTGGTTTTATTGACGTGAAATAGTATATCGTACCACGTGTACACAGTCAGAACAAAAGGCCACGTAGTAACATGGTCTAAAAGCGCACCGGCTTCTGTTGCTGTATTGCCATCTTTCTTTTCGAGCGCATATTCTCGCAAAGATGACAAAGCATTGCACAATTCTTCAAGGTGATAATGCAATGGCTTCACAGCATCAATTCTCGACTCCCAACGAGTGTCCGATAACCCTTTAACAGATATTGGCATATGTTCTTGAAGTATATCCCAATGTGAAGGTGACGAAGAAAAGATAATGTATATTCTGTTAATCAGACCGAAAAAGTCAACGGCATATTTCGATGACTTTGCCGTGTCTGAGATCACAAGATTCCAAGTGTGAGCTCCACATGGTACATACAAGGCACGGTCATTTATTTCTAGCATGCGGGCTTGAACTCCTTTATTCTTTCCTCTCATATTTGCGCCGTTATCATAAGCTTGGCCTCTCATGTCAGCAACGTCTATTCCTAAGTTGTTTGCCTTTTCAAGAAACACTTCCAATAAGCCCTCGCCAGTTGTATCATGAACATTAAGAAAACCAACAAACGCTTCATGAATATTGACACCATCTTCACCGTTGCATTCAACAAAGCGTAACACCACAGACATCTGTTCTTCATGTGACACGTCGGGAGTACAGTCCAAAATAACTGAATAATATTTTGCTTTTTTAAGCTGCGCTATGTTGGCCTCTTGAATGTTACTGGCAACAAGTTGAATCAGCTCGTTTTGGATCTGTGGACTGAGGTACTGAACATGTGTCTCTGCCTTCTTAATCCTCTGTAAAAGTTCGCTGAGGACAGTATCATACTTTGCAAGCAATTCAAACAGTCCCAAAAAGTTGCCATTCGAAGGATCGCCGAGCTTTTCATTACTTCCTCGAAATGCCAAATTTCTTTCGGACAAGAAAATAACGACATCAACCATGCGTTTGACAACATTTCTCCAGAAATCTCTTTCTTTCAGAAAAGCCTGCAATTCGAGTTGGTCAATAGATGTACGGTTTACTATGCCTGACCGAAGGTCAAACCATTTCACCATACAGTCTTGATGACCTTTGCCTGTTTCATGCTGGTGAAGTCTTTTTGACAGTGCTTTCCAAGCAGATGTTCCACGACGTAGTGGTATGTCGCCAGTGCCAAATAATTTACAACTAAAACAAAAAATGGCATCTTTCTAAACTGAGTACATTAACCATGAACGTCTTATTTTCTCGCCATTTGCCATGGTTCGATAGAAATGAGTACTTGTGAACCTCCGTCTTTCCTCGTTAAATGGAAATTCGTAACTTTCATTCTGCTGCGGTGGGCCATGTGCAACAATGTCACACACTTGCCTGTCCGATATTATAGACGGCCAATCTCCTGGATCATCAGTCAGTGGTTCAGATTCAGATACTTCTTTCCCGGCAGCAGCTGGAATATCTGTCACAGTTTGTTTGGTAGAACAACTGGCTTCACCTTCGACCTCACTTGAAGCACTTCTGGATACTTCTGGATACGATTCGTCACTGCTAGCGCTGTCCGTTTCACGTGCCTGTATCTGTACGATGGATTGCAGCGCAAAATACGTTGACAACTTTGGAATTTTCTCAAGTTCCTTCTCGGCATCTTTTGCTGCCTTTCATTTACTAGCTCCACTCTTATACATTCTCTTAGACATCACAAAGCACGCTTCTACTATAACTAAATTAATAACATTTATCCGCCGACCGCCATTATGAATGCAAATACACATTCTTTGAATGGGTCCAACTAAAATTCGAAACTGACCGACAGACAACTGATGTAGCCAATAGCATTATGATGTATCATAATGACTTCACGGTTTTGTCAGTAAAACTGACATGGATTGTGCAATAGCGTCAATAAATGTCACTTACCTAGTTATACCTTACATTTTTTTGCCACTTTTAGGGGCCCCCTTCCTTGCGGGGCCCCCTCCGGTCAGAGGGTACAGAGGGCGCTCGCTACACCTCTGCCTCTTACACAGAGCCCACACCCCTCAGCTTGAACACCCATCTCCACCCCCTCTCACTCTTGATAGGGGTCTGGTGTCTGAGCCCCCTGGTTAGTGAGTTCAGTTCAGTTGTGGGTGACCCCCTCAGTCAGGGCAGGCTAAGCACAGTTCTGCTGCCCTTTACTCAGCCAATCGGGACACCGGGGCAGCCCTAGAATAGCTGTCAGCAACTGGCGCCCTAGGTGAAATCTGTAATCAGAGCCACCACCCCCAGCCCCAAGGGCAGATCTAGGCTGAGGTTTTTGGTAAACTGGGAAACATTTTGCCCCCTTTTTCCTTTTAAGGTTTTTAAGCATATTTCTAAACAGAGGCGTAAGTATTCGGTTTGCCCGTCCGTCTGTCTGTCCAACCAATGTTTCTGAGATCAGATAAAATAGAGACACGACATTTTCAGAATAGATTTGTACACGACAGCTAGATGATATTTTAGTCTGATTTCAAATAAAAATGCATTAAAAATGTTAATTATAATTTTTATTATTACAAATCCAAAATCATCCATTACGCTGTCCTGCTTTAACTGCCATTACCACCACATCCAATATAGAAAGAAATAAGAAAACTCTTCAATGAACTTTAACCAGTATTTACAAAACACTTTGAATAAAAAACACTGTGCTCGTAAAACATGACTTTTCTTGCTTTAAGTTTTGCAAATTCAGTCGCTAGTTCTTTTAGATCCAGTTTTCCAGCTATTTCATGCTCTACTGACATTATGGCAAGTCTAACAAGTCTCTCTTGCACCATTGTTGAATGCAGATATGTTTTTATCAATTTTAACTGAGAAGCTACGTTCCCCACTAGCTATGGAAACTGGCAAAGTTAAAAGAATGCGCAGAGCTATAAAAATGTTTGGAAAACTGTCTGTGAGTTTATTTCACAAACAAACTTCAGTAATTCTTCAGGAGTGGAACATTTCTGAAGTTGTCTTGAAAAAGCCTGAAGCTCACTACACAAGTCTGTAGCATCAATGTCTTTTGAATTTTCATGAGTCAATGCCGACTCTAGTTTTATACAAAATTCTCTTATCTCTTTTGCTGTTTTCTTTTGCAAGCTGTGGATATCATATAGAAAGCCAAATACGGACTAGCTGCTGCATCTGTTGAAATCTTTCGTCAACTGAGTGAATAGCAGTATCAAGGACTGTGAAGTAGAAATTCACTTGGAACCTTTGTTTTGGGTTCTGAATGGGTGCGTCTTGCCCTTCATATGAAAACTGCTGTTTCTTTTGCCGAATACGAACTGGCTCTGATTCAAATTCTGTTGGAAAGTTTTTTCTTCAGCAAGCTTGAGAGAATCTACCAGTGTCCTTTCGAACCCTTCATCACTTCTGAATTCCTCCAGAATATTTTTAGTTTGCTGCAGTTTTTGAATAGCAGAATGTATGTTCAAGTTCTTTTCCTGAAGCTGCTTACTAGTGAGGTTAATCTCGAAAAGGATATTATACCACAAAATGAGTGAAGTCACAAATTTGAACTTGGAAAGGCCATTTGCAAGAGCTTCTGCATCTGAAGCCAGATGATCCAGTAAAGGTAGAATCATCAGAAATTTCAATTAGAGCATCATAAATGTTTCCAAGTTCATAGCAAAGAGGCTTCAAAGCCTCAGTGTGACTCTCCCATCTTGTCTGACTAAGTGGTTTCACGGTTAGAGAATTCACATGGTGAGTCAAAATCTCCCAACAGCGGGTTGAGCCTGAGAAAAACACAAACACATCGCACCAGGTCAAAGAAACTTCTTGCCTCCAAACAGCGTCTAGTAACAACCAAATTCAGAGAATGTGCACTGCAAGGAACGGAAAAGGCCCTAGGATACATTTCCATCATTCTCCTTTGCACACTATTGTCTTTACCCTTCATATTACTCCCATTATCATAGCCTTGGCCACATAAGTTTTCAACAGATAATGTCATTGATTCAAGCTCTTGTAGAATAGTTTCAGTCATAAATGCTCCAGTCGTCTCCTTCACTGGTACAAAACCCCAAAAATGTTCCTTTATGAGCACTTCAACATTATCTTCACCTGCAGATTTTTCCATATCCACAAAACGAATGATCATCATCATTTGTTCAACACGACTCACATCTGGTGTACAGTCCAGTATTATTGAAAAGTATTTTGCAGAATGAGCAGCTTCTACAATTTTATTTTTAATGGCTGTAGCAGGGTGATGACCCTGCTCCTGCCCTGAGGGGCTTAAAATAGCCCTGGAGGAAGGTTGTGGGTGGGAGCGGCTAAGATGGGCTGATTGGGAAGTGGCTGCAGCTGGGCCATACCCCAATCAGGCCACAGCTGGCCTGTATAAAGAGGCTGGGAGCCAGAAGCTCAACAGTCTCTCTCTGCATACAGAGAGAGAAGGGCCTGGCTGCAGGGAACTAGAGACCGGGTACCTGAGTGGAGCAGGGCTGGGGAAAGGCAGAGGAGCTTGGGAGCTCCAGCCTGGAAAGCCCCAGGCTGCGGCCTAGCAGAAGACCAAGAGGTACTGGAGGTTGCAGAGGGCAGCCCAGGGGTAGGCCAAGGCATCAGGTTCAAACCCCTTTGCCTATGATGAGTGGCTGACACTGCAGTCTGCCCCAGGGCGTGGGGCTAGATGGAGACTGGGCAGTAGCTAAAACTGAGGTGAAGTGGGGATAGTGGGTTGGGGGTTCCCCAGGGAGGGGAGACCCTAAGACTGAGGGGATTACTGCTAGGGAGCAGCACCCCAGGTACAAGGGCACCGGGTCCGGGAGGGAGACGGGGGCCAGAGGACAGGTGGATCACCAGCCTGCAGAGGGTGCTCCGGAGCTGGAATGAGCTAATTTCCAGAAGTCACCAGCAGGAGGTGCCACAGGGGTGAGTCCACACGTCTACAATGGCATTTGCTAGGATTTGAATCAGTTCATTCTGCATATTTTTTCCTAAGTAATGAACTTGTGTTTCACGATCAGTTATTTTACGTAGATGCTCCTTCATGACTGGATCAAACAAAGCTAGCTATTCAACACATTTTAAAAAGTTTCCATTACCTGGAGTGTATAATTTTTCATTTCTACTGCAGCTGCCGAATGCTACATTTTGCCCACCAAAAACTCTCTCTAAAGCAATCAGACACTCTAATATTTGTTGCCAACATTTTTCTTTTTCCTTGATCACACGTACATTTTCTTCATCGATAGTTTTTCCTTTTTTTTAATTCAAGTTCTTTCCAATTTTGAAAACATTCCAAATGTTCTGTACCTCTTTCATGTGAAAAGAGAATTGAAGAGATGTTTTTCCATCCTTCAAACCATTTTCAGTAAGTGATGTACCAATTCCTTGATTTCTAAACAACCTGCAGCAAAAGCAAAACACAGAGTCCTTCGACAATGAATATTGTAACCAGTTTCGATGAATTTCTTCCCCATTAATGAGTTTCCGCTTGTAATGCTGAGCAGAGAATTTTCTTTTATTTCCATCCTTAAGGAAGGGAAATTGATGAACTTGTTCAGGTCCATGTTCCATGAGAATTTGACGCACACTGTCATCACATCTGGGCCATGAAGCTGGGTCCCCATATTGTAACTTGTTTGTAACGTCCTCATCCTTTCTTCCTTCTACTTCATTTATTTCAATTTCTGCATGTGTCTCTGACGGTGAATAAATTTTCTCCACTTCCATATCAATCTGATGCTGTGAGCTGCCTTCATCTAGAAGTAAATTTCCATCATCTTGAGTTTCCAAACTGCTTTTTTGTGGATGTGAGCTGCCCTCATCTCACAGTAATATACCTTCATCTTGATGGTCCAAACTGCTTCCATGTGGATGTGAGCTAACCTCCTCTCCAAGTAAAATTCCTGCATCTGGATGCTGTGAACTGCTTCCATCTTTATTTGGATTAAAGAGAAGATATTTCAGGAAGGATCCCTGCTGTTTTACTTGGTCCTTTTCCTTCTCAGCCTTTCGTTTACGATACTCAGCTCCTTTCTGCCACGGGGCATTTGAATATTGTTATGTACCGTGCTCCCGACGGCAAGCATTATAGCGTTAAGGATGGCTGACACACCCACCACATGGTTGGCGATTTAAACCACATTGCAGCCATCCCAACACGTCTTTTCATGGCTTAAAGGTTCAATGATTAGTAACATACACTCACTTACTTATCAAAACAGTTAGTTACAGTGTTTACACAGAAACAAAATGACTGTTTTCAACATTATAACCGACACTGGTTGTTTGGAAAGTAATCCCCTTCCTCACGGTTACCCGCTTGGAGTATGACATCATCACTTTTGTAGTCTATTAAGCATTAACGCTGTTACTTTTCTTTTATTGACCGTATTTATTACATGTGAACCAGTTATAACAAAGAAAAGTTCATAATTATACAGCCCAATAATAACGCTAAGGTTAATAACGCTTAAAGATACTCACATTTTGGATTTATAATGTTGAAAGACGTTATTCTTTATTCTTTGGCACCAAGAAACACAATTTTCCACAGTATTTGCTCGATTCTTAACCATCTACCTGCGAAGTGTGTTACAATGACCATTTGATATGTATAAACTCACGATATCACTGCTCTACATCCTTGATGTATATTCGAGTTAGTTATATTCACTAGCATTGCAGCTCTTGCCCTGGCAGATGTGTTTCATTCTGGCTGAGTTATGGCTTATCAAAATTGCGGAGTGGGTCATCTAGACCCTACGTCACAAATTGAAAAAAAAATTTGATAAAATATTATTTATTTTTGCAGTAAATAAAAGATTTGACATATTAAATTCTCAGAAATGTAGAGAAAATAATTATAAATCACATTCCCTCCATATGCACAAGGGAATTGAAATAACAAGATCTTCGTTATTATATTTGGTTTTTTTCCATCTTTTTCATTTTTTTCATTTATTTTTTTTTAAATTTACCCTTTTCCCTCAAATTTGGCTCCCCATTTAACTTGGCATCCTAGGAGACCGCCTAGTTTGCTTATATGTATGGGCCGCCCCGTCAGGACAACAACATTTCACTACCCCTGCATTCAAGTACTACAGTGATTTGTAACCTGGCACCAGCCAACACTGTCTACTGGATACCTAGTCAGAGTGGGTGTGTTCTTGTAAATACAGTCCGGTCCTGAAGCCTTTTCCCCAACCCCAGCTCATCACTAGCTGTCAGGGGAGAGCTCATTCCCACCTTGCTCACCTCTAGCTTGTTCAGCCACTTGACTGTGCATCCGCAAGGTCCCGTCTTCTAACGGGGCTCTGCTGCACCAACTGTGACTGTCTGTATTACTGTATTACAGGCACACTGAGAAGATCAGGTTAAGCCACATTTCTGCATTGCAGCAGTGCCTCCGGCCAGTCCAGTCAGGGTCCCATTAAGCCTAGTCCAGGATCAGCGTCCCAGATTGTAAATGGGCAGACAGAAGTTAGGGCTTCTGAAAATCCAGCCCAGCTCTGCTGTCATTCATCTGAGACTGGTACTGGGCTGGCAGCACTAGACACAAGTGCAGCAATGGCTGCCACAAAACGATGTTGCCAAGTCAGTCGTGGCAAGTCTGGTGGAACCACAAGGGCAGGTGGTTGCTTCAGGAAGGGGCCGATCTGCTTGTAGGAAGTGTGCATTGCCTCTGCACTGGTCGGAACCGTTGTCAGCCTGGTGCGCAGCAGGTTCCTGCCAGGCGTCCCTGCGCTCCAGGCAGTTCTAAGCGGGATGAACTCTGGGTGACGTTTTCAGGGAGCTATGGAGCCAACACATGTAAATTCAATGCTGATGTCAGGCTAAGAGAAGCACTAATGACACAGGTGACTGTGTTCAGCTCCCAGTCACCAAGATGCTAATGCCAGCATCTGCCCCACAGCACTGCACAGTATCGCACTGGAGCAAATATCAGCGCCAGGAGTGAGGGTGTAAATCTGCTCCCCAGGAGGTTCCTGCCAGCAGTGCGGGGGGTGATCTTTTTAAGTGCTCTAATGGGAACAGTAGGTCAGACTGCTGTCCAGTCTGCCTAATTGGGTGACAGTCTAACTAGGTGAGAGCTGGCTGGGAGGGGAGTGGACAATCTTCAACATTGCCCAAGTGATTAGCCTACTCAGTAGTAGGGAGCCCTTGGCAGGCAGTTGCTATGTGCAGAGACTGGTCAGATCTGTCGATGGGAGGCACTATGTTCCCCAGTGACACAAAAGATCAGATGCACAGGAACCTCCCTGAGTGTTTCTTCCCTTGGGTGTTTGCAGACGCTGGCATCTCAGAAGTGGCTCAGCTCCAACTGGTGAACGGTTCAAGTCGCTGCGCTGGGAGGGTCGAGGTGCTTCACAACCAGCAGTGGGGAACTGTGTGTGATGACAACTGGGACTTGCAGGATGCCGAAGTTGTGTGCAGGCAGCTGGGCTGTGGGACGGCGTTATCAGCACCAAGAGGGGCTCGATTTGGGCGAGGATCTGACCGTATCTGGCTGGATGACGTCAACTGCACAGGGACAGAAGTTGCCCTCTCCGATTGCAGGGCTCGGCCTTGGGGAGACAGTAACTGTACCCACGGAGAAGATGCCGGTGTTGTGTGCTCAGGTAACTTGCATCCATCACGTCACTGTGGGTGGTGCACAGATTGAGCTGGGGAGCTTTCAGCACAGACCCAGCTCTCCTGTCTAAGTCACGGCTGAGAGACAGACACCCCCAGCCTGCACTGCCCCCCCACCTCCATTGCAGAGCTCTGTAGGATCCATCCTGAGATCATGCCCTTCTTCCCCCCATGTTGGCACCGAGCTCCAGGCTGCAGGCATCAGTCTGAGCCCAGCCCAAAGTAAATAGGAAGGAGCTGGATCAGCGGCATCTGCCTGTCTGTCTGTTCTGGGGTGCCTGTTCGTACTGGGCAGTGGCCTGTAACCCCCATAACCCCAGCACGGTGTGCTCCGCAATGCAGGGCCCCCGGGGTCCGTGCTCTGTGTAACTGGCTGGCCCCCTCGGCCTGGCTGCCCAGTTTGTCCGTCTGCCCATTTTGGATCCACACAGTCTGGGCTAGATCACCAGTCTCCTGGGAGTGACCCCTTTAATGTGCCGGGCCCCGAGGCCCCCCCGCCCATCCCCAGGGGCAGGGCCATGCCCTTGGCACCAGCAGCCCCGTCTCTCCCCGTGGCTCCCTGCAGTGAGCCCAGCCCAGCCCAGCCCAGCCTGCGGGAGGCTTGTACTGGGCCCCTCCAGGGCCCCTGGCCAAGGGAGCCTCCCAGGCACACCAGCGGCCTTGCCATAGAGAGCAGGGCTAATAGTCACCCAGCCGCAGCGTCCCGCAGCCCAGGGCTGGCACGGAGAGGCAGGGCTAAGCCATTGTCAGGGGTGGCTCTAGGCACCAGCAAAGCAAGCACCTGCTTGGGGCAGCCCATTTGCAGGGGCAGCAGGGATCTATCATGGGACCTGAGAACCAACAGGGGGCTCTGGGAGCTGTAGTTCCTTGGTTAGCTCCCTGCCTATAGAGCCAGCCCTGGAGCAGGGAAAGAACTACATTTCCCAGCATTCCCTTGGCCACTACCAACTGGAAAGGAAGTGGGGGGACTGCATGCTGCAGCCTGCGGTGAGTGGAGAGCTGCACTGTGAATTGTAGGGAGATCATATTTTAACATTAAAAAAACAGGACACTCCAGGAGGAGGGAAGACCCCTCTGCCACCATCCGCTCCCTCTGACTGCCCCCCACAGAAACCCCAACCCATCCAACCCCCCCGTCCCCTGATCACCCACTCCTGGGACCCCGCCCCTAACTGCCCCCCAGGATCCCACCCCCTATCTAAGCGCCACTGCTCCTTGTCCCCTAGTCACCCCCTCCCGGGACCCCTACCCCTAACTGCCCCTTGGAATTCCACCCCCATCTAAGCCTCCTTCTCCTTGTCCCCAATGGCCCCCTCCTGAGACCCCCCCAACTTCCCCCCCTAGGACCCCACCCCCTACCTGTCCCCTGACAAACCCCTGGGACTCCCATGCCTATCCAACCGCTGCCTGTCCCGAGTGCCCCCTCGAACCCCTGACCCATCTAACCCCCTTCTCCCTGCCTCTGACTGCCCCCCAAACTCCTGCCCCATCCAATCCCCCTGCTCCCTGTCCCTTGACTGCCCCTCAGAACCCCTACCCTTCTCCAACCCCCAGCCCCCTTACCCTGGCACTCAGTGCCAGTGTGTCTGGCTCCACGCAGCGCCAGACACGCTGCTGCATACATGCTGCCATGCTCCCCTCCCCCACAGCACCTGCCTTCCAGATTTGAACACCTCAAAATTCAGGAGTGTTCAAGCTCAGTTTGGGCAGCTGTTACTTCATTTCTCCCAAATCAAACACTGATCCACTTTAACTTGCTGTAGAAAAAGTAGGATAAAATTGAGCAAGAAATGCTTCCCAGTGGTTATTAGGACTGGAATTGCTATTTTCAACAGCCATTGCCTTTTTGTTGGTTTGTTTGTTTGTTTGTTTGTTTAAAAGGAAGACAGTGATATTGCATCGGCAAATTCCCCATAGAAAGAAAGAGTGGGACAAAAGAATAATAAAGGCACCTCAACTTTTCCTCATTTATATAGGATAGTCTTATAATATGCATCCAGTATCCTCCAATCACACAAGCTGAAAATTGTTCCCCTTTACTGCAGTTCTGTAACCACGTGGGAACCAATCCTGTCTGTGTTTTGTGCACATCCAAAATTCCTGCTGAATGACCTGCCCTGGGAGCGAGTTACCAGTGACCCAGGGCTGCGGCGGAAGGAGGGTGCAGGTGGTGGGAGGGAGAGCCCAGGGCTGTGGTGGCAGGAGGTGTGTGGGGGGAGGGCACTGGTGGGAGAGAAGGGGGGAGCCCTGAGCTGGGGTGGCAGGAGGTGTGTGTGGGGAGGAGAGCCCAGGGCTGTGGCGGCAGGAGGTGTGTGGGGGGAGGGCACTGGTGGGAGGGAAGAGGGGATCCCCGAGCTGGGGTGGCAGGAGGTGTGTGTGGGGAGGAGAGCCCAGGGCTGGGGCAGCAGGAGATGTGTGGGGGGAGGGCACTGGTGGGAGGGAAGGGGATCCCCGAGCTGGGGTGGCAGGAGGTGTGTGTGTGGGGGAGAGCCCAGGGCTGGGGCAGCAGGAGATGTGTTGGGGGAGGGCACTGGTGGGAGTGAAGGGGGGAGCCCCGAGCTGGGGTGGCAGGAGGTGTGTGTGGGGAGGAGAGCCCAGGGCTGGGGCAGCAGGAGATGTGTGGGGGGAGGGCACTGGTGGGAGGGAAGGGGGGATCCCCTAGCTGGGGTGGCAGGAGGTGTGTGTGGGGAGGAGAGCCCAGGGCTGGGGCAGCAGGAGGTGTGTTGGGGGAGGGCACTGGTGGGAGTGAAGGGGGGAGCCCAGGGCTGGGGCGGCAGGAGGTGTGTGGGGGGAGGGCACTGGTGGGAGGGAAGGGGGGATCCCCGAGCTGGGGCGGCAGGAGGTGTGTGTCGGGAGGAGAGCCCAGGGCTAGGGTAGCAGGGGGTTGCAGCGAGGAGCCCAGGGCTGGGATGGGGGGCAGCCAACATTTTTTTTTGCTTGGGGCGGCAAAAAAACCTAGAGCCGGCCCTGGCCATTGTCCAGGTTTGAGCTCTCGGTGTCCTTGTCAATCCCAGGTGAGCCCGGAGCCTCTCCCCAAAGGCAGCTCTGAGCCGCCGCCTGCCCCACTCAGCCCTTTGGCACCAGGCAGGGCCGGGCTGAGTTCACAGCAGGCCAGGGAGACACGAGTGTCCCGTGATCAGCGCTGGGGCTTCCCTTGGCTCTCTGGACCCTCTGCTGATTTGGGTTTCAGTTCTTTAGCGACCCAGTCGCGCCACCCAGCCAGGAGGGGCCTCGCTTCTGCCCGGCTCCAAGAGCAGCACCTGTCATGGGGGGCAGGGGAGCTCCCTGCCCCTGCTGCACTTCTCAGGGGAAGAGCTCACCCTGCTGGGTGGGAGATGCCTAGGTTCTGCATGGCCTGGTTTGGAAGCAGCGGGCCCCTCTCAGGGTGTGCGCTGGAGCTGCAAGAGCCAAGCAGGGGGTGACTCTGCACCACCTGGCAGACACCCTAATGGCCTGACCATGCCAGCAACCCGGCCAGCAGGGGCTCCAGCATCTCTGCCCTGGACTGGGCAGCGCTACGCCGGGGAGATCGGTCCATGGCACGTCCTCCGTGACAGAGCTTGGGAAGCAGCCGGTGAATCCAGCAGGTCACCACCTGCTCAAAAGCTTGTTACTCCTGGGCATTAACACGAGCTCCCCTGAGCACATAGGCCCTGGGAACCGCGGGCAGGAGGGGGCTGGTGAGCCAGGCAGGGCACCTGGGAACTGCGGGGCAGAGGGGGCTGGCAAGCCAGGCAGGGTGCCTGAGAGCTGCACGAGGAGAGATCCACACACCAGAAGATGCAGCCCAGGCTGGCCCAGCCAGACACTCACTGACCCAAGGCAGCAGGGGAAGGCCAGGAGAGAGACACAACATGGCAGACAGGGACAGGACCCATGACAGGGGAGGGGGGTGTCAGCAGGAACCCGACTCACCTCCCGTGTGGGGGCTGGTGAGTCTGGTGGGTCACTCACCCTGGCCTGCTGTGTCAGGACGTCTCTTTCGAGCTCAGGACAATGACAGGCCAAGTGGGTCTCGAGGTCCCAGGAGCAGGGGGACAGCCAGGCTGGGGGGAGCGACTGCCTACTGATCAATCCACCCCCCACCTGGATCCCACTTCAAAATTTGTCTTCTAAGGTGCCTGCAAGCAGGCGGTGGGTGGAAGTGCCCAGCCCTTCGGCATAGGGCCCCTATTGGATCAGGCTCCCCCTTCCCTCATCTGCCCTGTGTGGAGAGCTCCCGCTTGGACTCAAAACGCCAGCTCAGCCAGAGAAGGAAGTGGAGCCAGCTGCAGAGATTCCGGGCAGAGTCAGAAGGGGAAGCAGTCAGAAAGTTGGGCCAGTGCCATGGGACTCAGGACAGTCACAGAGTGGGGAGATGCCTCTGAGGTCATCCCTGCTCCCAGTCCCCCGGCAGTAGCCAGCAGATCCCACTTACTCCCCTGCTAGAGCCAGAGCTAGAACCCAGGAGTCCTTGCTCCCAGTCCCCCCACCCCCTGACCTTCCTCCTCTAATCACCAGACCCCACTCACCTGCCAGAGCCAGGGAGAGATCCCAGGAGTCCCAGCTCCCCCCACTCCCCAACCACCAGATCCCACTCCCCTCCCAGAGCCGGGGACACCACAGGGGCCAGCACTGCCTGTACAGGGAGCCAAGTATCAGAGGGGTAGCCATGTTAATCTGGATCTGTAAAAGTGGCAAAGAGTCCTGTGGCACCTTATAGACTAACAGACATATTGGAGCATGAGCTTTCGTGGGTGAATACCCACTTCGTTGGATGCATGTAGTAGAAATTTCCAGAGGCAGGTATAAATATGCAGGCAAGAATCAGGCTAGAGATAACGAGGTTAGTTCAATCAGGGAGGATGAGGCCCTCTTCTAGCAGTTGAGGTGTGAACACTAAGGGAGGAGAAACTGCTTTTGTAGTTGGCAAGCCACTCACAGTCTTTGTTTAATCCTGAGCTGATGGTGTCAAATTTGCAGATGAACTGAAGCTCACCAGTTTCTCTTTGAAGTCTGGTCCTGAAGTTTTTTTGCTGCAGGATGGCCACCTTTAAATCTGCTATTGTGTGTCCAGGGAGGTTGAAGTGTTCTCCTACAGGTTTTTGTATATTGCCATTCCTAATATCTGATTTGTGTCCATTTATTCTTTGATGTAAGGACTGTCCAGTTTGTCTGATGTTCATAGCAGAGGGGCATTGCTGGCACATGATGGCGTATATTACATTGGTGGATGTGCAGGTGAATGAACCGGTTATGGTGTGGCTGATCTGGTTAGGTCCTGTGATGGTGTCACTGGTGTAGATATGTGGGCAGAGCTGGCATCGAGGTTTATTGCATGGATTGGTTCCTGAGTTAGAGTTACTATGGTGCGGTGTGTGGTTACTGGTGAGAATATGCTTTAGGTTGGCAGGTTGTCTGTGGGCGAGGACTGGCCTGCCACCCAAGGCCTGTGAAAGTGAGGGATCGTTGTCCAGGATGGGTTGTAGATCCCTGATGATGCGTTGGAGAGGTTTTAGCTGGGGACTGTAGATGATGGCCAGTGGAGTTCTGTTGGTTTCTTTCTTGGGCTTGTCTTGCAGTAGGAGGCTTCTGGGTACACATCTGGCTCTGCTGATCCGTTTCCTTATTACCTTGTGCGGGTATCATAGTTTTGAGAATGCTTGGTGAAGATCTTGTAGGTGTTGGTCTCTGTCTGAGGGGTTGGAGCAGATGGGGTTGTACCTCAGTGCTTGGCTGTAGACAATGGATCGTGTGGTGTGCCCGGGATGGAAGCTGGAGGCATGAAGGTAGACATAGCGGTCGGTAGGTTTTTGGTATAGAATGGTGTTAATGTGACTGTCACTTATTTGCACCGGAGTGTCTAGGAAGTGGACCTCCCGTGTAGATTGGTCCAGGCTGAGATTAATGGTGGGGTGGAAGCTGTTGAAATCATGGTGGAATTTTTCCAGAGTCTCCTTCCCCTGGGTCCAGATGATGAAGATGTCATCAATGTAGCGTAGGTAGAGAAGGGGCGTGAGTGGACGAGAGCTGAGGAAGTGTTGTTCCAGGTCAGCCATAAAAATGTTGCATGTTGTGGGGCCATGCAGGTGCCACCGGTCTGGAGGTATATATTGTCATCAGATTTGAAATAATTGTGTGTGAGAATTAAGTCACAGAGCTCAGCAACCAGTTGTGCTGTGGCATCATCAGGGATACTGTTTCTGACAGCTTGTATTCCATCTGTGTGTGGGATGTTTGTGTAGAGAACCTCTACATCCATGGTGGCTAGGATGGTGTTTTCTGGAAGATCACCAATGCATTGTAGTTTTCTCAGGAAATCAGTGGTGTCCCAGAGATAGCTGGGAGTGCTTGGTGGCATAGGGTCTGAGTAGAGAGCCCACATATCCAGACAGTCCTTCAGTGAAAGTGCCAATTCCCGAAATGATGGAGTGTCCAGGATTTCTGGGTTTGTGGATCTTGAGTAGCAGATAGAATAACCCCGGTCGGGGCTCTAAGGATATATTGATTTGTTCCTGTTTTAGTGTAGGGAGTGTCCTGAATAGATGGAGCAGTTTCTTAGTGTATTCCTCAGTGGGATCTGAGGGAAGTGGCCTGTAGAATTTGGTATTGGAGAGTTGTCTGGCAGCCTCCTTTTGGTAGTCAGACCTGTTCATGATGACAACAGAACCTCCTTTATCAGCCTCTTTGATTATAATGTCAGGGTGGTTTCTGAGGCTGTGGATGGCATTGCATTCTGCACAACTTAGGTTATGAGGCAAGCAATGTTTTTTTCCCATATTTTCTGCCTGTGCACGTCGGCAGAAGCATTCTATGTATAGGTCCAGACTGTCATTTCGACCCTCAGGAGGAGTCCATGTGGAGTTCTTCTTCTTGTGCTGTTGGTGGGAGGGTATCTGTGTATCTGTGTGCTGTTCAGTGTTATCTTGAAAGTATTCTTTGAGTCGAAGACGGCGAAAGTAAGCTTCCAGATCGCTGCAGAACTGTATCATGTTTGTGGTGGTGGCAAGGCAGAAAGAGAGTCCCCGAGACAGGACAGACTCTTCTGCCGGGCAGAGTGTGTAGGTGGATAGATTGACTATATTGCTGGGTGGGTTAGGGGTACCACTGTTGTGGCCCCATGTAGCAGGTAGGATTTTAGACAGCTTACAGTCCTTTTTCTTTGTAGAGAGGTGAAATGTGTAATGTAGATCTCCTGTCTTATTTTAGTGAAGTCCATTTGTATGGAAGTTTGATTATTTATCAGAGTCTCCGGTTGGAGAGCCCTTTTTTGATGTACAGGGAGCGTGACCCCCACTGAGCTCCTGCCCTGCTCCCTACAGCACTGGCCATCCTTTGCCACATCAACGGGTTCATTTGCAGGCAACACTATTGACTGCAGTGTCACTCCCCTGCCCTCCTCCCCCCAGCCCTGGGACACGTGCTGAGCCCAGTGCCCTGGTGCCAGGAAACGATCTTGTGTCCAGTCCATGGGCCGGCCCCTCACTCCGGTTCCTCCCGTACTGACCTGGCAGTCCTGTGCCAGCCCTTAAAAGGGGCTTCCCAGGCTGGTGAGGTGAGGAGATCTTGGTACCGGATCATGGCAGGATGGAGCTGCTCGCCCTGGGGGAGCCACAGATCTGTGGCTGTGCCTCTTGCTCTGATTCAGCGAGGGCCTCTCTGGGTGTGGAAGGCACCCGCCCCATCGGGGGGAGGTGCCGGCTTGGCAGCCCCTGCATCCCAGGTGTATCCCTGGTGTGGGTACAATGAGCTCTCCTGTTCTCTCCCCACCAGGAGATGTGGCTGAGCCATTCCCTGCCAAGTCCTCTACAGGGAGAGGGCCTCAGTCTGTGTGCTGGTGGGGCCAGGCAGTGCCCTCAGGGGGCTGGTTTGTGCACCAGGGAGAGAAGTAGGGCAGAGCAGCCGATGGGCAGCCAGCCACCCTTTGGAGAGTCAGCTGCCAAAGCACAGGTCCCAGAATGCAATGGTATTAAGGCAGGTTAGATCGCAGAATGCAACAGGAGTGAGGAGCCATGTTGTGTTAGATCAAGGGAAACAGAAACCCCAGCTATTCACCATCTTCCCCCCACACACCCCTTCCTTCCCCTGCAATTCTTAAAAAAACTCAGCTCCCTTGTGTGTTCACACTCAATCTAGCTCCTGTCCTCCAGGTCAGGGTGGCCCCTCTCTCCAAGGGGAACCTGCTTGTTATCACACTGACCCAGGCCCCCATTGCATCCCTGCCCCCACACAGCACGCGGACCATGTGCTGTGACCATGGCACATGAAGACTGTCCAGGCTGGGCAGCACAGGGCACACGATGGCCCTCCCAGGGTGTATGCAAATGCGATAGTGTCGGGGACTCGAACCCCAACAGCGAAGTTCGTTGTCTGACCGCAGAGAGACAGGCAACACCAGCAAGGTCCGATCAAAAGTTCTTTATTGACAAGTGCACGTGTCAGTAAAAGAACAGCTCGTATCCGAAGAGAACCAGCCTCCTCTTTACAGCTTAGTATTAGCTTATATAGACAGTTTTATTACGTCATAGATCATTTACTTAACCAACCCACCCCCTTTGTCTAACAACTAGAAATTAGACACCTTTTAATATATACGCATGCCTAGTCTCTACAGCATTAAATTGTTAATATCTCAACAAGCGCCAAAGGTTAGGAATGCGAGGGAGTTAAAACACACCAAACACTAAACCAAGGAGTTAGAGTCAGAACTGTGAGATGCTTGTGTTTCTTATCAGTTCTTCAGACAGTTTGTTTCTCAACATAACACAGCTGGTCCCAGCCCCTTCACTGATCTCACTGTTTCCCAGGGCTTTGTGAGACAATGCTGCTTCTCAGTATTTTCCACTCTGAGATTACCCAGAAACCTCTAGATGCTTGACTTCAGTCAGGTTGGCACAACTGGTTTTGCCAACATCTTTATTCAGGCCTAACAATAGGAAGGGAGCTGCGCAGTCTAACCAGCCCACCTGGGGGGCAGTGCCCTGTAGGCAAATGAGTGGGGCAGGTAGGGACACGCCCACCTTGCTCAAGGGAGCCAAGGTCTCTCCCTTCCAGCTGCCAGGCCTGGCCCTACTGCAGGGGCACGACCCTGTCTCCCCAGGAGCCGTGTGCTCTGCAGGGAGTGGACGATCTCGAGGGGAGACTACCCATCTTTCCCTAGTGACCACGTGGCCAATGGGAAGCTCTGGGTGTTTAATGCACATGCTGCTGAGTGGAAATGGGAGCAAGGGGTAATGGGGAGGAGAACGAGCTTATGGATAAGGGACAGGATGGGGACCCAAGAATCCAGATCCACCCTTGTCTTGATCCCGATGTCTGATGGTTATAGCACGGAAAGGGGGCCAGGAGCAGGGGGAGGGGTCAGGTTCTGTCCCCGTCTCTGGCCAGAGAGTGGTGTGAGGGGACAGGTTCTATTCCCTGCTCTGCACAAGGCTCACCGTGTGACCTGGGGTAAGTCACTTCCTGTCTCCGTGCTTCAGTTTCCCTTCTGTAAAGCAGGGGCATTGATGCTGCACCATTTCCTGGGCTCAGTGACCTGTCTGCAGCATGGTCACTGAGGGAGGGAGGGAGGGAGGGAGGTGCGGGAGAAGGGCCCAGAGTTAGTGTTGTGAGAAAGCCCATTCTGCCCTGTTCTGCACTCGCTGGCAATGCCTCGCGCTGAGCTGGGCCTTCAGTCCCTGCAGGCCATGGGGTCTCCCCGCGCAGCCCCAGAGCAGGCGTCTCAGCAGCTGTGTTTGCTTTGCCAGAGGTGAGGCTGGTAGGTGGCCCCCACCGCTGCGCCGGGCGTGTGGAGTTGCATTTGGACGGGCGCTGGGGCACCGTGTGTGATGACGGCTGGGACATGAAAGATGTGGCTGTGGTGTGCAGGCAGCTGGGCTGTGGGTCAGCCATGAAATCACTGACTAGTAAAGTGTTCGGCTCGGGCCCCGAGTCAGACCCTGTCCTGATGATGAACGTGCAGTGCCAGGGGACAGAGGCAGCGCTGGGGAGCTGCCCGTACGAGGATCCAGGGGACGTCTGCCAGCAGGATGAGGACGCTGGGGCTCGTTGCCAAGGTGAGCCGGCCTGGAGAGCCCTGGCCCTAAGGGAGGGATGGGAGGATGCCTGGGGTCCCAGGGTGGGGGCTCAGTTCTGACTGATCGGCCTTGCTGGGTGAGCACTGCACAGTCTGCCCAGGGAGCAGGGAGGGGACCTGACAGGCCCGGAGAGTGGGACACGCAGGGCCTGGGATCTGCTCCCTGTCATGTCCCCTTGCTCTCTGGTGGGGGTACAACGAACTCACCTGTTTCCCCCCTCAACAGGGGATGTGGCTGAGCCGTGCCCTGCCGAGTCGCCGCACAGAGAGAGGGCCTCAGTCTGTGTGCTGGTGGGGCCAGGCAGTGCCCTCATGGGGCTGCTCTGTGGACCAGGGTGAGGAGCAGGGCAGAGCAGCCGATGGGCAGCCGGCCCGGGCCTCCTGGGGCTGCCCCGTTCCCCTGGGTCCCAGCACGTGTCACTGCCGTGTCTGGCTCTAACTGCTCTGGACTCTGCACCGCCCGGCACCACTTTCCTGCCGGCACCATGGGGCTGGGAAGCTTTGGGGTGCACGGGCCCCTCTCTGCTGCTGACAGTTTCCCCCTTATCTCTCCCCAGCTGCAGATGTGGGAGTCTCTTCACCTTTTTCTCCCCCCAGCTCTGGTTTCTCCCTGTGCTGCCATCTCACTCAGTGCTGGGATCTGCCAGCTACATTATCTTAGATCAAAGGGAAGGGAGCAGAAACCCCAGCTATTGGTCCCCTGCCAGCACCCCTTACTTCCCCTTCAACTCTCAGCAAGAAGCCGCCAACTCTGCCAACCCATGGTGTGTTCACACTTAATCTAGCCCCTGGAGTCATGTGCCAAGGTGAGAGAGCAGCGCTGGCACCAGGCCCTCACCCCTGCCAGACTCAGGTCAGGCAGGGTGTGCCATGGCCCCAGCTGCGCCTGGCAACAGCTGCCCCTCCGGGGTGGGCACACAGGGCACAGAGAGCACAGCACTGGCGCCCCTGTGATGTGGGGGTCAGTGCCGGGCAAGCCCCCTCCACCAGCCAGGCCGTGCCTTCCCAGCATGCACTGGGGCACCGACCCAGCTGACCCCACTCCCCTTCCTCGCAGAGCCCTTCGCACTGCGGCTGGCGGGTGGCCCAGGAAAGTGCTCTGGGCGGCTGGAGGTGCGGTATGACGGAGTGTGGGGCACCGTGTGTGACGACAACTGGTCAGAGACCAACGCCCAAGTGGTCTGCCGGGAGCTGCGCTGTGGCCTAGCTCAGCCACTGGCCCCAAAGCTGCAGGACCGGCCCCGCTTTGGCCAGGGTACGGGGAAAATCTGGCTGGACGACATCCGCTGCAAAGGCACCGAGGAGACCTTGCAGAACTGTGCCCACCAGCCCTCCAGCTACCTCAACTGCACCCACCAGGAGGACATCAGCGTGGTCTGCCAGGTGCATGCCCACACCCAGGGAGAGGGAGATACAGGGAGCCCCACAACTTCTGGGTTCTGTCCCAGCTCTGGGTGGGGAGTGAGATCCAGGCAGCTAGCAGAGGGGCTGGGAGCCAGGACTCCTGGGTTCTGTCCTAGCTCTGGGAGGGGCGTGGGGTGCAGGGGGCTAGAACAGGGGGACTGGGAGCCAGGACTCCTGGGTTCTGTCCCAGCTCTGGGAGGGGAGTGGGATCCAGGTGGCTAGCAGGGAGGCTGGGAGCCAGGACTCCTGGGTCCAGGCAGGGAGTGGCTGTGTCAGTGGTGAGGCTGGGGCAGGGCCGGCTCCAGGGGTTTTGCCGCCCCAAGCTGCCAAAAAAAAAAAAAAAAGCCACGATCGCGATCTGCGGCAATTCAGCAGGAGGTCCTTCGCTCCAAGCAGGAGTGAGGGACCCTCCGCCGAATTGCCGCTGAATCCCTGAAAGTGCCGCCCCACTCCCGAGTTGCTGCCTCAAGCACCTGCTTGATAAGCTGGTTCCTGGAGCCGGCCCTGGGCTGGGGCTGGCAGAAGCACGCAGTTGGGTATGTGGCGCTCCCTGGAGCCATCGCCCGAGACCATGGGCATTGCTCCCTAACCGCCCCTGCTCTCTTCATCCCACAGGACAACTGAGCCAGCCACAGCTCCTCCACGGCCTCCCATTGATTCCCCCCGCCCCCGAGCTTTCAGTGCATCCCCCCTGCCACCAGGCTCTTCCTCTCTGCTGCCAGGCTCCCTGGCCTTGCCCGCCCAGCCCGGGGATGGCTGTCGGCTGTGCAGGGGCATGGCTTGGTGAGTGCCCGGGGGATTCCTATTTCAGGGATGAATGCAGGCGCCCAGGGCATTCCCCTCCCACTGGGTGCCACACTCTGTGGGCTGCAGCACAAAGCTGGCAAAGCCTGGGGCTCGCTTCTCACTAGCAGTGGGGCAGCTCGCCCTGGCAGGCCCTGCTTGGAGCACGCGTCTCCTGGGCCATTGCTCCAACTGCAGCCAAGGCAGCCACCCTGATAAACCCGCCATCGCCGGGGTGGGGCTGCACCCCCCCCCCTCAGGGGCTGGGATACACGACTATCTCCCCCAGAAGGTCCATGCTGCATGGACAGGTAGGAGCCAGGAGGGGGAGAGCCCCATGTGCCACACGCCATCCCAAGCTGAGCAGATGCGAATAAAGAGCTGAATCCGCTGGATGACCGACTGCCCCGCGTCTGCCTGCGTCTGCCAAGTGCTCAGCGCTGCACAGGTGGGCCCAGGCCTCACCCAGCACAGGCCTCACCCCAGCCGGTTCACAGCTTGACGCACTGGGAACAGCCCAGTTCCTGAGAGCTGTGGGCAGAGGGGTCCGGAGGAGCCAGGCACAGCAATGCCCTAAGGAAGGAAGGTGCTGCCTCCAGAACTGGCCCAGAGACAGCGAGCTCCTGCAGGCTTCGGGAGTCCCAGCTTTGGCCAGTAGATGGCAACAGTCTGCATGACAACACACACAGCCCACTCCTCACAGTCAGTCCCTCCCAGGGCTGGGGATAGAACCCAGGAGTCCAGGCTCCCAGCCCCCCCTGCTCTAACCCACTAGACCCCACTCCCCTCCCAGAGCCAGGGATAGAACCCAGGAGTCCAGGCTCCCAGCCCCCGGCTCTCAGCAGCTGTCCCTGTTCCCTCACAACTGGCTGGTGTCCCTGCTGACACTGGGCCAGTGTAACCTCTCCCAGCATCTCTGGGCTGTGACCATGTGTCCTGGAGTTGGGGGCTGGAGGGGCAGCCTCTTTTTGTTCTGGTGCAGATGGGGCAGCTCCTCCTCCCAAGGATTCCCCATTCATGGAGACGCCCCCTGTGCTCAGCTCCCCTGCCCAACCTGAGGGAGTGGTTGGGGCCGTACAGTCAGGGAAGGGGGGACAATGTGTCTGGGAGCCATTTCCTCCCCTTCATGGCACCCACTGCAGCTCCCGACCTCCACAGGTCCGGGGTGGGTGCTGGGGAGGGAGCAGACCCTGGGCCCCAGAAGGGGAGGGGCACTGGGAAGGGAGCTTACTCTATGCCCCGAGGAGGGGGAGTGCTGGGGAGAGAATGGACCCTGCGCTTTGACAAGGGGAAGGGCTTTGGAAAGCTGATCCTGTGCCTTCAGGAGGGGAGGGGTGCTCGGGAAGGATCTGACCATGTGCCCTGAGGAGGGGCACGCCAGGGATGGTGGGGACCCTGTGCCCCAAGGAGCGGAGAGGTGCTGGGGAGGGAGAGGACCCTGTGCCCTGAGGACGGGAGGGCACTGGGAAGAGAGCTGACCCTGTGCCCCGTGGAGAGGAGGGTTGCTGCAGAGGAAGCTCACCCTGTGCCCTGCGGACGGGAGGGTTGCTGTAGAGGGAGCTCACCCTGTGCCCTGAGGAGGGGCAGGGCACAGGGGAGGGAGGTGACCCTGCATCCCTAGGATGGGAGAGATACTAGGGAGGGAGCAGACTCTGTGCCCTGAGGAGGGGAGGGGCGCTGGGGAGGGAGGTGACCCTGCATCCCTAGGATGGGAGGGGGGCTGGGGAGGGAGCTGACCCTGTGTCCCAAGGAGGGGAGGGGCGCTGGGGAGGGAGGTGACCCTGTGTCCCAAGGAGGGGAGGGGCGCTGGGGAGGGATTTGTCACGTACACTGAGTTTTCCTTCTGTGTCCATCACCGAGAAGCATTCCCAGACCTTGTTTCTTTCATGCGTATCAGGGTCTTCTTTTCTTTACAGCACCCCATTTTTGCCTTCTCAGGGCAGATTACATCAGACACACTTGGCTGCTGGCTCCAGGCTCTTTTCTCCTTGCAGTTCCTCTCCGCCCAGTCCCACTGTGATGGAGTAGGAACTGTCTGTGTGGGGGATGGGAGAGCCGGGGCTGACTTTAGGTGAGGGACAGGACCTGAGCCGGTAACCTGAGCCAGGCAGGGGGGAGGGGAGGTCAACACCTTTGCCTGGGAAGCTGGACAAAGGAGGGAGCCTGCTAGAGAGGGTTTTGGTCAGTTTCAGTTTGGGCTGGGTGGGGGAATTCAGGGAATCCTAAGCTGGGATCCAAGCACCCTGATCCCCCAGAAGGACCTGATTGAGGGGTCCTGGTTGTGCCTACAAGCTCTGCTGTAGCCTGCGTTCCTGTTGTCCAATAAACCTTCTGTTTTACTGGCTGGCTGAGAGTCACTGTGAGTCCCAGGAAGAGGGGTGCAGGGCCCCAACTCCCCCATACTCTGTGACACCCACATACACTCCCTTGTTCACACTCCCTTATCTCCCCCACACACTCCCTTGTTCACACTCTCTCTGATCGAGTGATAGAATATTGCAAGGCTGGAAGGTTCATACAAATGGTAACTGAAAAAGTTACAGAGCTTGCAAAAGTTACAAAACTTATAAGGCTATGCTAACGATGATAAAGTTACAAAGTTTGCAAAAGGTTACAGAACTTAATGATCATACTAGCAATGACCTAAAAGTTACAGATCTTACAATCGCATTCTACTGGATTGAGCGTAGGCTTTACATAACAGAGGGGAGGGGCGCTGGAGAGGAATATCATAGAATTATAAAATCATAGACTTTAAGGTCAGAAGGGACCATTATGATCATCTAGTCTGACCTCCTGCCCAATGCAGGCCACAGAATCTCACCCACCCACTTCTATAACAAACCCCTAACCTATGTCTGAGCTATTGAAGTCCTCAAACCATGGTTAAAGACTTCAAGGTGCAGAGAATCATCCAGCAAGTGACCCGTGACCCATGCTGTAGAGGAAGGAGAAAAGCCCCCAGGGCCTCTGCCAATCTGCCCTGGAGGAAAATTCCTTCCCAACCCCAGAAATGGCGATCAGCTAAACCCTGAGCATGTGGGCAAGACTCACCAGCCAGACACCCAGGAAAGAATTCTCTGTAGTAACTCAGATCCCACCCCATCTAACATCCCATCACAGGCCATTGGGCATATCTACCGCTAATAGTCAAAGATCAATTAATTGCCAAAATTAGGCTATCCTATCATACCATCACCTCCATAACCTTGAAGCCAGATATGTCTTTTGCCTCCATGCTTCCCTTGGAAGGCTATTCCAGAACTTCACTCCTCTGATGATTAGAAACCTTCATCTAATTTCAAGTCTAAACTTCCTGATGGCCAGTTTATATCCATTTGTTCTTGTGTCCACATTGGTACTGAGCTTAAATAATTCCTCTCCCTCCCTGGTATTTATCCCTATGATATATTTATAGAGAGCAACAGTCTTGCCGACCCTTCCAGCCGGATTTTATTTATTTTCCAAGAGACAAACCAAAAGAAGAAGAACAGCATAAGGCAATTTTGTTGCTGGCCTTATTCTCTGCTCTCTGGTCTTTCCTCCAAGGTTATTGCCAAACGCTCTGTCTCTAGCCATCCTTGCTGCTCCTTCCTTTCTCTGCAGCTCCTGCAACTCTCTCAGCCACTTCCTCTTCTGCGCCCTGCTGATCAGTAAATGAATCAGCTGATCCCTGTTCAGGTGGGCCTTCTTAGCTGCGAGGGTTGGCTGAGCTCAGGCCTCCAGTCCTTATAATGCCAAGCCACCCATGACGGGGCTATTTACAGGGACAGGCCATAATAAAAAATCTAGTCCTTTTCTGCGTCACCTCCCTCCCGCTCTGTTTTACCAGTACAGCTAGCACCAATACCGTGTGTGTTTCGTTCTCCCATTCCATTCTTCGTGTGTTTACATATTGCTCCTTCTGATAGCACATCCTCACCACACAAGTTCCCCAATCCAGCACCCCTTCTTTAATGATAATAATAATTCATAATAAACAAATGACTATTTATCAAAAGAAAGAAAGAAATTCCTAATTCTGACATATCCTGCTTTCTTTGTATGTGTCAGTCTTCCTTAAATCACAGGGGCTTTGTATTAGGGAGTGTCCTTACTTTTTCTGTCTTGTAAAGCACACACTATTGACACTGAACAGATAAATAATGGAGACATCACAAAAATAAACCCCAAACCCTTTGTCATAAAGATTGTTCTCATCAGTAAAGCAAGCTATAAAAATTAGGAAATGCACAAAGGACTAAAAGGCTGCAAAGTGAAGGAAAGTTAGGAAATACCAGAATGAGCATTGCCTGTGCAACATTAACTCTGCAAGAAATGAGGCAGGGATCCTACGGGCAACAGACTCCTTCAATACACAGCCCCAGAGAAGAAAACCCTGTGCACTGAATAAGGCAGGGTTCCGGGGGAAAAAAAATGGGATCATGTAATTAAAGTCTGCATCATCATGCAAATGCACAAGAGGACGGAATTAAGGGTGCCAGGGCAAAACTTCTTTGGACATTTGCTAACCTGAGACTGCTTCACTTTGTAACCTTTTCATCCTTTTTAAAAACCTTGACTTTGTATTTCCTAAGTATTTTATTGATGAAAGCAAACGTGAGTAACGTTAAATGAAGGGTTTTTTGTTTGTTAATTTCCTTTGTTTTTTTAATAGAAAATATTTTATACATGTGCTGTTTAAACAATGAAGCTCTTACTCATGTGTCGTTTCAGTATATATTTTATTGCCATTGTTATCTTTGTGAAAATCCCAGTTTTACCACTCAATGCTGTGTTAATCAGAGTATTGAAAGTAATTAAATTAAACCGTATTAAAACGAAACTCATTTTATGCTGAGGTTATGGGGCAAATGATGCTGCACGGGCTGAAATTGTGGAAAAGCAGCATCACTGTGCCCTTTACCCAGCTCCTGGAGAAATTATGGCTCCTCAGGACAACCTGGGAATGGGTGGTTCCAACCTCTGTGTGGGGTGCGTGGTTTTCCGTCTAAGCATCACTGAGAGCCAGCACATCTCGATTTCACAGGATGAGTGAAGTCTAGGAAGCGCTGCACTTCTTGAGGACTTCAAACTTCGTCCCATTTATGAATGGCTTCCACCTTATTTGGATCAATTGTAACACCTTCTGGGGACAAGATGTACCCCAGAAACTCTGTGGAGAATTGGCTGGAGGTTCCCCTTTTCCAATTCTGTGTTGAGACCATGCTGCCGAAACCTCTCCAGGTTTGGATGTGGTGCGTGTGCTGCTCTGGATTCTCCAAAAATAGAAGTATGTCACCCGAATAGATGACACTGTCCCCAAATACATCACCGATGAAGTGTTGCAAGGTCAGAGGATCGTTAATTAGCTCAAATAGCATATCAGACAGTTAAAATGTCCATAGTGTGTTTTGAAATCTGTCTTCCATTTGTCCCTTGCCCAAATGAGTGTTAGTTTGGAAATCCTTGCAGATGAAGTTTGATGAAAACCTTTGCAGATTTCCTGTGAGCCAACAATTGTGGGATTCACAGCAGGGGGTAATGGTGTCATATTATCACTTTGTTCAGGAGCTGATTGTCTAAAGAGAGGCGTAGTAGAGTCCCACATTTCTTCTTCCCAAAAAGAGCCTGGGCACCTGTGGGAAATGTTTATTTGTTCATAAACTCTTAGGACCGGTTTTCATGACTATACGCAGGGAGAGCCACTATTTCTGGTTCCAACAACGCGTAAATACAGGGAAAAGCAACTTTCAACCAAGGTTGTAGGTCAATAGGGCAGTCATAGTCCCGGTGCAGAGGCAACGAGTCCACATTTCTTTCAAAGGTATCCATGTAATCCTTGTATATATCAGGAATGCCAGGAGTAGTATAAGGGCCTAACCCCGCCCCTTGACCCCCCATAAGCTCCACCCCTTGACCTCTTAGTTCCAGCGACAGTTCCAAGGAGGAGGAGGGAGCGACCGAGGGGAGCCCTTTGGCCCAGCTGTTGATGGATACGCCGGAACCCGAACCCAAAACCCAACTGCTTGTGAGACACCCCAATGAGCATGGTGGCCTCTCTTGTCCACCCCCTTAGAGGTAGAATGCGATTGCAGCTCGGGGGAGTCACCGGCGGACAAGATGAACGGAAAAGACATCACACGTGTAAATGAATGATTAAGCAGCGACGGCTGAGGAGGGGGTGTAATGGGTTAGGAACCAGAGGTCATGTAAATCTAAAAACAAGCACTGGGGTGCTTACACTGTTTCTTGAAAATCTCGCAACAGCTCAACGATGCCTTTCTAGACGACCTGGAGGATCTGGACAGTATTGCCTCAAGTAGCGAAGATGAACCAGGCCCACCTTGTTTATGCTCAACGCCAATACAAATTGTTGAAGAGGACTCTGAGGATGATGGCTATGAGGAGTTTAGGAGGCGGCTTGGCATAGAATTAACTGAGCCAGTGCCACATCGTGAGCATAAAAAAGTCATGCAGACTATTGTATGCGTTGCTGTTTATGCTGCCCTTAAGCACTGCCTTAGGGAAAAGCTTTGTGAAGATTGAGAGGGTCGTGTCATAGATGCACCAGCCCAATGGCCCCATGACTGGGTGACTTGGACTTCAGTGGATATCAACTGCAAGCTCCGGGGTCTGTGTGCTAAGCTGTGTTTGGAAAGCTTATTAAACATCGTTATTGCCAGAGGTTCTGCTATGCAATGTCTGTGCCTAAGCCAAGAACATTTAGCGCAAGGGGGGCCTTGATCAATGCTGTGCAGTTCAGTGGAGCCCCTGACTGTGTTTTAAAGAAAATAACCTGCTTACAGCTGGAGTGGAAAAATTGCAGGCGTCTTCTGGTTTGGTTCTTTTCTTTAAAACACGGTCGGGGTCTCCACTCAACTGCACAGCATTTCTCCAGTTATAGCAGCAACGTTAACAAGGATGTGTGTATTACTAATTGTGGTTTTTTGCTATAAAAGCTGTTGAAAAATCTGTATTCGGGGGGGATGCCAGCTGCTGGTACCCCCCTTGCATGCTCGTAATAAAGGGGCCTCAGACAATTCTGATCCAAACACAACGCGGGGTCGTTTTTCCACGGCACAGCGTGATATTGGCCGTCTAGTCCGCACAAAAAGTTACAGAACCCTGCTTAAGAAAAAGAGTATTTGTAAGAAATCTAAAAGGATTCAGTTAGAGAACGGTGAGGGGACAAACATGCGATAGAAAACTTGGTAGCTGTAAATTAAAAAAAAAAACACTATTGAAAAGGGCTTTGTGACTATCTGTGTTCCTGTTATAAGGCCTTTGGCCCTTAAGTGAGCTAAAAGTTTTAATGAAGCATCTTGGTTTGGTTTCAAGGAGCTGTATGTCTTTTAAACAAAAAACACATTGTTTGTGAGAACCTAGCGCTTGTGGGTTTTGTGTGTACAAGAGACCCATTTACAGCAAAAAGCTGAAATGTATGTTGTGGGAGGGGAAAAAAAATCCTAAAAAATGTGTTTACAATAAAACAAACAGGGCTCGTTCAGACGTGTTTGAGTACAATAGAGTTGACTTATTCTGCTGAACTGAGTGGGTTTAACCACACCCCCCCTCACTGCATAGCCAGGGTGACTGCGATTACTTACCCTTGTTGCCATAGGGTTAAATTTGATGGGGGTGGATGGTGAGTTCTGATTAATATGAAATTAAATAAAACCTCAGGAATTCGCAGCTGCTATTGGACAGTTTAAATATACCCCCTGGAGTTGGCAGAACTCTATTGGACAGTTTAAATATGACCCCAGGAGTTGGTGGAACACTATTGGACAGTTTAAATATGGCCCTGGAGTTGGTGGAATGCTCTGGGTCATTCTTTCTAGAAAACACCCCCACCCCAAACTTTAAGCATGAAAGAAACATGTTTTAAAAAAAAACCCAAGCCCCACATTGATATCTGCAAAGGGCCCCCCGCTTGGAAATGGGGACTGCTCAATACTGTAAGAAGGCCCCACAGAAAAATGTATTTTAACTTACAGAAAAAAAGAGAAGAAAAAAAAGCCCTTTTGTGCGGACAGCTTGGTCCCCCCACCCCAGATCACCACAGCGGGTGCTGTGGGAGAGGTGCCTAAAGTCCTTAAGGATCTATTAGTTCTGAGCTGTGGGGATTAAATTAACCTGCCAGCTACTATGCTGACGTCTGTTTGAAACAATGGGCTAAGATGGTATAAAAACCTGAGGTCTGTTGGAGACTGTCCTTTTCAACAGAAACTTTCTTGAAAGGCTGCTGGACGGCAGACAGAGGTAAGGCTGGCTGGCTTGAACTCTGAAACTATGTATTGTATAATGCCACTCTTGGCCCAGGCTGTCTTAGGCCCTGGCTACACTGGCGCTTTACAGCGCTGCAACTTTCTCGCTCAGGGGTGTGAAAAAACACCCCCCTGAGCGCAGCAACTTACAGCGCTGTAAAGCACCAGTGTAAACAGTGCCGCAGCGCTGGGAGCTAATCCCCCCGGGGAGGTGCAGTACCTGCAGTGCTGGCGCAACTCTCTCCCAGCGCTGGCACTGCGACCGCACTCGCACGTCAAAGTGCTGCCGCAGGAGCACTCCCGCAGCAGCGCTGTACAGCTGCAAGTGTAGCCATAAAATAATGGTGCCTATCTTTATTGCAGTGTGATCCGCTTAGCATGGAACCAGTAACTTTAAGCTGCAGTTCACCACCAGACCAAGGTAAAAACCATTTTAACTATAGCTGTGCTTAATACTGTTTTAAAAACCTTTCGGTATTACACAGGTTGTATAGGGATTTGGTGGTAATAGTAACTAAAATTTTTGCTTGTTCTTTAACCTGAAGGCCCAAACACACCCGGGGGGTAGGGGGACAGGGACAGAACAAGCATGTGCCTCACTTTATCCCATAGTGAAAGGGAACTTTTTTGCAACTGGCTTTTAAATGCATTGGGTCGGGGGGGGGGGGGGCGTATTGAAAAGTATATGGAGGCAAACTTGGTTTGGTGTGTTTATAAAGCTGCTGTTTTGTGTGTGAGAGGGGTCTGTGCAAGCCATAGATGTAAGGTTTTTAAAAGTACTTGGTTTGTTTCAAACAAGGTTTTTTTTTTTACTGTGCCTAATGTGATGTGTTTTTAAAAACGGGTTTGAGGCAATTGTGGGGAATAATACTCACTAACCCAAAGGCCCAAGCACACATGGCTGGAGGACAGAACAAGCAGGGGCCTTTTAAATGGATGGGGGCGGGTATTGAAAAGGATATGGCTGCAAACTTGGTTTGGTGTGTTTGTAAAGCTGCTGTTTTGTGTGTGAGAGGGGTCTGTGCAAGGCATAGGTGTAGGGTTTTAAAAAGTACTTGGTTTGTTTCAAACCAACAGGGTTTTTTACTGTGCAAAATGTGGTTTAAAATGGATTTTAAAAGCAGTTTGGTTTTTTATTCTGCAAAATGAGATGTATTTAAAAAAAAATGTTTGTGAGTTTTTTGTTGCTTTTGTTTGTTGTTGTTTTTGTTTTGTTTTTTGAAGTGGTAGAAATAAACTCAAAACTGTGTTTGTTGTACAGCCTGAAATGGATTATTCGTTTTAAAACTATGACTTTTTAAATAGAAAAACACCCTAATGACTATTTAGTTTTTCAGTTTACAAGACAGTTTCATCTGTTTTATAATAATGTTGTTTGCTCCACAGTACGGTCAAAACATGAGAGATCCTTAGACCAGAGGGAAAACAAGCTCAAAAGAAAAAGGAAAGAGACAGCTGAAAAGGAAAATTCACCAGCATCAGTGACAGATGGATGGATGAAGCCCAGTAAATATATTTTGCTTATTGGTTTGGTTGTTCTATGAGGTTTTGTAATTTAAGTGAATACATAGGTGTGGGTGAGAAAGATGGTAAAGTTCAGTTTTGTAAAATGGTTCACGCCCCCCCCCCCATAGGCACGGGCAACTTTTCTGACAATGCTTAGTCAGAGCTACAAGGACACCTCCTCCAGAACCACCAAAGAACCAGGAATCTGCTTTGAGACCTTTAACAATGCAAAACAGCACAAGAGTGCAGATGAAGCATCCGGGCAGTCCAAACCTCATATCTGCCAAACCCAAGGGCAAAACAAGACTCTGGTAAAAAACAACCACAAAACCACAACTCCAGTTCCTCAGCGGCCACCGCCACACCAAACCCTGAGAAAACTGTGAGCGAAAACGCCCACATTCACAAACCCAGAGCATGCGCTCGAGGGGCTCTGAATGTGCACAGAACCACACACATTCACAAACCTGGAGCATGCGCTCTAGGGGTTGTGAATAAAAAAAACAAGGACTGACAAACCATTCTCCCAAAACCATAAGCTCATCACAGCTCCCCTATATTCTAGTATTTGGGAAGAGTTTGATGCTTCATTCAGAAAACTGATGGATGCTGTATCCTCGGGGGCTCTAAAAGAATGGCATTCGAAAAAGATTTGGGAAAAATTTGACGCTTCGTTCAGAACACTGATGAACTCTGTATCCTCAGGGGGTCTAACCAACGACCGCAACTAGCTTACTGGATGCTGAAATGAGTCTGTTCTTCAGAGAACTGACTTAGCTGAATACTAAAAGGCTAAACTTTACAGCACTGTGCTTCAAAGGTACCTAATGTACATGAAGCAGAGCAATGTGGATAAAGTGATAATAAGTCTGTTTCTAGCAGAACAGGAACAGAATGTAACTGCCAAACCCCCAGAAACACCAAAAACCTCAGACTCTGTTGCTCAGGAGGTGCTGGATAACGTGAATAAGTGTTATAAGAAAAATGCATTATTATTGCTAAATAAGCTGGGCCAGGATAAAAATCTCTCTTCATGGAACAATAAAGGGGCTTTTGTGTACAAAGGCTCTGTGGTTAATGGTTCTAACATGCTCGACTTAGTCAGGGCCGTCACCCAGACATGCTCTGTTCCTAGCAAACATGTACCTAAAGGATGGGATGTGTTTACGAATGCCATGGCGGAACTGAACGTACCATCTTCCGTCACAGGCAATGCGGCTAACAGAGATCTATTGGAACGCCCCACAACCTCAACTGTCATTTCTTAATAATTCATTTACCTGTGTTCACCTTGTCCGCCAGTGACTCCCCCGAGCCGCAATCGCATTCCACCTCTAAGGGGGTGGACAAAGAGAGGCCACCATGCTCATTGGGGTGTCTCACAAGCAGTTGGGTTTTGGGTTTGGGTTCTTGCATATCCAACAATGGCTGGATTGGTCAAAATCTCCTCTTGGGGCGGTCCTACTGGGGCAAAACCCATCCTAATTGGTATAGGGCAGTGGGAGGAGTTCTTAGAGAGGTCACATGACACATCTGGCTTCCAGTCATGTGGCCGCCTTGACCCCAGAAGTAATACCCCCATGGGGCAGGACTTCCAGTGACAGGTGGGAGGGATTAAGGGGTCATGGGGCAGGTTTAGGGTTTGATTGATAGTAGGGCCCTTATATTACTGCTGGGTGTCTAAGTCAAGAATGATTATGTCCAGGCAGAACCAGAGCCAAGTCCAAGTCCAGGCCAGAGGTCGAACCTGGGCGGTCAGACCAAAGATCAGCCAAGTCCATGCCAAGCCAAAGTCCAGATACAGGCCAAAGGTCAAATCTGGGTAGTCAAAATCTGAGGGGTTGGGGTAAATCAGGAGGAGGAGGCAATTCTGGAGCGGGTGGGTGGAGGGCCTGGAGCGAGTCTAGAGAAAGGCAAGGAGAATACTGAGCCGGGCTTCAGAACCAAAAGCTGGAGCCAAGAAGGGTCAAGCCAAAGTCATAGCCAGAGACCAGAGCCAAGAGTCCAGCCAGAGTCAACAGCGAAGAAACCGGAGGGCAGGGCAGGGCAGGGCAGGGTGGTACATGCGGGCGGGAATGAGGATGATTTACTGGAGCCCTGGAGACCCCTCCTCGGGGGACTCCCTTCCTAGCAATAACAGAAGGACAGCGGGGTGACAAAGATGTCTCTGAGCCTGGGGTCCAGGCCAAGGGGAGCTCCCATCCAGGCTGTGTGCCAGGACCCCGTCACCCTCCCTGTTCATTTCACACTCACAGACCCCCTAGCCGGAGGGGAGAATAAAGGGCAGAAGCGAAGGTGCCCCTGGGGGAAAGGCTCTAGGCTGGGACCCAGTCCACGTCCCAGATCTACACCCAGGAGTGTGTGACCAGGACCACAGCCCTTCCTCTGCGTCTCAGTTCCCACCTGCCACATGGGGAGGCTCCTCCCCTGCCCCAGGGTGTTCGGGGGGAGTTTCATTCCTGGCTGGAAAGGGTTCAGATACCAGGAGGGAGGATTGGGCCCCAGGTGGGGGATGGTCGGACATTCGCTGCGTCAGGGGTGACACGGGCCATGGGAAGGTCTGAACCGTGACGACAGGGGAGGGGCTCCATGTCAGGCCACCCCTCCCAGACTGCAATGACTATTGAGCAAAACCCCTGCTTCTGCGGCTGCTCTCACTTCTGGGCCAGCCCCACAGCCTGATTCTTCTGAACCAGTATCTGCCCTGGCCCCAGCTCCAGGGATCGGGTGGGGAAGGGTGTCCAGAGCGAGGTGCTCGGCCTTGGTTTCTCTCAGTGCTGTGGGCTCTACGGCCGCTCCCCACAGACCTTGCCCCCAGGCACAGTGAGACAGAGCAGTACCTGCAGCAGGGAGTGGGAGCTTCTGGTCACGCGAAGGGGGGGCCCTTCAAGGCTGTCCCACGGGGCACAGCCCCTGCAGTGCTTTGGGCAACTGGAACAAGCACCTGATGTTAAATAGCTGGGCCATGACCTTCGCTGTAATGTCCTCCTGCTGCAAGGGAACAAGGATCAGTCAGAGACTCCGATGCCCACGAGAACAAAGGGCATTAACGGAACCGGGAGCCAGCAAAATTTCCTCCCCACCCCTCCCCATGTCTGAGGGACGCATTCCCCCACCCAACCCCCGAGGCAAAATCTTGTCTCTTCTCTAGTGACTTCCAACCCCTCTCCCACCATTGTGGAATGAACTCCTGCCCCCACTCCTCTCAGTCCCCCTGAGAGCTGTTCTACCTCCCAACCCAGCGGGAATCCAGCTCCACTCCCCAGAGTCCCCTCAGCCACCCTCGCCCCCTCCAGCTGAGGGGCTGGGAGGCTTTGGGCAGTAGTGCCGTGGGGTGAGAGGAAGTGGACACCTTTCCCCAGGGATCCCCATGTCCTTAACGTGACACCATGGGCAGTGGCTCTGGTGAACGGGGCACTTAAGCAGCCTCTGCTGACTGACTCCTCCAGTTCTCCCAGAGCAGGTGGGGGCTGGGATAACATGATACCAGAGCTCTAGGAACCGGCCTGAGGCCCGGAGGGGGAGGAAAGGCTCACACAGGTGGCTAGGGGAGTTGGCAGCTCCTAGCATGAGCAATGGCAGCGTGTCGTGCTGATGTGACTCCTGTTAGGAAATAGCCTTGCTGGAGAGCTGGGTCTGCCCTGCTTTGAGCTGCTCAGGGGACAAGCTGGCACTGACCAATGGCACCTGCCTGGGTTCACCCTCTCCTTGCTCCCTGGTCAGCACATGGGGATGGGATGGGAGTGATTTCCAATGGCCTGGAGGTGAAAGGCCCTGGAGATCCCTCCCCAGTTGATCCCTCTTTGGTTACTTTGTCCCCTATCAGGTGGCCGGCTTCCCTCAGGATGGAATACGTCAGCACCAGCCCAGCCTGGCTGACATGGAGCTGGGGGTGGTGTATGGCCAGAAGCGCTGCCTGGAGGAAATATCTTCTTTGGTCTTCTGTGAAGATCTCTCCAAAGACCTAAAACCAACAGCACCAGAGCCCTTGCAATTGTCCAGAACCAGGCTCCAAATCCCTCTAGTGGCTCACAAGGTGGAGAAGAGTCCTGGGGCAGCCAACCTTTGGGGTCCCATAGACCAAGGAACTCCCTTCAGTAGGAGGCTGCAGGCACTGAGGCCTCAAATAGCTCTTATGGAGCAGGATTCACCGCAGGTGCCATGAGATGCTGGGAATGTGTCTCCGCACTCTGAAACCCAGCTCACACAGACAACACAGGACACTCTACTGCTCCCAGCAGCAATAGCTCCTGCAGCTCACCTGCTAGAGGTTTGGGGTCTTTTAGATCTGATTCATTCCCACACCTCACCCCACTGACACTCCCATGAGCCTCACATACTCTGTTGGAAATAAGTAGCAGGCTCTTGCCCTGTGTCCACGACACACTCACTGCAGGGGGGAGCTGAGCTCCACACCTGAGCTGCTGCAATGCACTGGCAGAGAGTCCTTACCTCTCCCACCCTGGCCATTCTTCTGTAGCCCAGGCGCTTGGTGTCCTGGAGCCCGTCCCGGCACCACAGCTCTCTTGCCTCTCTGATGTTGAGCCCTGGGGGAGAAAGACACACCCATTGGGGAGGTTTGGCCTTCCGCTTTCAGTGCCTGTTTCCTTCTGGGTGCACACTGGCCAGGCTCCTCGTGGCATCCATGGCCCAATGAAATTGCAGAGTCCGTACCAGGCAGGTTAGTACCAGAAGGGGGATTTGTTTCAGCCATCACAGTAATCATGTGACCCTTACAGTCATTGTGCTCTGGGAGTGGGTGCCTGTTCATGGGGGTGTCTAATACTGAGAACCCCCCACACCCACTGAAGTCAGGATCTGGCCCTGGTGACACCCTACAAGCTTTGTGTCCGTCCCCTGTGGTACCTGCTCCTGCCCCTGCCCTCCGGATGGGCTCTTTCCCTCCATGTGTCTCAGTAGCTCCGTTCCTGTCCCCTCACGAGCTGGCTGCCCCATACGGGGGTGGGCTAATTTCCCTGGGCTGGGGGACAGAGCCGAGCTCTGAGATAAAGCAGCCAATTTCCCTGGAACTTTCACACTCATCTCCCTACTTCAGAGAGACGGGGAGAGAAAGAGTCACCATCTAAGCTGGGGTCGGTCTCAGAGGAGGGGGCTTCTTTCTGTAGGGTCCCATTGCCCAGCAGAGGGAGTCTCAAAGGAGGGGCCTTGTTTCTATTGGGGTTCCTCTTCCCCGCTACAGTGGGTCTAAGCAGAGAGGCCTTATTTTTACACGCGTCCCATTGGCCAGCTGGAGCTAGTCTCCCAGAGGCTCGTTTCCATGGGGTCCCATTGCCCAGCTGGGTTTCTTACCCCCCTTCTGCAGCAGGAACCTGTGCAGCCAATAGATCCCACCCCTGGCTTGCCAGCTGATGTCGTTGACTGGGTGAGATACATGGAGACCCAGCTGCAGCACAAAGTCGCCTGCCTTGGAGAAGTGGAAGGAGGAGGAGAGGGGAATCCATCACCATTCTCCCTTCAGCTCCCAGCACCCCTGGACCTGAGCTCTGCTCCCACCCCTTGTAGGAGGCACTGGGGGAGAGGAGCGAAAGCCCTCTTCCTCTCTGCCCCCAAGGGAGCTTGGAGCAAAGGGAGCAGGGCAAGGGCCCTCGCTGAGCACTCGCTGCCTCGCTGCTCCAGAATAACAAGGGCCCTGAGACCAGGCACGACCCTGCCAGCCAGCGGCCTATCGAACGCAGTCCCTTACGGACCCAGGGGGGACCAATTAGCCAGGGGATGAGTCACTTGACTCTGCAGGACACTGGGGTCAGAGGTCACTTACGTCAAATCCAGGCAGGGAGGTGGCAAACTGGAGCAGGGCCGCGCTGGTCTGTACGGCCCTGGCTCTCTCCTGGGTGTTATTTGACAGGAGAGAGCGATGGATGTGCTGCGGGAGAAGGAGGCAGGGGAGGGTCAGCGGGCAGGCGTACATGCTCTACAAACCAGCCTCTCCCCCTCCCCAAGGGGCTGAGACTTTGTGCTCAGGGTGGAGTAGCCGAGCCCTGGCCGCAGAGCTTGAAAAGGGGGTTCATGACAATGCCCACGCCTTGCTGGGCACAGGCTCCTTCTCTCTCCAGGCTGGGACAATGGTCAGTCGTGGGGCTGGTCTATTTGCTCTGAACCCCTGATCCATGAACAGCACTTCAGGATCAAGGCACATGCAGTGGACCCCAGACCCCAGCTGCAAAGGCCTTGGTAGGATGGATGGAACGGCCGTGAGGACAATCCCTCCGGGAACTGCAGTGTCCCTAGGACACAAGAGCTGATTCCTGAGGCTCCTCCTGTATCTCAGGGTCTCCCTAGAGAGGAACCAGTGACTTTTCTCTGAGGTCCATGTCCTGCATCTCACAGGGGTTTCAGTCTCTCAGTCCCCAGCCAGGCCTGGTGCTCACTGTTAGTGCTTAATGCAACCGTGCAGAGCTGTGGCTGACAGTCCCAGCTCCTTCCCCCTGCACTGGCAGCTCTGGGAACGTGTGGCCGGCTGGGTCCAAGCTGGGAGGACACAATGGAACCGTGGCTCTTCTAGTCTCTCCTTTGCAGCCCTCCCCCGGAGCTAAGAGGAAATTCCACCCCAGACCGTCCCATTCTACTCACCTCCAAGAGGTGCTGCAGCTTGTCCAAGGTGGGGGTCTCTGTTAGCCAGCCCCTGAGGATGGTGTCCAGGCTCCACGAATAGCGGTTGTGCAGAGCCTGCAAGAAGAGGGAGCACCCGTCAGTCATGGGACATGGGGCTACACCAGTCAGGGGACAATTAGAAGGATTCTCCAGGAGCCCTGGCAAGACTCAAAAGGCACATCCTGGCCTCTCCCATTCACATCACTCCAGGGACACTTAGCAAGAGTCCATGGCCGGATGCCTGCTGCCTCGTCAATCCTTGCTCTTAGCAGTTCTCTGTGCAGGGCCTGGTACCCAGCAGACTATGGACCAGCCAAACAGAAATGGGTGGGAGGTAGGATCGCCGGGAGAGTCCAGGCAGGAGATGAGAGAATGAGGAGAGGAGGGAAGGCTGGGATCAGCCATGGAGGGGTAACTCAATCCCCTCTGGAGGGAAGGGCCCCCCTGCCAGTTTGTCCTGGGCCTGTTCCAAGCTCTGCTCACCCCTCCCCTATTCTCAGCAGCTCCATCAAAGCGAGGGAGCAGGGACCAGAGCCTGCTCCTGCTCCTGGGACAGAGAAGTAGGATCAGGACCTACCCGGAAGTGAGTGGTGTCCTGCCCAGTGCCCATAGTATAGATCCAGTGGAGAACAGCCTGCAGGAGGCGAGATTCCAGCTCCAGAGCAAGCAGCGGCTTCAGTTTGCTGGCAGGAGAGAGGAGCCTGTCGTACACTTTGCAGCACCAGGGTGGTGCTGGCACTGCCATGGACATGACCCCCTCCCCCGCAGTGATCCCCTCCCTACGGCCGCTGTAACGTTCCTGGAGTGAAATCAACCCCCCGGCTCCCGCCTCCTCTGCTGGGGGATGGGAACAGCCACAGCCGGGGGTAACCTAGTGGAGGAGGAGCTGTGACTCCCGGCTCTGGGCCCAGTCAGCACCAGGGTTAGGGCAGCTGGACAGGAGGGTCCTGGTACCTGAGGCTGCAAACTGCGGCCATGGAGCTGGGCATGATGGAGCTTGGCTCTGATGGACCAGGGAGATTTTCAATCAGCTCCTGGGAGACCCCAAGGAAACAAAACTGCATGTGAGACTCAGGCCCCGCAGACCCACAGGCACTTCCCAGGGAGGAGGCCAAAGTGCTCTGCACCCCCACCCCCAACCAGCTGGGCTCCCCATTCCTCCCATCCATCAAACTTCCTTCCCCCTCTCCCACCTAATTCCTCCCTCCCCTCCCCTCCAGGCTTACAATTCCCCCACTGCCAGCTCCCGATCAGTTTCACAATTATCCCCTTCCCTGCTCCCCAGCCCTCAGCGCCAGGAACCCCTGTCCTCTGCTTCCCCCTCTGGCCCCACTAACGCTTCCTCCCATGTCTGGCTCCCTCGCCCCAGGGGCCGGGCACGGGGTCCCACTCACCGCAATGCTCTCCACAAGGGCTGCTTTTGAAAAGTGGGGTTCCAGGGTGTCCTGCCCCTGCTGCTGTGCTGAGAAACGCAGCCTTGGGACAGCGTGGAGGAAGCGGAGCTGTTCGGCCCTGTCCGCCACCAGCTAGGAGTGGGGTGTGGGGAGAGAGAGAGAGCCTGTTACATAGGGACCTCCCCGCCCAACCCACACCAGCTCCAGGGCTCAGGAGCTCCATGGGTTGGACAGGGAAAGCCGCCTCCTTCCCCAAACCAGTGTCGCCCTGCACAGACAGGGATTGGAACTGGGATAGTGTCTGCGGGGAGCGGACACCTTGGCCTGTGTGGGACAAATGTCCCCACTTTGGGGTGCCAGATAACAGAGGAGATGTGTCCCCCCATTGGGGGTGAGGGATTCTCTGGGACAAGGCCCCCCTGCCTGGGTGGGGATGGAACAAGGAGCAGGACAGACTGGGTGGCAGTGCAGCTGGGGGATTTTTGTACCTCAGCTCCACCCTGGAGGTGCTGCTGGATCACCCTGATGGTATCTTCCTCAGGGGACAAATCCTGCTCCTCCTCCTCCTCTTCAACCCACTCCTCCTCTTCATCTCCTCACACTCCAGCTGGGCACTGGGGGTGTCTGCACCAGGGAGGGAAGGAGAAAGTTTAATCCCTTCTGCTGCTGGGGGGATGCAGTGGACAGAGAAGGCTCCATGTTTCCCCTTGCTCTGTAAGGAGCCCCATGGCAGCAAGGGCCCCACCCTGCCCCTCTCAGAGATGCCCTCAGCCCCTTCAGCCTCAGGGCCCCATGGCAGTCAGCCCCTTCCCGCAACATGATCAGGGGAGGCTGGAGCTCCCCGACTCCGCCCAGCATCCCCTGCCATGGGGCGTGGCTGTGCCACCCCCACTGGTGTTAGTGGGGCTCACGTGGGTCAGTCCCGGCACCTTGGCGAGCCCATGGGCACAGGGTGTTACTACTCCCCCACCGCCCCAGTCCTCCTCCCTTTCCCCTGGGTCTCCCTCACCTCCAAAGAGGGAGCCTAGAAACTCTGGGCTGCCAGACCCCATGGAGGAGCTGCTGGCCACTCGGGAGTAGGTGGAGCTGCTGGTGTTTGTCCCAGAGTTGCCCATCTCCTGGTCTGGGCTGGCGGGGGGCTCCTCAGTGGCCACCTGCCCAGCCTTCCTCCTCAGCATCCGCTTCAGCCGCTCCATCCTGGAACTGAGTGGGGAGCAGCCATGAGTCTGGCTTCAAAGCAGCCTCTCATTAACGAGCCTGCCTGCTCCCCTGCCCACCTCCCCTCTGCTGAGGCAATTCCTCCTGCCCACACATCCCACCCCAGGGCACAGGAACCTGAGGAACAAACTCTGACAAGGGATGGGCTGGGAGCCCTATTGGTGGGATATTCCCACCACACTGGGGATGGCTCTGGAGAACTCCACTTACTTGCTCTAGATGGGATGGAGCTAGATGACAGATGCTCAGTGTTGGTCCTTCCTTTACCCTCCTCCTCGATCTCCTGCACCCAGGTGGGCTGGACAGGGTGCCGCACAATGCCCTGCCAGCAGGGCAGGGGGTAGAAGCCAGGAGATCGAAAGTGGCTGTGAAAACAAGACAATGTTTTATTGCCAGGGGATGGATAAACTCAGGCCAGCAGCCGGGGGGTCACAACACTGACCGACGGCCAGCAGGACACCTCCTATCTCAAGGTCTCCTAGTACCTCACGCACATTCCTGAAGCCTGACGGCCCAAGGGCTGTAGGGGAGTGTCCTCAGCCCCACTGACGGAAACAGAGGCCTGGGCAGGAGAAGCCGCTGCCTCAGGGTTGCACTGGGAGTCAAGGATAGAGCCGGGGATGGAGCCCAGGAGTCCTTTGTCCAGGCTCCTGCACTAACCACTAGAGGAACACTCCCTTCCAGAGCTGGGAAGTGCCAGTGGGACTCTAGTCCCAGTCTCCCTGGCTCCGAGTGTGACCTGTCATAGTGACTGATGGATTTGCTGCTTGTCCCCCATCCAAAGCCAATAACACATCTCTGGGTTGGCAAGCATGAGTTAGACCTTCTCAGCACCCCTCTGTTCTCCTGCAGCCCTCAGCTGTTCCTTGCATTATGGTGGCTTGGATGGTAACAGGACTGGCTATTGTTACTGGCTCACTGGGTGGTTCTAGCCAATGAGGGTCTCAGTCTAGCCTCAGAGGCCCACACCCCCAGACATTAAAGATCAGGGTGGATTAACTTCATGCAAAATGTTTTGTATTTGTATTTTTGAGTTATTTCCCTGATGAAAGATTGATTCTCATGAAATTTTTAGTGGTGGCCGATGACAGAACATGGAGCAATGGTCTCAGGTTGCACTGTGGAAGGCTTAGGTTGGATATTAGGAAACACTATTTCACTAGGAGGGTGGTGAAGCCCTGGAATGGGTTACCTAGGGAGGTGGTGGAATCTCCATCCGTACAAGTTTTTAAAGGTCAGCTTGACAAAGCCCTGGCTGGGATGATTAAGTTGGGGTTGGTCCTGCTTTGAGCGGGGGGAGGTGGACTAGATACCTCCTGAGGTCTCTTCCAACCTAAGTCTTCTATGATTCTATGAACAGGTAAACATTAAAACACGCTGGTTTTGCAGGATACATAAGAACAAAAAGGGTGACTGAAACATTTTTTTTTAAATTTCAAACAAACTGAGGTAAAGGTCCAGATGAATTTTTACCTTTAGTCCTTTTGGTATGATGTCCATCTGTTTGCATTTGGAAAAGATGATGTCTGTCTGTATCTGTAAAATCTAAAGGTTTATTTACAAAGGACATACAGTAATGGCAAAGTTCTTAGTTCAGGCTTGCAGCAGTGCTGGAGTAAACTGCAGGTTCAAATTAAGTCTCTGGAACATCCCCCGCTAGGATGGGTCATTCAGTCCTTTGTGCAGAGCTTCAGTTTGTAGCAAAGTCCCTCCAGAGGTCAGAAGTATCTCTAGTTCATGCATTGAACTGATTGTTCCTGGTCATAAACGTCCTTCCAGATTTTAGAAGTAGTAGCTCACATCCCCTCCTCTCTAGCGTTTATTTATATAGTACAAGAGGAAAAGAAGCCTTCATCCTTTTTCAACTCCCAATCAGTTTCTTAAATTTGAATGAAGTAGCTGCATCAACTGAAATGAAGAAAATATTCTTTCTGCACCTGCAGAAGAGACTATTGCTGCCAAAATCTAGCTATTTCAACAACTTCTGTACCCCCAGGTGCTTAGGCAATGACTTCCAACAGTTCAGTGGTTTGACGCCCTCTGAAACCTGGCAGCAAACATGGACTTCTTCATATATTTATTTAATTTAAATTAGTTTAATAGGCTAGAGCAACTATAGGCCTTAATATAGCTTGTCACAGTTTCACATTTGATACCTGGCAGCTTTGTTTAAAAAAAACAAACTGTTTTTAAATTTACATTTCAAAAATCCAGTTTAAATTTAAAAAAAAAAAAAAACCTTTTGAGGGGTTTTGGTTTTGAAAAAGCCATTGATTGGTATTCACCTTGATTTTAGAAGAACTACTTCATTTGGGAATATCATAAACTGCTTGTATTCTATTAAAGGAGAGGAGGCAGCAAAATTCATCATATCAGTAATTTGTTGTGCCTTATTTGCTCAGTCTTAAACAATGAAGTATCCAAAACTCTAGCTAGTCTCTTTTATGTAGGTCCAGCTAAGAGGAGGTAGAAGGGGCAGGAATGCTGTCTCCGTCCCTGAACCAGTATTAATTGCACAGGATATTGCCACAAAACCTACATTTTATTGCCAAATTGTCTAAGCCATTCCTCTTCTGCGCTTCCTGGTTTATAAATTTCAAATCTACAAAACCTTCCCCTTGACAGTCCCTGCCCAGGTGGTGCTGCAGGCAGAGGAACCTGAGCAGTAACACTGTGACACCAGAGGTAACTCACCATCTGTCCCTCACTGACTCCACTAACTCTGAGCATAAACCCGAAGCCTGTGGCCTGCCTTGGGCAACGCTCTCACTGAAACCTTCAGGTTCATTTACTGTCTTATGCAAATCACCTGTGGAGAGTTAGCACTGACTGGCTGAATTCACTCTCGAGTCACAATGCCCTTCAGCTTACAGCACCAATGTAAGGGGCACAGTGTAGAAATCAGGCTTTTCTGGTGGTGGTATTTTCCAATTGTCACCAAAATCAACAAGGTTCTTCCCACTGATGCCTAGAAATTCCCTGAAATTTTGGAATCAGTTGGATGTAGCCTTCAAAAATTATCGCCTTAGAGACAGACAAAGAAATGCCGTTGAATTGAGTCTTAGGCCTCACTGCACTCAGCCGAAAGTGCCTGAGTCTCCTCCCTATGAACTCAGCAGTAGCCCCACACTTGGCCAATCAGTGTGGAGACTCTCAGGCCTGGAGGATGAGCATTCTCAACACACCCACAAAAGCCAGCACTAGTCACCACAGGAGACCACTATAGTGGAGATCACCAGCAGCCCACAATTCCAGCCCCACCTCTCTGTGAGGGATTCTTACAATGACAGCTGGAGCACAGCCCCACCCTCCCCAGGAAGAAGGGCAGCAGAAAGAAATGGAAGAAGAGAAAAGTGAAGAAGGAACAAGAGAGAAGGAGGAAGAGGGAAGCAAAAAAGACAAATCCCAAATGCCCCCAGCGAGTCTCAGGTTCATAAATTCCAAGCCAAGAAGGAACCACTCTGGTTTGACTTTCTGTTTCACATCAGCCATAGAACGTCCCTCAAAATCATTCCCAAGGGAATTAGAGCGGATTTTTTAGAAAACCACCCAATATTGATTTTAAAAAAGGCCAGTTGTGGAGGATCCAGCACAACCCTGACTGTTAAAAATGCTCTTATTTCCAGTGTGAATTGGTCTAGGCTTCAGCTTGCAGCCATTGTCGGCTCATAACCTTTATCTGCTAAAGCGAAGGGCCCATTAGTAAATATTTTTTCCCTTAGGCTCATCCCTTCACCTTCTCTTTGATTGAGCTCCTGTACTCTGTCAGCACAAGGAATGTTTTCTAATCCTTTCATCATTCATGTGAACCCTGTCCAATTGATCAGCATCTGTCTCAAACTGTGGACACCAGAAGTGGACACAATTTTCCAGGAGTGGTTGCACCAGTGCCCAGTACACAAATATGGAACCTCCCTATTTCTACCTGAGATTCTGCTATGTACAGTTCCCCTTTGGCCATAGCGTCCCACTGGGAGCTCATGGTCAGCTGATTATCCTCCATGACCCAGGGTTGCTGCTTCCCAGGATAGAATCCACCATCTTGTACATAGAGCCTATAGTTTTTCTTACCTTCTACGCAGATGATGACTTCTTTCGACAAAATCCACACACAAATGAAAAAAATCACAAAGAATTTCACCACACCAATCCTCTCTTGGTCCTCACAGAGAGACCGCGAGCTGGAGGCTTGCTGCAGCAAGGTTACAGGGCTCTCTGAGGTTTCCCCTGCCCCGCATCCCTGTCCTGCCTGGCTGTTGCCAAGGGAGCTCTGTGAGGTAACAGCCGCCTCATCATCTTTGCCCAATAGGCTGAGTTCCTGCCAAAGGCCTTTGTGAAGTCACTGCCACACCCACTTTTCCCTTGCAGGCCTGATGTCTGCCCCTGGCCAGCCCAGCTGGATGTTTGAGCTGCAGCCTGGATCACCCCATTTGCTCATTATTGATTCTGGGGACCAGCCAGGCCACCCAGTAAAACAGCAGAGTCTGTTCCGCACCCCACACTGAGCTTTTCATAGAGGCATCGGTTGTGAAACAATTCAGTCTCCTAATGTGCCCTCTATTTCACAGGCTATGAAATTTCACACACTTAGCACCATATTAAGCCCAATTGCTTGTAATTCACTAAAAGGCACCTTCCAGAATGACAGGCAGTTGTGACATGAGGAGCCCAGGAAACAGAGAATAAAACAATGGTTACAATACCATGAAATGGTCAACATTGGTCAATTTCAAGGCCAGAGGGTTTTTTAATTTAGTCGAAGTGAGCCCTGAATTTGGTGGGGACCTGGCTATTATGGAGGCCCTAGCAGGTTTGCACTCTCAGTTCTCCTGAATTGCCATTGAGAATTCAGGCTACCTGAGAAACTTTCCAGAATAAGCTACCAGGATTGGGGAGGGTGTAGGGGGGAGAATGAAGGAAACCAAACGAAGCCTGAGCTAGGATGGACAGCATTGATCCAAGCGGTGTTTGAACCCCTCCATCCCCACCTGCCTGCCTGCGGTGAAATGGACAGAGGGGCACTGATTTCTATTTGTGAACTTGCTAAAGACCATGGGCTTCAGCACAAGCCGTACAGCCCATACTCTGAACTCTTGGATAAACAGCAAAGTTGGCTTTTCAGAAACCTTTCCCCCCAGTGCTCTGCATCCACTTTGGATTGTGCCCAGCAGAGGCAACTCATTGCTTTATTATGTCATCATGTCCAAGAGAGTCTGCTTCCAGCTGGTGGCTGGCTCTTACCTATGCGCCTGTGTCAATGCCACTGTGCAGACGTGTACTGTATTCAGTCTGTCCGGCCACTCCAATGTCCTCGATCATTTCTTCTGCGATATTTGCCCACTCCAAGAAACCTCCTGCTCTTACCTTCGCATCAATAAGCTCATGCATTTCATCTTTGCAGCCATAGAAACAATAGGCACCATTTTCACCATCATCATCTCCTACATTTACATCATCTTTGCCATCCTGAGGATCCGCTCCATGGCAGGAAGGCACAAAGCCTTCTCCAGCTGCGCCTCCCACCTGACTGTCATTTCCTTCTTATATGGGACCCTGATCTTTACATATTTATGACCCTCGTTTGGCAGCTCAGTGGACTGAGAGAAAATGGTGGGCATGTTCAATACCCTTGTGATCCCCATGCTGAACCCCCTGATCTACAGCCCGAGGAACAAGGAAGTGAAGGATGCGCTGAGGACGACAATATACCAGAAAATTATTCCTCGCAGTATGTAAATATGGGGACTGGTTTTTCTGATCAGTACTGGAGTGCAGATGTGAGCTAGTTCTCACTCATTAAGTCATTATGCAGAAATTTCTATCATGTGATTTACAGGAGAAAACAATATGGAAATGGAACTTGAGCCAGATAATGAAGGAAGGTGCCATTTCCCTTGAAAAACAGCATCCAGTAACTGTTACAGCTTCTCCTTTATGCACTGATATGTGATTTCTGCAATATAGGCATCTCCCCCTGCTTGTTCCACTACCTTTTGAACTATATTGGTTAAGTTAGCAGATGATATAAATAGGAGATACTCAGACTGTAATTATTTCTGTTTGCCACTGCTATTATCTCAGTTCCCACAGCCCCCACCTAAAATCACTGTACAATTAAATAAAGGGAGGTGCACATGGAGACACTCTCCCCATGCAGTCAGTGCTGGCCCCAATGCCCCACGCACTAGGGGGTGCTGTGCTGCAGGGAGCGGGGCAGGGGCTCTTCCCCCTGACTAGGGTTGCCAGCTGTGGTTGAACGTATTCCTGGAGGTTTCATCACATGACATAAGCTTTAATTAAAGATTAACCTTTAATTCCTGGAGACTCCAGGACAGGCCCGGCGGGTTGGCTGCCTGAGCCCTGGCAGTGAGTGCTTACCCCAGGCAATAAGCAGGGCGAGAGGGGAAATGGGCACAGAGCGGGATAGGGAATTGCTCAGGCCCCCACAGCAGGCTAAGGCAGAGCAGGGCTGCAACCCAGACCCCTGAGTCCCAGCCCAGTGCCCTCTCACTGCACCACTCTCTGGGGTAACAGCCTACTGCTCCCACACAGGCTGTGCTGCCTCCACTGGCCGCAGCAGGGTCCCTGCACCTGTGCTGGGCAGCTGTGTGTGTGCCCATGGCCACAGTGTGTGGGCGCCTCGTCCATATGGCCCTGCCCTGGGGTTGGAGGGTCATAGGCACAAAGCACCCTCGTACGCCCAGTGGCGCAGGCTCCAGGGACTCTGAGCCCTGGCGGGTTTCTCTGTCCCCCTGCTTTGCAGGCCTCGTGCACCTGGAGGAGCTGATAACCTCAGGGACCCCATCCTCTGCCGCAGGGAGCAGCACACCCAACAGCAGCAGAGACCCCTGCTTAGGATCCTGGCAATGAGACTCCTGCTGGCGGAGCAGACGACGCTCTCTGAGAGCCGCCCCCAGGCTGGGCCATGGCAGGAGCAGGGGGATCCGGGCCCAGCCTGCAGCGTGAGATGGCTGGGGCTGCCCTCAGAGATCATCCCTGAGACTGCTGCCTTCCCCTAGCGCTAGACAAGGGCTGCCTGAGGGTCAGAGACAGCCACCCCTGAGGGTGTGTTGGGGCGATGATGGGCCTCAAGATGGGCTCACTCAGTGTGGGGGACTAATCCTGGTTGTGTCCCTGCCTCAGAGGGCTCTGGAGTGCAGGACTGTCTGTCCCCTCAGCCTTGGGCTTCCCTGCTACAATTCTACTTATGTCCTTCAATCCCGACTCATAGTCCTCTGCTATTCCAGCCCTGGGCTCCTGCCCATAGCTCTGGCGATGTCCCTCAATCCTGACCTACAACCTCCTTACTACACGAATGCTCTAGATTATTACCCTTACGCAAACAGACAGATGGCCACAGATTCTGCACTGATACCCAGACACACGGTCTATTGTCCATGTCCCAGCAGGCATCTCACTCCTGGCCACAGAGGGCACCCTTCCTTCAGTTGTATTTCCCCCTTTTCCTCTTGTGACGTTGCACTCCATGTGCTTTATCAAAACATGCTTATGAGTGTGAATATGATGTAACTGGAATATGTTTTATGCAAAAGGTCTCATGTAAGGTATCATTACAAAGCTTACGATCTACTCAGTGTGTCCACCCTATTTGTTTGCATGTATTATTTCTAGGTCTGGAGTTAGGAGAATAAGATATAAACTTGTATTACTGATGTAAACATATTAAGTGGAAGCCATTAAAGGTGCTTCAGAATCAATGACCTGTAAATGGCTCTGTTTACTTGCAAACCTTCCTGGGTACTTTGGGCCAGCCCTGGAAGAATGGAGGCTGGGGTCTCACAGGACATGTGACCATGTCACCTGATACTGGAATCCATCTGAAACCTGGTGCTTTTCCATTTAGAAGGAGGGGTGGGGACCCAGAGAGACAAAGGATTCCTGCCTTTGCCAAAGCTGTAAAAGGGGGTGGAGCAGGACAAGGGAGGTCCCAGTCACGAGAAAGCCCCTGTTTATGACCTAAGATGTCTGCTGGAACTAACAAGGACTGTACCATGGGAAAGGATTGGGCCCAGACTAGGAAGGAGTCTAGTCTGTGAAAGAAGCTTATTGGAACATCTCTGAGGGTGAGATATTACCTGTAATCAGTCTCTTAATGTATTAGGCTTAGACTTGCGTGTTTTTGATTTATTTAGCTTGGTGACTCACTTTGTTCTGTCTGTTATTACTTGAAACCACTTAAATCCTACTTTTTATACTTCATAAAATCACTTTTGTTTATTAATATACCCAGAGTAAGTGATTAATACCTGGGGAAGAAACAGCTGAAATTTAATAGTGAAAACTGCAAGGTCATGCATTTAGGGATTAATAACAAGAATTTTAGTTATAAATTGGGGACACATCAGCTGGAAGTAACAGGAGGAGAAGGACCTCGGAGTATTGGTTGATCACAGGATGACTATGAGCCGCCAATGTGATATGGCCGTTAAAAAAGCTAATGCAGTTTTAGGATGCATCAGGCGAGGTATTTCCAGAAAAGATAAGGAGGTGTTAGTGCCGTTACCCAAGGCACTGGTGAGACCTCATCTGGAATACTGTGCAGTTCTGGTTTCCCATGTTTAAGAAGAATGAATTCAGACTGGAACAGATTCAGAGACGGACTACTAGGATGATCCAAGGAATGGAAAACCTGTCTTATGAAAGGAGACTGAAAGAGCTTGGCTTGTTTAGCCTAACCAAAAGAAGGTTGACGGGGGATTTGATTGCTCTTTATAAATATATCTGAGGGATAAATATTAGGGAGAGAGAGGAATTATTTAAGCTTAGTACCAATGTGGACACAAGAACAAATGGATATAAACTGGACACTAGGAAGTTTAGACTTGAAATTAGACGAAGGTTTCTAACCATTAGAGAAGTGAAGTTCTGGAACAGCCTTCCAAGGGGAGTAGTGGGGGCAAAAGACATAACTGGCTTTAAGACTAAGCTTGATAAGTTTATGGAGGGGATGGTATGATGGGAAAGCCTAATTTTGGCAATTAATTTGGCAATTGATCTTTGATTATCAGCAGGTAAGTATGCCCAGTGGTCTGTGATGGGATGGGATCTGAGTTACTACAGAGAATTCTTTCCTGGGTGCTGGCTGGTGAGTCTTGCCCACATGCTCAGGGTTTAACTGATCGCCATATTTGGGGTCGGAAAGGAATTTTCCTCCAGGGCAGATTGGCAGAGGCCCTGGAGGTTTTTCGCCTTCCTCTGTAGCATGGGGCACGGGTCACTTGCTGGGGGATTCTCTGCAGCTTGAGGTCTTCAAACCACAATTTGAGTACTTCAATAGCTCAGACATAGGTTAGGGGTTTGTTACAGGAGTTGGTGGGTGAGATTCTGTGGCCTGCATTGTGCAGGAGGTCAGAGTAGATGATCATAATGGTTCCTTCTCACCTTAAAGTCTATGAGTCTATGAGCTGTGCATATTTTCTCTATCAATGTTATAGAGGGCAGACAATTTATGAGTTTACCCTGTATAAGCTTTATACAAAGTAAAACAAATGTATTTGGGGTTTAGATCCCATAGGGAACTGAGTATCTGGGTGCTGGAGACAGGAGTACCTGCTAAGTGGTTTTCAGTTAAAGCCTGCAGCTCTGGGGGACGTGGTTCAGACCTGGGTCTGTGTTTGCAGCAGGCTAGCGTGTCTGGCTCAACAAGGCAGGGTTCTGGAGTTCCAAGCTGGCAGGGAAAACGGGCTCAGAGGTAGACTCAGCACATCAAGTGACAGTCCCAAGGGGGTCTCTGTGACCCAACCCATCACACTCACAAGGAAGGGCTCAGCCAAGGGATCTGGGCCAGACATGCACCCTATAGACCCAGAGCCAGGAACAATGAGGAGACTCAGCCTGCTGGCTTGGGAGCAGGTGGGGCCCTGTGGCTGGGCTGAGGTAGAGCAGACTGGTGACTGCCAGAGGGGGCTGGGCCAGGTTGTAACCTGCTCCCTGCCTCCCCCTCCCCCCACCGGCAGCCAGGCTCCTGGTGGTGGTAAATCCCCCAGTGCTGGGGGAGCCGCTCTGGTGCATCACTCCCCCTCCCTGTGACACTGAACCGGGATTGTTTGGCTGGGCCAGCCCCTCACTGAGGGCCTTTTCTCCTCCTCTGTGCCAGGCCCAGTGACCCCGGCCACAGATGTTCAGTCCCCCACAGAGGAACCTCTCTCCCGCCCCTGCTCTAACCATCCTCACCCCCTGGCTCTGATCCCTCAGCTGTGCTGGAGACTTTCGCAGATGGGAGCTCGGCACTGGTGGGGAGAGGAGGGCACTGTTCACCGTCTCCAGGGGGCGCCCCACGGCTCTATCCAAAGGCAGGGCAGGTTCTCACTGGGCCCCAGCCCGGCCTCGTGCACCCAGCGCTGTGCCAGTGACCCTGCTACACACTGAGCCCTGGTTTCCATGGAGCTGCCCATGGGCCTGTCCCTGTGCTGTGACAGTTCGTGCAGACTCAGGGGATGAGGGTGAGGGGTTCACACGGCTCCCCCCAGCCTCAGGGCAACTGACCATTTACCAGCCTCCTGGCTCCCCGCCATTGTGCTGCCCATCCCCCAGCCCACTCCCATCCCTGGACGATCTCGGTAGCTCTGTGTCATCTGCACCGGTCTCCCCCTCCCCTGCTCACCCTGCTCCCAGTAGGGGAATAAATGTGTGAAACACCCACCTCAGGGCAGGCCCAGCCCCGTATCTCCCTGCTGCCAGGGGGAGAGTCACCACTGGGGGATCCTCTTTGGCTCTGTCCACACTAGGTCAGTAGCAGCGGTTGGAGGCTGGGCAGCTAAAATGTTAACTAGCCTGGCTGTAAACCCTCGTGCAGGCCAAGCGGAACCCTTTAAATGTGTGTGAGCTGGGCGTGGCCAGGCCCGGGGGCAGCACACGGGGTGCAGGGTGAGTTGTCAGAGCGCTGCCTGCACCAGGCTTTGGAATGGGCTGGGTGGGGTGTCAGAGCGAACACCTCTGAACGGCCGCACGCCCTGGCAGCCGCACGCCTCAGCTACACAGACGGGCACCGGCTCCATTCAGACAGGGGGTAAAGCTCATATTAGCCTTTGTCCCCAGGGGAACAGTCTCAGTTCTAGTCACCTTTGTCAGCTGCTCCATGTGCAGGGGCGAGACCATATCAGCAGTGAGGACCTGGGTAGCCCAACCCAGAACCTGCCTCCATCAGCACTTGGTTCAGTTTCGGCGGCTCTCTTGGGACCGGAGACCAATGAATTACGAAGCATCTTTACCAACGAAAGCTGCTAGGCAGACAGTGATCACATAGGTAACAAACACTTCCCTGTTCCACTGAGATCGCCAAGGATGGGCATAGACCAAACATCCACCCCAAGCGCCTTCAGGAGCTAGCCAGAGACTGAGCCGCAATCTGCAATCCTTTCGGGATTTGCCAAGATGATAACATGGGAACGTGGCTTGGGCATAAGCTCAGGTGTGACTGGACCTGCTCTAGGTACACGGGGGTATCCCCACGGGGTGAGGCCAGTGCAGTGATGCCCCTTTCCTGGGCAGACAAGGGCTGTGTCTACACCACAAACCCAGCAGTGGCACAGCTCAGCTGGTGTCACGATACAGACGTTACAGCAGTGGAAGGGGCTTTGCCGGCGCCATAGTTAATCCACTCCTCCAAGTGGTGGTAGCCAGGCCAATGGGAGAATTCTTTGTTCCACCTTCTGGTGTCTACACCAGGGCTTAGATCGTCTTAATCATGTCTCCAGGGGGTCTGAATTTTTCACCCCCCTGAGCAATGTAGCTGGGTCGACCTAAGCTTTAGGTGTAGATCAAGCCTCAGCCTCATTCAACTGGAGTAAGGGCGTCCACACGGCCCTCAGCATCACTTTAACTGCATGGGCTGATCCTCAAACCCACAGTCAAACCCATGCGCCTGTCCCGTGTGCACCAGGCCTCCATGGACCAGTTCTGCTGACTCCCTGTGAACCAGCTCCAGGAACAGCTCCTCCGCTCCATGTGTCTCAGAACCAGCTGTGCCAAGAGGAGTTTGTTTACTCAGCATGTTCCGGGAACACGTATTTCACAATCCAGTGATATCAATAAAGCCACAGCACAGGGCATGAGGGTCACTTCTTCTCTGTGGACTGAGCCGCACACACCCACTGGATCACTGCAGGGGGCGCAGAGGGAGGAGTCTCTGCAGTGAGAGGCCTGTCACACTCCCTTACCCCTTGGGTCCCTGCCCTCTTGGGTGCCTGCCCCATCTCCCCAGCCTCCCAGCCTTTGACCATCACACCGAGCTCAGCCTGCCATTCTCACAAGGACAATAATCTGCCCTAACCCCTGGCCACGCTGCCCCACAAGGACTCTGCTTTGAACATGGGGTTTCCCAGGTGCCTCCTGCTCCCAGCTGGGCACCCCCTTGGCAGGAGCTCGGCTGCCTGCGCTGGAGCTGGGAACACAAGGATCCCCATCCTCCTGGCCTGGCTTTGGGGTGAGTGGCCTTTTCCCTTTGCTCTGGCTTTGAATAGCCCTGGGGGCAACCTGTGATTCTCCAGCCCCACCCCTCAGACACGGCATGGCTGTGTCCTGGGAGAACAGGACTCCTGGGGTCTATTCCTGCCTTGGGAAGGGGAGTGGAGTCTAGTGGTTAGAGTGGGGGGTGGTGGTACCAGGATCTATCTAGCTCAGGGGTCGGCAACCTTTCAGAAGCGGTGTGCCGAGTCTTCATTTATTCACTCTAATTTAAGGTTTTGTGTGCCAGTCATACATTTTAGCATTTTCAGAAGGTCTCGTTCTATAAGTCTATAATATATAACTAAACTATTGTTGTATGTAAAGTAAATAAGGTTTTTAAAATGTTTAAGAAGCTTCATTTAAAATTAAATTAAAATGCAGAGCCCCCCCGGACCAGTGGCCAGGCCCCGGGCAGTGTGAGTGCCACTGAAAATCAGCGCGTGTGCCGACTTCGGTTGCCTACCCCTGGTCTAGCTGCACGTTCAATTTTACAATACAATTAATTTAACTTTTGTTAAGTGTTAAAAGAGTAAAAAGAAACCGGCATGTCTCTGACTCCTGGAGGTGTTTCCCAGCCGCCCTCAGCTGGTCTCCTTAGGAACATGGGACACAGGGCTGGAAGGGCGTGTTATAGAATCCCAGTCACACCTTATCAAGCGCCATCTTCACATGAGTTAGTGCGTTCTCTCCTCACCCATTCGGAGGCTGTTCCGGAACCTTCTTCTCATTTGCAGCCTAAGGTGTCTCCTGGCCAGTTTATCTGCACTTTTTCTTGGGCCAACACTGTCCTTTAGCTTCAGTAGCTCTTCTCCCTCCCCGGCGTTCCCCCAAAGGATTCATACTGAGCAACCAGATCCCTGCTCAGCCTTTGCTGTGCCAGATAAACCAGCCAAGCTCTTCCAGGCTCCTCTCATACGACCAGCCTCCATCCCTCACCCACCCTAGCAGCCCTTCTCTGCACCTGGTCCCATCTCAATCCATCTGTCCTGCACGTGGGTGACCAGAACTGCACACAAGATTCCCTGAATTACCTAACTCCTGTCCTGCTCTTACTGTGTTTGTTCAGTGTTTGAGACTCTATTTCTTAACTATTACTATTAAATATACTAAATATTAACTATTATTTATTATGCAAACACAAGAATTCATGTTATGGCAACACTGTATGCCGAGCTCAGGGCCCTGTGGTGCTGGGCTCTGCACTGGTAGGGTTTGACCTTATTGATATAATCTGGGACCATATAGAACATGGTTGCAACCAAGGTCCTGTAGTGGCACCAAATCTTATGTAGATGGGGTCATATAAGGTGTCTAAGACCAGGTTATGGGTTGCTGGTTATGATTATGTTGTCTGTATGCATATATCATTTTGTAGTTGAAGTTATGAGTATTGGCTCTGTATTGTCTGTATTTCAATTTTGTGCTGTGCTTCTGGGTGACACCCTAGACAAGTTGGTGTTAGCCCTGCCTAGCCTGCTTGATGGCCCATTAAGGACCATCAGCTATACAATTGACCCATTGAGAGAAGGCAGATATGCCTTGTGAATCAGCAAAGTATGCAGGGACTGGCCCATGTGACTCCAGACTCCATTTTGATGTAATTTTCCACAGTAAGAACAAAGAGGTTCTTACACCTGGAAAAGACTATAAAAGGCTGATGCCTCATCTCCATCTTGTCTTCAGTCCTGCTTCTTACCTCTGGAGGGACTTTGCTACAAATGGAAGCTCTGAATAAAGGACTGAATGACCCATCCCAGCGGGGCATGTACTCCAGAGACTTGATTTGAACCTGCAGTTTACTCCATCACTGCTACAAGTCTGAACTAAGAACTTTCCCATTGCTGTATGTAATTGATTCCATTTAACCAATTCTAGCTCTCATCTATATCTTTTTCCTTTTATGAATAAACCTTTAAATTTTAGATTCTAAAGGATCGGCGACAGCGTAATTTGTGGCTAAGATCTGATTTGTATATTGACCTGGGTATGGGGCTTGATTCTTTGGGATCGAGAGAAACTTTTTCCTTTATGGGGGGGTTGGCTTTCACAACCATTCATCCCCAGGACGAGTGGGACTGGTGGTGATACTGGGAAACTGGAGTGTCTAAGGGAATTGCTTGTGTGACTTGTGGTTAGCCAGTGGGGTGAGACCAAAGTCCTCTTTGTCTGGCTGGTTTGGTTTGCCTTAGAGGTGGAAAAACCCCAGCCTTGGGCTGTAACTGCCCTGTTTTAAGCGATTTGTCCTGAACTGGCACTCTCAGTTGGGTCCCACCAGAACAGCATCGTCACATCAGGCGACAGGCACTCTCTGCCCCCAAGAGCTCAGTTTAAATGGAGAGGATAGAGAGGGGCAATAGGAACACAGAGAGGGGATGTGATAGCAGCTGTTGGGAATGGAGCCCGGGTCTCATCACCCCCAGCCCGGTGCCCCTCAGCACTGTGCTTGGTGCTGTACAACACACAACCAGAGACAGCCACTGGGCTCACAGTCAGCCATGAAATGTGCTGTCTTCAGACACAGCCCATCTCAGACTCAGGCCAACACTGACAGAGCTTGGAGGACAAAGACAAGTTATTATTACAAATCTCAGCTCCCTCTCAGCATCCATCAGCATTTCCAGAGGGCCAGCAATCCACTTTGTAAGTCCAAACAGAGAGATGATGGCTTTGTCACTAGACACTAAAAGAAGAGCTCATCACTGAGAAAGTTTGCAGATGAGATAGTTGGGGGAGTGTAAATAATGAAGAGGACAGGTGGAGAAATCTGATGCTTGGTAAACTGGGTGCAAGGAAACAATATGCATTTTAATACAACAACATGCAAATGTATAAATCTAGGCACCAAGAACATGGGGGTCTCTGGCCTGTGCTATACAGGACTCAGACTAGATGATCACAGTGGTCCCTTTTGACCTAGAAATCTATGAATTTGTAAAACCCCCGAGTCAGACTGAAACTTTCTATCATCCTATCAGGCTGGGTGTGCGGGGCTGGAGCAGGTTTGTGGAGCCCCTGGAATCTCACAAAAGCTGCAGAAACACTTTGCATTCAAAGTTTCTCCCTTGAGCTGAGAGCAGCACTGCTGGGCTCCCGAGTCTGGTGAAGAATTCATTCACTAGAACGAACGTATTACATTGATTCATTGTGTACTTATTAGCCTCAGTGAAATCCAAACCGATTATCAGCTCACCCACGATACTGGCTTCTTGCTCGAACTCCAGTGCTCCTATTTTCAAAGCCAATTTCCCTCATCTTTGGAAGGACGCACTACCCCCAGCCAGGGGCCATGTCTACACTGCGCACAGAGCCAGCTGGGGGGTGTGAATTGCAGAGTGCACCAAAAAACTGCATTCGGACTAATCTGTGTGAAGGCTGCTGGTGCGAACTGAAGGTTCCTAATTTGAGTTAATACCCTGTGAAAGAGGACTAGGGTAACTATGGTAACAACCCCCCCGTACACTGGGTGGGCAGGGGGAGTTCACATGTTGTAACTGCCCCCCATACACACACACACACACAGTCGGGATGTCACGCACTGTAACTGTCCCCTCCTGCTACACACACACACACACACACCGAGGAGAGCGCTAGGCCTGGCCAGACCTGGGGGCAGTAGGGTGTGTCATGCTTCTGTCCCAGGTGTGGTCTGGTCACTAGAGGAGGTTTTGGAATTAATTGATAAACTTAACAGTAACAAATCACCGGATACCAGATGGCATTCACCCAAGAGTTCTGAAAGAACTCAAATTTGAAATTGTGGAACTATTAACTATGGTTTGTAACCTGTCCTTTAAAATCGGCTTCTGTACCCAGTGACTGGAAGATAGCTAATGTAACGCCAATATTTAAAAACGGCTCTAGAGGTGATCCCGGCAATTAAAAACTAGTAAGTCTAATGTCAGTTCCGGGAAAATTAGTTGAAACAATAGTAAAAAATAAATTTGTCAGACACATAGAAGAACATAACTTGTTGGGCAAAAGTCAACATGGTTTCTGTAAAGGGAAATCCTGTCTTACTAATCTATTAGAGTTCTTTGAAGGGATCAACAAACATGTGGACAAGGGGGATCCAGTGGACATAGTGTACTTAGATTTCCAGAAAGCCTTTGACAAGATCCTTCACCAAAGGCTCTTACGTAAATTAAGTTGTCATGGGATAAGAGGAAAGATCCTTTCATGGACTGAGAACTGGTTAAAAGACAGGGAACAAAGGGTAGGAATAAATGGTAAATTTTCAGAATGGAGATGGGTAACTAATGGTGTTCCCCAAGGGTCAGTCCTAGGACCAATCCTATTCAACTTATTCATAAATGATCTGGAGAAAGGAGTAAACACTGAGGTGGAGAAAGGGGTAAACACTGAGGTGGCAAGGTTTGCAGGTGAAACTAAACTGCTAAAGAAGTTAAGACCAAAGCAGACTGTGAAGAACTTCAAAAAGATCTCACAAAACTAAGTGATTGGGCAACAAAATGGCAAATGAAATTTAATGTGGATAAATGTAAAGTAATGGGGTTGTTCTGGAATCCTTGAGTCGTCTTCTTATTCTGCATCTGCTGTCTGTCGGGTTTGCTCTGTGGATGGTTTCTGGTGAACTCCCCCATGTCGATCTTGGTCACTGCAATCCGGGCGCTGAATTCTTTTCCTTGATGACAGCTGGAGCCGTCCATCATTTTTCTTCATTCAAGTTGAGGTGAACACGGTCACCAGGTTCCAGATCCAGCAGGTCTCAGACAGAGTCATGGCTCTTGTAAATTTGTCTGTTGTGTAGGGGCCAGCTGCCCTCACTGGCACTGGGTGGGTTGTTTAGCTGCCCTTGCACCATGCCAGGAGAGAGGGGAGGGGTCAAGGAGCAGTTGGGACCCTGGGACTGAGAGGGCCTCTAGCCAATCAGAGAACTCCGGACTAGGGCCAATGGATAGTAGCCAGTGCCCCAAGTCAGTCTGATTGACCAGGCAGCTGGGCCAATCAGGGAGCCCGGCTCAGGTCCGGTCTGTGCTCGTTGGCTTTCCTGCAGCTCCACCAGATGCCTGAGCATGTCCGTTTGCTCCCCCATTAGCCTCAGCATTGCATCCTGCCTCTTCTCATCGCACTCACTTAGTGCTTTCCTGGACTCTGCCACTGAATGCCTCCATGCATTCAGCTCTGCCCTATCAGTGCGGGAGGACTGCATGAGCTCGGAAAACATGTCATCACGAGTGCATTCTTTTTGCCTTCTAGTCTGCGATAACCTCAGGGACGGAGATGATAGGGGGAGCATAGAAACATTTGCACCTGCAGGGGGATAAAAAGGGAGAATAACATTTAAGATGATACATTTCTGAGTACAAAAGGGAGACTCTTTCACAGTGAATCAAGCAATTCACAGCAGACAGCACATGTGTTTTAGGTACAAGGTCGCATTTTGCCTTATATATTGAGCGCCTGCCGCTATGATGACACATCACACACTGCTGGGCAATAGAATTCGGTTTCCAGGCAGCCATGGTAAGCCAAAGGGTACACGGGTTTGGCTTCTAATGCCTTGATAACGTGGGAATATTTTCAAACTGCAGCACCCTCCTTTCCCATAGCAAGCAATGCCAGTTGGGTTTGCCATTTAAAAGGAGGGGCTGCAGTTTTTGGATGGATGTGCAGCACCCACCTCCCCCCACATGGCTATTTGGGATGATCTCTTCACCCCTTCCTCTTCCACATGGCTATTCTCAGGGATGATCCCTTTTAGCCAATTGCAAACAGCCCAACATGAATGGGGTCCTTTTACTGTTCCCTTACAAAAATTCTCCCATTTCAACCAGGTGACCATGAATGATATCACTCTCCTGAAGCTAACACAGAAAGTTATACACTGAATGTTATTTGAATGCAACCAAAACCCAGGACCATTCACTGCCATGCTTTGTGCTGCAATGATTCCAGACTACTTGCTACTGGCTTGTTGTGGTAAAGTGTCCTACCACAGAGGACGAAATCAGGCAGCCCTCCCCAGAAACCTTCTGCAAAGGCTTTCAAAGTACCTCCAGGAGAGCTTCATGGAGATGTCCCTGGAGGATTCCTGCTTCATCCCCAGACACATTAACAAACTTTTCCAGTAGCTGTACTGGCCACAAATGCATCCCAAGTCTTCAGGGCAAATCAAACATTAAACACCATTGCTTTTAAACCCTGTACCCGCCTTGGGAGGGTATTGGCTCCAGGATGATGAAAAGATCCTGGCTGCCAGGGAGAATGGATTCACAGCTTGCCTGCGGCACATTCTCCTCCTCCTCCTCTTCCTCATCCACAAAATCCTCCTCCGTGTTGCATGAAACTCCCCTCTTGCAGGTGTCCACAGACACTGGTGCAGTAATGGTAGGGTCCCCCCCTAGAATGCCAAGCAACTGATCATAGAAGCGGCATGTATGGGGCTCTGGCCCAGAGCGACCATTTGCCTCCTTTGTCTTGTGGTAGGCTTGCCTGAGCTCCTTGACTTTCATGCGGCACTGCTGTGTGTCCCTGTTGTAGCCTCTGTTCATCATGCTCTGTGTGATTTTGACATATATACTAGCATTTCTTCTTTATGATCGGAGTTCTGCGTGCACAGATTCTTCTCCCCATACAGCAATCAGATCCAAAGTCTATCGCGTTCGCTCCATGCTGGAGCTCATTTGCGATTCTGGGGGGACTGCATGGTCACCTGCAGGGCCGCCCAGAGGATTCAGGGGGCCTGGGGCAAAGCAATTTTGGGTTCATTTAAGTTAGAACATAAGAACAGCCATACTGGGTCAGACCAAAGGTCCATCCAGCCCAGTATCCTGTCCACCTCAAACCCTGCTTTGCCTCCAGCATTTATAATAGTGTTAAATATATTAAAAAGTGTTTTTAATTTATAAGGGGGGGGAGGGTCGCACTCAGAGGTTTGCTATGTGAAAGGGGTCACCAGTATAAAAGTTTGAGAACCACTGAATTAACCCCTCTGAAGCCTCAGGGAATGCAGGGGAGGGGGGTCTCCCTTCGTAGGGTTGGGAAGGATATTGCTCTTCTCATGTGATCCCTCCCCCAGTGGCTAATTTTAAATGAAGCTCCCCTCCCCTGACATGAATCTCCCTGTGGCACTGAAATTAAATATAGACTATAATTTGGCATGTGAGAAGTGAAAGGGATGGGAGCCCTAATGGAAAAGCGAACAGCTTGGCTCTTCTGCAAGCCTCAAACTGCTGAACGAGCTTTAGGGTAGGGAAGGCTGTGCCTCCCAAACAGCCTGGCCCTGCCCCCTATCCAACCCCACCCACTTCCTGCCCCCCTGACTGCCCCCCCCTCAGAATCCCCGACTCATCCTGCTCCTTGTCCCCTCACCGTCCCCCAGAGACACCCCCAACCACCACCCTGGGACCCCACCCCTTCTCCCTGTCCCCTGACTGCCCCGACCCCCTCGCCTAGTCCTGACAAACACCCATGATCCAACCCCCCGATCCCTGTCCCCTGACCGCCCCCACAACCTCTGCCACCCTCCCTATGCCCTGACCGTCCCCGGGACTCCCTGCCCCTTAGCCAACCCTCCCAGCCCTGTCCCCTTTTCCCCGGCTCCCCCCGCACCTGGAGCCTTAGCGCATCCAGGAGCGTCCCTCGACAGCTGCAGCGTGCCTCCGGCAGGGCCTGAACTTCTCCCCGCTCAGAGCCGTGTGGTCGGGGGCAGGGCTGCAAGCTCCAGGCTGAGCTCAGCTCCCTCCGCTCAGCCTGGAGCAGGGGCGGCTCCAGGCCCCAGCACGCCAAGCGTGTGCTTGGGGCGGCAAGCTGCGGGGGGCACTTTGCCAGTGCCGTGGGGGCGGCAGGCAGGGTGCCTTTGGCGGCTTGCCTGCGGGAGATCCGCTGGTCCCGCGGCTTCTGGACCTCCCGCAGGCACGGCTGCAGGAGGTCCGCCAAAGCCACGGGACCAGCGGACCTCCTGCAGGCAAGCCGCCGAACGCAGGCTGCCTGCCGTGCTTGGGGCAGCAAAATGCCTAGAGCCGTCCCTGGCCTGGAGCTTGCAGCCCTGCCCCCTGACCACGCGACTCTGAGCGGGGTGGAGCTCAGGGGTCCCGCCGGAGCCACACTGAAGCTGTCCGGGATGCTGCTGGATGGGCTGAGGTTCCAGGAGAGGGGCGGAGGCGGGGTCGGGTGGGGCCGGGGAGGGAGCCTCAGCCATTCTCGTGGGGGCCCCTGCGGAGCCCGGGGCCTGGGGCAAATTGCCCCACTTGCACTCCCCGCTGGGCGGCCCTGGTCACCTGTGCTGCTGAGCTCGCCATGCTGACCAAACAGGAAATGAAATTCAAGAGTTCCCGGGGCTTTTCCTGTGTACATGGCTAGTGCATTGGAGTTGAAAGTGGTGTCCAGAGCGGTCACATTGGAGCACTCTGGGATAGCTCCAGGAGGCCAATAATGTCGATTTGTGTGCGCAGTATCCCAAATTCAACTCAGCAAGGTCAATTTTAGCACTGCTCCCCTTGCTGGGGAGGAGTACAGAAGTCAATTTTAAGAACCCTTTAGGTCGACGGAATGGGATTGCTTGTGTAGACACATTCATTATAAAATCAACTTAACGTGGCTAAGTTCGACCTAACTCTGTAGTGTAGACCAGGACTAAGACTACAGCTACACTAGAGAGTTTACAGCGGTGGAGCTGCAGCGATGCTGCTGTAAGCTCTCTAATGCAACCACTCTGAGCTGATGGGAGAGCTCTCCAGTCGGCTTAACTACTCCAGCCCCGTGAGTGGCAGTAGCTATGTCGGGAGGGGGGGCGGGGGGGGAGTTTCTTCCACCCACATAGCACTGTCCATACCGGTGCTTAGGTCGGTGTAACTTACATTGCTCAGGTGGGGGAGTGGCTTTTTCAGACGCTGAGTGACAAGCTATACAGCAGTTATAAGCTAGTTTCATGTTTTTCAAGTTGCTCCTGTCTTTGGTTCTGTTTGACTAATTCAGACTGGTTTGCTATTTGAATAGCTGTGGCTAGAGTTAAATCTCTCTTCAGTTGTAGCTGCTGTGAAAGGATTTTATCTGTTAACCCAGTAACCAGCTTGTCTGTGATATTTTCAAACTTTGTATTCCCAAAATCACAGTTTTCAGCCTATCTATGCGGAGCTCTTATAAAACATTCAAAATTCTCCCCTGGTTCTTGAGTTCTCTGGTGAAAACAAGCTCTCCCATAAGCCGCATTTCTCTGAGATATAAAGTATGCAGAGCCTTTTCATAGTCACCTTTGTGACTGTCTTCAGTAACGTGAAAGGATTTAAAGATATGCTCTGCTAGCTTCCCATAGCCGACATTAAAGAAGATACCTGCGTCTCTCCAGTGTGTATGTGCAGCTTGGCCAGGAGCGGTACCAGGGTTTCTGGTGCCCTAGGCAGAATTCGGGGGGGGACGGGGACGGGCATTTTGCACGCTCCCCACGGGGCGCGCGGGAGCTTCCGGTTCTGCTCTTGTTGCACCGCCAAAGAAGGACCCTCCGCCGAAATGCCGCAGGTGACAGCGGCAGTCATTGCCAAAATGTCAGTGGTAGCTCAATTGCCTGCCGCTGTTTTCCGCGGCACGTCGGTGGAGGGTCCTTCTTCGGCGACGCGACGGGAGTAGAACCCGAAGCTCCCGCGCGCCCCGTGGGGAGTATGCAAAATGCTGCCCCCCCCGCCCCAAATCCTGGCGCCCTAGGCGATTGCCTAGGGTTGCCTAATGGAAGCACCGGCCCTGAGCTTAGCAGCAATGTGAAATCTTGTTTCCAGTGTGTCCATGGTGAAGTTTGTGAAAGCTGAAGTTCTCTGGGGCACTGAAGAGTGGCCTGGTGATGAGATCCTGCAACCTTTGTAGCTTTGTTCCCTCTGTTTCTGTTTTTAGTTTACTCCAGACACCGTCGTGTTCTTCTGTACTAGACATCGACTGGTCACAGAGCTTGCTTTTACAAATCATGATCCTTTAAAGCTCTGCCAGGCATGGTTGAGGTTAGCTTTAAAAAAAGGTATTTTACACACATCACCACCCAGTGGCTGAGCAGTATAATACAGTTTAGCACTCCATTACTCAGCATGTGGGGCTGTCACACTCCAGGTCGGGGGGAAGCCAGGCCTGAGGGGGCCAGGGTGTGGGGGTGCTTCGGAGGTGCAGGCAGTGTGAAAGCAGGTGGCTGAGTTTGGAAGGGCTGGTGCAGTGTCACTGGTTCTGACGTCGCTCACCAGGTCTTGTCTTTTGCCGGCTACTTAGGGCTCTTCTGCACTGGAAACATTACAGTGGCACGGTGGCAGCTCTGCAGCTGCAGCACTTCTGTGTAGATGCAACCGATGCCGGCAGGAGGGGCAGGAGGGTCAATCCACCTCCCTGATAGGCAGTAGATAGGTCACTGAAATACAACATGCAGCAGAGTCTTTTCTCTCAGTGCATCAAGAGATGGCAAGGGTGAGCTTGTTACCCAGGGTTTTTTAAACCATCTTTTGGTAACTTTTACTCTGTGCGAGGAGGTGTCAGGAAATAAATCAGAGGAGACACGGACGTCCGACCGATAGATGACGAGCACAAACAGGACAACACAAGAGCGCTTTCACTTAAAGCTAAACTTTACTTAGTCTTAAGCATTTACACGCGTCCGCAACAAGATTAGTAAAACATCCCCAACCGTTGATAATTACCAAAGCTGAGTGTGGCTTTTGAGGGACACAGCGGCAGGCTTCCGGTGGCCAAATCTTCCATCTGCCTGCCGGTGGGGACCGCAAGATGTATCCAGAGGGCAAGTTTAAAAAGATCCCCCAAACAAGTCCAACTATTTTAAGCTTTTTTCCCCCCTTATTTATACATTAGTAATAGAATGACATGTCCCTCAAAGAAACCTTGTTAAGTGAGCAGTTTTAATGATCAAGTGTGATGAAGTGGGGCTGTTCTTAATGTTTCCTCTGAATACTGTGTGGGTGCCTCAGTTCTGGCCAACACTCTGTCTCCGTGGCAACTAATGGCCCAGGCCCTTCCGCCCTACAAGGGGATGCTAAAGGTGTGGGAGAACAAAGGACTCAGGTGACCTCCCGGCCCGGGAAAGAGACAAAGGCCAGAAAGGAGGGGCTGGCTGGGGACAAGGAGTGAGGGCAGACGTGGGGGTCTGCCTTGCTGGGCCCCAGAATGGACCCGGCTGAGGGGTCCCGTCCTCTGTACCTACAAGCTCTGTTTTAGACCATGTTCCTGTCATCTAATAAACCTCTGTTTTACTGGCTGGCTAAGAGTCACGTCTGACTGCGAAGCGAAGTGCGGGTGCAGGACCCTCTGGCTTCCCCAGGACCCTGCCTAGTTATGAAAACCAAACACCCCAATAAAGGAAAAAGGTTTGCTCGATCCCAAAGACTCAATCCCAAGACTCACTGTGGGAAGCACACAGAGGGGCATATGCTGAATGCTCCAAGGAGAGACCCAGGAGGTGAAGCCGTGTGAGCTTCTTGCCCTGAAGACAGTCTGCTCCAAGGGAGAGGAGGCTCCCCAAAGTCCTGACTGGCTCTGTGGGGAGCAGTTCCAGAGCATCGCCCGGGGACTCTCTGACATCAAGCAAGAGGTTCCTTCTGATTATTGATTAACCAGGTGTGGGTTTTTTCAGGGTTTGCAGCCTTGAGACCCCAATAGACATTCCTTGGGCACATCCTACTTTTTTAAAATACATGTATCAGCACTTCAACACAATTCTTATTAGGACGGACATGGGGTCAAGCTGCCTGTAGACGAGTGGACTCACCCCTGCGGCACCTCCTGCTGGTGTCTTCCAGGAATTAGCTCGATTCAGCTCTGGAGCGCCCTCTGCAGGCCGGTGATCCACCTGTCCTCTGGCCCCCGTATCCCGCCCTGGACCCGGTGCCCTCTTACATGGGGTGCTGCCCCCTGGCAGTAACCCCTTTCTCTCAGGGTCTCCCCTCCCCAGGGAACCCCCACCCTCTATCCCCACCTTGCCTCAGTATATGGCTACTGCCAGTCATTGTCTAGCCCCACGCCCTGGGGCAGACTGCAGTGTCAGCCTACTCATCACTGGCAAGGAGGGTTTGGACCTGTTGCCCTGGCCTACCCCTGGGCTGCCCTCTGCAACCCCCAGTACCTGTTAGCCTTCTGCTAGGCCACAGCCTGGGGCTTTCCAGGCTGGAGCTCCCCAGCTCCTCTGCCTCTCCCCAGCCCTGCTCCACTCAGGTACCTTCTGTCCAGCTCCCTGCAGCCAGGCCCATCTCTCTCTATAGCTAGAGAGAGACTGTTTGCTCCTGGCTTCCCTGGCCTTCTTATAAGGCCCCGTTGCTCAGTTTGGGGCATTGCCTCAGCTGCAGCCACTTCCCCCAATCAGTGCAGCCTAAAAGCAGCTTTTTCCAGCCACAGCCCCCTCCCAGGGCTGTTTTTACCCCTTCAGGGCAGGAGTGGGGGGTCCACCCCGCTACACTGCCCTTTTTGAGGCACCCAAAACTCCACCCCGCCACCCCCGCTTTGGTCAAGCTGAGACTGCTGAATGGCCAATTTACAGCTTGCTTGTAACAATAAGCCATAGTGGTTTCAGGCACTTTACTGGTTTGCCTAAATCTCCTAAAGCTCACTCAGGCCACTGCTTACATCAGCCAGTGTCTGGAGATCCCCAAGGTGACCAGCCATGGAGACAGAGACTTACCTCATCTCTTTGCTTTCTTTCAGCTTCCATGACAGGATTCCCCATGGCAGGTAAATACAAACATAGGCAGAGGGTGCGGGGTCTGTCCGTATGTGTGGGGTGCATGCTGCAGTGTGCAGCTATCTCATAAATTGGGACGAGGAAGGGCAGAGTTAAAGTTATTTAATCTAGTCATTCGAGTGTAGGACTGGACACCTGGGTTCAAATCCTGCTTTCACCAGACTCACCCCATGGGTCTCATCCCATCACTTTCTCAGTCTCCCCACCAGTGAATTGTTAACAAAGCAGTCTGTGTGGCAGAGTGAGCAGAGCACAGGGCATCCTGGCTGTTGGGTACCTGTGGAAATGCCCCAGCCATTCAGCATCTCAAGGGCTCATCCTTACCCAGTAAGGACGATTGAAATTTGGGCTCTGGATGAGCCACATCAGTCTGGGGTAACCCCAGATTTACCCTGGGGTATGATCTGCCCCAACAGCTATTTTTGCCTTTAGTTATTGTTAGAGCTGTTTCAGTTCAGCTCTGGCTGTGGCTGGTGAGTGGCCCCACCCCTGCACAGGGCAAATGGAGATGCTGTGTACTGACACTGGGGCGCCGTGACGCTAGCTGGGGCCTGTGAGAGGTGGGAGTGGGGTACCAGGAGCTGGGCTGCCGAGGTGCCGTCACCACAGGAGGGTGCTCAGTTCAGCACGGGGCTGGCCCTGTCTGTCTGGACGCTGTGGAATATAGAGGAGCCGAGTCAGCCCCAGTCAGGGCCAGTGGAGGCTTTTGGGGGAGCAGAACTACAGCCCTGTGAGGCTGCTGCTGTTGGCTCTGGCCAGGCAGGGTCATTGCGGTGCAGACGGGGAGGGAGCCCAGGCAGGGGCAAAGGGCAGTTCAGTCTCCTGACCAGTTTTTCCCATTTGCCCCTCGGCTGGGAGCCGCTCAGACTGAGGGCTGGCCTGGCCTGCACACACCTGTCCTGTCATGGAGGGGAATTAACCCCAGCAGCTCATTTCACATTTTGGGCATCAGAGAACTGCAATGGCTGCGACTTCCACTCACTACCAGCTTGGACCCAGGGCCCCTGACGTGAAAGCCCAGTGCCTGTTCCCCCCACACCAGCCACTGCTCCTGCCTGAGCTGGGAGAAGCCCCAGGTCTCCTTCCCCCAATATACTGTGTCAGCTTGTCCCCTTTGCACAGACTGTACTGGAGCCAGCGTCCCCTGGAGGGAAAGACCCTGTGTCCCATTCTCTATCCCACGAGTCAGCCATTCCCCCCTGCCTGGGGCTGGATCAGAGCTGGTGACCTCCAGAGACGAACCCCCCAGTGTCCTATTCTCAGCCCCCTGAGCCAGCCAGTCTGCCACACTGGGACTGAATGGGAGCCAGAGTAAACAATAGGGGAAAAGCCCCATATCCCTTTCCTCTAGCCCCCTGCAGCGCCTCCTGCTCGTCGTCTCTGGGAATTAGCTCTTCGACCCAGGAGCGCCCTCTGCAGGCCGGCGATCTGCTTGCCATTGGCCCCCATGTCCCTCGCAGGACCCCAGTGCCCTTGTCTTGGGTGCTGCCCCCTGGCAGTACCCCACTACCTCTGGGTTTCCCCACCCACTAGCCCCACTTCACCTCAGTTTTGGCTATTGCCCAGTCTCCATCTGGCCCCCATTCACTGGGGCAGACTGCAGTATCAGTCACTTATCACAGGCGAAGGGGTTTGGACTGGCTGCCTTCACCCACCCTCAGGCTGCCCCTCTGCAAGCCCAATACCTAGGAGGGCCTAGAACTAGGCCCTGCAGCCTGGGGAGTTGCTGGCCTAGGGCTTCCCAGCTCCTAAGGCCTTTCCCCAGCCCTGCCTCACGCTAGGTCCCCTAGGTGAGTTCCCAGCAGCCACTCACAGAGAGAGACTGCTGCTTCTGGCTTCCCTGGCCTCCTTATAAGGCCCAGTTGCTTAGTTTGAGGCATGGCCCCAGCTGCAGCCACTTTCCCCAATCAGCCAGGGTTTTACCTTGCCCAGCCCCAGCCCTCTGCAGGGCTTTTCCAATCCCTCCAGGGTTGGAGTGCGTGCTCACCCCGCTACTTCATCCCTGAGTGTTTATTCCCTTGGCGTATTTGCAGATTCAGGCATTCCAGAACTAACTCAGCTCCGACTGGTAAACAGCCTGAATCGCTGCGCTGGGAGGGTCGAAGTGCTTCACAACCAGAAGTGGGGAACCGTGTGTCATGACACCTGGGATTTAAATGAGGCTGGAGTCGTGTGCAGGGAGCTGGGCTGTGGGACGGCGTTATTGGCCCCAAAAGGGGCTCGATTTGGGCGAGGATCAGACCTTATCTGGCTGGATGACGTCATCTGCACAGGAACTGAAGCTGCCCTCTCCGAATGCAGGGCTCTGTCTTGGGGAGAGCATGACTGTACCCACGGAGAAGATGCTGGTGTTGTGTGCTCAGGTAACTCAACTCTATATTTCAGGGAGCAGGGTGGGAAGCTCATTATGGGGCATTGTCCCCTCACAGCCATAGCTGATCCCAGCATGGTGCTTGAGGCCTGTGCTTCAGGGAGCAATATGGCGGTTCCAGTAGGGAGTGCTCTCCTCTCAGTCTGGGCTGACCCCAATTCCCCTGTGCGGTTCTATGGGCCTGTGCTGCAGGGAGTGGTGTGAAGGCTCAGTAGGTGAGGCTCACGCTCTCCTCTTGAAGTCAGTGCTGGCGCCAGTGCCCTAGTGGGGTGCTAGGGTGCCTCTGCTGCAGGTAGGGGGTGTCAGTAGGAGGTGCTCTCCATTTGTAGTTGTGCTGGCCCTAATGCCTCAGTGTAGGGCCAAGGGACCCTAGTATGAGGAAGCCTTGTCTGTTCCCGCTGGGGGGCAGCTCCCCAACTCCCTCGGCCACAGGCCACACATTCTGTGCCCTCTAGGCCTTGGAGAGGTGGGTGACCTTTCTCCAGGTTGGCAGTAGGCACACTTCACCCCTCGGCCCTCTGAGCGTCCCCCTGTACCACCCAGTCCCTGTCCCGCTGGGCATTCACAGCAGTCACAGATCTGCTGCTCCCAAAGGAACAGGGTCCCAACGTGACCAGCTCCACCTCCCATCTCTGCCCCAGTCAACACACAGCCCTAGATCCCTTCATAATCACACCAAGGACAAGTGATTTCACAGAGCGTAGAGATTCGAGGGGTAGCAAGGAGAAGGGTTGGAAAGAAATGGTTCCATGTCACATACCACGCTGACTAGAGCCTGGACTCATTGAACGAGATACTTTTCTGTCTGGTAGAGCAACGCTCACCCCACAGTCCTTCCAGGGTTTTGCTCCAGACCTGGCTGTGATCTCCTGTTCCTGAGACAAATGCAGTCAGCCACCTCCTGGGTGAAAGGGAGCTCTTGTCCCCTCTCCTCTTTCCTTGTAGGTACAGACCATTGTCTCTTCCCAGAGGAGGTCTCTCTTCAGAGACTTGTGCTGAGGGTCCTTTGTCTTTGTAAATTCTCAGATGCACACTGGGCCCAGACAGGGAATATAGCCTGTCTCCACGGCTGGGCTTTGTTCTATGTGCTGATTGGCTCAGCTGAAGGGATTGCCATGGCGCAGGTGACAAGCTTCACTTCAGCACTTCTGGAGCATCATGTTCTGTATTTTACTTCTCTCATCAACTATGTCCCATACAAACATCTTGCCCCCATTAGGGTGACGAGTGGGCTGCTCCATCTTGGCAGAGACCTCACATACCACCTTTGGTGAGCTATTGTGCATATATCTGACCCAGGGAATCCCCGTATAACTCTAGGCATCCCTGTGCTCTTTGCCAGTTGGCGTCTACTTATCTCTGGGCCAGATTCCTCTGCGGCACAGTGGGGACCTGGGGAACTGTAGCTCCCACTGGTTGGATTTGGTGTCAATGGAGCCTGGAGCCATTCACTCAAACTAAAAATCCAGGGCCAATTTCTCAAGAGTTCAGTTCCTAATTACTGTGTTCCAGTGGATTTGCATTTCAGGGAATTAGTCTTGAAGTTGTAACTTCCCCAAGAGCTGGACACAGGAGATGCAATTCTTCCTCACTTCCTGTCCTACACAGCCTACATATTTCATTGTCCTGTTTCTCAGCTGCCCTGTCCTACCCCAGAAATGGCTGCATGTCAGTGGGGGGAGTCTTCTTCTTTTGTGTATGTCACAAGTCTATATCTATGTAACCTTTCTGCCAGTGACGTTGAAAGTAAGCAGAGCCGGCTTCAATATCTAGGGCAGGGGTAGGCAACCTATGGCACGTGTGCCGAAGGCGGCACGCGAGCTGATTTTCAGCGGCACTCACACTGCCCAGGTCCTGGCCACCGGTCCGGGGGGCTCTGCATTTTAATTTAATTTTAAATTAAGCTTCTTAAACATTTTTAAAACCTTATTTACTTTACATACAACAATAGTTTAGTTATATATTATAGACTTATAGAAGGAGACCTTCTAAAAACGTTAAAATGTATTACTGGCATGCGAAACCTTAAACTAAAGTGAATAAATGAAGACTTGGCACAGCACTTCTGAAAGGTTGCTGACCCCTGATCTAGGGGTTCCTTTCCAGCAGTACAACACAGATCTGGCTTGAGCACCCACCCAGTAATCTGGGACAATTGCGCACAACCCCCTGAGTTCTTCTACGAGGCAAAGCTTCCCCTCTTTTAAGCACAGAGTCTCAGTACAGGAGAGAAACTTTTTAATAAAAGGAGGGAAGGCCCCCTGGCATTAACTTGGGAAAACGTCACAAACAGGATTTATAAACATAAAACCATGAGCAAAACACCTCTCCCAGAGTACATTGGGCAGTGTCTTTTGCCACAGGATCTTGAGTCCAGCAACCAAAAGTTCCTTTAAGGTGCCCCTCCCTACTCCCTCCACTGCACCCCACTCACAGTGGTTGTCCTTGGTTAGTGAAGACCCAGAGTTCAGAGGTGCACCTGTGTGAGTTCAGCTCCCACCATGGGGGCGGGGAGGAGAGCGCCTGGATGATCTGCTGTCTGGGTGCTTGCTCTGGTGGCAGCTGCCCTGCCAGCCACTCACCACTCTGCTCACCCTCACCTTCTGCTGCCCCCGGCCTCTCTGCTGTGACCGCTGCAGGTCGCTCTCTTGAAGCTCCACCCAGCTCTCAGTGACTGTCAGCTGCTAGTGGGGACCCTCAGTGCTGAAGCAGACTGGACAAAAACAAGGTTTCACAGCAGATGATTTCAGCTCTAGTGATCACTTAAACCAAAAAGACTCCTAATGGAGCCTTCATTAACTCTATATTTCAAGAGTGGTGAGGGACAGATTAAACCATGGCTAGACCCCTTACACAGAGCCCACACCCCTCAGCAGGAACACCCATCTCCACCCCCTCTCACTCTTGATAGGGGTCTGGTGTCTGAGCCCTCTGGTCAGTGAGTTCAGTTCAGTTGTGGGTGACCCCCTCAGTCAGGGCAGGCTAAGCACAGTTCTGCTGCCCTTTACTCAGACAATCAGGACAAAAACATTTCACTACCCTGCATTCAAGTACTACAGTGATTTGTAACCCAGCACCAGCCAACACAGCTCTGTCTGCTGGATACCTAGGCAGCGTGGGTGTGTTCTTTTAAATACAGTCTGGTCCTGAAGCCTTTCCCCCTCCCCAGCTCATCACTAGCTGTCAGGGGAGAGCTCATTCCCACCCTGCTCACCTCTAGCTTGTTCAGCCATCTGACTGTGCATCCTCAAGGTCCAGTCTTCTAACAGGGCTCTGCTCCACCACTTCTGTATTGCTGCCCCACAGGCACACTGAGAAGATCAGCCTCAGCCACGTTTCTGCATTGCAGCAGTGCCTCCGGCCAGTCCAGTCAGGGGCCCATTAAGCCTAGCCCAGGATCTGTGTCCCAGGTTGTAAATGGACAGATACAAGTTAGGGCTTCTGAAAATCCATCAGCACCAGTCTCTCTATCCCAGAGTTGCTGCCCCTCTGTGAGGACACAGCTGTCAGCCCAGCTCTGCCATTATTCATCTGAGACTGGTACTGGGCTGGCAACACTAGACACGAGTGCAGCAATGGCTGCCACAAAACGATGTTGCCAAGTCAGTCGTGGCAAATCAGCAGGAACCGCAGGGGCAGGTGTTTGCTTCAGGAGGGGGCCGACCTGCTTGTAGGAAGTGTGCATTGCCTCTGCACTGGTCGGAGCCATTGTCAGCCTGGTGTGCAGCAGGTTCCTGCCAGGCGTCCCTGCGCTCCAGGCAGTTCTAAGGGGGATGGACTCTAGGGGAGGTTTTCAGGGATCTATGGAGCCAACACATGTAAATTTGATGCTGATGTCAGACTAAGGCAACCACTAATGAGATGGGTGACTGTGTTCAGCTCCCAATCACCAGGATGTTTATATTAGCGTCTGCCCCACAGTGCTGCACAGTGTCGCACTGGAGCGAATACCAGCGCCAGGAGGGCGTAAATCTGCTCCCCAGGAAGACCCTGCCCGTATTGTGGGGGGTGATCTTTTTAAGTGCTCTAGTGGGAGCAGTAGGTCAGACTGCCGTCCAGTCTGCCTAACTAGGTGGCAGCCAGCTGGGAGGGGAGTGAACGAACTTCAACATTGCCCAAGTGATTAGCGTGGTCAGTGGTGGGGAGCCCTTGACAGGCAGTGGCTGTGTGCAGAGACCGATCACATTGCTATGTTCCCCAGCAAGAGGAGATCAGATGCACAGAAACCTCCCTGAGTGTTTATTCCCTTGGGTGTTTGCAGACGCTGGCATCTCAGAACTGGCTCAGCTCCGACTGGCAAATGGCACCAGTTACTGCGCTGGGAGGGTCGAGGTGCTTCACGACCACAAGTGGGGAACTGTGTGTGATGACGGCTGGGACATGACTGATGCTCAAGTCGTGTGTAGGCAGCTGGGCTGTGGGACGGCGTCATCAGCCCCAGGAGGGGCTCGATTTGGGCAAGGATCAGACCCTATCTGGCTGGATAATGTCAACTGCGCAGGGACAGAAGCTGCCCTCTCCCATTGCAGGGTTCCGCCTTGGGGAAAGAATGACTGTACCCACGGAGAAGATGCCGGTGTCAAGTGCTTAGGTAACCTTCCTCCATCACGTCACTGTGGGTGGTGCAAGAATCGGGCTGAGAAGGTTTCAGCACAGACCCAGCTCTCCGGTCTGAGTCAGCGCTGACTCCATTGCCCCATCATGGTGCTAAGGGCCTGCACTTAAGGGAGCGGGTTCAGGGTCACAGTAAGTAAGTCCATGGTGTAAATGCTGACCCCATTTCTCCACACAGTTCTACATGCCTGTGCTACAGGGAGTGGGATGGGGGCTCAGTAGGGGGTGTTCTCCCCTCGCAGTCAGTGCCCCAGTACAGCACTTAGGGCCTGCGCTGCAGGGAGCAGTACGTGCGCCTCAGTGAGAGACCCTCCCCATCACTGATCGCTCTGATCCCCCTGCCCCACTACAGCACAATGGGGCGCTGGGTAACCGTGGAACCCATTTGTGGGATTTGGGGTTGAATGGATCCTGCAGCCACTCAGGGATCTCTTTATGAAGTGTGGGGTTCCTATCCCCATTACTCCGGGTGATTTCCGTCTCAGTTAATTACCCCGGAACCTGGAATATGCCCCACTACTGTGACTGGAGACAGGTTCTTCCTCACTTCCTCTCCTACACAGCCCATGAGTTTCTGTGCCCGGTCTCTCATCTACCCTATTCCACCCCTCAGGTGGCTGCATGGTAGTGGTGGGGAGTAGGGCTGTCAAGTTATTTTAAAAAATCATGATTAATTGTGAGATAAATAATTAATCATGATTAATTGCACAATTAATCGCCCCTTTACACAATAATAGAATACAATTTATTTCAATTTTGGGAGATTTTTTCTTCATTTTCAAATATATTGATTTAAATTATAACACAGAATACAAAGTGTACAGTGCTCACTTTATATTTATTTTTATTACAAATATTTGCACTGTAAAAAACAAACAAAAGAAATAGTATTTTCAGTTCACCTCATATAAGTACTGTTGTGCCAACTCTTTATCAGGAAAGTTGAACTTACAAATGTAGAATGATTTACAAATAATAACTACAATCAAAAATAAAACTATGTAAAATTTTAGATCCTACAAGTCCACTCAGTCCTGCATCTAGTTCAGCTAATCGCTCAGACAGACAGGTTTGTTTACATTCGCAGGAGATAATGCTGCTTGGTTCTTGTTTACAATTGTCAAGGTTCCTTCCCCACTCTGAACTCTAGGGTACAGATGTAAGGACCTGCATGAGAACCTCTAAGCTTAATTAGCAGCTTAGATCTGGTTTTGCTGCCACTACCCAAATTATTTATGAGTCATTTGGGAAACTCTGTCTACCTCCCCCGCAGAATATCTCTCTCCCCAGTACTATAATCCTTCCCTGGGTAGCCTTGAGAGACTTCTCCACCACGTTCCTGGTGAACACTGATCCAAACCCTTGGATCTTAAAACAAGGAGAAATTAACCATTCCCCCTCCTTTCCCCCCCACCAATTCATGGTGAGTCCAGATCCAACCCCCTTGGATCTTAAAACAAGGAAAAATCAATCAGGTTCTTAAAAAGAAGGCTTTTAATTAAAGAAAGAAAGGTAAAAATCATCTCTGTAAAATCAGGATGGAAAATAACTTTACAGAGTAATCAGATTCATAGAACCCAGAGGAACCCTCTCTAGCCTTAGGTTCAAAGTTACAGCAAACAGAGGTAAACCCTTTAGCAAAAGGAACATTTACAAGTTGACAAAACAAAGATAAACCTAACACGCCTTGCCTGGCTGTTACTTACAAGTTTGAAATATGAGAGACTTGTTCAGAAAGATTTGGAGAGCCTGGATTGATGTCTGGTCCCTCTTAGTCCCAAGAGCGAACAACCCCAAAACAAAGAGCACACAAACAAAAGCCTTCCTCCGACCAAGATGTGAAAGTATCTTGTCCCCTTATTGGTCCTTTGGGTCAGGTGTCAGCCAGGTTACCTGAGCTTCTTAACTCTTTACAGGTAAAAGGATTTTGGTGTCTCTGGCCAGGAGGGATTTTATAGTATTGTACACAGGAGGGCTGTTACCCTTCCCTTTATAGTTATGACAACAATGTTACCTGGAAGTGAGAACAGGTATCCGCATGGCACTGTTGTAGCTGGCATAGGAAAACATTTATGTGCCAGACACGCTAAAAATTCATTTGTCCCTTCATGCTTCGACCACCATTCCATAGAACATATGTCCTTGCTGATGATGGGTTCTGCTCAATAACAATCCAAAGCATTGCTGACCAACAAATGTTCATTTTCATCATCTGAGTCAGATGCTACCAGCAGAAGGTTGATTTTCTTTTTTGGTGGTTCAGATTCTGTAGTTTCCACATTGGAATATTGCTCTTTTAAGACTTCTGAAAGCGTGCTCCCCGCCTCGTCCCTCTCAGATTTTGGAAGCCACTTCAGATTCTTAAACCTTGGGTCAAGTGCTGCAGCTAGCTTTAGAAATCTCACATTGGTACCTTTTTTGCGTTTTGTGAAATTTGCAGTGAAAGTGTTCTTAAAACGAACAACGTGTGCTGAGTCATCATCCGAGACTGCTGTAACATGAAAGATATGGCAGAATGCAGGCAAAATACATAGCAGGCGCTACACAATTCTCCCCCAAGGATTTCAGTCACAAATTAAATTAACACATTACATTTTTAACGGGCATCATCAGCATGGAAGCATGTCATCTGCAATGGTGGCCAAAGCATGAAGGAGCATGTGAATGTTTAGCATATCTGGCACGTAAATACCTTGCAATGCTACCTGCAAAAGTGCCATGCGAACGCCTCTTCTCACTTTTGGGTGACATTGCAAATAAGAATCAGGCAGCATTATCTCCCGTAAATTTAACAAACTTAATTGTCTGAGCGATTGCCTGAACAAGTAAGACTGAGAGGATGTGTAGGCTCTACGTTTTACATTTTTTTCCCCTCTTGAGTGCAGTTATGTAACAACAAAAAAATTGACATTTGTAAGTTGCATTTTCACAATAAAGAGACTGCACTACAGTACTTGTATGAGGTGAATTGCAAAATATTATTCCTTTTACCACTTTTACAGTACCAATATTTGTAATCCAAAATACAGTAAAAGCTGTTTTTTCCGGCACTTCACCAATTGGAAAGCTCTATAAATTGGCATTTCTGATCTTCATTGAAATGCCGGTTTATAGACCGGTTGGCATGGGGCCAACAGGGGGTTGAGGTGCAGGAGGGGGTGTGGAGCGAGGGCTCTGGGAGGGACTTTGGGTGTGGGAAGGGGCTTAGTAGGCGGGAGGTAGTGTGGGGTGTAGGATCCAGGGGCCAGTCACCTCGGATGGCTCCCCGCAAGCAGCAACCTGTCCCGGGCTCCGGCTACTCTTAAGTGAAGGCGCATCAGGTGCGTGCTGCCCCCCCAGTGCTAGCTGCACAGCTCCCATTGACTGGGAACCACAGCCAATGGGAGCTGCAGGGGCGGCGCCTGCAGGCAGAGGGAGTGCACCAAGCTGCCTGCCTTGCCTCCACCTAGGAGCAACCAGGACAAGTTACCACTTGCAGGGAGCTGCCCAAGGTGAGTGCCCCCTGGATCCAGCACCCTGCACTCCATCCCACACCCCAACTGCCTGCCCCAAGCCCCCTCCTGCACCCAAACTTCCTCCCAGAGCCCATGCTCCACACACCCTTCCTCGACCCCCCTCCAGCCCCACACTCTCTCCCGCACCCAAACTCCCTCCCTCTTAGTTAACTAGCATCTTTCATTTACTGGCACCCCCCATTCCCCCAACATGTCGGATAAAACAACTTTAACTGTAATAATATAAAGTGAGCACTGTACACATTGTATTCTGTGTTGTAACTGAAATCAATATACTTGAAAATTCTTTTAATCACGATTAATTTTTTGAGTTAATTGCGTGAGTTAACTGTGATTAGTTGACAGGGAGTGAACCCCTAACAGGCTGTTGCAGAGCCTGTTCAGACCCGTCAGTGGGAGGCCCTAAGTTCACCAGTGTCACCAGTGATTCAATGCACAGGCACCACCCTGAGTGTTTCTTCCCTTGGGGTGTTTGCTCACTCCGGCATTTCAGAAGAGGCTCAGCTCCGACTGGTGAATGGTTCGAGTCGCTGTGCTGGGAGGGTCGAGGTGCTTCACAACCAGCAGTGGGGAACCGTGTGTGATGACAGCTGGGACATAACTGATGCTCAAGTCGTGTGTAGGCACCTGGGCTGTGGGACGGCATCATCAGCCCTTGCTTGGGCTCATTTTGGGCAAGGATCAGACCGTATCTGGCTGGATGAAGTCAACTGCGCAGGGACAGAAGCTGCCCTCACCGATTGCTGGGCTCGGCCTTGGGGAGAGAATGACTGTACCCACGGAGAAGATGCCGGTGTTGTGTGCTCAGGTAACCTTCATCTACCCCCCTGCCTGTTGTAGGGAGGAGGGTGGGAAGCTCATTAGCGGGCCTTGTCCCCTCACAGGCAGTGCTGCCCCCAGCATGGTGCTTTGGTGCCTGTGCTTCAGGGAGCAATATGGCGGGTCCAGTAGGGAGCCCTCTCCTCTCAGTCTGTGCTGACCCTAATTCCCCTGTGCGGTTCTATGGGCCTGTGCTGCAGGGAGCGGTGTGGGGGCTCAGTAGGGGATGCTCACGCTCTCTCCTTGAAGTCAGTGCTGGCGCCAGTGCCCTAGTGCGGTGCTAGGGGGCCTGTGCTGCAGGTAGAGGGGTGTCAGTAGTGGGTGCTCTCCCTTTACAGTTGTGCTGGCCCTAATGCCCCAGTGCAGTGCCATGGGCCCCTAGTATGAGGAAGCCTTGTCTGTGCCAGACTGGAGGGCAACTCTCGAACTCCCTCGGCCACAGGCCACACAAGCCGTGCCCTCTAGGCTTTGTGTGGGGGGGTGCCTTTCTCCAGGTTGGCATAGGCACTCTTCACCCCTCGGCCCTTCGAGGGTCCTCCTGCAGCACCCAGTCCCTGTCCCGCTGGGCATTCACAGCACTCACAGATCTGATACTCCCAAAGGAACAGGGTCCCAAGGTGACCAGCTCCACCTCCCATCTCTGCTCCAGTCAACACACAGCTCTAGATCCCTTCATAGTCACACCAAAGACAAATGATTTCACAGAGTTGTCAGGGGAGAGCTCATTCTGACCTTGCTCACCTCTAGCTTGTTCAGCCATCTGACTGTGCATCCTCAAGGTCCAGTCTCCTAACGGGGCTTTGCTCCACCACGTGTGACTGTCTGTATTGCTGCCCCACAGGCACACTGAGAAGATCAGGCTCAGCCACGTTTCTGCATTGCAGCAGTGCCTCCGGCCAGTCCAGTCAGGGGCCCATTAAGCCTAGCCCAGGATTTGCGTCCCAGGTTGTAAATGGGCAGATACATGTTAGGGCTTCTGAAAATCCATCCGCACGCCAGTCTCTCTATCCTAGAGTTGCTGCCCCTGTGTGAGGAAACAACTGTCAGCCCAGCTCTGCCATCATTCATCTGAGACTGGTACTGGGCTGGCAGCACTAGACACGAGTGCAGCAATGGCTGCCACAAAACGATGTTGCCAAGTCAGTCGTGGCAAGTCAGCAGGAACTGCAGGGGCAGGTGTTTGCTTCAGGAGGGGGCCGACCTGCTTGTAGGAAGTGTGCATTGCCTCTGCCCTGGTCGGAACCATTGTCAGCCTGGTGTGCAGCAGGTTCCTGCCAGGCGTCCCTGCGCTCCAGGCAGTTCTAAGGGGGATGGACTCTGGGTGACGTTTTCAGGGAGCTATGGAGCCAACACATGTAAATTTGATGCTGATGTCAGGCTAAGGCAACCACCAATGACACGGGTGACTGTGTTCAGCTCCCAATCACCAAGATGCTTATGTCAGCGTCTGCCCTGCAGCCCTGCACAGTATCGCACTGGAGCGAATACCAGCGCCAGGAATGAGGGTGTAAATCTGCTCCCCAGGAGGTTCCTGCCAGCAGTGCCGGGGGTGATCTTTTTAAGTGCTCTAGTGGGAGCAGTAGGTCGGACTGCCATCCAGTCTGCCTAGCTAGATGAGAGCTGGCTGGGAGGGGAGTGGACAAACTTCAACATTGCCCAAGTGATTAGCGTGGTCAGTGGTGGGGAGCCCTTGACAGGCAGTTGCTGTGTGCAGAGACTAGTCAGATCCGTTGCCGGGAGGCGCTATGTTCCCCAGCAACATGAGAGATCAGATGCACAGGAACCTCCCTGAGTGTTTCTTCCTTTGGGTGTTTGCAGACGCTGGCATCTCAGAAGTGGCTCAGCTCCGACTGGTGAACAGCAGGAGTCGCTGCGCTGGGAGAGTCGAAGTGTTTCATAACAAGAAGTGGGGAACCGTGTGTGATGACGGCTGGGACTTACAGGATGCTGGAGTCGTGTGCAGGCAGCTGGGCTGTGGGACGGCGTTATCAGCCCCAGGAGGGGCTCGATTTGGGCGAGGATCAGATCATATCTGGCTGAATAACGTGAACTGCGCAGGGACAGAAGTTGCCCTCTCTGATTGCAGGATTTGGCTTGGGGGAGACAGTAACTGTAACCATGGAAAAGATGCCGGTGTTGTGTGCTCAGGTAACTTGCATACATGACATCACTGTGGGTGGTGCAGGGATCGAGCTGGGAAGCTTTCAGCACAGACCCAGCTCTCCTGTCTGAGTCAGCGCTGACTCCAGTGCCCCAGCATGGTGCTAAGGGCCCGTACTGCAGTTAAGGGGGGTGTCAGTTGGGGGCACTCTCCCTTTACAGTTGTGCTGTCCCTAATGCCCCAGTGTGGTGCCATTGACCCCTAGCATGAGGAAGCCTTGTCTGTACCTCCTGGGGGGCATCTCCCTGACTCCTCGGCCACAAGCCACACAAGCCGTTCCCTCTAGGCCTTGTGGGGGGGTGACCTCTCTCCACATTGGCAAGAGGCACACTTCACCCCTCTGCCCTCCGAGAGTCCCTCTGCAGCACCAAATCCCTGTCCCGCTAGGCATTCATAGCAGTCACAGATCTGCCGCTCCCAAAGGAACAGAGTCCCAAGGTGACCAGTTCCACCTCCCATCTCTGCCCCAGTCAATGCACAGCCCTAGATCTCTTCACAGTCACACCAAGGTCAAGGGATTTCACAGAGTGTAGACCAGGGGTCAGCAACCTTTCAGAAGTGGTGTGCCTAGTCTTCATTTATTCACTCTAATTTAAGGTTTCACGTGCCGGTAATACATTTTAACATTTTAGAAGGTCTCTTTCTATAAGTCTATATTATATAACTAAACTATTGTATGTAAAGTAAACAAGGTTTTCAAAATGTTTAAGAAGCGTCATTTAAAATTAAATTAAAATGCTGATCTTACGCCGCCAGCCTGCTCAGCTCACTGCCAGCCTGGGGTTTTGTTCACCTAGGCCAGCTGCAGGCTGAGCAGAGCCTGCGGCCAGGACCCCAGACCTGGGGGGGGGGGTTCAGGGGTCAGGGCAGAGGGGTGGGGGTGTGCAGGGCACACTTTTTTGTATGTCACAAGTCGATATCTATGTAACCCTTCTGCCAGTGGTGTCAGAAGCGACCAGGGCTGGGTTCAATATCTAGGGGTTCCTTTCCAGCAATATAACACAGATCCAGCTTGAGCATCCACCCAGTAATCTTGGAGAATTACACAGCACCCCCTGGGTGCTTCTGTGAGACAAAGCTTCTCCTCTTGCAAGCACATAGTCTCAGTGCAGAAAAGCAACTTTTAAATAAAAGGATGGAAGCCCCTGGGCATTAACTTGGGAAACGTCACAAACAGGATTCATAAACATAAAACCATGAGCAAAACTCCTCTCCCAGAGTACGTTGGGCAATGTCTTTTGCCTCAGATTCTTGAGTCCAGCAACCAAAAGTTCCTTTAATGTGCCCCTGCCTCCACCGCACCCCACTCACAGGGGTTGTCCTTGGTTAGTGAAGACCCAGAGTTCAGAGGTGCACCTGTGTGAGTTCAGCTCCCACCATGGGGGCGGGGAGGAGAGCGCCTGGCTCGCTCTGCTGTCTGGGTGCTTGCTCTGGTGGCAGCTGCCCTGCCAGCCACTCACCACTCTGCTCACCCTCACCTTCTGCTGCCCCCGGCCTCTCCGCTGTGACCTCTGCAGGTCGCTCTCTTGAGGCTCCACCCAGCTCTCAGTGACTGTCAGCTCTTAGTGGGGAACCCTCAGTGCTGAAGCAGCTGGGCAGAAACACTGTCTCACAGCAGGTGATTTCAGCTCTAGTGATCACTGAAACCAAAAAGACTCCTAATGGAGCCTCAATTAACTCTATCTTTGAAGAGTGGTGAGGGGCAGATTAAACCATCCCTAGACCTCATACACAGAGCCCACACCCCTCAGCAGGAACACCCATCTCCACCCCCTCTCACTCTTGATAGGGGTCTGGTGTCTGAGCCCCCTGGTTAGTGAGTTCAGTTCAGTTGTGGGTGACCCCCTCAGTCAGGGCAGGCTAAGCACAGTTCTGCTGCCCTTTACTCAGACAATCAGGACAACAACATTTCACTACCCTGCATTCAAGTACTACAGTGATTTGTAACCCAGCACCAGCCAACACAGCTCTGTCTGCTGGATACCTAGGCAGAGTGGGTGTGTTCATGTAAACACAGTCTGGTCCTGAAGCCTTTCCCCCTCCCCAGCTCATCACTAGCTGTCAGGGGACAGCTCATTCCCACCTTGCTTACCTCTTGTCATAGGTTTCACCCCCACTCTGAACTTTAGGGTACAAATGTGGAGACCTGCATGAGATAACCCCTAAGCTTAATTACCAGCTTAGAACTGGTTGCTGCCACCACCCAAATCGTTTAAAACATTTGTTTATGAGTCATTTGGGAAACTCTGTCTTCCCCCCTAAAAATCTCTCCCTCCCAAGTACTGTAACCCTTCCCTGGGTAACCTTGAGAGACTTCTCCACCAGTTTCCTGGTGAACACCGATCCAAACCCCTTGGATCTTAAAACAAGGAAAAAAATCAATCTGGTTCTTAAAAATAAGGCTTTTAAGTAAAGAAAAGGGGTAAAAGAAATACCTCTGCAAGATTAGCATACAAGCTACTCTCACAAACAACAGATTTAAAATACAGAGGATGTTCCCATGGGCAAAAACCTTAGTTACACAAAAGAAAACCCAATTTGATTATCCCTCTAATGCAAAAAGACAAAGTCACGAAAGGAAATAAACATAAGCTAATTGATTCCTTCTCTAATACTCACTACCCTGGTTGATACCTGGTTCTTTTCACTCCAGCACAGAGCAAAGAATAGAACAAAAGAAGAACTTCCCACCTTCCTCTTAAAAGATCTGGTCCCCCCCCATTGGTTCCTCTGGTCAGGTGTCAGCTAGACTCGGTGAACTTCTTAACCCTTTACTGTCTGTTTATGACACCTCTAGCTAGTTCAGCCATCTGACTGTCAGGGCCGGTGCAAGGATGTTTCGCGCCCTAGGCAAAACTTCCACCTTGCACCCTCCCCCCACCCTGCGCCCCCACTCTGAGGCGCCCCCCTCCGCGGCAGCTCCCCCCCCCGAGGCACCTCCCTTTGCCGCAGCTCCCCACCCTCCGCCCTGAGGCACCCCCCCACCCCAGCTCACCCCTGCCCCGCTTTCTCCCCAAGCACACCGTGGCTGCTTCACTTCTGCTTCCCAGGCTTGGGGCGCCAAGAGTGAGCTGGGGCGGGGAGTTCCCTTGCATGCCGCCTCCCCCCCCCCGCTTACTTGCCACAGTCAGCCCTCCTCACGCTCCCCTGCCCAGCTCCCTCCACCCAAATGCCAGCAGCGACCAGGGTGGCCGAAGAAAATGGCGCCCCCCAAATGCCAGTGCCCTAGATGACTGCCTAGGTCACCTAAATGGTTGCACCGGCCCTGCTGACTGTGCATCCTCAAGGTTCAGCCTTCTAACAGGGCTCTGCTGCACCACGTGTGACTGTATTGCTGCCCCACAGGCACACTGAAAAGTTCAGGCTAAGCCACATTTCTGCATTGCCAGTGCCAGGAATGAGGGTGTGAATCTGCTCCCCAGGAGGTCCCTGCCAGCAGTGCAGGGGGGGGGGATCTTTTTAAGTGCTTTAGTGGGAGCAGTAGGTCAGGCTGCCGTCCAGTCTGCCTAATTAGGTGACAGCCTAACTAGGTGAGAGCTGGCTGGGAGAGGAGGGGCAAACTTCAACATTGCCCAGTGATTAGTCTGGTCAGTGGTGGGGAGCCCTTGACAGGCAGTTGCTGTGTGCAGAGACCAGTCAGATTGCTATGTTCCCCAGCGACATGAGAGATCAGATACACAGGAACCTCCCTGAGTGTTTATTCCCTTGGATGTTTGCAGGCTCTGACATCTCAGAAGTGGCTGAGCTCCGACTTGTGAACAGCAGGAGTCGCTGCGCTGGGAGGGTCGAGGTGTTTCACAACCAGCAGTGGGGAACCGTGTGTAATGACAACTGGGACTTACAGGATGCTGGAGTCGTGTGCAGGCAGCTGGGCTGTGGGACGGCGTTTACAGCCCCAGGAGGGGCTCGATTTGGGCAAGGATCTGACCGTATCTGGCTGGATGATGTCAACTGCACAGGGACAGAAGCTGCCCTCTCCGATTGCTGGGCTCGGCCTTGGGGAGACAATAACTGTACCCACAGAGATGATGCCAGTGTTGTGTGCTCAGGTAACTTGCATCCATCACGTTACTGTGGGTGGTGCAGGGATCGAGCTGGGAAGGTTTCAGCACAGACCCAGCTCTCCTGTCTGAGTCAGTGCCGACCCCAGTGCCCCAGCATGGGGCTAAGGGCCTGTACTGTGGGGAGCCAATTCGGGGTCACAGTAAGTGTCACTCTTCCCATGGTGTCAGTGCTGACCCATTTTCCTCACACAGTTCTACATGCCTGTGCTGCAGGGAGCGGAATGGGGGCTCAGTAGGGGGCGCTCTCCCCTCGCAGTCAGTGCTGAGCCCAGTGCCCCAGCACAGCACTTAGGCCCTACGCTGCAGGGAGAAGTAACATGCGCCTCTGTGAGAGACCCTCCCCATCGCTGATGGCTCTGATCCCCCTGCTGGGGCACTGGGTAACCGTAAATCCCATTTGGGGGTTCAATAGATCCTGCAGCATCTCAGGGATCCCTTTATGAAGTGTGGGGTTCCTATCCCCGTCACTCCGGGTGATTTCCATCTCAACTAATTACCCCTGAACCTCTAACATCCCCCACCCACAGCTGGGACTGGAGACATGGTTCTTCCTCACTTCCTCTCCTACACGGCCCATGAGTTTCTGTGCCCTGTCTCTCATCTACCCTGTTCCACCCCAGAGCTGGCTGCATGGTAGTGGTGGGGAGTAGGGCTGTCAAGTTATTAAAAAATATAATTGTGAGATAAAAAATTAATCATGATTAATCACACAATTAATCGCCCCTTTACACAATAATAGAATACCATTTATTTCAATTTGGGGGGATTTTTTCTTCATTTTCAAATATATATTCATTTCAGTTATAACACAAAATACAAAGTGTACAGTGCTCACTTTATATTTATTTTTAAGTATAAATATTTGCACTGTAAAAAAGAAACAAAAGAGTACAAGTACTGTAGTGCCAGCTCTTTATCAGGAAAGTTGAACTTACAAATGTAGAATGATTTACAAATAATAATTGTAATAAAAAATAAAACGATGTAAATTTTTAGATCCTACAAGTCTACTCAGTCCTACATCTTGTTCAGCCAATTGCTCAGACAGACAAGTTTGTTTACATTCGCAGGAGATAGTGTTTACAGTGTTACCTGGAAGTGAGAAGAGGCATTCATATGGCACTGTTGTAGCTGGTGTAGGAAAATATTTATGTGCCAGATGCTCTAAAAATTCATATGTCCCTTGTTGCTTTGAGCACCATTCCAGAGGACACGTGTTCATGCTGATGATGGGTTCTGCCCGATAACGATCCAAAGTAGTGCAGATCCACAAATGTTCATCTTCATCATCTGACTCAGATGCCAACAGCAGAAAGTTGATTTTCTTTTCTGGTGGTTCAGGTTCTGTAGTTTCCACATTGGAGTGTTGCTCTTTTAAGATTCTGAAAGCCTGCGCCACACCTCATCCCTCTCAGATTTTGGAAGGCACTTCAGATTCTTACCCCTTGGGTCGACTGCTGTAGCTAGCTTTAGACATTGCAAATAAGAAGCAGGCAGCATTATCTCCCGTAAATGTAAACAAACTTGTTTGAGCGATTGGCTGAACAAGAAGTAAGACTGAGAGGATGTGTAGGCTCTAAGTTTTTCCAATTTTTTTTTGTTTTTTTTGTGGGGGGAGGTGGTTTTTTTTTTGTTTTTTGAGTGCAGTTATGTAACAAACAAAAATCTACATTTGTAAGTTGCACTTTCATAAAAAGAGACTGCACCACAGTACTTGTATGACGTCTATTGCAAAATACTGTTTTGTTTACCATTTTTACAGTGCAAATATTTGTAATCCAAAATACAGTAAAGCTGTTTTTTCCAGCACTTCACCAACCGGAAAGCTCTATAAATCGACATTTCTGATTTTCAGAAATTGGGCTGGCGGTTGGAGCGCAGGAGGGGGCGCGGAGCGCAGGCTCTGAGAGGGACTTTTGGTGGGAGAGGGGGCTTAGTATTTGGGAGGGAGTGTGGGGTGTTGGATCTGGGGGCCACTCACCTAGGATGGCTCCTCGCAAGCGGTGACCTGTCCCGGGCTCTGCCTACTCATAAGTGGAGGCGCGTCAGGCGGCTCTGTGTTCTCCCTCACCCTCCAGTGCCAGCTTCACAGCTCCCATTGGCTGGGAACCATGGCCAATGGGAGCTATGGGGGAGGCACCTGCGAGCGGAGGGAGCGCGCCAAGCCCCCTGCCGCTCTTCCACCGAGGAGCAGCCAGGACAAGTTGCCGCTTACGGAGATCCGCCCCCGGATCTGGCAGCCCGCACTCCAGCCTGCGCCCCAGCTGCCTGTCCCAAGCCCCCTCCCGCACCCAAACTTCTTCCCAGAGCCCATGCTCCACATCCCCTCCCGCACCCCAACCGCCAGCCCCACACTCCCTCCTACCCGCAAACTCCCTCCCTCTTAGTTAACTGGCATTTTTCATTTACCGGCACCCCCATTCCTGTAACATGCCAGAAGAAACAACTTTAACTGCAATAATATAAAGTGAGCACTGTACACATTGTATTCTGTGTTGTAACTGAAATCAATATATTTGAAAACATAGAAAAACATCCAAAATATTTAATAAATTTCCATTGGTATTCTATTGTTTACCAGTGTGATTCAAACTGTGATTTAATTAGTTTAATCACCATTAATTTTTTCAGTTATTGGTGATTAATTGACAGGGAGTGAATCCCAAACAGGCTGTTGCAGAGGCGGTTTGGACCTGTCAGTGGGAGGCGCTATGTCCTTCTTTGAGTGATTGCTCATGTGCATTCCAATAGGTGTGATAAGAACAATCCAGAACTCTCCTGTCTGCTCTGGCAGACTCCGGCCTCAATACCACCCACCACTAAAGGGCTGGAGAGATACTATTTTGTGCCACAGAAAGGGTACGAACACCTTTTCACCCAGCCGCAACCGGGCACTCTGGTGACAGGGGCAGCCAGGTCCCGCCCCAAAGTCACGGGGTGCTAAAAAGTTGGACCTTTTTGGCCAAAGGCCTACTTGACCATGGGACTCTAGCTTCGAGTGGCCAATCAGCAAGTGGTACTCAGCCACTATGCTTTCAATTCCTGGAGCTCGGTAGCAAAATTCCAGGAATTGCTCCTGGCTGACTCATGCAAGGAGTTTAGTGCGCTCCTCGAGGAGGGCAGAGTGGTCTTGAGAACCTCCCTGCAGGCTGTGTTAGAAGCGGCAGACTTGGCAGCTTGTACTGTGGCCACCACCATTACAGGGAGGCGCAGCGTGTGGCTCCAGGTGTTAGGGATACCTGATCCAGGACCTCCCCTTTGACCGTGCAGGCCTGTTTGCCCAAAATACAGACTCTTGCCTGCACGGCCTTAAGAAATTGCAGGCGACTTTAGAGTCTTTGGGTGTCCACATCCCTGCACCCCAAAGAAAGTCATTTAAGCCTCAGCCCCCGTCTCACTTCTACTCTGGTCCTCCGAGGTGAGACTCATCCAGGAGATGGGACACGAATAATAGGAGGCGCCTGCCACAGTCCTCCTCAGGCCAAGGCCAGGGTTCGGCCAAACAGCCCCCAGGCCCGAAGCCAAACTTTTGAAGATGTGCCTGAGGACGAAGCATCAGTATCAAACTCAGATCCTTACCCTCCCTTTGTGAATCGATTCTCCTGCTTCTACCATGCTTGGTCCAAGATCACGTGAGATCACTGGGTCCTGAGCACAGTATGGATGGGACATTCTATCCAATTCTGTTCCCTCCTGCCCTCCCACCCCCCTTCCCCGTTCCTCTTCAGGGACCCTTCTCACAAACAACTCCTCTTGCAAGAGGTGCAATCGCTCCTCGCTCAAGGGGCAATACAGGTGGTTCCTCAGGAGTTCAGGGGCAAGGAGTTCTACTCCCACTCTGGCCTATCCTGGATCTGCGAGACCTCAACACATTCATGGGGAAAGTGAAGTTTCGCGTGGTCTCTCTGGCTGTCACCATTCCTTCCCTGGATCCGGGGCATGATATGCCGCCCACAACTTGAAAGATGCGTACTTTCATATCTCCATTATCCGGTCCCACAGCCATTTTCTTCGTTTTGTGGTCAGCGGCCAGCACTACCAGTTCAGGATGCTCCCGTTTGGGCGGTTGAGTTACCAGATTTGCCCGTTACTTTGGGGTACGCTCATTTATTCAGGGTTCTCTTCGGGGTGGGGTCTGTAATTCTAACAATGTGCTGCTTGTGTCACTTGTGTTTTCATGTGGAGCTCTACTTCTCCCTGCTGCAAGTCCTCTCCCAGTGGAGCTATCCTGCGGGACCTAGGTTCCCCAGGGCCAGGTTTCTCCAGCCCCTGAACCGGATGAACACACCCACACATACATTAACAGATCAAATCTGAGAGGACCGGGTCAATCATAATGGATCAGCTTGAAAGTGCTATGTCTCTGGACTCACTGGGCTGGATGAAGCAGCACTTTCAAGCTGCCTCCCCTTATATGTCCCTGGGCTCCATGGACTGGGTCAAGCAGCACTTTCAAGCTGTCACCCTTATGCGTCCCAGATTCAGCACGTCCCTATCCCCACTCTCACTTCACAATTGTACTGGCGGTAACCTACCTGATGAGCAAACCCCACAGTATTTTGGGCGCTGCAGGGATCTTTAGATTAGGTAAAAGCAGCGTTACTGTAGAATAAATGGGGGAAGCCAAGAACACAAAAGAGTAAAGTTCAACAAGAGAGAGAGAAGCAACCAGCTTAACCATACAAGTTATTTATTGAATAATAATGATCACTACACAAGGAGGCTAAACCACCATAACATACATTATTAAAGGTTAATACCTAAGGTAGAGAGGAAAACAGAGAGAGAAAGAAGAGGATCTCACTGTTCCCAGGTGATGGGGGTAGCTCAGGTTCCGAAGGGCAGGAGACGGGCAGAGCCCCAGCACGATCAGTCAGGAGATGGAGTCCCAGTGGAACTGATGCAGAGCCTGGGTCTATGCATCAGAACACTTACTGGAGGATGAGTGGGGATTTTTGTAAAGAAAATACAATGGTTCAAGGGAGAACACTAAATTTGTTTATAGGTAAACTAATGACTCAAGGGTTTTCTTTAGGCTAGACAATAAGAGCTGATCTCTCTTGGCTATGGGTGGGGTTTTCTTCCAGGGAGCTCCCAATGCAACTAGGCTGCTTCAGTATTTTGAATATCAATCAAGGATTTATTACTAGAATTGGTCTGATAATTGCTGAGCTGAGTGTGTGCAGCCATAGGTTCATTAACATATGGTGCAGAGATTCCCATGATGCAGTGCTTTTCTGGTCCCAGAATTCAGTGCAGTTCTCTGTTCTCCATTCTGTATGCAAATTGAGATGTCTCCCTGTCCCATCTTTCATGCAGATGAGGCTAGGGGAGTTGTCTCTGTTCTTCATTCTTTATGCTAATTGAGATGTCTTAATCTTGTCACCCTTGTCAGGAAAGGTCTAGGTGTGTCTCCCAACACCCTTCACTGCTCTCTGCAAGTCTTTTCTCTGATGGGTTTTGGTTTAAGCAGAGACTGGTGGAGTGGGGTTTCTTTCATGAGTCAGACAGGCTGGATACTGTGCCCAAGTTCCCCCAAAACACAGAGCTGACTGGTATCAGCTGTGGCAGCCTTCCTCCGCAAACATCAGGTGCAAGTATTCCCATACTTGGACGACTGGCTCATCAAGGCCGAGTCGCAAGCACACGCTGCAGAGTATGTGTCTCTGGCTCGGGCCACCTTCCGCAGGCTGGGCCTCATATTGAATGTGCCCAAATCCACACTAGCCCCAACGCAGAGAACAGAATTCATAGGAGCTCTCTTGGACTCCACGCAGGCCAGGACGTTCCTGCCCGAGCTGCGCTTCCAAGCACATATCGAAAACCTTCACCGATTCCCCACAACCATGGCCAGAAATTGCATGAAACTGCTGGGGCATATGGCGGCCTGCACATATGTGATCCAGCACACCAGGTTACGCTCTCGCCCCCTCCAGGCGTGTTTGGCGAGGGTACACAGGCCAGGCAGGGACCCACTGGACCAGATAGTTACCCTCCCGCCTCGCATTCTCGAGTCTCTCCACTGGTGCCTGCGGCGGGAGTACCTTTTGCAGCGGGAGTATCCATTGCCAAACCCCAACCTACGCTATCGCTAGTCACGGAGGCCTTGGCGCTCGGTTGGGAGCGCACCTGGGCAATATCAGAACCCAAGGGCTATGGGCCCACGCAGAACTATCGCTGCATATCAGTGTAAGGGAACTGAGGGTGGTTCGTCTGGCCTTCCAAGCGTTCCAGGCCCGCCTTCAGGGTGCATGTGTATCGGTGCTGACAGACAACACTGCAGCGATGTTCTATATAGAACAAACAGGGTGGTGCTTGCTCCTCTCCCCTGTGCCAGGAAGCCCTCGAGCTGTGGGACTTTTGCATGGCCCAATCAATACACCTAGAGGGTCGCACCTTTCGGAAGAGCAAAATGAGCTAGCCGATTGCCTCAGCCACTTGTTTCACAGTCACCTCAGGCCGGACATTGCACACTCGATTTTTCAGAGGTGGGGCTTTCCCCACATAGACCTGTTTGTGATACAGAGCAACAGGAAGTGACAGCGGTTCTGCTCTTTCCTGAACCGCAGCCCAGGCTCCATCGCGGACGCCTTTCACCTTTCATGGACAAGTCACCTGCTGTACACATAGTCCTCCTCCAGACTCGCCGGGACGGGGCTTCCTTGATCCTCACAGCGCCAGCGTGACCCCGCCAGCACTGGTTCACCCTGCTGATGAACCTCTCTGTGGACAGACCAGTGGCCCTTCCTATGTGCCTGAGCCTCATCACACAGGACCACAGCCACCTACAACACCCCAATCCGGAGTTCCTCCACCTCATGGCGCAGAAATTCCATTGCTGAACCCTCTTGAGCTTCAGTGTTCAGACCCAGTGAGGGAGGTCCTCCACTCGTGACAAGTACCTGGCAAAGTGGAAGTGCTTTTCCATCTGGTCTCTCTGGAGAGGGGCATTGAACCTCAGCTAGCACCAATTCCCTTGTTTTGGACTACAAGTTATACCTCCAGCAGCAGGGGTTGGCTATATCATCTCTCAGGGTACACCTGGCTGCTATTTCAGCCTTCCACTTCGGCAAACCCATGGTGGGCTGGTTTCTCAAGGGCTTGGACAGACTTTATCCCCAGGTTCAATGGCCCATTCCCCAGTGGGACCTCAATTTGGTCCTGTCCACGCTCATGGGGTCCCCTTTTGAGCCCATGGCGACTTGCTCTCTGTCCTACCTTTCCTGGAAGGTGGCCTTTCTGGTGGCCATAACCTCAGCCAGAAGGGTTTCCCAGCTCAGAGCGCTGACTTCCGAGCCCCCGATATGATCTTTTAAAAAGACAAGGTGCAGCTACGCCCTCACCCCGTGTTTCTGCCAAAGGTAGTCTCCCAGTTTCATGTGAACCAGGACATATTTTTACCTGTGTTCTTCCCTAAGCCACATGCCAGAAACAGAGAACACATGCTCCATTCCCTGGACTTCCAGCGTCCCTAGCATTCTACATTGGCTGCACAAAGCCATTTCGTAAGTCACCACAGCTCTTTATCACAATCACAGAAAGGCTGAAGGGGCTTCCGATCTCGTCCCAGCTCATTTCATCGTGGATCACGTCCTGTAACAGGACTTGCTACGACCTGGCTAAAATTCCAGCCCCTTCACTTACGGTGCACTGCACAAGAGCGCAGGCGTCGTCCACAGCATTCCTGGCACAGGTCCCTATCCAGGAAATATGCAAGGCAGCAACGTGGTCCTCTGTCCACACCTTCATGTCACACTACGCCATTACCCAACAGGCAAGGGACGATGCAGCCTTTGGCAGGGCAGTCCTGCATTCCTCAATCAGGTGAACTCCGACCCCTCCCCCAGGGAAACTGCTTGGGAGTCACCTATTGGAATGCACATGAGCAATCACTCGAAGAACAACAGTTGCGAGAGGTAGGTAACCATTTCTTCGCCAGCATCACTAGTGATCGGATGCACTCCCTGAGTGTTTATTCCCTTGGGTGTTTGCAGACGCTGACATCTCAGAAGTGACTCAGCTCCGACTGGTGAATGGCCCGAGTCGCTGTGCTGGGAGGGTCGAGGTGTTTCACAACCAGCAGTGGGGAACCGTGTGTGATGACAGCTGGGAGTTACAGGATGCCGGAGTCGTGTGCAGGCAGCTGGGCTGTGGGACGGCGTTATCAGCCCCAGGAGGGGCTCGATTTGGGCGAGGATCAGACCATATCTGGCTGGATGACGTCAACTGCACAGGGACAGAAGTTGCCCTCTCCGATTGCAGGGCTCGGCCTTGGGGAGACAGTAACTGTACCCATGGAGAAGATGCCGGTGTTGTGTGCTCAGGTAACTTGCATCCATCGTGTCACTGTGGGTGGTGCAGGGATCAGGCTGGGAAGCTTTCAGCACAGACCCAGCTCTCCTGTCTGAGTCACGGCTGAGAGACAGACACCCCCAGCCTGCACTGCCCCGCCCACCTCCAGTGCAGAGCTCTGTGGGATACACCCCGAGATCATGCCCGTCTGCCCCCCACGTTGGCAGTGAGCTCTGGGCTGCAGGTGTCAGTCTGAGCCCAGCCCCTAGTAAAGAGGAAGGAGCTGGATCGGCAGCATCTGCTTGTCTGTTCTGGGGAGCCTGTTCACACTGGGCAGTGGTGGCCTATAATCCCCATAACCCCAGCACGGGGTGCTCCGCACTGCAGGGCCCCCGGGGTCCGTGCTCGGTGTAACTGTCTGGCCCCCTCAGCCTGGCTGCCCAGTTTGCCCGTCTGCCCATTGTGGATCCACAGGGTCTGGTCTAGATCACCAGTCTCCTGGGAGTGACCCCTTTAATGTGCCAGGCCCTGAGCCCCCCCTCCCCCGCCCGTCCCCAGGGGCAGGGCCGTGCCCTCGGCACCAGCAGCCCCGTCTCTCCCCGCGGCTCCCTGCAGTGAGCCCAGCCCAGCCCAGCCTGCGGGAGGCTTGTACTGGGCCCCTCCAGGGCCTCCGGCCAAGGGAGCCTCCAGCCACACCAGCAGCCTTGCCATAGAGAGCAGGGCTAATAGTCACCCAGCCGCAGCGTCCCGCAGCCCGGGGCTGGCACGGGGAGGCAGGGCTAAGCCATTGTCCAGCCTTGAGCTCTCGGTGTCCTTGTCAATCCCAGGTGAGCCCGGAGCCTCACCCCAAAGGCAGCTCTGAGCCGCCGCCTGCCCCACTCAGCCCTTTGGCGCCAGGCAGGGCCCTGCTGAGCACTGGCGGCGAGTTATATGGGCTCATGGTGCCCAGGCTCCAGCAATATCCAGGGCCTGGGAGCCCAGCTCCACCAGTGTTTGGGGCCGGGTCTCTCCCCTGGGCTCTGCACCCCTCTCCCCCACACCCCTGGGCTCTGGCCAAGGACAAAGACATGCAGAAGCCCCAGTGAGATGCTGCCCCCAGAGCTAAATGAACAGGACCCCCACTCTGCAGCTGTGTGACACAGCACCTGTCATGTGAGGGAGGGGAGCTCCCTGCCCCTCCTGCGCTCCCCAGGGGAAGAGCTCACCCTGCTGGGTGGGAGATGCCTAGTGTCACGGAGTTCCCGGGCGATGCTCTGGAACTGCTCCCCACAGCGCCAGTCAGGACTTTGGGGAGCCTCCTCTCCCTTGGAGCCGACTGTCTTTGGGGCAAGAAGCTCACACGGCTTCACCTCCTGGGTCTGACCTTGGAGCATTCAGCATCTGCCCCTCCATGCGCTTCCCACAGCAAGTCCACCCAGGCGGGGTCCTGGGGAAGCCACAGGGTCCTGTACCCCCACTTCGCAGTCAGACGTGACTCTTAGCCAGCCAGTAAAACAGAGGTTTATTAGATGACAGGAACATGGTATAAAACAGAGCTTGTAGGTACAGAGAATGGGACCTCTCAGCCAGGTCCATTCTGGGGCCCATGAGACAGTGAGACAGACCGTGAGCCAGACAACCCCATCTGCCCTCACTTCCCGTCCCCAGCCAGCTCCCAATGGAAAACCCTCCTGTAGCCCCTCCTTTCTGGCCCCTGTCTCTTTCCTGGGCCAGGAGCTCACCTGATCTCTTTTTTCACCTTTAGCTATTCCCTTGCCAGGGGAAGGGCCCCGGCCATTTGTTGCCAGGATACAGAGGGTCGGCCATTTATGCACACTGGAGACTTAAGAAATGCATAGGGGAAACTGAGGCACCCACACAGTATTCAGAGGACACATTAAGAACAGTCCCACTTTGTCACCCCTAGGTTCTGCATGGCCTGGTTTGGAAGCAGCGGGCCCCTCTCAGGGTGTGTGCTGGGGCTGCAAGGGTGGCTCTGCACCACCTGGCAGAGGGCAGGAGGGGGCTGGTGAACCAGGCAGGGCACTTGGGAACCGTGGGCAGGAGGGGGCTGGCAAGCCAGGCAGGGCGCCTGAGAGCTGCATGAGGAGAGATCCACACACCAGAAGATGCAGCCCAGGCTGGCCCAGCCAGACACTCACTGACCCAAGGCAGCAGGGGAAGGCCAGGAGAGAGACACAACATGGCAGGCAGGGACAGGACCCATGACAAGGGAGGGGGGTGTCAGCAGGAACCCGACTCACCTCCCGTGTGGGGGCTGGTGGGGCTGGTGCTTTTGGTGGGTCCCTCACCCTGGCCTGGTCTGTCAGAACGTCCCTCTCAAGCTCAGGCCAACGACAGGCCAAGTGGGTCTTGGGGTCCCAGGAGCTGGGGGACAGCCAGGCTTGGGGAGTGACCTCCTTCTGATCAACCCATCTCCCACCTGGATCCCTCCCCCAAAGTTGTCTTCTAAGGTGCCTGCAAGCTCCTATTGGATCAGGCTCCCCGCTCCCTCAGCTGCCATATTGGGGGGAGCCCCTCCTCAGAGCCAAAGCACCAGCTCAGCCAGAGAAGGAAGTGGAGCCGGCTGCAGAGATTCCAGGCAAAGTCAGAAGAGGAAGCAGTTAGAAAGTTGGACCAGTGCCATGGGACTCAGGACAGTCACAGAGTGGGGAGGTGCCTCTGAGGTCCCTGCTCCCACCACCCTGCTCTAGGCAGCAGATCCCACTCACTCCCCTCCCAGAGCCAGAGATAGAACCCAGGAGTCCCAACTCTCAGCCCCCCCGCTCTAACCACTACACCCCACTCCCCTCCCAGAGCCGGGGCCAGCACTGCCTGTACAGGGAGAGTGCCCCCCACGGAGCTCCTGCCCTGCTCCCTGCAGCACTGGCCATCCATGGCCACATCAGCGGGTTCATTTGCAGGCAACACTATTCACCGCAGTGTCACTCCCCTGCCCTCCTCCCCCCAGCCCTGGGACACGTGCTGAGCCCAGTGCCGTGGTGCCAGGAAACGATCTTGTGTCCAGTCCATGGGCCGGCCCCTCACTCCGGTTCCTCCCATACTGACCTGGCAGTCCTGTGCCAGCCCTTAAAAGGGGCTTCCCAGGCTGGTGGGGTGAGAGGGGCTCTTGGCACTGGATCACGGCAGGATGGAGCTGGTCGCCCCGGGGGAGCCATGGATCTGTGGCTGTGCCTCTTGCTCTGATTCAGTGAGGGCCTCACTGAGTGTGTAAGCCCCTGCATCCCAGGTTTGATGCACATGCTGCTGAGTGGAAATGGGAGCAAGGGATACTGAGGAGGAGAACGAGCTTATGGATAAGGGACAGGATGGGGAGCCAGGAATCCGGATACATACTTGTCTTGGTCCTGATGTCTGATGGTTATAGCAGGGAAAGGGGGCCAGGACCAGGGGGAGGGGTCAGGTTCTGTCCCTGTCTCTGGCCAGGGAGTGGAGTGGGGGGGCAGGTTCTATTCCCTGCTCTGCACAAGGCTCACTGTGTGACCTGGGGTAAGTCACTTCCTGTCACCGTGCCTCAGTTTCCCCTCTGTAAAGCAGGGGCACTGATGCTGCGCCATTTCCTGGGGCTCAGTGACCTGTCTGTGCAGAATGTGGCAGGAGGGAGGTGCGGGAGAAGGGCCCAGGGTTAGTGTCATGGAAAAATCCATTCTGCCCTGTTCCGCACTCACTGGCAATGCCTCGCGCTGAGCTGGGCCTTCAGTCCCTGCAGCCCCTGGGGTCTCCCCGCGCAGCCCCAGAGCAGGTGTCTCAGCAGCTGTATTTGCTTTGCCAGACGTGAGGCTGGTAGGTGGCCCCCACCGCTGCGCCGGGCGGGTGGAGGTGCGTCTGGATGGGCCCTGGGGCACCGTGTGTGATGACGGCTGGGACCTGGGCGACGTGGCTGTGGTGTGCAGGCAGCTGGGCTGTGGGCTGGCCATGGAAGCGCTGAGTGGTAAAATGTTCGGCCCGGGCAACAAGTCAGAGCCTGTCCTGATGATGAACGTGCAGTGCCAGGGGACAGAGGCAGCGCTGGGGAGCTGCCCATACGAGGATCCAGGGGACGACTGCCAGCATGATGAGGACGCTGGGGCCCGTTGCCAAGGTGAGCCGGCCTGGAGAGCCCTGGCCATAGGGGAGGGTCAGGAGGATGCCTGGGGTCCCAGGGTGGGGGCTCAGTTCTGACTGAGTGGCCTTGCTGGGTGAGCACTGCACAGTCTGTCTGGGGAGCAGGGAGGGGACCTGACAGGTCCGGAGGGTGGGACAAGCAGGGCCTGGGCTCTGCTCCCTGTCATGTCCCCTTGCTCCCTGGTGGGGTACAAGGAACTCGCCTGTTTCTCCCCCACCAGGGGATGTGGCTGAGCCCTGCCCTGCCGAGTCCCCCCACAGGGAGAGGGCCTCAGTCTGTGTGCTGGTGGGGCCAGGCAGTGCCCTCATGGGGCTGGTCTGTGCACCAGAGTGAGGAGCAGGGCAGAGCAGCCAATGGGCAGCTGGCCTGGGACTCGTGGGGCTCCCCTATTCCCTTGGGTCCCACCACGTGTCACTGCCGTGTCTGCTTCTAACTGCTCTGGACTCTGCACCGCCCGGCACCACTTTCCTGCAGGTGCCTTGGGACCGGGAAGCTTTCGGGTGCACGGGCCTCTCTCTGCTCATGACCGTTTCCCCCTTGTCTCTCCCCAGCTGCCAATGTGGGAGTCTCCTCCTCAGGTATGTATGTCTGGCCCCCAGGGGGCTGCACTTTGCCAGAGCCCAGGCCAGGATCCCAACCCTCCTGGCATCACGGCTGGGGCCTGAGCAGAGGTGACCACAGCCACCCTTTGGAGAGTCACCTGCCAAAGCACAGGTCCCAGAGTGCAACGGTATTAAGGCAGGTTAGGTCTCAGCATGCAACAGGAGTGAGGAGGCTGCCTGAGCGCAGATCCCAGCATACAAGGCGGCTGCCTGGGTGCAAGCACACCCAGGAGCATGGGTCTAGGAGCTGCCCCTCTGTGAGCTGTGATTCATTGCAATGGATCACGTTCTCCTGGGAACGTGGCATCACCTTTTCCTCCCCCCAGCTCCGGTTTCTCCCTGTGCTGCCGTCTCACTCAATTCTGAGATCTGCCAGCCACGTTTTCTTAGATCAAAGGAAGCAGAAACCCCAGCTATTTACCACCTTCTCTGCCCCAACACTCTTTACTTCCCCTGCAACTCTTAGCAAGAAACTACCAGCCCCTTCTGTGTTCACACTTAATCTAGCCCCTGTCCTCCAGGTCAGGGTGGCCCCTCTCTCCAAGGGGAACCTGCTTGTTGTCACACTGACCCAGGCCCCCATTGCATCCCTGCCCCCACACAGCGCGCGGACCATGTGCTGTGACCATGGCACATGAAGACTGTCCAGACTGGGCAGCACAGGGCACACAATGGCCCTCCCAGTGTGTATGCAAATGAGGTAGGAAGGGAGCTGCGCAGTCTAACCAGCCCACCTGGGGGCAGAGTGCCCTGTATGCAAATGAGTGAGGGCAGGTAGGGACATGCCCGCCTTGCTCAAGGGAGCCAGGGTCTCTCCCCTCCAGCTGCCAGGCCTGGCCCTACTGCAGGGGCATGACCCTGTCTCCCCAGGAGCCATGTGCTCTGCAGGGAGTGGACGATCTCGAGGGGAGACTACCCATCTTTCCCTAGTGACCACGTGGCCAATGGGAAGCTCTGGGTGTTTAATGCACATGCTGCAGAGTGGAAATGGGAGCAAGGGGTAATGGGGAGGAGAACGAGCTTATGGATAAGGGACAGGAATCTGGATACACGCTTGTCTAGATCCCGATATCTGATGGTTATTGCAGAGAAAAGGGACCAGGAGCAGGGGGAGGGGGCCGGGTTCTGTCCCTGTCTTTGGCCAGGAAGTGGAGTGGGGGGCAGGTTCTATTCCCTGCTCTGCACAAGGCTCATTGTGTAACCTGGTGTCACAGAGTCCCCGAGTGATCCTTTGGAACTGCTCCCCACAAAGCCAGTTAGGACTTTGGGGAGCCTTCTGGTTTTTTGGAGCAGACTGTTTTTAGGGCAAGAAGCTTACACAGGTTCCACCTTCCTGGGTCTGACCTTGGAGCATTCAGCATTCTTTGCACCTCTGTGCACTTTTTACACCCAGTTCGCCCAGGCCGGGTCCTGGGGAAGCCACAGGGTCCTGCACCCCCACTTCACAGTCAGACGTGACTTTTAGCCAGCCAGTAAAACAGAGGTTTATTAGATGACAGGAACATGGTTTAAAACGGAGCTTGTAGATACAGAGAACAGTACCCCTCAGCTGGGTCCATTTTGGGGCCCAGCGAACCAGACAACCCCATTTGCACTTACTTCCCATTCCCAGCCAGCTACAAACTGAACCCCCCCCCAGCCCCTCCTTTCTGGCCTTTGTTTCTTTCCTGGGCCAGGAGGTTACCTGATCTTTTTGTTTACCTTTAGCTATTCCCTTGCAGGGGGGAAGGGCCCTGGCCATCTGTTGCCAGGAGACAGAGTGTCGGTGATTTATGCACACTGGCCTTTATCCCACCACCTAGAGACTTAAGAAATGCATAGGGGAAACTGAGGCACCCACACATATTCAGAGGAAACATTAAGAACAGTTCCACTTTGTCACACCTGGGGTAAGTCACTTCCTGTCATTGTGCCTCAGTTTCCCTACTGTAAAGTGGGGGCACTGATGCTGCGCCATTTCCTGGGGCTCAGTGACCTGCCTGTGCAGCATGTGGCAGGAGGGAGGTGCGGGAGAAGGGCCCAGGGTTAGTGTCGCGGGAAAGCCCATTTTGCCCAGTTCTGCACTCGCTGGCAATGCCTCACACTGAACTGGGCCTTCTGTCCCTGCAGCCCCTGGAGTCTCCCCGCGCAGCCCCGGAGCAGGTGTCTCAGCAGCTTTGCCCGTCGTGAGGCTGGTAGGTGGCCCCCACCGCTGTGCCGGGCGGGTGGAGGTGCGTCTGGATGGGCGCTGGGGCACCGTGTGTGACGACGGCTGGGACCTGGACGATGTGGCCGTGGTGTGCAGGCAGCTGGGCTGTGGGCAGGCCATGGAAGCGCTGAGTGGTAAAGTGTTCGGCCCGGGCAATGAGGCAGACCCTGTCCTGATGACGAACGTGCAGTGCCAGGGAACAGAGGCAGCGCTGGGGAACTGCTCGTACATGGATCCAGGGGACCTCTGCCAGCATGATGAGGACGCTGGGGCCCGTTGCCAAGGTGAGCCGGCCTGGAGAGCCCTGGCCATAGGGGAGGGACGGAAGGATGCCTGGGGTCCCAGGGTGGGGGCTCAGTTCTGACTGAGCGGCCTTGCTGGGTGAGCACTGCACAGTCTGCCCGGGGAGCGGGGAGGGAACCTGACAGGTCTGGAGGGTGGGACAAGCAGGGCCTGGGCTCTGCTCCCTGTCATGTCCCCTTGCTCCCTGGTGGGGGTACAACGAACTCGCCTGTTTCCCCCCTCAACAGCGGATGTGGCTGAGCCCTGCCCTGCCGAGTCCCCCCACAGGGAGAGGGTCTCAGTCTGTGTGCTGGTGGGGCCAGGCAGTGCCGTCAAGGGGCTGGTCTGTGCACCAGGGAGAGGAGCAGGGCAGAGCAGCTGATGGGCAGCCGGCCCAGGCCTCCTGGGGCTCCCCCTTTCCCCTGGGTCCCAGCACGTGTCACTGCCATGTCTGGCTCTAACTGTTCTGGACTCTGCGCTGCCTTGAGACCGGGAAGCTTTGGGGTGCACGGGCCCCTCTCTACTCCTGACAGTTTCCCCCTTCTCTCTCCCCAGGTGCCTCCTCAGGTATGTATGTCTGGCCCCCAGGCGACTGCCCTTTGCCAGAGCTCAGGCCAGAATCCCAACCCCCCTGGCATCACGGCTGGGGCCTGAGCAGAGGTGACCACGGCCGCCCTTTGGAGAGTCAGCTGCCAAGCACAGGTCCCAGAGTGCAACGGTATTAAGGCACCTGCCTGAAGTTAGGTCCCAGCATGCAATAGGCGCAAGGAGCTGGCCGAGCACAGATCCCAGCATGCAATGGGAGCAAGGGGGCTGCCTGAGGGCAGTGATGATGTGATGACGTGGCCAACAGGAAGCTCTGGGTGTTTAATGCACATGCTGCTGAGTGGAAATGGGAGCAAGGGATAATGGGGAGGGGAACAAGCTTATGGATAAGGGACAGGATGGGGAGCCAGGAGTCCGGATCCACTCTTGTCTTGGTCCCGATGTCCTGTGGTTAGAGCAGGGAAAGGAGTCCAGGGCTGGGGATGGGGAGCCAGGGTCTGTGCCTGACTCTGGCCAGGGAGTGGGGGCGGGGGGGCAGGTTCTATTCCCTGCTCTGCACAAGGCTCACTGTGTGACCTGGGGTCAGTCACGTCCTGTCTCTGTGCCTCAGTTTCCCTTCTGTAAAGCAGAGGCTCTGATGCTGCGCCATTTCCTGGGGTCTCCCCGCGCAGCCCCAGAGCAGGTGTCTCAATAGCTGCGTTTGCTTTGCCAGAGGTGAGGCTGGTAGGTGGCCCCCACCGCTGCGCCGGGCGGGTGGAGGTGCGCCCGGACAGGCGCTGGGGCACCGTGTGTGACAACGGCTGGGACATGAAAGATGTGACTGTGGTGTGCCGGCAGCTGGGCTGTGGGCCGGCCATGGAATCGCTGAGTAGTAAAGTGTTCGGCCCAGGCGTCAAGTCAGACCCTGTCCTGATGACGAAAGTTCAGTGCCAGGGGACAGAGGCAGCGCTGGGGAACTGCTCGTACATGGATCCAGGGGACCTCTGCCAGCATGATAAGGACGCTGGGGCCCGTTGCCAAGGTGAGCCAGCCTGGAGAGCCCTGGCCCTAAGGCAGGGACGGGAGGATGCCTGGGGTCCCAGGGTGGGGGCTCAGTTGTGACTGAGCGGCCTTGCTGGGTGAGCACTGCACAGTCGGCCCGGGGAGCGGGGAGGGGACCTGACAGGTCTGGAGGGTGGGACAAGCAGGGCCTGGGCTCTGCTCCCTGTCATGTGCCATGGGGCAGGGTTATGAAGGGAAAACGCCCTCATGCAGCAGGGCCAGCGTCCACACACACCATCCACTAATGATACATCCTCAGCTTACTCACTGCTGAGCCCACGCCTGGGAGGGGTGGAGCTGCCCCCACCCCGGGACACCGGAGTCATGTGCCAAGGTGAGAGAGCAGCGCTGGCACCAGGCCCTCACCCCTGCCAGACCCAGGTCACGCAGCGTGTGCTGTGGCCCCAGCTGAGCCTGGCAACAGCTGCCCCTCCTGGGTGGGCACACAGGGTACAGACAGCACAGCACTGGGGCCCCTGCGATGTGGGGGTCAGTGCTGGGCAAGGCCTCTCCACCAGCATGGCCGTGCCTTCCCAGCATGCATTGGGGCACCGACCCAGATGACCGCCTTCCCCCCCGCAGAGCCCTTCTCACTGCGGCTGGTGGACGGCCCAGGCAACTGCTCCGGGCGGCTGGAGGTGCGGTATGATGGAGTGTGGGGCACCGTGTGTGACGATGACTGGTCGGAGACCAATGCCCAAGTGGTCTGCCGGGAGCTGGGCTGTGGCCCAACCAAGCCATTGGCCCCAAAGCTGCAGGACCGGCCCCGCTTTGGCCAGGGTACAGGGAAAATCTGGCTGGACGACATCCGCTGCAAAGGCACCGAGAAGACCTTGCAGAACTGTGCCCACCGCTTCTGGGGCTACCATAACTGCACCCACCAGGAGGACATCAGCGTGGTCTGCCAGGTGCATGCCCACACCCAGGGAGAGGGAGATACAGGGAGCCCCACAACTTCTGGGTTCTGCCCCAGCTCCGGGAAGGGAGTGAGATCCAGTGCATTAGAGCAGGGGGGCTGGGAGCCAGGACTCCGGGGTTCTATCCCAGCTCTGGGAGGGGATTGGGATCCAGGCGGCTAGCAGTGGGGCTGGGAGCTAGGATTCCTGGGTCCAGGCAGGGAGTGGCTGTAGTCACTGGCTGTGTCAGTGAAGGGGTGAGGCTGGGGCTGGCAGAAGCACACAGTTGGGTTCCTGGTGCTCCCTGCAGCCCTCGCCTGAGGCCATGGGCAGTGCTCCCTAACCGCCCCTGCTCTCTTCATCCCACAGGACAACTGAGCCAGCCACAGCTCCTCCACGGCCTCCCATTGATTCCCCCCGCCCCCGAGCTTTCAGTGCATCCCCACTGCCGCCAGGCCCTTCCTCTCTGCTGCCAGGCTCCCTGGCCCTGCCCGCCCAGCCTGGGGATGGCTGTCAGCTGTGCAGGGGCATGGCTTGGTGAGTGCCCGGGGGATTCCCATTTCAGGGATGAACGCAGGCGCCCAGGGCATTCCCCTCCCCCCACTGGGCGCCACACTCTGTAGGCTGCAGCACAAAGCTGGCACAGCCTGGGGCTCGTGTCTCACTAGCAGTGGGGCAGCTCGCCCTGGCAGGCCCCGCTTGGAACACGCGTCTCCTGGGCCATTGCTCCAACTGCAGCCAAGGCAGCCACCCTGATAAACCCGCCATTGCCGGGGTGGGGCTGCACCCCCCCTCAGGGGCTGGGATACACGACTGTCTCCCCCAGAAGGTCCGTGCTGCATGGACAGGCAGGAGCCGGGAGGGGGAGAGCCCCGTGTGCCACACGCCATCCCAAGCTGAGCAGATGCGAATAAAGAGCTGAATCTGCTGGATGACCGACTGCCCCGTGTCTGCCTGCGTCTGCCAAGCACTCAGTGCTGCACAAGTGGGCCCAGGCCTCACCCAGCGCAGGCCTCACCCCAGCCGGTTCACAGCTTGACGCACTGGGAACAGCCCAGTTCCTGAGAGCTCTGGGCGGAGGGGTCTGGAGGGCAGGGGCAGCTCTAGGTATTTTGCCGCCCCAAGCACGGCAGGCAGACTGCCTTTGCCTGCGGGAGGTTCCCGGTCCCGCGGATTCGGCGGAACGCCTGCGGGAGGTCCGCCAAAGCCGCAGGACCAGCGGACCCTCCTCAGGCATGCCGCCGAAGGCAACCTGCCTGCCTCCCTCGCGGCGACCGGCAGAGCGCCCCCCGTGGCTTGCCGCCCCCGGCACACACTTGGCGTGCTGGTGCCTGGAGCCGCCCCTGCCGGAGAGGCCAGGCACAGCAATGCCCTAAGGGAGGAAGGTGCTGCCTCCAGAACTGGCCCAGAGACAGCGAGCTCCTGGAGGCTTCGGGAGTCCTGGCTTCGGCCAGTAGATGGCAACTGTCTGCATGACAACACACACAGCCCACTCCTCACAGTCAGTCCCTCCCAGAGCCGGGGAGAGAACCCAGGAGTCCAGGCTCACAGCCGCCGGCTCTCAGCAGCTGTCCCTGTTCCCTCACGACTAGCTGGTGTCCCTGCCGACCCTGGGCCAGTGTAACCTCTCCCAGCATCTCTGGGCTGTGACCATGTGTCCTGGAGTTGGGGGCTAGAGGGGCAGCCTCTTTTTGTTCTGGTGCAGATGGATCAGCTCCTCCGCCCGAGGGTTCCCCATTCATGCAGACGCCCCCTGTGCTCAGCTCCCCTGCCCAACCTGAGGGAGTGGTTGGGGCCTACAGTCAGGGAAGGGGGGACAATGTGTCTGGGAGCCATTTCCTCCCCTGCATGGCACCCACTGCAGCTGCCGACCTCCACAGGTCTGGGGAGGGGGGCGCTGGGGAGGGAGTGGACCCTCTGCCCCGAGGAAGGGAGGGGTGCTGGGGAGGGAGCTGACCCAGTGCCCTGAGGAGGGGCACACTGGGGATGGTGGGAACCCTGTGACCTGAGGAGGGGAGGGCACTGGGGAGGGAGCTGATCCTGCGCCCCAAGGAGGGGAGGGGTCCTGGGGAGGGATTTCACCCTGTGCCATGAGGAGGGTGTTACTTCAGTTTCATAGATTCATAGATTGTAGGACTGGAAGGGACCTCAAGAGATCATCAAGTCCAGTCCCCTGACCTCATGGCAGGACCAAATACTGTCTAGACCATCGCTGATAGACGTTTATCTAACCTGCTCTTACATATCTCCAGAGATGGAGATTCCACAACCTCCCTAGGCAATTTATTCCAGTGTTTAACCACCCTGACGGTTAGGAACTTTTTCCTAATGTCCAACCCAAACCTCCCTTGCTGCAGTTTAAGCCCATTGCTTCTTGTTCTATCCTTAGAGGCTGAGGTGAACAAGTTCTCTCCCTCCTCCTGATGACACCCTTTTAGATACCTGAAAACTGCTATCATGTCCCCTCTCAGTCTTCTCTTTTCCAAACTAACCAAACCCAATTCTTTCAGCCTTCCTTCATAGGTCATGTTCTCTAGACCTTTAATCATTCTTGTTCCTCTTCTCTGCACCTTCTCTGAGGGTTCTGTGTTGAGGACAGCAGAACCAGGGCCGCCCAGAGGATTCCGGGGGCCCGGGGTCTTCGGCGGCGGGGGGGCCTTCCGTTCTGGGACCCGCCGCCGAAGTGCCCCGAAGACCCGCGGCAGGGACCCCCCGCCGCCGAATTACCGCCGAAGCAGGACTGCCGCCGAAGTGCAACCCGGTCTTCGGCGGTAATTCAGCGGCGGGGGGCCCCCGCCGCGGGTCTTTGGGGCACTTCAGAGGCGGGTCCCGGAACGGAAGGGCCCCCCGCCGCCGAATTACCGCCGAAGACCGAGCTGAACTTCGGCGGTGGGTCCCGCTCCGTCTTTGGCGGTAATTCGCCAGTGGGGGGGTCCTTCCGCCCCGGAGCGGAAGGACCCCCCGCCGGCGAAGACCGGGAGCGTAAGAAGCTCCTGTGCCCGGCCCCGCAAGAGTTTTCCGGGGCCCCCGGAGCGAGTGAGGGACCCCGCTCCAGGGGCCCCGAAAAACTCTGGTGGGGGCCCCTGTGGGGCTCGGGGCCTGGGGCAAATTGCCCCTCTTGCCCCCCCCTCTGGGCGGCCCTGAGCAGAACTAACATGAGCTATTGGTTGCCTGCTTCCTCCTAGCACAGGGCATTTATTCCTCAGGTGGTCAGTGGAATTACACTGATAGCACCTTCTGGGCTCTTCTGCTTTTACAGGAGATTTGGGATGAGGGTTAGAGGAACGTTTTTTGGTAAGAAAATGTTTAGGCTCCAAACCCCCTTCTCTCTTCCCAGGGGCAAAATGGGATCCTCCCTTCCCACCAGTTTTAAACCCCTCTGTCTGCGGCCTGCCCTCAATAGACGCCTGATTCTGTTCGAAGGCATCTGCTAAAAAAGCCACCTCATCCACAGACTTTACATCTTTGTCCCAGAGACACTGCTTTACATCAGCCTTACACACGCTTAGGAAATGCTCTTCAGCAACAAGATCCAACATTCCCTCACAACTCGCCACCTCTTTACCCCTCACCCATTGTCCCAACAAATCTTTCATTTTGTTTGCACATTCCCCATGACTCATCCCAATATCCCCCTTAAGATTCCTAAATGTAACTCGATATGTTTCAGGGGTAATCTGAAACCTTCGCAAAACAGTATCTTTAAATTTACAATAGACTAAAGCATCTTCAATAGATATTCCACTGAGTAATTTTCGAGCTTTACCAGTTAATTTTGCAGTCAGGCGCTCTCTTATCATGAGGGATTTCATGTATAAGACACTGCCTTTGGAAGGTAGTCAGATATTCAGCAATATCATCGTCTTCACTGGATGCAGGACATAAGTGTTCCCATTTGTGGATTTTTGGAGCAATGGGGGTCGTTCGATTCTGGTTCTACTTCTCTAGCAGGTCCAGTTGGTGTTTTCGCTCTCTCTCTCTCGCTCTCTCTCTTTTTCTTCCCTTTTGTGTCTAGCTTCCTCTTCCTTGAGCCTCATTTCATGAGCCTTCCGAAGACACCCAACATGGCAAACTTTGCATTAGATACCACACAAGCAGGGGCGGCTCTATGTTTTTTGCCGCCCCAAGCATGGCAGTCAGGTGGATTCGGTGGCGTTTCTGCGGGTGATCTGCCGGTGCTGTGCCTTCACCGTGCCCGCTGCCGAATTGCTGCCCAAGCCGTGGGACCAGCGGACCTCCCACAGGCGCGCCGCCAAAGGCTGCCTGACTGCTGCCCTCACAGCGACCAGCCGGCCGTCCCCCGCGGCTTGCCGCCCCAGGCACTCGCTTGCTGCGCTGGTGCCTGGAGCCGCCCCGCCCACAAGCATTTTACAAAGATGAACATGGGGGTCCTGGGGGTTCCCCCGAGGTGCAGAGTGTGACAACCCCCCAGCCTGCACTGCCCCCATTCTGAGAGACAAACCCCCCCACCTGCACTGCCCCCTTGCTGAGAAACACACACCCTGCACTGCCCCCCTGCTGAGAGACAGACCCCCCCCAGCCTGCACTTCTCCCCCTCCCCCCGCTGAGGGACAAATCTCCCCAGCCTGCCCTGCCCCACCCCCCACTGAGAGACAGAGCTCCTTCTCAGACTGAGCTGAACCCCCACTGAGAGACAGACCCCCAGCCTAAGCTAACCCCCCACTGAGAGGCAACCCTCCCGTCCTGCACTGCCACCCTGCTGAGACACCCCCCTCCCCCGAGCTGCCCGAACCCGCTGCTGAGAGACAGACACCCCCAGCCTGCACTGCCCCCCCCACACCTCCAGTGCAGAGCTCTGTGGGATCCACCCCGAGATCATGCCCGTCTGCCCCCCATGTTGGCAGTGAGCTCTGGGCTGCAGGTGTCAGTCTGAGCCCAGCCCCCAGTAAAGAGGAAGGAGCTGGATCAGCAGCATCTGCCTGTCTGTCTGTTCTGGGGAGCCTGTTCGCACTGGGCAGTGGCCTGGCCCCAGCACAGGGTGTTCCACACTGCAGGGCCCCCGGGGTCCGTGCTCTGTGTAACTGGCCGGCCCCCTCAGCCTGGCTGCCCAGTTTGCCTGTCTGCCCATTGTGGATCCACAGGGTCTGGTCTAGGTCACCAGTCTCCTGGGAGTGACCCCTTTAATGTGCTGGGCCCCGAGGCCCCCCCACCCGTCCCCAGGGGCAGGGCCATGCCCTCGGCACCAGCAGCCCCGTCTCTCCCCGCAGCTCCCTGCAGTGAGCCCAGCCCAGCCCAGCCTGCGGGAGGCTTGTACTGGGCCCCTCCAGCGCCCCTGGCCAAGGGAGCCTCCCAGCCACACCAGCAGCCTTGGCATAGAGAGCAGGGCTAATAGTCACCTGGCCGCAGCGTCCCGCAGCCCGGGGCTGGCACGGAGAGGCAGGGCTAAGCCATTGTCCAGCCTTGAGCTCTCGGTGTCCTTGTCAATCCCAGGTGAGCCCGGAGCCTCTCCCCAAAGGCAGCTCTGAGCCGCTGCCTGCCCCACTCAGCCCTTTGGGGCCAGGCAGGGCCGGGCTGAGTTCACAGCAGGCCAGGGAGACACGAGTGTCCCGTGATCAGCGCTGGGGCTTCCCTTGGCTCTCTGGACCCTCTGCTGATTTGGGTTTCAGTTCTTTAGCGACCCAGTCGCGCCACCCAGCCAGCGAGGGGCCTCGCTTCTGCCCGGCTCCAAGAGCAGCGTTAACCCCTGTGCCCCCACTGGGTAGTGAGACAAACCACAGAGGGAACCTGAGGCACACCCAGGAGTCATAAAAATAACACAGAAAATTCCCACTTCATCACCCCCCGGGGCCGGGTGAGGCTTTGGGTGATGGGCTGCTGCCCTGGCTCCTCCCACCCCATCCCCTGAACTCTGCACACACTCCCACTGATCCCCTGGGCTCTGCACCCCAACCCATCCCCTGGGCTCTGTGCCCCATAGGTGCAGACTTCCCCTCTTTCCCCTGGGTGCTCGAGCCCCCCTCTGCCCCAGCCCCGCCCCCCTCCAACCATCCTCTTCCCACCCCTGTCCTGCCCCCATTCCAACACCATCCCCGCCCCAACTCCGCCCCCTCCCTGCCCCTATTCTAACTCCTGACCCAAATCCCCACCCCGGCCCCACCTCCCTCCCGGAGCATGCTAATGCCACCAGCTGTTTGGCACCATCCCATTGTCACCTAGGCCCCTCTTATTAGATGGAGCTGCAGGGAGTGGGGCAGGTGGCCAGCAGGGGGCACCTTCCTCTGATCAACCCATCTCCAGCTGGATCCCTCCCCCAAAGTTGTCTTCTAAGGTGCCTGCAAGCGAATGGTTGGTGAAAGTGCCCAGCCCCTCCGTTCTCTGCTTACCAGGAGGCCCAGGTGCTGCCCCTCCTCCCCATCTCCCACTTTTGGTGGTTGGTTCTGGTGCCATACTGTCCTCGTGTCATGGAGTCACCGGGCGATGCTTTGGAACTACTCCCTATGAAGCCAGTCAGGACTCTGGGGGAGCCTCCTCTCTCTGAGCAAACTGTCACTAGGACTGGCAATACTGCCGGGGGAGCCAGCTGAGATTACTCAATCAGGGTGAACTGCAAACAGAATGGGACAGATAAACCCCAAATGCTGGTGGATATTCCAATACATAGATTTACCAAGCCAGCACAAAACTGCTTCTCTAGTACCTCACTGGTTACTCAGAAGTCCAAACAACGCAGTTCCCTTAAAGTGCCCAGCCTCAGGCCTCCATCCAGACACACATGTCAGATATGATGACGATTCCTGAAAATCTTATCTCATCATATAAAAGAAAAGGTTCTTCCAACCTCAAAGGATCAGCCACATACCCAGGTCCAATTATAACTTAGATCCAACCAAAATACACACTTATAGCCAATCCTTCTTAAGTAAGCCAAAATTTATTAAAAACGGAAAGAGAGAGTTGGTTAAAAGATCAATATACATACAGACTTGAATTCAATTCTTGCGGTTCAGATACATAGCAGAAATGAGCTTGTCGTTGCCAAAAGTCCTTTTAGAAATAGTCCATAGGTTATAGTCCAATGTCCATATTCAGGGTGACTCCAGTCAGTAACTGGGGATCTCAATCCTTATGCCTCAATCCTTTCCCTCTCTTGAAACCCAAAGCAGATCTGAGATGAAGAAGGATCGAGTCCCAAGGTTTTTATACATTTTCAGCAGCCTTTTGGCCTGAGAAAACAATAAGATTAACTCTCCTTTTCCCAAACATCCTGGCAATTAGCACAGGGTAATTTATCCATTAAACAGTTCAGATACAAGTTACCACAACCTTCCAATAGAGAATAATTCTAGTTCCCTCAAGTGTCTTCCTAAAACTAAAACTCCTTTTTTGATCTCTGAATCAAAGCTATAGCAATAGACAAGACTTGTTTGCTTACATCACAAGACCTGAGCAAACACCTCCCCTTCTATCTCTAACAATGCAGACTTGCGTTTCAATGCTCTATTTATTTACATATCTTCCTAATCAGTTTCTAAAGTTCGCCCATGGGTCAGGTCAGTCTGTGAGGTAATTAACTCTTTCTGGCCCTGTCACCTTTCAATGAGATATTAAATTACATAATGTCACACCAGGGCAAGAAACTTACCCAGCTACGACCTTCCTGGGTCTGACCTCGGAGCATTCAGCATCTCCTTCCACACTGTGCGCTTCCTGCAGCGAGTCCACCCGGGCGGGGCTCCTGGGGAAGCCAGAGGGCCCTGCACCCCAACTCCACAGTCAGACGTGACTCTCAGCCAGACGGTAAAACAGAAGGTTTATGAGTCGACAGGAACACAGCATAGAACAGAACTTGTTAGCACAGAATCAGTGACTTTCAGCCAAGTCCATCTTGGAGGGAGGGGAGCCCAGAGCCAGGGCTCTGGCCCTCCTCCTGTGCCCCAAGCCAGCCGAGACTGACTCGCTTCCAGCTGCCTGGCCCCTGCCCTGCCTGTTGCTCCTCCTCCGGCCTTTGTCTCCCTTCCCAGGCCAAGAGTCACCTGGTCACATCTCCCTCCTGGATCTCAGGTTACGAAGGGGCAGCCAGAGCATCCATGCAATCCTCACACCTCGTTCACCAGGCATGAGCACAACACTGGCCTTGAGTTACAGCTGGAGACCTGTTTGTCTGAACTCAGCCAGCGGCTGGCTCCCTTGGGACCCTTCCCCAGCAGCGGTGGGTGACATTTCACGCGCTTTTCCCCCCTTTCCCAGTGTTAAGCCTACAACTGGGGCAGGCCTCCTAGGCCCCTCTTATTAGATGGAGCTGCAGGAAGTGGGGCAGGCGGCCAGCAGGGGGCACCTTCCTCTCACCCCAATGCCTCAGAGCATCGCTAGGGGGCCTGTGCTGCAGGGAGGGGAGGGGAGGGGGGCAGCTAGTAGAGGATGGTCTCCCTTCACAGTCATAGCTCCAAGCCAATTGCTCCCCTTTATACTGTCCTCTCTTTCGGTGGGGGCATCCCTGGCCCCCCACAGTGCTGGTGTCCATGCTGCTCCCAGGATCTCTCTGCTGGGAGGGGGAGGCAGTCAGGCATAGGGTCTCTATTGGGTCAGGCTCCCTCCTCCCTCAGCTGCCATGTGGGGGGAGCCCCCCTTGGACCCAAGACACCAGCTCAGCCAGAGAAGGAAGTGGAGCCAGCTACAGAGATTCCGGGCAGAGTCAGAAGGGGAAGAAGTCAGAAAGTTGGGCCAGCGCCAGGGGCGGCTCTAGGCACCAGCAAACCAAGCTGTTGCCTGGGGCGGCCAAATCTAGGGGGCGGCAGGCTGGGCCGGTGGACCTGCCGCAGTCATGCCTGCGGGAGGTCCACCGGAGCCGCGGACGACCGGACCTGCCGCAGGCATGACTGCGGAGGGGGCGCTCGTCCCGCGGCTCGGCTGGACCTCCTGCAGGCATGACTGCGGCAGCTCAAGCGGAGCCGCCGGACCATCCGCAGCCGTGCCCGTGGGAGGTCCGCTGTTCCCGCGGCTCCGGTGGAGCTCCCGCAGTCATGCCTGCGGCAGGTCCGCTCGTCCCGGGGCTCCGGTGGACCTGCCGCGGGAGCTCAACCGGAGCCGCGGGAAGAGGGGACCCGCCGCGGGACCGAGGAAGGGCGGCGCAGCACACCGCGCTGCCTGGGGCAGCCTATTTTCTAGAGCCGCCCCTGGCCAGCGCCATGGGACTCAGGACAGTCACAGAGTGGGGAGGTGCCTCTGAGGTCCCTGCTCCCAGACCCCCCTGCTCTAACCACCAGACCCCACTCCCCTCCCAGAGCCAGAGCCAGGGCCAGGGCCAGCACTGCCTGTACAGGGAGAGTGCCCCCCACTGAGCTCCTGCCCTGCTCCCTGCAGCACTTACCATCCATTGCCACATTAGCAGGTTCATTTACAGTAGGGTGACCAGACGTCCCGATTTTATCGGGACTGTCCCGATATTTGCTTGTTTGTCCCGCTTCCTGACCAATGTTAGGTCAGGACACTAGACAAACAAGCAAAGGCTCCGGAGCCCGAAAGGGCTCGCGCCCTCCCTTGCCCCGACTCCGCACCCTCCTTCCCCCATTGGATCCCTCCCCAAATCCCCGCCCCCTCACTGCCCCATTGGCTCCCTCCCCAAATCCCCGCCTCTTGCCAAGCACGCCATGCCCAGGAGACGCAGGGGAGCACGGGGTCGGGGTGAGTGTGAGTCCGGCCTGGCACCTGGAGGGAGAGTAGGGGGGCGGCCCTTCTCCCTACCTGGACAGCGGGACTCGGGAGCAGCCACTGCTGCAGCTCCCACTGCCGCGGGGGGAGGACGTGACCAAGCACGTGGCGCCCGGGCCCGAACCTGGGCCTGCTGCGGGGACCCAGCAGCGCGCACGCTGCGCCCAGCCCCTGGCCAGTCGCGTCTGGGCTGGCTGCCCAGCTGGTGCAATCCCGCAGCGGAGGCATCGGCAGCCCAGCCCCGTTCGTTCCCCTGGGGGACCTGGGGGGCCGGGGGCCTGCTGCCCCTATTCCGGGGCCGCCCGCGGGATTGCACCAGCTGGGCAGCCAGCCCAGACGCGACTGGCCAGGGGCTGGGCACGCGCGGTGTGCACGCTGGGTCCCCACAGCAGGTCCAGACTCGGGGGGTTCGTGGGCGCCAGAGCTGCAGCCGCCGAGCCTGGCCAGCTCTTGGCACTGGATCTTGGCACTGGATCTTGGCACTGGAGCTCTTGGCACTGGATCGCGGCAGGACGGAGCTGTTCACCCCAGGGGAGCCATGGATCTGCGACTGTGCCTCTTGCTCTGCTTCGGTGAGGGCCCCTCTGGGTGTGGAAGGCACCCGCCCCATCAGGGGGAGGTGCTGGCTCGGCAGCCCCTGCACCCCGAGTGCATCCCTGGTGGGGGTACAATGAACTCGCCTGTTCTCCCCCCACCAGGGGATGTGGCTGAACTCTGCCCTGCCGAGTTCCCGCATAGGGAGAGGGCCTCAGTCTGTGTGCTGGTGGGGCCAGGCAGTGCCCTCATGGGGCTGGTCTGTGCACAGGGTGAGGAGCAGGGCAGAGCAGCTGATGGGCAGCCAGCCTGGGGCTCGTGGGGCTCCCCCGTTCCCCTGGGTCCCAGCACGTGTCACTGCTGTGTCTGGCTCTGACCTCTGGATTCTGCCCCGCCTGGCCCTACTTTCCTGCAAGTGTCTTGGGACTGGGAAGCTTTGGGGTGCACAGGCCCCTCTCTGCTCCTGACAGTTTCCCCCTTGTCTCTCCCCAGCTGCCGACATGGGAGTTTCCTCCTCCTCCACCTCAGGTATGTATGTCTGGCCCCCAGGGGGCTGCACTTTGCCAGAGTCCAGGCCAGAATCCCAACCCCCCTGGCATCACAGCTGGGGCCTGAGCAGAGGTGACCACGACCGCCCTTTGGGGTGTCAGCTGTCCAAGCACGGGCCCCGAGTGCAATGGTATTAAGGCACCTGCCTGAAGTTAGGTCTCAGCATGCAACAGGAGTGAGGAGACTGCTTGAGCACAGATCCCAGCATGCAATGGAAGTAAACAAGAGCATAGCATGAGGAGCTGCTCCTATGTGAGCTGTGACTCATTGCAATGGAGCACATTCCCCTGGGAACATGGTGTTACCTTTTTGTCCCAACAGCTCTGGTTTCTCCCTGTGCCACAGTCTCACTCAGTGCTGGGATCTGCTGGCCACATTATGGAAGCAGAAACCCCAACTGTTGGTCCCCTAACAACACCCCTTCCTTCCCCTGTAATTCTCATTCAGAAGTTGCCAGCTCTGCTGGCTCTTTGTGTGTTCACACTCAATCTAGCCCCTGTCCTCCAGGTCAGGGTGGCCCCTCGCTCCAAGGGGAACCTGCTTGTTGTCACACTGACCCAGGCCCCCATTGCATCCCTGCCCCCACACAGCGCGCGGACCATGTGCTGTGACCATGGCACATGAAGACTGTCCAGGCTGGGCAGCACAGGGCACACGATGGCCCTTCCAGGGTGTATGCAAATGAGGTAGGAAGGGAGCTGCGCAGTCTAACCAGCCCACCTGGGGGCAGAGTGCCCTGTATGCAAATGAGTGGGGGCAGGTAGGGACACACCCGCCTTGCTCAAGGGAGCCAGGGTGTGACGAAGCGGGAATGTTCTTGATGTTTTCTTTGAATGCTGAGCGGGGAGTGTTGGCCTGGGAAGGTTGCAGGGGAGTTTTGCTGGGACTGTCTGCATTGAGGGATGGGAGACTTGCCTTGAGGGAGGAGACCTGAGCACCTAACATGAGAACCCAGGAGCGGGGTGGAGGCCAGGTGACACCTCTGCCTGGGAAACTGGACAAAGGCTGGGGGAGGAGCTGGGGGGAGTCTGAGTGAGAGGCTGGAGGGAGTTTCAGTTTGGAGCTGGCTGGGAAAATGGAGGGGAGCCCAGATGGGGCTCTGGCCTCCCTGCCCCCCAGATGGACCTAACTAAGGGGGTCCTGTTGTCTGTGCCTGCAAGGCCTGTCTTGGTCTGTGTTTCTGTCATCTAAATAAACCTTCTGTTTTACTGGCTGGCTGAGAGTCATGGTAAATCGCAGGAAGCCAGGGCCTTAACTCCCCACACTCCATGACACAGAGTCTCTCCACTCCAGCTGCCAGTCCTGGCCCCACAGCAGGGGCACAACCTTGTCTCCCCAGGAGCCGTGTGCTCTGCAGGCGGGCAGGCGATCTCGAGGGGAAACTACCCATCTTTCCCTAGTGACCACATGGCCAACAGGAAGCTCTGGGTATTTAATGCACACGCTGCTGAGTGGAAATGGGAGCAAGGGGTAATGGGGAGAAGAACGAGCTTATGGATAAGGGACAGGATGGGGATCCAGGAATCCGGATCCACCCTTGTCTTAGTCCCGATGTCTGATGGTTATAGCAGGGAAAGGGGGCCAGGAGCAGGGGGAGGGGTCAGGTTCTGTCCCTGTCTCTGGCCAGAGAGTGGTGTGAGGGGGCAGGTTCTATTCCTTGCTCTGCACAAGGCTCACTGTGTGACCTGGGGTAAGTCAGTTCCTGTCTCCGTGCCTCAGTTTCCCTACTGTAAAGCAGGGGCACTGATGCTGCGCCATTTCATAGAATCATACAATCTCAGGGTTGGAAGGGACCTCAGCAGGTCATCTAGTCCAACCCCCTGCTCAAAGCAGGACCAAACCCAACTAAATCATCCCAGCCAGGGCTTTGTCAAGCCTGACCTTAAAAACCTCTAAGGAAGGAGATTCCACCACCTCCCTAGGTAACCCATTCCAGTTCTTCACCACCCTACTAGTGAAAAAGTTTTTCCTAATGTCCAACCTAAACCTCCCGCTCTGCAACTTGAGACCATTACTCCTTGTTCTGTCATCTTCTACCACTGAGAACAGTCTAGATCCATCCTCTTTGGAACCCCCTTTCAGGTAGTTGAGAGCAGCTATCAAATCCCCCCTCATTCTTCTCTTCTGCAGACTAAACAATCCCAGTTCCCTCAGCCTCTCCTCATAAGTCATGTGCTCCAGCCCCCTAATCATTTTTGTTGCCCTCCACTGGACTCTCTCCAATTTATTCACATCCTTCTTGTAGTGTGGGGCCCAAAACTGGACACAGTACTCCAAATGAGGCCTCACCAGTGTTGAATAGAGGGGAATGATCACATCCCTCGATCTGCTGGAAATGCCCCTACTTATACAACCCAAAATGCCATTAGCCTTCTTGGCAACAAGGGCATACTGTCGACTCATATTCAGCTTTTCGTCCACCGTAATCCCTAGGTCCTTTTCTGCAGAACTGCTGCCCAGCCATTCGGTCCCTAGTCTGTAGCAGTGCATGGGATTCTTCCGTCCTAAGTGCAGGACTCTGCACTTGTCCTTGTTGAACCTCATCATATTTCTTTTGGCCCAATCCTCTAATTTGTCTAGGTCCCTCTGTATCCTATCCCTACCCTCCAGCGTATCAACCACTCCTCCCAGTTTAGTGTCATCTGCAAACTTGCTAAGGGTGCAGTCCACACCATCCTCCAGATCGTTAATGAAGATATTGAATAAAACCGGCCCCAGCACCGACCCTTGGGGCACTCCACTTGATACCGGCTGCCAACTAGACATGGAACCATTGATCACTACCCGTTGAGCCCGACCATCTAGCCAGTTTTCTATCCACCTTACCGTCCATTCATCCAGCCCATACTTCTTTAACTTGCTGGCAAGAATACTGTGGGAGACTGTATCAAAAGCTTTGCTAAAGTCCAGAAATAGCACATCCACTGCTTTCCCCTCATCCACAGAGCCGGTTATTTCATCATAGAAGGCAATTAGGTTAGTCAGGCATGACTTGCCCTTGGTGAATCCATGCTGACTGTTCCTGATCACTTTCCCCTCCTTTAAGTGGTTCAGGATTGATGCCTTGAGGACCTGTTCCATGATTTTTCCAGGGACTGAGGTGAGACTGACTGGCCTGTAGTTCCCCTGGATCTTCCTTCTTCCCTTTTTTAAAGATGGGCACTACATTAGCTTTTTCCCAGTCATCCGGAACCTCCCCTGATCGCCATGATTTTTCAAAGATAATGGCCAATGGCTCTGCAATCTCATCGGCCAACTCCTTTAGCACCCTCGGAGGCAGCGCATCCGGCCCCATGGACTTGTGCTCGTCCAGCTTTTCTAAATAGTCCCAAACTACTTCTTTCTCCACAGAGAGCAGGTCACCTCCTCCCCATACCGTGCTGCAGAGTGCAGCTGTCTGGGAGCTGACCTTGTCTGTGAAGACAGAGGCAAAAAAAGCATTGAGTACACTAGCTTTCTCCACATCCTCTGTCACTAGGTTCCCTCCCTCATTCAGCAAGGGGCCCACACTTTCCTTGACTTTCTTCTTGTTGCTAACATACCTGGGGCTCAGTGACCTGTCTGTGCAGCATGTGGCGGGAGGGAGGTGCGGGAGAAGGGCCCAGGGTTAGTGTGGCGGGAAAGCCCATTCTGCCCTGTTCTGCACTCGCTGGCAATGCCTCGCACTGAACTGGGCCTTCAGACCCTGCAGCCCCTGGGGTCTCCCTGTTCAGCCCTGGAGCAGGCGTCTCAGCAGCTGCGTTTGCTTTGCCAGACGTGAGGCTGGTAGGTGGCCCCCACCGCTGCGCCGGGCGAGTGGAGGTGCGTCTGGATGGGCCCTGGGGCACCGTGTGTGACGACGGCTGGGACCTGGGCGATGTGGCCGTGGTGTGCAGGCAGCTGGGCTGTGGGCAGGCCATGGAATCGCTGACTAGTAAAGTGTTCGGCCTGGGCCCCAAGTCAGACCCAATCCTGATGGTGAACGTGCAGTGCCAGGGGACAGAGGCAGAGCTGGGGAGCTGCTCGTACATGGATCCAGGGGACCTCTGCCAGCATGATGAGGACGCGGGGGCCCGTTGCCAAGGTGAGCCGGCCTGGAGAGCCCTGGCCCTAGGGGAGGGATGGGCAGGGCCACCCAGAGGGGGGGGGCAAGTGGGGCAATTTGCCCCAGGCCCCGGGCTCCGCAGGGGCCCCCAAGAGAACGGGTGAGGCTCCCGCCCCAGCCCGCCCCTCACCCGGAGCCTCAGCGGAAACATCAGCGTCCCTGAACAGCGGTGCACTGTGGCTCCGGCGGGGCCCCTGAGCTCCCCCCACTTTCAGAGCCGCATGGTAAGGGGAGGGGCCGCGAGCTCCAAGGGGGCCAGAGCTTCCTCCACTCGGCCTGGAGCTCGCAGCCCCGCCCCCTGACCACGTGGCTCTGAGCGGGGGGAGCTCAGGAGCCCCGCCGGAGCCACGCTGCACCGCTGTTCAGGGACACTGCTGGATTAAACGCGCTAAGGCTCCGGGTGAGCTGGGCTCCGAGTTTAGGGGCTGGGGGGGTTGGGCGAAGGGGCAGGGAGTCCCGGGGACAGTCAGGGGATAGGGAGGGTGCAGAGGTTGGGGGGCGGTCAGGGGACAGGGAATGGAGGGTTGGATCATGGGCGTGCTGGGGGTCTGTCAGGACTCAGCGGGGGGTGGATAGGGGTGGGGGCTGTCAGGGGACAGGGAGCAGGGGTGGGGTCCCAGGGTGGTGGTGGTGGGGGTCTCTGGGGGGATGGTGAGGGAGCAAGGAGCAGGATGGGCTGGGGATTCTGACGGGGGCAGGCAGTTGTGGGGTCAGATACAGGGCAGGGCCAGGGTGTTTGGGAGGCACAGCCTTCCCTACCCTAAAGCTCATTCAGCAGTTTGAGGCTTGCAGAAGAGCCAAGCTGCTAGCTTTTCTAATAGGGCTCCCATCCCTTTCACTTCTCACATGCCAAATTATAGTCTATATTTAATTTCAGTGCCACAGGGAGATTCATGTCAGGGGAGGGGAGCTTCATTGAAAATTAGCCACTGTGGGAGGGGTCACATGAGAAGAGCAATATCCTACACCACCTACCTCCTTCCCGACCCTACCAAGGGAGAACCCCTCCCTCATTCCCTGAGGCTTCAGAGGAGTTAATTCAGTGGTTCTCAAACTTTTTTGTCCTAGTGACCCCTTTCACACAGCAAACCTCTGAGTGTGACCCCATACATTGAAAACACTTTTTTATACATTTAACACTATTATAAATGCTGGCGACAAAGCGGGGTTTGAGGTGGAGGCTGACAGCTTGCAACTCCCACTAATAACCTTGTGACCCCCTGAGGAGTCCCAACCCCCAGTTTGAGAACCCCTGGGTTAATTTAATTTTAGCACCCTGTGTTCATTCACATGCATGTGCTATTTTGAGGATTTCAGTTTTCACAACATAGGCTCATCCCAGATTCTGGAACAAGCTCAAATGCTCGGTTCGTGGAGTATGTACATAAGCTATACTAAAGACAAACCCACAGTAACCATCTCCAGTTTGTGAGGGCTCCCATGGAGCCAGTCTCTAGGAAACAGATAAATGTATGGAGGTTAAGTCCATTAATGGCTATTAGCCAGGATGGGTAAGGAATGGTGTCCCTAGCCTCTGTTTGTCAGAGGGTGGAGATGGATGGCAGGGGAGAGATCACTTGATCATTACCTGTTAGGTTCACTCCCTCTGGGGCACTTGGCATTGGCCATTGTCTGTAGACAGGATATTGGGCAGGATGGCCTTTGGTTTGACCCAGTATGGCTGTTCTTATGTTCTAACCTAAATGAACCCAAAGTTATGGAGACAGATATGAGTCAAGGAAGCCATCAGAGTATCAGAAACCTGGACAAATCTCTGACTGGATGGGCTCAGGCATTTGGTCACAAGCTGAGGTGGTTCAAAGGTTTTGGATTTTTTTAAGCAGAATTTTTTAGTGTTTCTTTAAAACAATCAAACACAGCAAGCAGCAAATATTTGGCCACACACTTCTGAAACCCCAAACCATATTCAGGTTTTGGCAGACTAACTTCAGCTTTTCAATTAAAAAAAACCACAACAATTTTTGGAGGAAAGCAGACATTGTCCGTGATTTTTTTCTGCTTTTTAAAAACCCCTAGTTTTCGATCCAAAAAAAGTTTTGATGGAAAATATTTGTCCAACCCTTTTAATGAGCTTTAGTGCCTTTTAGCACTAGCTGATGCTGAGAACCACTGATACCTTGTAAAGAAGTTTTCTCAAAACTGGGTTTGTGCCGAGATGCGGAAGGTTTATTTTTCCCAGGGCCGCCAGTGGCAGGGAGCAAGTGGGGCAATTTGCCCGGGCCCTGCAGGGGCCCCCCATGAGAATATAGTATTGTATATTATTGCCATTTTATTTATGGAAGGGGCCCCCAAAATTGCTTTGCCCCAGGCCCTGGGGTCATACAATCCTAGACCCAGACAGACCCCTCGCCAGTCGTGCCTTGCAGAGGGAAACTGTCTTGGTTGGGGCTCTCATCGTAGCCCACTAGTTGGAGCCACAGGGCTTGCTTTAGAGACACCTCTGGTCATGACCCAGTGGCTTCACAGAGAGCTTTGGGCGTCTTCCTGTGACCCTTTCTCTCACTCAAACATTCACAGTGGCACACAAAACAGAGGTCCATCCATAGGCCTACCCAGCCACTCCCAGTGGCTCTTCCCAAGGAAACCAGAACAGAAGCAGAAGGGCGTCAGGCATGTCTGGCAGCAAAAAGTCCGAATAGAGCGTCCAACTTACCCGAACCCAGAGCCTACAGGAAGTCCTCCCCCAGAAACCCACAACAGAAATTTCAAAAGGTCTCTTAACTTTCAGATGGGCCCTGGGTCTGGTGGGGAACGGCTCGCGGTCCTCCGGTCCTGGGGGTCAGCTGTCTAGCCGAGTCTCTTCTCCTGCCCCTTGTACAGTTATTTTAATTAAAGTTATCTTGGTCAATTTTCCCTTACACCCACAAGCCCCCTTCAGGGCTGAATTAACTGTTTGTGGGCCTGGCTCCAAATATATTTATGGACCCCCATAGATATAGGCAATGGTGCATGGCACAGGCGGACCCCAGAGCGAGGGGCCAGCTAGGGGCAAAGGGGCACGGCCTGGCAGGGGTGGCCCCTCTCTGCCGAGCCCAGTGCGAGGGCACTATTTACAAACCAGCAGTTGCTAGATAAGGGGTCGGCAACCTTTCAGAAGTGCTGTGCCGAGTCTTCATTTATTCACTCTAATTTAAGGTTTCACGTGCCAGTCATATATTTTAACGTTTTTAGAAGGTCTCTTTCTATAAGTCTATAATATATAACTAACCTATTGTTGTATATAAAGTAAATAAGGTTTTTAAAATGTTTAAGAAGCTTAATTTAAAATTAAATTAAAATGCAGAGCCCCCCTGGACCCAGGCAAGGACCTGGGCAGTGTGAGTGCCACTGAAAATCAGCTCGTGTGCCGCCCACCCGACCCTGTGCTGCCAGTGTGCCCCTTCCCCTCGGGGATGGGCCCATACTGAGACACTCAGCCCCACCACCCAACACAAACACCCTCCGACTCCCTATGGCCAGAGGCCCGCCATACCCGCTACAGCCAATGGCCCCCCAGACCCTGCCACAAATGTACAGCCCCATGCACACCATCCCTGCTGAGCATCCCCCTGCCCACAGCCCCATCACAACTGCCCAGCACCCCACACAGAACCCCCACTCTCTAGGCCCCCAACACACACCGCTACCCCACCCCGGACCGCCCAGCACCCCCCCCCGACACCCCCTCTTCCATGCCCTGCATCCCGGCCACAGTCACCAGCCTTCCTGCGAGGCAGCTGTGTCTGCTGGGCTGAGCCAGGGCTGGTCCCAGGGCCGGGAATTGCTCCGTTCCCTCGGGAGTGGCGTCATCAGCCAGGCCAGGGTCTGCCCCAGCCGGGCTCCCTCAGGACCCACTTGCCTGGAAGGGCCCAGCCAAGCCCCCCCAATCCCTCCACACTTGGCTGAAGCTGGCCAGGCTCCTGTACCAGTCCCAGGCAGCTCTGGGGAGACAGGTGAGTGGGAAGCAGAGACTGCCCAGAGCCGGAGGTGCACTGGGGTCCGGCCAGGGGGCAGAGAGGAGCCGGTGGGTGGGAGCAGGGCGCAGAGAGGAGCCCTTGGCCAGCTGGTGGGCAGGCATAGAGGAGCAAGTGGGGGAAGCCAGGAGGCTGGCAGGGTCTCAGGGCACAGTGCAAGTGGAACAGGCCAGGGCCCCTTCTGAACATGGGCCCTGCTCCATGGCACCACTGGCACCATTGTAAACCCGGGACTGGCCCCCTTAACCTCTCAAGCACTTACCCCTTTTCCTCTCAGTGCAGCCTCTTCCTCAGTGTGTGTAATCAGGGCTGATTACACACACCTTTTGGTGCCACACCTTTTGTGGGCCTGGCACCAAACATATCTGTGGGCCCCCATGGAGCCAATGGAGCATGGCACAGGGGGTGGGGGGCCAGTCCCCAGAGCAAGAGGCCAGCCAGGGGCAATGGGGCATGGAACAGCTGGGCCAGCCCTGCTCCACTCAGCCCAGTGCAAGGGCACTATTTACAAACTGGCAGGTGCCAGACACAAGGGGCATGCCCGGCCCTGTGGTGCAAGGCCCATGCCGCACCACACAGCCCCCCTACCAAACATGAACCCCCCCTGACTCTCTATGGACAGAGCCCCCCCCCCCCAGACCTGCTATGCCCAGCGTCCCACACCATACCCCCCTCCACAAATGCACAACATTCCTAGTGCCTCCCCTGCCCACAGCCCCACCACAACTGCCCAGCACCCCACACAGAACCCCCACTCCCTAGTGCCCCAACACACACAGTGTTAAGATTGTGACAAAGCTCTGTCCTTGTCTCCGTGGATCCCATGTTTCCTGGCAGATTTCGCTAGCCTCAGAGGCTCACTGTGGCCCTCCACAGAGCCCTTCTCTCTCTGGAGGCAATGGTCACAGCCTACTGAGCCATTTTCATCATAAGCCAGTGAGGGAGCTGAGGAGAAACTATCCTTCCTTGTACCATCTCTGTTGGCTCCCAGTCTCAGTGATTAATCAGGGGGGCAAAGGGGGGGAGCCTAGGCCCACCCTCTATTCTGAGCTCCAGCCCAGGGACCTTAATAGTATCAGCTATAGCAGATGACTTTTTAGAAACAGGATGTGTGTAGAATTCCCTGGGCTACTTCCCCACAGCAGCCCCCACTTCCTCAAGATTCACTTCACCCTCACCACAGGGCTTCCTTCCTTGTGCCTGAGATGATGTGTCCTGCTCAGTTTCCCCAACAGCACAACTTCCTCCTACAGCTCCTGACATCCACCCCCACCCAACTAACTTTTACCTACTTTCAGCCAGACCCTGATTGGCTTCAGGTGTCCCAATCAATCTAGCTGTCCTCCCTGCCTGCTGGAAAGATCTTATTGGCCCCAGGTATCTTAATTGACCTGGAGCAGCTGCCATTTGCTTATTCTGGTCATAGGGATTTGTTTAGCCTGTGACTAATATATCAGTCTCCCATTACTTGACTATAGCCATCTGGCCTTGCCCTGTCACAAGATATTAAGAAATCAGGCTACCAGTACTTAATACTAGCAGGAGAGGGCGGTTGGCAAAGTAGAGTGAACCACCATTCTGCACTTACTCAGCCTATAGCTGAAAATGGGAATCTGTGATAAGCACTAGGATAGAAGAACAGGCAGGACTGAATCTCCATTTGTGTGTGGGCCTTTGGTTGACACTGGTAAGATACAAAATGTCCCAGGGTATGTATGTTGGGGGACAGTTCTAAACTGCAGCTTAATTTTTTTATTTGCAGCAAAATGTAGAGGTCTAAATATCTGATTGTGATCCCTAGTAGCAAGGGGTAGGCATGACCGTGTGGTGCTGCTGACTGACTGGGGAGAGCAGCCTGAGGCAGAAGCCTCCAGCTGGCATGATATTCCAGGCAGGACTGAATCTCCATTAGACAAAACTTAAAAAAGAGAATGACCTGGAGCCACACCCATTTTTGCCCAAGCGCCCACGGCCGACCTCACCGAGGCCAACCAGAAGCACTCACAGGATGACAATGACGGATACCAGTCCTACTATACCGTCTGCTGTCGAGAAAGGAAGGGGATGCTGCTGTGTAGCGCTGCAGCACCGCGTCTGCCAGCAGCATCCAGTAGACATACGGTGACATTGAAAAAAGGCAAGAAATGATTTTTGTCCCTTTGCTTTCACGAGGGGGGCAGGGGCTGACAACATATACCCTGAACCACCAGCGACAATGTTTTTGACCCTTCCGGCTTTGGGAGCTCAGTCAAGAATTCAAATGGTTTTCGGAGAGTGCGGGAACTGTGGGATAGCTACAGTCATCAGTCACTGCTCCCTCTGAGAGCGTCCATTTGATTCTTTGGCTTTCTGGTACTCTTGTCTCAGCTCCTTAAGTTTCATGCAGCACTGTGTTGAGTCCCTGTTGTGGCCTCTGTCCATCATAGCCTTGGAGATTTTTTCAAATGTTTTGGCATTTCGTCTATTGGAACGGAGTTGTGATAGAACAGATTAATCAGCTTCAGTATCTCCCATACGGTCCGTGCTGGAGCTCTTTTCTGACTCTGGGACTGCATGGTCACCTGTGCTGATCAGCTCTTCACGCTGGGCAAACAGAAATGAAATTCAAAAGTTCGCGGGGCTTTTCCTGTCTACCTGGCCAGTGCATCCAAGTTCAGATTGCTGTCCAGAGCGGTCACAATGGTGCACCGTGGGATAGCGCCCGGAGGCCAATACCATCGAATTGCGGCCACACTAACCCTAATTCGAAATGGCAATACTGATTTCAGCGCTACTCCCCTCGTCAGGGAGGAGTACAGATATCAATATTAAGAGCCCAGATCAGATGATAAACAGTCACATAAAAAAGAATCTGGCACATCAGAAAAGGGCAGACAAATAAACAGGGACACGTTTTTAAAGTGCTTGTACACAAATGCTAGAAGTCTAAATAATAAGATGGGTGAACTAGAGTGCCTTGTGATAAAGGAGGATATTGATATAATAGGCATCACAGAAACGTAGTGGACTGAGAGCAATCAATGGGACACAATCATTCCAGGGTACAAAATATACCGGAAGGACAGAACAGGTCGTGCAGGGAGGGGAGTGGCACTATATGTGAAAGAAAATGTAGATTCAAATGAGGTAAAAATCTTAAGCGAAGTCACATGTTCCATAGAATCTCTATGGATAGAAATTTCATGCTCTAATAAAAATATAACATTAGGGATCTATTATCGACCACCTGACCAGGACAGTAATAGTAATGATGAAATGCTAAGGGAAATTAGAGAGGCTATCAAAATTAAGAACCCAATAACAGTGGGGGATTTCAATTATCCCCATATTGACTGGGAACATTTCACTTCAGGACGAAATGCAAAGATAAAATTTCTCGATACTTTAAATGACTGCTTCATGGAGCAGCTGGTACGGGAACCCACAAGGAGAGAGGCAACTCTAGATTTAATCCTGAGTGGAGCGCAGGAGCTGGTCCAAGAGGTAACTATAACGGGACCGCTTGGAAATAGGTACCATAATACAATAGCATTCAATATCCCTGTGGTGGGAAGAACATCTCAACAGCCCAACACTGTGGCATTTAATTTCAAAAGGGGGAACTATGCAAAAATGAGGGGGTTAGTTAAACAGAAGTTAAAAGGTACAGTGACCAAAGTGAAATCCCTGCAAGCTGCATGGGCGCTTTTTAAAGACACCATAATAGAGGCCCAACTTCAATGTATACCCCAAATTAAGAAACACAGTAAAAGAACCAAAAAAAAAGTCACCGTGGCAAATAGAAAGGAGCATAAACACTGCCAAAGTAAGTGCAAGAGTGTAATAAGAAAAGCCAAAGAGGAGTTTGAAGAACGGCTAGCCAAAAACTCCAAAGGTAATAACAAAATGTTTTTTAAGTACATCAGAAGCAGGAAGCCTGCTAAACAACTAGTGGGGCCCCTTGATGATCGAGATACAAAAGGAGGGCTTAAAGACGATAAAGTCATTGCGGAGAAACTAAATGGATTCTTTGCTTCAGTCTTCACGGCTGAGGATGTTAGGGAGATTCCCAAACCTGAGCTGGGTTTTGTAGGTGACAAATCTGAGGAACTGTCACAGACTGAAGTGTCACTAGAGGAAGTTTTGGAATTAATTGATAAACTCAACATAAACAAGTCACCAGGACCAGATGGCATTCACCCAAGAGTTCTGAAAGAGCTCAAATGTGAAGTTGCAGAACTATTAACTAAGGTTTGTAACCTGTCCTTTAAATCGGCTTCTGTACCCAGTGACTGGAAGTTAGCTAATGTAACGCCAATATTTAAAAAGGGCTCTAGAGGTGATCCCGGCAATTACAGACTGGTAAGTCTAACGTTGGTACTGGGCAAATTAGTCGAAACAATAGTTAAGAATAAAATTGTAAGATGGTTCTCTGGGCTGCCTGCAGTGGCAGGGAGCTCTGAGCCCTTTAAATCCCGGCCCCAGCCCAGCCGCCAGAGCCATGGCCAGGATTTAAAGGGCTCTGGGCTGCCCGCAGAACCGGGGAGCTCTGAGCCCTTTAAATCCCAGCCCCAGCCCCGCCGCCAGAGCCGTGGGTGGGATTCAAATGGCTCCGGGCTGCCCGCAGCGGTGGGGAGCTTTGAGCCCTTTAAATCCCAGCCGATCCTGGCTGCCAGAGCCCCGGCCGAGATTTAAAGGGCTCTGGGCTGCCTGCAGCCACGGGCAGCCCTGAGTCCTTTAAATCCCTGCCGCGGAAGCTGCTGCGGTCCGGCACGGTGTACTGGCTCTTGCCGGTACACTGTACCGGACCGTACCAGCTTACTGTCAACTCTGGATGTATTGGAGAATAAGCTTTTGTGGGTGATGAAGTGGGTATTCACCCACGAAAGCTTATGCTCCAATACATCTGTTAGTCTTTAAGGTGCCACAGCACTCATTGATGCATGGATATGTGACTTGCCCATGTGACTCCAAACTCCATTTTCCTGTAATTTCCCACAGTAAGAACACAGAGGTGTCCTTACACCTGGAAGAGACTATAAAAGGCAGTAACACAGGGAAAAGTAGGAGAGAAGTCCTAGAGGCCAAATTTAGGCTGCTAAGTGAGTCCTGTAGCAGGGTTTTTTTCCTTCCTGCACCTGCTTTTTATGCATTGTGTTTTTTACTGCTGTGACTTGCTAGTACAGGAGACTATTTACACTTAAAGGATAGTTTCTGTCACCATCCTCCCTCTTTTGCACACTCGGTTTTGCAAAAGAATTGACATTTATTTTTTAGACCAAAGGAAGGAGTAGAGAAAAAGAAACATTTAGATATAGATTGTTATGAATAAGACACATTTATACTTGAAATATAGCTAGCCAAATTAACAGTTATTTTAGTCTTTGAAGTGAGAATCAAATTATTGAACATAGTATAATGTTACATAAAAAAATCCCTTTTTCATATCAGATGGTGATTTTCACTCAGAGAGACAATTCAACTACAGGAACTGAGTGTGTAACATGCACAGAGTAGATTTAACATAATTGTTATTTGAAGTAGCATATAAATTTAAACAACAGAACAAGGTTTACCATTACATAATAAATTTTCACAGAGATTTAACAGCGCACAATACAATTCCACATTTTGAAAAATACACTACAAGATCATTATAACCCTAAGGCCAGTTCCTTTTAGAAAACAGCAGAATAGTTTTAGTAGCTGGTAATTGCTAAATTAGTCTTAATGCACAAAAATCCAAAATTACAGTGGTCTCTAAGTAAAAATAAACGACTGAATTTAGACACAGATACATAATAATGAGGTGTTAGACTGAAATCCTATTCCTTAGTCCAATTATAAATTTTAGGGAAAAAAGTTTGTGCTTATGTCTGCTTTGCACATGCAGAATTAAAGAAAAGAAAGAAAAGAAGCAAGTACCCATTAAGGAACTGTCAAAAAAGGAGGAATTCATAAAAATAGAAAGAGAAAAAGCAACACATTTTAATACACTACATACAGCAGCACGATATTTCAGTTGTTTTCATAAGAGGTTACCTGTCCACATTTTGCATAATTTGTGGAAGGTTCCTGCTTTACCACAGCTGTTTGTTTCATAACTGTCTCAACCTCTCTTTGATCTTGTAACATCCTGCTGGGTTTTCTGAGTATGATGTAGCAGAAATTTGTACTGATTTTATCTCTTGCATTTTATAAACTGCAAGAGAGGAACCTTTTTCTGTTTCTAGAACCATCAAGCAGCTGCTTGAACGCTTTTGTTTTCTTTTCCTGTTTACTTTTGTCCTCTGCCTCTGAGTTATACAAAGAACAAGCAGAACCCAGAAGCATTTCTCAGACTTTGTGTCCCATGCAAATAAAATGCTCCTATGGTCAATTACATACTTACTACAAAGGATCCATCATCCCATTCTCACTGGCCAAGTTTATTTCTATTTCTTTACAATCAGGTGTTCCGGTACTTCCCATTTCTTAGCATTCCACTATCAGTACGGTTTTGAATCTCATCTATTTCTTATGTATATATATTTCCCCCAAAAGTGCCTGCTGACAGATGTGCTGGGTGTGTTGCAAGATCCACGTATGTCTGTAAGCAGCTAGAATAAACCTCTGCTTTGCCACTGCTTTACTTGTGTTTTGAGATTTCATATTATCAGCCCAACCTGCTCTGCCTTTTTTATTGTTTTCCCCCTTTTTGCGATGTTTTTATAATGTCATGGTACATGGTAGGTACCAGTAACACAGGGAAAAGTCGGAGAGAAATCCTGGAGGCCAAATTTAGGCTGCTAGGTGAGAGATTAAAGTCTAGGATCTCCGTGGGAGCATTCTCTGAAATGCTTCCAGTTCCACACGCAGGGCCAGTTAGACAGGCAGATCTGCAGGGTATCAAAGCGTGAATGAGACAATGGCATAGTGAGGAGGGATTGAGGTTTATTAGGATCTAGGGAACCTTTTGGAAAAGGAGGAGCCTGTACAGGAAGGATGGGCTCCACCTAAACCAAAGTGGAACAAGACTTTCGGTATGTAACATTAAAAAGGTCGTAGAGGAGCTTTTACACTAAGGGCTGGGGGAAAACAGACAGGCGCAGAGAAGCACATGGTTTGGACAGAGACATCCCTTGGGGGGATTTATTAACGGGGACTCTCTGTATCCCAGTAAAGAGGAGAGGATAGAAGTTGAGAAAGTACCGGCAGGAACTGAAGAAAAACAAGTCAAATGAAGAAGAGTCCCATCCAATTACATCACGGGAAGGCAGACAACTAAATATTGACAAATTTTATAAGTGCTTGTGTACAAATGCTAGCAGTTTAAATACTAGGATGAGTGAACTTGAGTTCCTGGTATAGTAAGATGAGGCCCTGAAACATAAACTCTTGTGTCCGAGGCCCAGTCTGAGGCCTGAAGCCTGAACCAAAGTACTTCCAGGCATTGCTAAGCAAAAGCTGGGCTGTGAGCCAGAGGCAGGCCCCACTCACAGATGCTGGTGAGAAGAGGGTTGTTAGAAGCAAGTGCATTCACATATAAGCACTAATAAGAGGAACTTGTGCCAAGATGGCATCTGGACATCCTGATACGAGGAATACGCAGGTGCATCTTAAAGACAGGGTCAAAAGGACAGCATGATGGATAGATCTGTTTGTCTGAGACAACATGATCAAAGGGGAGACAGCACCCTAATGAGCCAAGGGGCTGTACCTCAATACGTCAGGAGGGATGAGTAATCTGTCCTGTAACTGTATAAAAGTAGGTCCCAGAGTGCCCATCTTTGTCTGGCCTAGGGGGCAGTGGAAAGTCCCGCCACTGACTGAGCCGGTCCACTGCCAGGTGGCACAAATTCGTAGTATGTCTTGTAGAGTCTAGGGGAAACTATTACTGTGCTTCCTTTGACAATAAACCTGGCTCGGGTTCCTTCGTACCTTACTAGAGTCTGTGGTCTTTGGGGGTTCTCTCGGGGTTTGCTGGGTCAGCGATATGCGCAGAGCCAGGGCAGCACCCAGAGGGAACACGCACGCAGCCGACTGTTATCATCATCGAACAAGAGCAGAGCACCACACTGGTAGTTACTGACAACAGGTTCCTCCAAGGGACGGTTCCAAAGCTGGGGATGAAGCCCTGATCCTGGGGCTCTGTGACAGCTGTTTCCATCCCCTTTGCTCCCCCCGCCTCCCGGGCCAAGTTTCCAGATCACCGGCAGAAACATGGGGCATTGCCCCGGAACAAGGAGCGGCCGGCCCCGTGTGGGAAAGTGAGAGGGGGGCCTCAGGCTCCCCCATATGGGCAGGCAGAAGAGGGGCTCAGGCCGGCCCTGTGCAGGGTGGGAGGGGAACCTCAGGTGGCCCCGCATGGGTGGGTGGCAGGGGGGCTCAGGCTGGCCCAGGCGGGAGGCAGGGAGGGCTCGGGCAGGCCCTGTGGGGTGTCCCATTTCCCCTTAGGGAAAGTATGGTCATGCTAGTACCAGGGCACAGGGCAGAAGTAGTGAGACCAGCCAACAAGTGAGGAAAAGAGACATTGTCACTGCTAGTGCCCCCCACGGGGCGGAAGTCAGGACTCCTGGGTTCTAGCCCCACTCTGGGAGGGGAGTGGTGTCTAGTGGTTAGAGCAGGGAGGGGGGTGGGTCTACTCTCTGCTCTGCGCAAGGCTCACTATGTGTCCTGGGGTAAGTCGTGTCCTGTTGTTGTGCCTCAGTTTCCCCTCTGTAAAGCAGGGGCACTGATGCTGCACCATTTCCTGGGGCTCAGTGACCTGTCTGTGCAGCATGTGGCGGGAGGGAGGTGCGGGAGAAGGGCCCAGGGTTAGTGTCGCGGGAAAGTCCATTCTGCCCTGTTCTGCACTGGCTGGCAATGCCTCGCGCTGAGCTGGGCCTTCAGGCCCTGGGGTCTCCCCACGAAGCCCCAGAACAGGTGTCCCAGCAGCTGCATTTGCTTTGCCAGAGGTGAGGCCGGTAGGTGGCCCCCACCGCTGCGCCGGGTGGGTGGAGGTGCGTCTGGACTGGCACTGAGGCAACGTGGCCATGGTGTGCAGGCAGCTGGGCTGTGGGCAGGCTATGGACGCACTGAGTGGCAGGGTGTTCGGCCCAGGCCCCAAGTCAGACCCTGTTCTGATGATGGACGTGCAGTGCCAGGGGAGAGAAGTGGAGCTGGGGAGCTGCCAGGACAGGAGAGGGGGACAAGCAGGGTCTGGGCTCTGCTCCCTGTCACACACCAAGGGGCAGGGTTGTGAAGGGAAAATGTCCTCACACAGTAGGGTCAGTGTCCACACACACATTGTCCGTTACTGATAGCCATGGGTGGCTCCTGCCCCCTGAGAGTACAAGGGATGATGGGGCTCGGGCAGGGAGGCAGGGGCAGGTCTGCCTGTGCGATCCTGCCCTGTCTTCTCTTCCCTCCTGTGCTCCTTTCCACCCTCGCTATCTTCCTCCCGTCCTCCCCCACTCTCTCTGCTCTTTTCCTGAGCCATTTTGCAAGAGCCACTTTCCTAGATTGCAAGGCCAGCAGGGACTCTTGTGACCATCCAGTCTGACCTCCTGCATAGCACAGGCTGGAGACTGTTATATCCTTGGGGCAGCCGGTGTAGGAAGCAATCACTTGAGGCCAGAGAGCAGACAGCTAACCAAAACCTCCATTTTATTTACAGAGACAGAGAGCTCACTCAGCCGGTTGAAACCGGCTGAGCTATCCCTTAATAGTCTAACTCAGTTGCCATAGTAACAAAACCCATGACAACCAAATACACAACATATTCCTCCCCTAATAAGAACATCCCTAAATAAAACACACACTAAACTAGAGAAGGAGGGTAGACTGCCTCCATTCCCGGCTAAACCCTGGGGATTATTTTGCCCCATAACCGTGGGTTCGCCCTAACTAAAGATCCAGCCGATGAGGAGGCCTTCTGTCTCTAGGTGGATTACGGCGAACTTCTGGTGTTGTTGCACCCGAAAGTACTAGGGGCTCAGGGTCCGCAGCACGAATAGGTGAGGAGGTGGTATCAGCTCGTGCTGGGCAAAGGGGTATCTCAGCTGCCAGCAGTAATGGAGGAGAACAGTCAGGAACAGGTGACTCATGATTCGGTGTCTCACCAGGAGGGTGAAGTCAGACCCTCAACTGCAGATGGGTCCTGAAGACTGGCATGACCTGGCAACAGCTGATCTACATGTCGCCGCCAAGTAAGATTCTCTGCAGTCCGGACTGTATAGGAAACAGGTCCTGTTTGAGTGATGACTGTGGCCGGGACCCATTTAGCTCTGGAAGTATAATTCCGAGCCAAAACTGGCTGCCCTGGGCTAAAGGTTCGGTCTTTTGCTCTGGGTGCCCGTCTGATGACTTGATATTGCTGCTTATGTTGCACAGTTTGTCTGGGTTCAGAAGGTTTCAGCAGATCAAAGCAAGTGCGCAGCTGTCGTCCCATCATTAGAAAGGCTGGGGAAGCCTGGGTCGTAGCATGAGGTGTGTTTCTATAGGAAAGTAAGAAGGTATCCAGACGCTTTTGAATGGAGTGTTGTCCCTTTGCTGATTTCAAAGCGTTTTTCATTGTCTGCACAAATCTTTCAGCTAATCCGTTGGTGGACGGATGATATGGTGCTGACGTGATGTGGTGTATCCCATTTGCTTTCATAAAATTTTGAAACTCCTGAGAGACGAACTGCGGTCCGTTGTCGCTCACAAGTTGTTCTGGCAGACCAAAACGACTAAAGAGTCCTCGTAGTTTTTGGATAGTACTCTCTGCAGTAGTGGACTGCATTATAGAGACTTCTGGCCATTTAGAATGGGCATCTACTGCTACCAAGAACATGCTTCCTTCAAGGGGGCCAGCAAAGTCAACGTGAATACGTTGCCACGGGTTTTCAGGCCAGTCCCATGGGTGTAGGGGTGCCCACTGGGGTGCATTTCTTACACCCTGACATGACATACAAGCTTTTGCCTTCTCTTCAATAGCACTGTCCAATCTAGGCCACCAAAAATAGCTTCGTGCAATTTCCTTCATGCGCACTATTCCACAGTGACCGGAATGTAACTGTTCTAACATCTGTGATCTCAGGGGTGGTGGAATAATGACACGCCTCCCCCACAACAAACAACCAGATTGGACCGATAACTCCGTCCGCCTGGACATGTAGGGAACAAGGTCGGGTGAGACCGGAGAGGTTTGTTGAGATTTTCCATGCATCACCAGGTTCATAACTTGGGATAATACTGGGTCAACGCGGGTTGCCTTCTTTATCTGAGCAACAGTGATGGGTGTATTCTCTACCTGTTCAAAGTAGAAGATTTCCTTTTGGGCACTATCTTGATGTTTGACCGGTAAAGGCAACCTTGAGAGGCCATCTGCATTGCCGTGCAGAGTGGATTTCCGATATTTGATTTCATATGTGTGTGCAGAAAGTATCAATGCCCAATGTTGCATACGACTAGCAGCTAATGGGGGAATGCCTGTGTAGGGTCCAAAAATTGATGTCAGAGGTCGATGGTCTGTAAGAAGAGTAAACTTTCGCCCAAACAGGTACTGATGAAACTTCCTAATTCCAAAAACAATTCCTAATGCCTCACGTTCGATTTGGGCGTAGTTAGTTTCTGCTTTGCTTAGAGTGCGTGAAGCAAAAGCAATAGGTCTTTCTTCTCCCAAAGGCATAATGTGTGACACGACCGCTCCCACTCCATAAGGGGAAGCATCGCAGGCCAATTGCAGGGGTAAGGATGGATCAAAGTGCGTTAGAACTTCAGAATTTAACAATGCATCCTTAGCTTTGTTAAATGCAACATCACAGGCTTCAGTCCACTTCCAGGCCTTGTTCTGCCCAAGGAGCTCATGAAGTGGTTTTAGCAGTGTGGCTAACTGTGAGATGAACTTTCCATAATAGTTCAGTAGTCCTAGAAATGAGCGTAGCTGGCTTACATTTCGAGGTGGGGGAGCCTCCACAATAGCTTTAACTTTTGCAGGGGCCTTATGAAGACCTGCAGAATCGATGATGTGTCCCAAATATTCAACAGAGGGCTTGAAGAATTCACACTTGTCTTTGCGAACTCGTAGGCCATACTCTTCCAGTCTTTGTAGGGTAGCCTCTAAATTCTTTAAGTGATCCTCTTCATTTCTTCCAGTGACCAGGATATCATCCAGATAGCACTGAACTCCTGACAAGCCACACAAGATCTGGTCCATAGCCCTCTGGAACAGGGCGGAGCCGATGTGATTCGAAGGGTAGGCGACAGTATCGATAAAGCCCCTTATGAGTCACAATAGTCAACAGCTCTTGGGACTTTTCATCGACGTGCATCTGTAAATATGCTTGACTCAGATCAATCTTACTGAACTTTTGTCCCCCAGCCAGACCTGCGAAGAGGTCATCGATGCGGGAAGCGGGTATTGCTCTGCACACAACACTGGGTTGACAGTGACTTTAAAATCACCGCAAATCCGGAGAGCCATCTTTCTTCACTATTGGAACGATAGGAGTGGCCCATGAGCTATGGGTAACTGGTATTAGGACTCCATTGGTGACCAGGCGCTCCAGGTCTGCTTCAACTTTTGGCCTGATGGCATATGGCACAGTTCGGGCTTTCAGATATTTTGGTGGACTGCCAGGTTTAATGTTCAATGTCACAGTGATTCCCTTCATACTTCCCAAATCATCTCCAAAAACAGCAGCATGTTTCCTTAGTATAGGGTTAGACTGGTTTCTTCTTTAGTCATCCGGTGCACTTCTGCCCAGTTCAGCTGAATCTTCCCAAGCCAAGACCTACCCATTAAGGCTGGGTAGTCACCTCTCACCACAAACAGTGGCAATTTAGCCGCCTGTCCATTGAGCTCCACCTTAACATCAATAGTGCCCAACATGGGCACAGCTTCACCTGTATACGTCTTCAGAACAGTTTTTGTTGCCTTAAGCGGAAGATGCTGTAGCTTTTCCTTATACACAGTCTCCGGAACCAGCGAGACAGCTGCACGGTGTCTAGTTCCATGCGTATAGGTTTGCCCTCCAATAAGGGGGTTACCCAGTATTCATGTGAGCCCGCTGCCAAAGACAAAACATGCAGTGGCACTTCCTCTTGTGAGGAGGTGTCACCTTGATCATCCTGGGTCTGCTCTAGGGTATGCAAGGTTCCTCTTTTTGTCGGCCAGACCACAGGCCTCTTTTTCTTTTGTTTACAGGCATACTCAATGTGTCCCTTTTTGCCACAGTGTCGACACACCAGGTCCTTACACCAGCATTCTGATGCCTGGTGACCCAGCTTACCACAGCGGTAACATTCTTGACTCTGCACCGTTTTGTGGATCAGTTCTTGTGACACTTTTGCACCCTAGGGGATGCACCGATGTATTGTGCCTCCTTGTAGCCAGTTCCATGGAGACAGCAATATCAACAGCCTTCTGTAATGTAAGCTGAGCCTCTGTCAGTAGGCGCTTCCGTATAGCTTCACTGCAGAGGCCACACACTAACCTGTCACGCAGGGCATCATTTAACATCTCTTTAAATTCACAGTGTTCTGCTAGCTTTTTTAAAATGGCTACAAATTGTACAACTGTTTCATCTTCCGTTTGGTCTCTTTTGTGGAACCTATATCTTTCAGCAATTACCAGTGGTTTTGGGGAGAAATGAGACCCCAGGATTTCCACAATGTCACTGTAAGATTTAGTCTCAGGCTTAACAGGGTGCAGTAAGCTGCGTAGCAGAGAGTAGGTTTTAGCCCCTACAACAGTTAAGAATATTGGCACCTTCTTCGCTTCTGTAATGTCATTTGCAATACCAAAAAGCTCAAAACGCTCAGTATACACATGCCACTGCTCTGTATTCTCGTCAAAAGGCTCCAGGGGCCTGGTCAGAGTAGCCATGATTTTTAGTTTCACTTTCACAGTCAGTGCAACAAGCAGCTTTTTTTCTTTGTTTGGTCTTTACCTTGACTTCTACTTCCTTCTGTTACTGGAGCAGCACCAGGATCCCACCCTCGTCGCCAGTGTTATATCCTTGGGGCAGCCGGTGTAGGAAGCAATCACTTGAGGCCAGAGAGCAGACAGCTAACCAAAACCTCCATTTTATTTACAGAGACAGAGAGCTCACTCAGCTGGTTGAAACCAGCTGAGCTATCCCTTAATAGTCTAACTCAGTTGTCATAGTAACAAAACCCATGACAACCAAATACACAACAGAGACCCTCCCCCGGCAAGCCCTGCATCTAACCCCTAGCTTGTGGCTGGGCTGGAGCATGTCATAGAAAGACAGCCAAGATTACCTGGTCCCCTGCAGGCAGCCCCCTCCCCACCTCCCTGCACAGCCCTTCCTCAGCCTCCTTCCCCCAGGGACCCTCCATCACCTGCATGACCCCAAACTGATACTGGCCATTCCTGGCGTGACCGACCCCAAAGAGCCAATCCCATTCTGGACACACCCACAGCTCCGGGAATAGGTGGGGCAGGGAGCACGCTATGAATGGGGGGCACTAAGCAGAACTGGGCGGCATGGGGCTGAGCCCCTCCCCTTCATGCAGGACAGAGCGGCTGGGCCTTGCTCCCCATGCCGGCTCCATTCTCTTCCCTGTGGACACAGGCTCCGGCTCCAGCCCACTCTGCCCCACTCCAGTTAGCGCCTCCCATTGCTGGATGCGGCCCAGCCGCCATCACTGCTGGGCATGTGGGGGATGCCCAGAATGGGGCCGGCTCTCAGCTCCAAACACTCAGCCTGTGGGGAGGCGTAACTGGGGTGGGGATCACAGGGAGCGGGAGCCTGTGTCAATGGGGCGGCGGAGCCTGGGGAGCCCTACGAGGCAGCAGCTCTGCTAGCAGCCTGCACCCCTCAGCGACCCAGCTCAGGGTTCCTAGGGATTTCCCTGGCTCTGTGACCCCCTCTCCCATGATTCCCCCCCCACTGTGATCGCTGAGCAGCGCGGCTGCACTGGCACAGAGGAGGAGAAAAGGCCCTCAGGAAGGGGCTAGTCCCTCTGAGCCATCCCGGCTCAGTGTCACAGGGACAGGGAGTGGTACACCAGAGCGGCTCCCCCGGGGCTGGGGAATTAACCACCACCAGAAGCCTGTCAATCGGGGGTGGGGTGTGGGGGTTACAATCTGGCCCAGCCCCCTCCAGCACTCACCCGTCTGCTCTTCCTCAGCCTCCACCTCAGAGCCTGCACCTCCAGCTGGAGCCCTCATCCCCCACCTCCTGCAGCCCAACAGCCCACCCCAGCCCTGATCCCCCTCCCGCCCTTTGAACCCCTCGATCCCAGCCCAGAGCACCGTCCTGCACCCCAAACTCCTCATCCCCAGCCCCAGCCATATCCCAGAGCCTGCACCCCCAGCCAGAGCCCTCACACCCCCCTGCACTCCAACCTCCTGCCCCAGCCCAGAGCCCCCTCCTGCACTCCGAACCCCTCAACCCTGGTCCCACATCACAGCCCGCATCCCCAAACAGTGCCCTGACCCCCCCACACCCCAACCCCAGCCTGGTGAAAATGAGCGAGTGAGTGACAGTGGGGAGAGTGAGCGACGGGGGGGGGAATGGAGTGAGCAGGGGTGGGGCCTCAGAGAAGGGGTGGGGCAAGGGTGGGGCCTCAGAGGAGGAGAGGGCAGGGGGTGGGCCAAGGGTGTTTGGTTTTGGATGAGTAGAAAGTTGGTAACCCCAGGAGAGTCTCCTCCTGCCCCATCAGTAAGAGCTCGGCTCCTGCACTGGAGCGGGTATCAGAGCCACCCGAACTCGGAGTTATTTTTAATGTTCACAGTTGTGACTCTGGGTGTTCTTGTTATTTAAACACCCAGCCCTGCTATGGGCCCTCCCCAGCCCTGGCCCAGCACTGCCTTGTGGCAATGTAACCCCTCTGGGGTTTAGAGAGCATGGTCCCTTTAAATCTTTTCCAAGAGGGGAGAGGGAGAGTAAGAAAAAAGGAAGGAAGCTCCGGGGCTGGAGAGGGAAGCGGGGAGAACGTGCGTGAAGCCTGAGGAGGACAGGCCTGATCGGGGACAGCCCAGGACAGGAGCCAGGAGCAGCCCTGTGCCGGGGGGAATCGCCGGAGAAGGACAGGCCGGAGCTGGACCCAGTATCATGGCTGCCCAGAGCTGCGTGGGGCTGGTCATTCTGCACTGGGAACAAGGAGGGAGGCTGTAGCTAGTTGAGTGGGGAGGTGGTCGCTCTGTGTGACTTTGCAGAGAGCGGCAGAAGAGGCACCGGAGGGGTTTGCTGGGGAAAGTTCACTGGCGCCGAAGACGACCAAGAGCACCCAAAACTCACCACTGGATTGGAACTTTGCTCAGGACTCGTGAACTCTGTGCAGACACATTACTCAGTGCCTGCCCCTCCAGACTGTGCTCCCACTGGGCCCGTGGGTCCTGGGTTTGAATGCAACCCTGTTCTACTGCTCCCCTTATATTTCCCCTTGTTGTTTTTCTCCTCTCATCCCTCTGTAAATAAATATCTCCCTTTGTTATATCCATTGTACTTTTCCTGCGGGTGGGTGTGTTCACTCTGGGGGGGTTGGAACAGGTGCCCCTTGGGTGGAAGGGATTTCTCCTGCTGCATTCCTGCGCGCGCCTTCTCTTGGCCAGAGCTGCCTGCAGAGCAGACTCCATCTTGGCCACGAGGGTGCTAAAGTTACAGCAATGAGTTCCCCAGACTCATAACACTGTGGGAAGGGATTTCCTGGGGTCAGTGTGGATTTTCCCTTCTTTGTCTCATTGCTCATCCCTCTGGTTCCTGCCCTGTGAGAAGCACCTGATCTCCCATTTCTGTCCCAGTCAATGTTGTGGGTCCTTCTTTCCCATCTCCCATATCCCTCCTCCCTCAATAACCAGCCCCAGATGTTTTGTCCCCCCACAGAGGAACCCCTCTACCCCCAGCTCTAACCATCCTCATCCCCTGGCCCTGACCCCTCAGCTCTGCTGGAGACTTTTGCAGATGGGAGCTCAGCACTGGTGGGGAGAGGGGCGCACTGTTCACCGTCTCCAGGGGGCGCCCCATGGCTCTATCCAAAGGCAGGGCAGGTTCTCACTGGGCCCCAGCCCGGCCCTCATGCACCCAGAGCTGTGCCAGTGACCCTGCTACGCACTGAGCCCTGGTTTCCATGGAGCTGCCCATGGGCCTGTCCCTGTGCTGTGACAGTTCGTGCAGACTCAGGGGATGAGGGTCAGGGGTTCACATGGCCAGGAGTGGCTCCAGGCACCAGCACGCCAAGTGCGTGCTTGGGGCAGCAAGCTGTGGGGGGGCGCTCTGCTGGTCGCCGCGAGGGCGGCAGGCAGGTTGCCTTTGGCGGCACGCCTGTGGAGGGTCCGCTGGTCCCGCAGCTTTGGTGGACCTCCCGCAGGCAAGCCGCTGAAGGCACCCTGCCTGCAGTGCTTGGGGCGGCAAAATACCTAGAGCCGCCCCTGCACACGGCTCCCCCCAGCCTCAGGGCACCTGACCATTTACAAGCCTCCAGGCTCCCTGCCATTGTGCCGCCCAACCCCCAGCCAGGGGCGGCTCTAGAGCCCAGCGGGGCAAGCACCCGCCTGGGGCGGCCCTTTCCCAGGGGGGCGGCAGGCTGGGCCGGTGGACCTGCCGCAGTCATGCCTGCGGGAGGTCCACCGGAGCCCCGGGACGACGGGACCTGCCGCAGGCATGACTGCGGCAGCTCAACCGGAGCCGCCGCACCAGCAAACTGTCCGCAGCTGCGGGAGGTCCAGCTGAGCCGCGCGACCCTCCGCAGTCATGCCCGCTGCTCCAGCGGCTCGGGGGCGCCTCCTGGGCATGATTGCTTGGGGCGGCCAAATTTGTAGAGCCGCCCCTGCCCCCAGCCTTCTCCCGGCCATGGACACCCTCGGTAGCTCTGTGTCATCTGCACTGGTATTCCCCTTTCCTGCTCCCAGCGGGGGATTAAATGTGTGAAACACCCACCCCTGGGCAGACCCAGCCCCATATCTCCCTGTTGCCAAGGGGAGAGTCACCACTGGGGGCTGCTCTTTGGCCCTGTCCACACTAGGCCAGTAGCTGCGGTTGGAGGCTGGGCAGCTAAGACATTAACTAGCCTGGCTGTAAACCCTCATGCAGGCCGCACAGAGCCCTTTAAACATGTGTGAGCTGGGCGTGGCCAGGCCCGGGGGCAGCACACGTGGTGCAGGGTGAGTTGTCAGAGCGCTGCCTGCACCAGGCTTTGGAACGGGCTGGGTGGGGTGTCAGAGCGAACACCTCTGAACAGCCGCATGCCCTGGCAGCCACACGCCTCAGCTACACAGACGGGCACCGGCTCCATTCAGACTGGGGGTAAAGCTCATATTAGCCTTTGTCCCCATGGGAACGGTCTCAGTTCTAGTCACCTTTGTCAGCTGCTCCATATGCAGGGGCAAGACCATATCAACAGTGAGGACCTTGGAAGACGAACCCAGCGCCCGCCTCCATCAGCTCTCGGTTCAGTTTCGGCAGCTGTCTTGGGACAGGAGACCAGTGAATTACAAAGTGTGTTTACCAACGAAAGCTGCTAGGCAGACAGTGATCACGTAGGCACCAAGCACTTCCCTGTTCCACTGAGATCGCCAAGGATGGGCATAGACCAAACATCCACCCCGAAACTTCAGGAGCTGGCCAGAGACTGAGCTGCATGATGCTCGATCTGCAAGGAGGCCATGTCCTTTTGGGATTTGCCGAGATGATAACATGGGAATGTGGCTTGGGCATAAAGTCAGGTGTGAATGGACCTGCTCTAGGTACATGGGGGTGTCCCCATGTGGTGAGGCCAGTGCAGTGATGCCCCTTCCCAGGGCAGACAAGGGCTGTGTGTACATCACAACTGCAGTAGTGGCACAGCTCAGTGCTGCGGCTACGCAGCTGTGGTGTGATGCAGATTCTACAACAATGAAAGGAGCTTTGCCGTCACCATAGTTAATACACCCCTCAAAGCAGCAATAGCCAGGCCAATGGGAGAGTTCTTTGTTCCAGAGGTCTGAATTTTTCACCCCCTGAGCGATGTACTTGGGTCAACCTAAGCTTTAGGTGTAGATCAAGCCAAGCATCAGCCTCATTCAACTGGAGTAAGGGCGTCCACACAGCCCTCAGCGTCGCTTTAACTGCATGGGTTGAGCCTCGCACCCACAGTCCAACCCATGCACCTGTCCCGTGTCCACCAGGCCTCTGTGGATCAGTTCTGCTGACTCCCTGTGAACCAGCTCCAGGAGCAGGCCCTGCACCCCATGTGTCCCAGAACCAGCAGTTGCAAGAGGGGTTTGTTTGCTCAGCATGTTTCAGGAACACATATTTCACAATCCAGTGATAGAAATAAAGCCACCGTGCAGGGCATGAGGGTCACTTCTCCTCTGTGGGTTCAGTTGCACAGGCATTGGATCACTTCGTGCAGCGGGGGGTGTGGAGGGAGGGGTCTCTGCAGTGACAGGCCTGTCACACACTCCCTGCTCCCTTGGGTCCCTGCCCCCTTGGGTGCCTTCCCCATCTCTTCAGCCTCCCAGCCTGTGACCATCACACGGAGCTCAGCTTGTCTCTCTCACAAGGACAATCGCCTGCCCTAACCCCTGGCCACGCTGCCCCATAAGGACTGTGCTACGAACATGGGGTTTCCTGGGTGCCTCTTGCTCCCAGCTGGGCACCCCCTTGGCAGGAGCTCGGCTGCCTGCGCTGGAGCCGGGAACACAAGAATCCCCATCCTCCTGGCCTGGCTTTGGGGTGAGTGGCCTTTTCCCTTTGCTCTGGCTTTGAATAGCCCTGGGGGCACCCTGCGATTCTCCAGCCCCACCCATCAGACACGGCATAGCTGTGTCCTAGGAGAACAGGACTCCTGGGGTCTATTCCTGGGAAGGGGAGTGGGGTCTAGTGGGGTCTAGAGCAGTGGGGACTGGGAGCCAGGACTTCTGGGGTCTATTGCTGCCTTGGGAAAGGGAGTCAAGTATCAGAGGGGTAGCCGTATTAGTCTGGATCTGTAAAAGCAACAAAGAATCCTAAAGCTCATGCTGCAGAACGTCTGTTAGTCTATAAGGTGCCACAGGATTCTTTGTTGCTTTTTTGGGAAAGGGAGTGGAGTCTAGCAGTTAGAGTAGGGGGGTGGTACCAGGATATATCTAGTTGCACATACGATTTTACAATACAATTAATTGAACTTTTGTTAAGTGTTAAAAGAGTAAAAAGAAACTGGCATGTCTCTGACTCCTGGAGGTGTTTCCCAGCCGCCCTCGGCTGGTCTTTTTAGGAACACAGGACACAGGGCTGGAAGGGCGTGTTATAGAATCCCAGTCACACACGTGTCAAGCACCATCTTCACGTGAGTTAGCGTGTTCTCCCCTCACCCATTAGGAGGCTGTTCCGGAACCTTCTTCTCATTTCCAGCCTAATGTGACTCCTGGCCAGTTTATCCCCATTTTTTCTTGTGCCAGCACTGTCCTTTGGCTTCAATAGCTCTTCTCACTCTCTGCTCAGCCTCTGCTGTGCCAGCTAAACCAGCCAAGCTCTTCCAGGCTCATCTCATACGACCAGCCTCCATCCTCCAACCACCCTAGCAGCCCTTCTCTGCACCTGGTCCCATCTGAATCCATCTGTCCTGCATGCGGGTGACCAGAACTGCACACAGGATTCCCTGAATGACATAACTCCTGTCGTGCTCTTACCGTGTTTGTTCAGTGTTTGAGGCTCCATTTGTTAACTATTATTTATTATGCAAACACAAGAATTCATGTTACGGCAGCACTGTAGGCCGAGCTCAGGGCCCTGTGGTGCTGGGCTCTGCACTGGCAGGTGACAGGCAGTCTCTGCCCCCAAGAGCTCAGTGTAAATGGAGAGGATCGAGAGGGGCAATAGGGGCACAGAGAGGGGCTGTGATAGCGGCTGTTGGGAACAGAGCCCTGGTCTCATCACTCCCAGCCTGGTGCCTCTCAGCTCTGCCGCTGTGCTTGGTGCTGTACAACACACAACCAGAGACAGCCACTGGGCTCACAGTCAGCTATGAAATGTCCTGTTCCCAGACACAGCCCTTCTCAGACTCAGGTAGGCACTGACAGAACCTGGAGAACAAAGACAAGTTAACATTACAAATCTCAGCTCCCTCTCAGCATCCACCAGCATTTCCAGAGGGCCAGCAATCCACTTTGTAAGCCCAAATACAGAGATGATGGCTCTGTTGCTGGACACTAAAAGAAGAGCTCATCACTGAGAAAGTTTGCAGATGGTACAGTTGTGGGGGTGTAAATAATGAAGAGGACGGGTTGAGAAATCTGGATGTTTGGTAAACTGGGGGCAAGCAAACAATATGCATTTTAATAGAGCTACATGCAAATGTATACATCTAGGGACCAAGAACATAGGCCATACTTACATGGTGAACTCTCTCCTGGAAAGCAGTGCCCCTTGAAAAAAAATTGGGGGTACAGTGGATAATCTAAAGGACACAAGCTACTAGTGAGAAACTGTGGCCAAAAGAGCTGCTGTGATCCTGTTATGCACAAACAGGGGAATCTCTAGTAGGAGCAGATAGTTTATTTTACTTCCTCATTTGGCACTGGTGTGATCAATGCTGGAATTCTGTGTCCAGTTCTGGTGTCCCCAATTCAAGAAAGATGTTGATGAGTTGGAGAGGGCTCAGAGAAGAGCCGTGAGAACGAGTAAGGGACTAGAAAACTTATTTAATCTGTTTAGCTTAACAAAGAGAAGGTTAAGGGGTGACTTGATCACAGTCTGTAAGTAACTACATGGGCCTGGGGAACAAGTATTTCATAATGGGCTCTTCAGTCTAGCAGAGAAAGGAGGAACAGGTTCCAGTGGCTAGAAGGTTCCAGAAGCCAGACAAATTCAGGCTGGAATGAGGCATTTACCAAGGGCCGTGGCAGATTCTTCATCATTTTTGACAACTTGTAACTCAAGATTGTATGTTTATCTAAACATTCTAGGAGTTATTTCAGGGCAGGTTTCTGGCCTGTGCTATACAGGACTCAGACTAGATGACCACAATGGTCCCTTTTGACCTAGGAATGTATGAATTTGTAAAACCCCCGAGTCAGACTGAAACTTTCTATTATCCTATGAGACTGTGCTGGGTGTGCGGGGCTGGGGCAGGTTTGTGGAGCCCCTGGAATCTCACAAAGCTGCAGAAACACTTTGTCTTCAAAGTTTCTCCCTTGATCTGAGAGCAGCACTGCTGGCCCCCCGAGTCTGGTGAAGAATTCATTCACTGGAATGAACGTAGTCCATTGATTCATTGTGTGCTTATTAGCTGCAATTAAATCCAAACTGATTATCAGCTCACCCACGATCCTGGCTTCTTGCTCAAATTCCAGTGCTCCTATTTTCAAACCCAATTTTCCCCATTTTTGGAAGGACACAACTCCCCAGCCAGGGGCCATGTCTACACTGCGCACAGAGCCAGCTGTTGGGGTGTAAATTGCAGAGTGCACCAAAGAGCTGCACTCGGACTGAGCTGTGTGGAGGCTGCTGGCGCGAACTGAAGGTTCCTAATTTGAGTTAAGGCCCTGTGAAAGAGGACTAGGGTAACTATGGTAACAACCCCCCCCCCATACACTGGGCGGGCAGGGGGAGTTCACACACTGTATCTGCCCCCCCGATACACACACACACTCACTGGGGAGGCAGGGGGAGGTCACACACCATAACTGTTCCTCCCCATCAAAACTGAGGAGAGCACTAGCCCTGGCCAGACGTGGCGGGAGCAGAGTGTATCATGCTCCCGTCCCAGGTGTGGTCTGGCTACAGAATTTGCTAATCCACCCCAGCTGTGTTCATCCTTAGATCCTTTAATGCCCTGACAAGTATGGCTGAGGTTCGGCTCCCTAAGGGATGTTACACACAGCACCACCCAGTGGCTGAGCAGATCACTACAGGTTAACATCCCAGTCCATCTCCCCCATTAAGTTCCATGTATCTGCCATTTATTCACACTGTCACGCTGGCTGTGAAGTTCAGGACGGATCAGTCTGTTCAGTGTCTCTGAAGCACCCTGGGCTCCTAACTGAAAAATGCCAACGTGGAGCAGCTTGGCCATCTGGCTGGCCGCTAGTTACAACGACTGACTGGGGTTGTTCTGGAATCCTTGAGTCGTCATCTTCTCATTCAGCATCCGCCGTCTGTCAGGTTTGCTCTGTGGATGGTTTCTGTTGATCACAGTTCCATATCCAGCAGGTCTCAAGCTGAGTGATGGCCCTTGTAAACGTGTCTGTCGTGTAGGGGCCGGCTGCTCCCACTGGCACTGGGTGGGTTGTTTGGCTGCCCTCGCCCCATGCCAGGAGAGAGGGGAGGGGTCAAGGAGCAGCTGGGACCCTGGGACTGAGAGGGCCTCTGGCCAATCAGAGAACTCCAGACTAGGGCCAATGGATAGTAGCCAGTGCCCCAGGTCAGTTTGATTGACCAGGCAGCTGGGCCAATCAGGGAGCCCAGCTGAGGTCCCAGCCTCTGTGCATGCTGGGGAAGGAGACAGCGAGAGCAGCCCCCGGGGAGGAGCTGGGGCGGAGTCAGGGGGAGAAAAGCCGTGTGAGAGGGTGGGAGGGGCTGAGTAAAGACCCAGCCACATATGTGGGGGCTGGTGAGGGGGGCAGGGCTGGGGCCAGCAAGTGGGATGAGGGTCAGTAAGGGGCTGGGGCCAGGGGCTGTGGGGAGGGCAGGGCAGGGTGAATGTTGGTGAGGGGGGCAGGGCGAGAGTCTGTGCAAGGGCCAGGCCAGGGTCCGTGAGGAGGGCAGGGTGAGAATTGGTGAGGGGGGTAGGGCGAGAGTCTGTGCAAGGGCCAGGCCAGGGTCAGTGGGGAGGGCAGGGTGAATGTTGGTGAGGGGGGCAGGGCGAGAGTCCGTAGGGGAGGTGCAGGCCAGGGTCAGTGAGGAGGGCAGGGTGAGAATTGGTGAGGGGGGTAGGGCGAGAGTCCTTGGGGGGGCTAGGCCAGGTTCAGTGGGGAGAGCAGGGTGAGGGTTGGTGAGAGGGGCAGGGCCTGTGAGTGGGGTAAGTGCTGGTGAGTGGGGTGAGAGGCAGGGGGGTGGTAGGGCCAGGATCAGTCAGGAGGCGGGTGAGTAGTGGTGAGTGGGGCAAGGTTCAGTGAGGGAGGTGAGGGGTGGGATGAGGGTTTCTGAGGGGGGTGGGACGAGGGTTTGGGAAGGGGGTGGGACCCTGCCATGAGGCGGTGACAGGCCCAGCCTGGCAGAGCCCCACGGAGGGGAGCGAACCCAGCAGCAGAGACAGGGGCTGCAGACATGGGCGGCAGGTTTGTATAATTTTTGGTGGTGCCCAAGTGGATCCGTCCCATCCATAGGATGCCTACCTACCTTATGCTTCAGGGGGACGTGGGGTCCAGGGTGGCCTGGGGGGTTAGCGGGGTGCCTGGTGCCGACAGCAGCGAGCAATCCTGCTCCACCCAGCCTCTTCCCACACCGCCCCCACTCCACCTCTTCCCCGAAGGCCCTGCCCCTGAGCAATGCTGGGAGCTGGTGAGGTTAAGCAGAGTGGGCTGGGGCCAGGTCACTCGCTGCTGCCAGTGCCAGGCCCCCCGCTAAAGCCACAGGCTGCCCTGGACCCCATCACCCCCTGAAGCACAAGGTAGGGGTAGGCACCACCATGTTGTGCAACAAACACTTGTCAAAATTACTGGACTTAGTGATGGACAATGCAGGCAGGTGGGTATTATGTCATTCAATCATTCAACCCATAAAATTGCACACATTTTGCCTCAGTGAAATTAGATATCCAGAGAATTACTGGGCCTGTGATGATGATGACCAGGGCTTGCTCACCTGTGGCTCCCCCTCCCTGTGCTGTGGAGGCACAGCCAGGCAGGTCTGCATCTGCAAGCAGGCACCCTGCCTCAGGTGCAGCTCCCATGGGCCCTGATAGCCACTAGACTGGGAGCCTCCCGGCCAATGGAATGGGCTGGACTGGGGGGCGGAAGGCAACGGGGGAGATTGTAGGGAGCTTTGGAGGAGGGGAGGCAGTGGGGGAGGGGAGTGGTCTGGCACAAAGGGGTGGGCTCTCTGGAGAGGAGTGACAGGGGCACAGGGGTCATTGGGAGTCTCTCGAGGGGGCAGAGGGTTGTGTGGGTCTCTGTGGGGCAGGGGGCTGTGATGGGCGGAGCCAGCTGCAACCTGGGTCTGCTCTGCGGGGGGGGGGGGGGGTTGCTATAGTCCCCTCAGGAAGCCCCCCCTGTCCTGTGTATTTTATGCCAGCCCCGGGGCGCCCATTGCTGCTCCTTTCCCCCGCCCACAGCTCCATCTGTCTGTCCCCACAACCCCTTGGCTGTGTCCTTGTGTCTGTCCGTCCCCACCACCCCCGGCTGTGTCTGTCTGTCCCACAACCCCCCGGCGGTGTCGCTGTGTCGGTCTGTCCCCACAACCCCCCGGCTGTGTCCGTCTGTCTGTCTGTCCCCACAACCCCCAGGCTGTGTCTATCCCCACAACCCCCCGGCTGTGTCCGTCTGTCTGTCTGTCCCCACAACCCCCTGGCTGTGTCCTTGTGTCTGTCCGTCCCCACAACCCCCCGGCTGTGTCCGTCTGTCTGTCTGTCCCCACAACCCCCTGGCTGTGTCCTTGTGTCTGTCTGTCCCACAACCCCCCGGCTGTGTCCGTCTGTCTGTCTGTCCCACAACCCCCGGCTGTGTCTGTCTGTCCCCACAACCCCCCAGCTGTGTCTCTGTGTCTGGCTGCCCCCACAGCTCACCGGCTGTGTCTGTCTGACAGGCACAGACCCTGCTGCTCGCTCTGCCAGGGCTGAGAGCTGCTGCTGGTGGCTCCCTCCCCCTCCCTGCTGTGGAGATGTGGCCGGGCAGCTCTGGCACCTTCCCCTGCAGCTCCCATTGGCTGGGGTTCCCGGCCAATGGGCTATGAGCCAAGTCAGCGCTGGGGCCTCTCCGGGGCTGGGGGGAGCTGCCCCTGAGGTGAGAGTGCCCCACATTGCCGACCCCTGGCACGGGGACCCCCAAAGCACAGGGCCTGGGGCCCAAACATTGGTGGAGCTGGGCCCACCTTCAGGAATATTGCTGGAGCATGGGCCCCACGGGCCCATATAACTCGCCGCCTATGGCTGCAGAAGGGACTTGGGGGTTCAGGACCTCGCTGTGAGGGAGCAAGAGACAGGCAGAGACCCAGCGAGGGGGAGTGAGTGGGCAGCCGGGAGGACCCAGAAACAGTCCCCCCCACACACACACAGACCTGCCCTGAGACCTGCCATGCAAGGAGCCATGACTACCCCGACTTGGGGCGTTTCCGGCAGGCCCTGAGCCAGGCAGATGACTGCAGCCAGCTCTGCACAGGCTTGTCTGATCTGGTCCTGAGGCAAGGCCCCTGCATTATGACCCACCTCGCAGCAGGCCAGGGAGTCCAGGGCTTGATTTCTCTCCTTTTCAGTTGACCCTTGGCTACAGGGGCTGAGCAGCCTGCTGCCCCAGTGAGTACTCGGCCGGGGCATTCACCGGTGTGGGAGGTGGGTCTTCGTCACTCACAAAAGCTACTGGGGAACAATATCTACTGACCCACACCGCACTCTCTCTCAGGGGAGAAGATGTGGGACTAGCACAAAAAGAGAAAAAGTAGGGTCTGGACACTGCTGTGATAATTTGTGTGGAACGTCGAGAGAAGCCATAACCCGGGGGATGGGACATCGCTCTCATCACACCCCGTTCTGGGGCTAGCAAATCAAAGAGCCAAATTTCAGCACCCCGAGAAGAGACTGTTACTGCTGAAAGTGTGTTGGTTTGTATGTGTACACACAGAGTAAATAGTTCAGTGTGCTTCCCATCCGGGTGTAGGCTGCAGTGTGACAATTTGTTTAGTATATTTTAAAACCTTTCAGCTGCTTAGTGTATTCTGTAGCCTGCTAATAAGTTTTCTCCCAGTTTCAGGCTGTTCCTGAGAGAGAGAAATCTGTTGTATTTGGGTTGGTGTTTTTGTGAGTGTGCCCCTTTTAACAGCTTAGATGTGGATAAAGCTACTACCCCAGTTAGGGGAATGTTACTCATTGGGAATCTATTAAGTAACCAAGCAGGAGCACTCCAGCTCGCAGACGGAGCCAATGTGAATAAGAGGAGAAGCTGGGGAGGAGGTACTGTGGTGAGGGGACAAGGCAATGTGGAAGCCCATTTGCCATTGTCTCCAGTGTTCAGGTTCAGTCCTGAGGTCTTATGAGCCGCTGTGAGGTCCCACAAGAGGGAGGATGTCACGGACTCACAGGACTTGTGCTCTCTCTTGGCTCTGTATGGTCCCTAGGAGGAACCCCCTTCAGTGCGACAGCCCTTCCTGGGAGTCCATTCTCCCTCAGGGGTTAAGTCATTGTGCATGTAGGCTGGGATTTGTCCCTCTTAGCCTGGGTGTTCTCTCTCCTGGCTTCAGGGGTATTATGATAATAAGCTTTAACACTCTAGCATCTGTTTAAACCTTCTAAGACTACAGCTACACTAGGGAGTTTACAGCGGTGGAGCTGCAGCGATGCAGTGGTGCTGCTGTAAGCTCTCTAATGTAACCACTCTGATCTGACAGGAGAGCTCTCCAGTTGGCTTAACTACTCCAGCCCTGTGAGCGGCGGTAGCTACATCGGTAGGAGAGCTTCTTCCACCCACATAGCGCTGTCCATACCGGTGCTTAGGTCAGTGTAACTTACATCGCTCGGGGGTGGCATTTCATACTCCTGAGCAACATAAGTTATACTGCAGCAAGTGCTAGTGTAGACATAGCCTAAGCTAGTTTCATGTTTTTCAAGTTGTCCTGCCTTTTGTTCTGTTGTTTGACTAATTCAGACTGGTTTGCTATTTGAATAGCTGGGGCTAGAGTTAAATCTCTCTTCAGTTGTATCTGCTGTGAAAGGATTTTATCTGTTAACCCAATAACCAGCTTGTCTGTGATATTTTCAAGCTTTGCATTCCCAAAATCACAGTTTTAAGCCTATCTGTGCAGAGCTCTTATAAAACATTCAAAACGTTCCCCTAGTTCTTGAGTTCTCTGGTGAAAACAAGCTCTTCCATAAGCCACATTTCTTTGAGATATAAAATATGCATCAAACATAGCCAGACCCATTTCATAGTCACCTTTGCGATTGTCTTCAGTAAAGTCAAAGGATTTAAAGATATGCTTTGCTGGCTTCCTGTATCCTACATTAAAGAAGATACCTGCATCTTTCCAGTTTCTTTGTGCAGCTTGACAGCAATGTGAAATCTTGTGTCCATGGTGAAGTTTGTGAAAGCTGAAGTTCTCTGGGGCACTGAAGAGTGGCCTGGTGACGAGATCCTGCAATGTTTGTAGCTTTGTTCCTTCTATTTCTGTTCTTAGTTTACTCCAGACACCGCAGTGTTTTTCTGTACCAGACATGGACTGGTCAGAGTTTGCTTTTACAGACCACAATCCTTTAATGCTCTGCCAGATATGGCTGTGGTTAGCTTAAAAAAAGGTACAGTAACTCCCCATTTAACGTCCTCTCGCTTAACGTTGTTTCGATCTTACGTCCCTGCTCCATTACAGAACATGCTAGTTTAAAGTTGTGCAATGCTCCGCTATAACGTCGTTTGGTCACCTGCTTTGTCCTGTTATCAGCTCCCCTACGCCCCCCGCAGCGCCTCCCACCAACCAGCAAACCCCATGGATCAGCACCTTCCCCTCGCTCCCTCTGTCTCCTGCCCACGGCAATCAGCTGGTTTGCAGCATTCAGGATGCTGGGGGGAAGGCTTGCAGCCTCCCTGCTCCCTCCCCTGCCTCCTGAATGCCGCAAACCAGCTGACTGCTGCAGGCAGGAGACGGGGAAGGGAGGGAGGGAGGGAGGAGGCTGTGCACCGCATCTTTGCTCCTCCCCACAGCCTCCTGAATGCCGCGAGACAGCTGATTGCCACAGGCAGGAGGTGGGGGGAGCAGGGGGAAGGTGCTGATCCCTGGGGGCTGCTGACGGGAGGGAGGCGCTGGGGTGGGGGAGGGGAGCTGATAGGGGGCTGCCAGCCTGTTTAACACCTGTATTAAATTGCTTGTTTAAAATTGTTTAAAATGTATATAATGCCTTTTGTCTGGCGAAATTTTTTTCCCTGGGACCTGATCCCCCCTATTTACATTAATTCTTATGGGGAAATTGGATTCGCTTAACATTGTTTTGCTTAAAGTCGCATTTTACAGGACCATAACTACAATCTTAAGTGAGGAGTTACTGTATTTTACACACATCGCCACCTAGTGGCTAAGCAGTATAATACAGTTTAGCACTCCATTACACAGCGTGTGGGGCTTTCACACCCCAGGTGCGGGGAAGCCAGGCCTGAGGGGAGCAGGGTGTGGGGGTCCTTCAGAGGTGCAGGCAGTGTGGAAGCAGGTGGCTTGGTTTGGAAGGGCTGGTGCAGTGTCACTGGTTCTGACGTCGCTCACCAGGTCTTGTCTTTTGCTGGCTACTTAGGGCTCTTCTGCACTGGAAACATTACAGTGGCAGCTCTGCAGCTACAGCACTTCTGTGTAGATGCGACCGACGCCGACAGGAGGGGCAAGAGAGTCAATCCACCTCCTTGAGAGGCAGGAAATAAGTCACATGCAGCTCAGACCTTTTCCCCCAGTGCATCAAGAGATGGCAGGGGAGAGCTCACTTACATCAGCCAGTGTTTGCAGATCCCCAACGTGACCAGCCATGGAGACAGAGACTTACCTCATCTCTTTGCTTTCTTTCAGCTTCCATGACAGGATTCCCCATGACAGGTAAATACAAACATAGGCAGAGGGTGCAGGGGTCTGTCCGTATGTGTGGGGTGCATGCTGCAGTGTGCAGCTATCTCATAAATTGGGGTGAGGAAGGGCAGAGTTAAGGTTATTTAATCTAGTCGTTCAAGTGTAGAGCTGGAGACCTGGGTTCAAATCCTGCCTCTTCCAGACTCACCCCATCACTTCCTCACTACGTGCCTCAGTTTCCTCACCAGTGAATTGTTAACAAGGCAGGCTGTATGGCAGGGTGCAGGGCATCCTGGCTGTAGGGTACCTGTGGAAATGCCCCAGTCATTCACCTGTCTTGTCATGGAGGGGAATTAACCCCAACAGCTCATTTTGGGCATCAGAGGGCTGCGATTTCCACTCACTACCAGCTTGGACCCAGGGCCCCAGATGTGAAAGCCCCGTGCGTGTTCCCCCCACTACCACTGCCTCAGCTGGGGACAAATGGGAAACGGTGGCTTCCGGGAGAAAAGCCCCAGGTCTCCTTCCCCCAGTGTACTGCGTCAGCTCATCCCCCTCGCACAGACTGTGCTGGAGCTGGCGTCCCCTGGAGAGAAAGACCCTGTGTCCCATTCACCATCCCACGAGTCAGCCATTCCCCTATGCCTGGGGCTGGATCAGAGCTGGTGACCTCCAGAGAGGAACCCCGCAGTGTCCCATTCACAGGCCCCCTGAGCCAGCCTGTCTGCCACACCGAGACTGAATGGGAGCCAGAGGAAACTATAGGAAACAAGCCCCATACTCCTTTCCTCTAGCCCATCTCTGAATGTTTATCTCCTTGGGGTGTATGCAGACTCAGGCATCCCAGAACTAACTCAGCTTCGACTGGTGAATGGTTCGAGTCGCTGCGCTGGGAGAGTCGAGGTGCTTCACAACCAGCAGTGGGGAACCGTGTGTGATGACGGCTGGGATTTAGCTGAGGCCAGAGTCGTGTGCAGACGGTTGGGCTGTGGGACGGCGTTATCAGCCCCAGGAGGGGCTCCATTTGGGCGAGGATCTGACTGTATCTGGCTGGATGACGTCAACTGTGCAGGGACAGAAGCTGCCCTCTCCAGTTGCAGGGCTCATAAGAACATAAGAACATAAGAAAGGCCGTACCGGGTCAGACCAAAGGTCCATCTAGCCCAGTATCTGTCTACTGACAGTGGCCAATGCCAGGTGCCCCTGAGGGAGTGAACCTAACAGGCAATGATCAAGTGATCTCTCTCCTGCCATCCATCTCCATCCTCTGACGAACAGAGGCTAGGGACACCATTCTTACCCATCCTGGCTAATAGCCATTTATGGACTTAGCCACCATGAATTTATCCAGTCCCTTTTAAACATTGTTATAGTCCTAGCCTTCACAACCTCCTCAGGTAAGGAGTTCCATAAGTTGACTGTGCGCTGCATGAAGAAGAACTTCCTTTTATTTGTTTTAAACCTGCTGCCTATTAATTTCATTTGGTGACCCCTAGTTCTTGTATTATGGGAATAAGTAAATAACTTTTCCTTATCCACTTTCTCAACATCACTCATGATTTTATATACCTCTATCATGTCCCCCCTTAGTCTTCTCTTTTCCAAACTGAAGAGTCCTAGCCTCTTTAATCTTTCCTCATATGGGACCCTCTCTAAACCCCTAATCATTTTAGTTGCTCTTTTCTGAACCTTTTCTAGTGCTAGAATATCTTTTTTGAGGTGAGGAGACCACATCTGTACACAGTATTCGAGATGTGGGCGTACCATGGATTTATATAAGGGCAATAATATACTCTCAGTCTTATTCTCTATCCCCTTTTTAATGATTCCTAACATCCTGTTTGCTTTTTTGACCGCCTCTGCACACTGCGTGGACATCTTCAGAGAACTATCCACGATAACTCCAAGATCTTTTCCTGACTCGTTGTAGCTAAATTAGCCCCCATCATGTTGTATGTGTAGTTGGGGTTATTTTTCCAATGTGCATTACTTTACATTTATCCACATTAAATTTCATTTGCCATTTTGTTGCCCAATCACTTAGTTTTGTGAGATCTTTTGAAGTTCTTCACAATCTGCTTTAGTCTTAACTATCTTGAGTAGTTTAGTATCATCTGCAAACTTTGCCACCTCACTGTTTACCCTTTCTCCAGATCATTTATGAATACATTGAATAGGATTGGTCCTAGGACTGACCCTTGGGGAACACCACTAGTTACCCTCTCCATTCTGAGAATTTACCATTAATTCCTACCCTTTGTTCCCTGTCCTTTAACCAGTTCTCAATCCATGAAAGGACCTTTCCTTTTATCCCATGACAGCTTAATTTACGTAAGAGCCTTTGGTGAGGACCTTGTCAAAGGCTTTCTGGAAATCTAAGTACACTATGTCCACTGGATCCCCTTGTCCACATGTTTGTTGACCCCTTCAAAGAACTCTAATAGATTAGTAAGACACGATTTCCCTTTACAGAAACCATGTTGACTATTGCTCAAGAGTTTATGTTTTTCTATGTGTCTGACAATTTTATTCTTTACTATTGTTTCAACTAATTTGCCCGTACCGACGTTAGACTTACCAGTCTGTAATTGCGGGATCACCCATAGAGCCCTTTTTAAATATTGGCGTTACATTAGCTAACTTCCAGTCATTGGGTACCGGGCGATTTAAAGGACAGGTTACAAACCTTAGTTAATAGTTCCATAACTCACATTTGAGTTCTTTCAGAACTCTTGGGTGAATGCCATCTGGTCCTGGTGACTTGTTAATGTTGAGTTTATCAATTAATTCCAAAACCTCCTCTAGTGACACTTCAATCTGTGACAGTTCCTCAGATTTGTCACCTACAAAAGCCAGCTCAGGTTTGGGAATCTCCCTAACATCCTCAGCCGTGAAGACTGAAGCAAAGAACCCATTTAGTTTCTCCGCAATGACTTTATCATCTTTAAGCGCTCCTTTTCATCGTCAAGGGGCCCCACTGATTGTTTAGCAGGCTTCCTGCTTCTGATGTACTTAAAAACCATTTTGTTATTACCTTTGGAGTTTTTGGCTAGCCGTTCTTCAAACTCCTCTTTGGCTTTTCTTATTACACTCTTGCACTTAAGTTGGCAGTGTTTGTACTCCTTTCTATTTGCCTCACTAGGATTTGACTTCCACTTTTTAAAGGAAGTCTTTTTGTCTCTCACTGCTTCTTTTACATGGTTGTTAAGCCACGGTGGCTCTTTTTTAGTTCTTTTACTGTTTTTCTTAATTTGGGGTATACATTGAAGTTGGGCCTCTATTATGGTGTCTTTAAAAAGGGCCCACGCAACTTGCAGGGATTTCACTTTAGTCACTGTACCTTTTAACTTTTGTCTAACTAACCCCCTCATTTTTGTATAGTTCCCCCTTTTGAAATTAAAGGCCACAGTGTTGGGCAGTTGAGGTGTTCTTCCCATCACAGGGATGTTGAATGCTATTGTATTATGGTCACTATTTCCAAGCGGTCCTGCTATAGTTACCTCTTGGACCAGCTCCTGCGCTCCACTCAGGATTAAATCTAGAGTCGCCTCTCCCCTTGTGGGTTCCCGTACCAGCTGCTCCATGAAGCAGTCATTTAAAGTATCGAGAAATTTTATCTCTGCATTTCGTCCTGAAGTGAAATGTTCCCAGTCAATATGGGGATAATTGAAATCCCCCACTATTATTGGGTTCTTAATTTTGATAGCCTCTCTAATTTCCCTTAGCATTTCATCATCACTATTACTGTCCTGGTCAGGTGGTCGATAATAGATCTCTACTGTTATATTTTTACTAGAGCATGAAATTTCTATCCATAGAGACTCTATGGAACCTGTGGATTCGCTTAAGATTTTTACTTCATTTGAATCTACACTTTCTTTAACATATAGTGCCATTCCTCCCCCTGCACAGCCTGTTCTGTCCTTCCGATATATTTTGTACCCCGGAATGATTGTGTCCCATTGATTGCTCTCAGTCCACCAGGTTTCTGTGATGCCTATTATATCTATATCCTCCTTTATCACAAGGCACTCTAGTTCACCCATCTTATTATTTAGACTTCTGGCATTTGTGTACAAGCACTTTAAAAACTTGTCCCTGTTTATTAGCCTGCCTTTTTCTGATGTGCCAGATTCTTTTTTATGTGACTGTTTATCATCCGGCCCTTACATTATACTTCTCATTCCTCTGCTCCTGACTATAACCTGGAGATTCCCTATCATCAGACTCTCCCCTAAGAGAAGTCTGTGTCCGATCCACACGCTCCTCTGCAGCGGTCGGCTTTCCCCCATCTCCTAGTTTAAAAACTGCTCTACAACCTTTTTAATGTTTAGTGCCAGCAGTATGGTTCCACTTTGGTTTAGGTGGAGCCCATCTCTCCTGTATAGGCTCCTCCCATCCCAGAAGTTTCCCCAGTTCCTAATGAACGTGAACCCCTCCTCTCTACACCATCGTCTCATCCACGCATTGAGACTCTGAAGCTCTGCCTGCCTACCTGGCCCTGCGTGTGGAACTGGGAGCATTTCTGAAAATGCCACCATAGAGGTCCTGGATTTCAGTCTCTTCCCTAGCAGCCTAAATTTGGCTTCCAGGACATCTCCCCTACCCTTCCCTATGTCATTGGTACCTACATGTACCACGACCACCGGCTCCTCCCCAGCACTACACATAAGTCTATCTAGATGCCTCGAGAGTTCCGCAACCTTCGCACCAGGCAGGCAAGTCACCATACGGTTCTCCCGGTCATCACAGACCCAGCTATCTACATTTCTAATAATCGAATCTCCCATTACTAACACCTGCCTTTTCCTAGAAACTGGAGTTCCCTCCCCCGGAGAGGCAACCTCAGTGCGAGAGGCAACCCCAGCACCATCTGGAAGGAGGGTCCCAACTACGGGAAGGTTTCCCTCTGCTCCCATTGACTGCTCTACTTCCCTGGGCCCTTCTTCCTCCTCAACAGCACAGGAGCTGTCTAAGCGGAGGTGGGACAATTCTACAGTGTCCCGGAAAGCCTCATCAACATACCTCTCTGCCTCTCTCAGCTCTTCCAGTTCCACCACCCTGGCCTCCAAAGTCCGTACATGGTCTCTGAGGGCCAGGAGCTCCTTGCACCGACTGCACACATACGCCACTCGCCCACAGGGCAGGTAATCATACATGCGACAGTCAGCGCAATAAACTGGATAGCCCCCACTCTGCTGCTGGGCTTCTGCCTGCATTGTCTCCTAGTTAGTGAAAGGGTGGTTTACAGAAAGTGGTTTTGGAATGTGGTTCGGTTTATAGGTTTTAGGGGGGGGCCACGGGGACGGGGTTAGGGCTGGCGAGGGGCTCCCACTCCCTTTCTAAACTCCCTTGCGAAACTCCCTGTTAGCAGCCCCTGGTCGCTTGTGCGCGGCTTTATAAAGCCCTGGCCTGAGTGAATGCCCCACCCACTGATTAAGGCTCAGCCAATTACCAGAGGCTTTGAGCTTTCAAACCTGCCTCCAACTGCCAGCCAGAGCACAGGCTCGGCCTTGGGGAGAGAATAACTGTAACCACGGAGAAGATGCCGGTGTTGTGTGCTCAGGTAACCTTCATCTACCACCCTGCCTGTTGCAGGGAGGAGGGTGGGAAGCTCATTACAGGCATTGTCCCTTCACAGCCAGTGCTGACCCCAGCACGGTGCTTGGGGCCTGTGTATCAGGGAGCAATATGGGGGTTCCAGTAGGGAGCCCTCTCCTCTCAGTCTGTGCTGATCCCAATTCCCCTCTGTGGTTCTATGGGCCCTGCAGGGAGCGGTGTGGGGGCTCAGTAGGGGACGCTCACGGTCTCCCCTTGATGTCAGTGCTGGCCCCAAAGGGGGCCTGTGCTGCAGGTAGGCGGGTGTCAGTAGGGGGCTCTCTCCCTTTGCAGTTGTGCTGGCCCTAATGCCCTTGTGTGGTGCCATGGGCCCTAGCATGAGACACAATTCTTCCTCACTTCCTGTCCTATTACATATTTCCCTGTCCTGTTTCTCAGCTGCCCTGTCCTACCCCAGAAGTGATTTCATGTCAGTGGGGGGAGTCTTCTTCCTCTGGGTATGTCAGAAGTCGATATCTCTGTAACCCTATGTATCTATGAATACCAGTGCCAGGAATGAGGGTGTAAATCTGCTCCCCAGGAGGTTCCTGCCAGCAGTGCCGGGGTGATCTTTTGAATTAAGTGCTCTAGTGGGAGCAGTAGGTCAGACTGCTGTCCAATCTGCCTAACTAGGTGACAGCCTAACGAGGTGACAGCTGGCTGGAAGGGGAGTGAACAAACTTCAACATTGCCCAAGTGATTAGCGTGGCCAGTAGTGAGGAGCCCTTGACAGGCAGTTGCTGTGTGCAGAGACCGGTCAGATCCGTTGGCGGGAGGCGCTATGTTCCCCAGTGACAGGAGAGATCAGATGCACAGGAAGCTTCCTGAGTGTTTCTTCCCTTGGGTGTTTGCAGACGCTGGCATCTCAGAAGCGGCTCCGCTCCGACTGGTGAACGGTTCGAGTCGCTGCGCTGGGAGAGTCGAGGTGCTTCACAACCAGGTGTGGGGAACCGTGTGTGATGACAGTTGGGACATAACTGATGCTGGAGTCGTGTGCAGGCAGCTGGGCTGTGGAACGGCATCATCAGCCTCAGGAGGGGCTCGATTTGGGCAAGGATCAGACTCTATCTGGCTGTATGACGTCAACTGTGCAGGGACAGAAGCTGCTCTCTCCAATTGCAGGGCTCCGCCTTGGGGAGAGAATAACTGTAACCATGGAGAAGATGCCGGTGTTGTGTGCTCAGGTAACCTTCATCTACCACTCTGCCTGTTTCAGGGAGCAGGGTGGGAAGCTCATTACGGGGCATTGTCCCCTCACAGCCAGTGCTGACCCCAGCATGGTGCTTGGGGCCTGTGCTTCTGGGAGCAATATGGGGGTTCCAGTAGAGAGACGTCTCCTCTCCATTTCTGCTGACCCTAATTTGCCTGTGCGGTTCTTTGGGCCTGTGCTGTAGGGAGCAGTGTGGGGGCTCAGTAGGAGACAGTCACGCTCTCCCCTTGATGTCAGTGCTGGCCCCAAAGGGCGCCTGTGCTGCAGGTAGGGGTGTGTCAGTAGGGGTCTGTCATAGGTTTCACCCGCACTCTGAACTTTAGGGTACAGATGTGGGGACCTTCATGAGAACCCCTAAGCTTAATTACCAGCTTAGATCTGGTTGCAGCCACCACCCAAATAGTTTAAAACAGCTGTTTATGAGTCATTTGGGAAACTCTGTATCCCCCGCCCCCTCCAAAATCTCTCCCTCCCAAGTACTGTAACCCTTCCCTGGATAACATTGAGAGTCTTCTCCGCGAATTTCCTGGTGAACACTGATCCAAACCCCTTGAATCTTAAAACAAGGAAAAAATCAATCAGGTTCTTAAAAAGAAGACTTTTAATTAAAGAAAGAAAGGTGAAACGAAAACCTCTGGGAGAGAGAATACAAGCGTCTCTCACAGACAACAGATTCAAAACACAGAGGATGTTCCCCTGGGCAAAACCTTAGTTACACAAAAGAAATCCCAATTTGATTATCCCTCTAATGCACAAGAGAAGTCACAAAAGAAAATAAACATAAACCTATGTATTTCTTCTCTAATACTCACTACCCCAGGTGATTCCTTGATCTTTTTCCTTCTGGCACAGAACTTAATGGACTCAGAGACAAAGGAAAACTTCCCTCCTTCCTCTTGAAAAATCTTGTCCCCCCATTGGTTCCTCTGGTCAGGTGTCAGCTAGGCTAGGTGAACTTCTTAACCCTTTACAGGTAAAAGAGGTATTTACCCTTAACTGTCTGTTTATGACAGGGGCTCTCTCCCTTTGCAGTTGTGCTGGCCCTAATGCCCTAGTGTGGTGCCATGGGCCCCTCCAATGAGGAAGCCTTGTCTGTGCCCACTGGGGGTCAGCTCCCCGACTCCCTTGGCCACAAGCCACACAAGATGTGCCCTGTAGGCCTTGTGGGGTGGGGGGTGACCTCTCTCTCCAGGTTGGCAATAGGGACACTTCACCCTTCAGCCCTCCGAGAGACCCTTTGCAGCATCCAGTCCCTGTCTCGCTGGGCATTCACAGCAGTCACAGATCTTCTGCTCCCAAAGGAACAGGGTCTCAAGGTGACCAGTTCCACCTCCCATCTCTGCCCCGATCAACACACAGCCCTAGATTCCTTCATATTCACACCAAGGACAAGAGATTTCACAGAGTGTAGTGATTTGAGGGGCAGCAAGGAGACGGGTTGGAAAGAATTGGTTCCATGGCCCATAAAATCATACCACGCTGACTAGACCCTGGACTCACTGAATGAGATACTTTTCTGTCTGGTAGAGCAACGCTCACCCCACAGTCCTTCCAAGGTTTTACTCCAGGCTTGGCTGTGATCTCCTGTTCCTGAGACAAACGCTGTCAACCGCCTCCTGGGTGAAAGGGAGCTCTTGTCCCCTCTCCTCTTTCTTTGTAGGTACAGACCATTGTCTCTTCCCAGAGGAGGTCTCTCTTCAGAGACTTGTGCTGAGGGTCCTTTGTCATTGTAAATTCTCAGGCCCCCACTGGGCCCAGACAGTGAATACAGCCTGTCTCCACAGCTGGGCTTTGTTCTATGTGCTGATTGCAGTGGCATAGCCAGGATCTAAGTATAGGGGGAGCAAACATAAAAAAGGCACCCCCCTTGGCCCCTCCTCTGGCCACACCCCCTGGCTCCTCCCATTTCCCCACCAGATTAACCCCGGGGCAGGCTCAGGACTCCTGTGGGCTTCCGGGGGGTGTGGATACTCCTGTCCCCCTGCAGTCCCGGGAGAGTCTCTCCTGCCCAGCGCGCTCTCCAGGTATCCCCTGCCGGGCTGTGCTGCCCGCCCCTCTCACGTGGTCCCATCCCCCCCAGCCCGGGCTCCAGGCTCCTGCGCCACGCCAGGGTCCCCTGTCCAGACAGCGCGGCTTGCGCCCCTGCCCTGCGAGCCTGGCCCCAGGGAGCCCCTCGCCCGGACCCCCCAGTGCAAGGCACCAGACCTCCACCACTCACCTTCCGTCCTGCGCTGCTGCCTGTCCCTGGCCTGCTCCCGGCGCTTGGTGCGCTCCACCCGGGGCTTGCCAGTTAGGTGGCCTGAAAGGCACAGGGGCCCTTTCACCTCCCTCCGCCCGCCGCATTAGTAAGGAGCGGGGACCGGGGAGCGCTTGGCCGCCAAGCCCTGAGCTGCTGCTGCAGTAGGTGGCTGCGGCCATGTTGGGGCCGCGCTGAGCTTGGGGCGTGATGGCTGAGGAGCCGGCTCCCTCGCTTCTCCGGCCGCACCTGCCACCCCCACCCCCATGGCTCCTCCGGCCGTGCTGCTGCCAGCACCGGCCCTTCTGGAGCCGCTTTTTGAAAATGTGCTGAAGGGAAGCGGCTGCTTCCTCTGCACCCTGCTATCTACGCTTATTGGCTCAGCCCAAGGGATTGCCATGGCAGAGGTGACACGCTTCACTTCAGCACTTCTGGAGCCTCATATTCTACGTTTTATAGCTCTCTTCAACTATGTCCCATCCAAATATCTAGCCCCCGTTAGGGTGACGAGTGGGCTGCTGTCTCTTGGTAGAGACCTCACATAGCACCTCTGGGGAGCTATTGTGCATATCTCACCCAGGGGATCCCGGTATAACTCTAGGCAAACCTGTGCCCTCTGCCTGTTGGTGTCTATTTATCTCTGGGCCAGACTCTTCTGCAGCACAATGGGGACCTGGGTAACTGCAGCTCCCACTGGTTGGATTTGGTGTCAATGGAGCCTGCAGCCGCTCACTCCAACTAAAAATCCAGGGCCAATTTCTCAAGAGTCCGGTTCCCAATCACTGGGTTCCGGCGGATTTGCATTTCAGGAGATAAGTCCTGAAGTTGTAACTTCCCCAAGAGCTGGACACAGGAGATGCAATTCTTGCTCACTTCCTGTCCTATTATATATTTCCCTGTCCTGTTTCTCAGCTGCCCTGTCCTACCCCAGAAGTGGCTGCAAGTCATTGGGGGGAGTCTTCTTCTTCTGGGTATGTCACAAGTCGATATTTCTGTAACCCTATGTATCTATGAATACCAGCGCCAGGAGTGAGGGTGTAAATCTGCTCCCCAGGAGGTTCCTGCCAACAGTGCCGGGGTGATCTTTTAAATTAAGTGCTCTTGTGGGAGCAATGGGTCAGACTGCCGTCCAGTCTGCCTAATTAGATGACAGCCTAACGAGGTGACAGCTGGCTGGAAGGGGAGTGGACAAACTTCAACATTGCCCAAGTGATTAGCGTGGCCAGTAGTGGGGAGCCCTTGACAGGCAGTTGCTGTGTGCAGAGACCAGTCAGATCCGTTGGCGGGAGGCGCTATGTTCCCCAGCGACAGGAGAGTTCAGATGCACAGGAACCTCTGTGAGTGTTAATTCCCTTGGTTGTTTGCAGACTCAGGCAACTCAGAAGTGGCTCCGCTCCGACTGGTGAATGGTTCGAGTCGCTGCGCTGGGAGAGTCGAGGTGCTTCATAACCAGCAGTGGGGAACCGTGTGTGATGACAGTTGGGACAAAACAGATGCTGGAGTCGTGTGCAGGCAGTTGGGCTGTGGGACGGCGCTATCAGCCCCAGGAGGGGCTCAATTTGGGCAAGGATCAGACCCTATCTGGCTGGATGACGTCAACTGTGCAGGGAAAGAAGCTGCCCTCTCCAATTGCAGGGCTCAGCCTTGGGGAACCAATGACTGTAACCACGGAGAAGATGCCGGTGTTGTGTGCTCAGGTAAACTTCATCTAACACGCTGCCTGTTTCAGGGAGCAGGGTGGGAAGCTCATTACAGGGCATTGTCCCCTCACAGCCAGTGCTGACCCCAGCATGGTGCTTGAGGCCTGTGCTTCAGGGAGCAATATGGGGGTTCCAGTAGAGAGCCCTCTCCTCTCAGTCTGTGCTGACCATCATTGCCCTGTGCTGAAGGGTGCAGTGTCGGGGCTCAGTAGGGGACATTCACACTTTCTCCTTGATGTCAATGCTGGCCCCAAAGGGGGCCTGTGCTGCAGGTAGGGGTGTGTCAGAAGGAGGCTCTCTCCCTTTGCAGTTGTGCTGGCCCTAATGCCCTAGTGCGGTGCCATGGGCGCCTAGAATGGGGAAGTCTTGTCTGTGCGCCCTGGGGGCAGCTCCCCGACTCCCTTGGCCACAGGCCACACAAGATGTGCCCTCCAGGCCTCGTGCGGTGGGGGGTGACCTCTCTCCAGATTGGCAATAGGGACACTTCACCCTTCGGCCCACCGAGAGTCCCTTTGCAGCATCCAGTCCCTGTCTCGCTGGGCATTCACAGCAGTCACAGATCATCTGCTCCTAAAGGAACAGGGTCCCAAGGAGATCCGTTCCACATCCCATCTCTGCCACGATCAACGCACAGCTCTAGATTCCTTCATAGTCACACCAAGGACAAGTGATTTCACAGAGTGTAGTGATTTGAGGGGTAGCAAGGAGACGGCTTGGAAAGAAATTGTTCCATGGCTAATAAAATCATACCACGCTGACTAGAGCCTGGACTCATTGAACGAGATACTTTTCTGTCTGGTAGAGCAACGCTCAACCCCATAGTCCTTGCAGGGTTTTACTCCAGGCTTGGCTGTGATGTCCTGTTCCTGAGACAAACGCTGTCAGCTGCCTCCTGGGTGAAAGGGAGCTCTTGTCCCCTCTCCTCCTTCCTTGTAGGTACAGACCATTGTCTCTTCCCAGAGGAGGTCTCTCTTTGGAGACTTGTGCTGAGGGTCCTTTGTCTTTGTAAATTCTCAGGCCCAGACAGTGAATACAGCCTGTCTCCACAGTGGTGGGGAGCCCTTGACAGGCAGTTTCTGTGTGCAGAGAACAGTCAGATTGCTATGTTCCCCAGCGACATGAGAGATCAGATGCACAGGAACCTCCCTGAGTGTTTATTCCCTTGGATGTTTGCAGGCTCTGACATCTCAGAAGTGGCTGAGCTCCGACTTGTGAACAGCAGGAGTCGCTGTGCTGGGAGGGTCGAGGTGTTTCACAACCAGCAGTGGGGAACCGTGTGTAATGACAACTGGGACTTACAGGATGCTGGAGTCGTGTGCAGGCAGCTGGGCTGTGGGACGGCGCTATCAGCCCCAGGAGGGGCTCGATTTGGGCAAGGATCTGACCGTATCTGGCTGGATGATGTCAACTGCACAGGGACAGAAGCTGCCCTCTCCGATTGCTGGGCTCGGCCTTGGGGAGACAATAACTGTACCCACAGAGATGATGCCAGTGTTGTGTGCTCAGGTAACTTGCATCCATCACGTTACTGTGGGTGGTGCAGGGATCGAGCTGGGAAGGTTTCAGCACAGACCCAGCTCTCCTGTCTGAGTCAGTGCTGACCCCAGTGCCCCAGCATGGGGCTCAGGGCCTGTACTGTAGGGAGCCAATTCGGGGTCACAGTAAGTGTCGCTCTTCCCATGGTGTCAGTGCTGACCCATTTTCCTCACACAGTTCTACATGCCTGTGCTGCAGGGAGCGGAATGGGGGCTCAGTAGGGGGCGCTCTCCCCTCGCAGTCAGTGCTGAGCCCAGTGCCCCAGCACAGCACTTAGAGCCTGCGCTGCAGGGAGAAGTAACATGCGCCTCTGTGAGAGACCCTCCCCGTCCCTGATCGCTCTGATCCCCCTGCTGGGGCACTGGGTAACCGTAAATCCCATTTGGGGGTTCAATAGATCCTGCAGCAACTCAGGATCCCTTTATGAAGTGTGGGGTTCCTATCCCCGTCACTCCGGGTGATTTCCATCTCAACTAATTACCCCTGAACCTCTAACATCCCCCACCCACAGCTGGGACTGGAGACATGGTTCTTCCTCACTTCCTCTCCTACACGGCCCATGAGTTTCTGTGCCCTGTCTCTCATCTACCCTGTTCCACCCCAGAGCTGGCTGCATGGTAGTGGTGGGGAGTAGGGCTGTCAAGTCATTAAAAAATATAATTGTGATTAATTGTGAGATAAAAAATTAATCATGATTAATCACACAGTTAATTGCCCCTTTGCACAATAATAGAATACCATTTATTTTAATTTTCGGGGATTTTTTCTTCATTTTCAAATATATTGATTTCAGTTATAACACAAAATACAAAGTGTACAGTGATCACTTTATATTTATTTTTAAGTATAAATATTTGCACTGTAAAAAAGAAACAAAAGAAATGATATTTTCAATTCACCTCATACAAGTACTGCAGTGCCGGCTCTTTATCAGGAAAGTTGAACTTACAAATGTAGAATGATTTACAAATAATAATTGTAATAAAAAATAAAACAATGTAAATTTTTAGATCCTACAAGTCTACTCAGTCCTACATCTTGTTCCGCCAATTGCTCAGACAGACAAGTTTGTTTACATTCGCAGGAGATAATGTTGACAGTGTTACCTGGAAGTGAGAAGAGGCATTCATATGGCACTGTTGTAGCTGGTGTAGGAAAATATTTATGGGCCAGATGCTCTAAAAATTCATATGTCCCTTGTTGCTTTGAGCACCATTCCAGAGGACACGTGTTCATGCTGATGATGGGTTCTGCCCGATAATGATCCAAAGTAGTGCAGATCCACAAATGTTCATCTTCATCATCTGACTCAGATGCCAACAGCAGAAAGTTGATTTTCTTTTCTGGTGGTTCAGGTTCTGTAGTTTCCACATTGGAGTGTTGCTCTTTTAAGATTCTGAAAGCCTGCGCCACACCTCATCCCTCTCAGATTTTGGAAGGCACTTCAGATTTTTACCCCTTGGGTCGACTGCTGTAGCTAGCTTTAGACATTGCAAATAAGAAGCAGGCAGCATTATCTCCCGTAAATGTAAGCAAACTTGTTTGAGCGATTGGCTGAACAAGAAGTAAGACTGAGAGGATGTGTAGGCTCTAAGTTTTCCAAATTTTTTTTTTGTTTTTTTTGTGGGGGGAGGTGTTTTTTTTTTTGTTTTTTGAGTGCAGTTATGTAACAAACAAAAATCTACATTTGTAAATTGCACTTTCACAAAAAGAGACTGCACCACAGGTCACCTAAATGGTTGCACCGGCCCTGCTGACTGTGCATCCTCAAGGTTCAGTCTTCTAATGGGGCTCTGCTGCACCACATGTGACTGTATTGCTGCCCCACAGGCACACTGAAAAGTTCAGGCTAAGCCATGTTTCTGCATTGCCAGTGCCAGGAATGAGGGTGTGAATCTGCTCCCCAGGAGGTCCCTGCCAGCAGTGCAGGGCTGGGGGGGGGGTGATCTTTTTAAGTGCTTTAGTGGGAGCAGTAGGTCAGGCTGCCGTCTAGTCTGCCTAATTAGGTGACAGCCTAACTAGGTGAGAGCTGGCTGGGAGAGGAGGGGCAAACTTCAACATTGCCCAGTGATTAGCCTGGTCAGTGGTGGGGAGCCCTTGACAGGCAGTTTCTGTGTGCAGAGACCAGTCAGATTGCTATGTTCCCCAGCGACATGAGAGATCAGATGCACAGGAACCTCCCTGAGTGTTTATTCCCTTGGATGTTTGCAGGCTCTGACATCTCAGAAGTGGCTGAGCTCCGACTGGTGAACAGCAGGAGTCGCTGTGCTGGGAGAGTCGAGGTGCTTCACAACCAGCAGTGGGGAACCGTGTGTAATGACAACTGGGACTTACAGGATGCTGGAGTCGTGTGCAGGCAGCTGGGCTGTGGGACGGCGTTATCAGCCTCAGGAGGGGCTCGATTTGGGCAAGGATCTGACCGTATCTGGCTGGATGACATCAACTGCACAGGGACAGAAGCTGCCCTCTCTGATTGCTGGGCTCGGCCTTGGGGAGACAATAACTGTACCCACAGAGATGATGCTAGTGTTGTGTGCTCAGGTAACTTGCATCCATCACGTTACAGTGGGTGGTGCAGGGATCGAGCTGGGAAGGTTTCAGCACAGACCCAGCTCTCCTGTCTGAGTCAGTGCTGACCCCAGTGCCCCAGCATGGGGCTAAGGGCCTGTACTGTAGGGAGCCAATTCGGGGTCACAGTAAGTGTCGCTCTTCCCATGGTGTCAGTGCTGACCCATTTTCCTCACACAGTTCTACAGGCCTGTGCTGCAGGGAGCGGAATGGGGGCTCAGTAGGGGGCGCTCTCCCCTCGCAGTCAGTGCTGAGCCCAGTGCCCCAGCACAGCACTTAGGCCTTACGCTGCAGGGAGAAGTAACATGCGCCTCTGTGAGAGATCCTCCCCATCGCTGATGGCTCTGATCCCCCTGCTGGGGCACTGGGTAACCGTAAATCCCATTTGGGGGTTCAATAGATCCTGCAGCAACTCAGGGATCCCTTTATGAAGTGTGGGGTTCCTATCCCCGTCACTCCGGGTGATTTCCATCTCAACTAATTACCCCTGAACCTCTAACATCCCCCACCCACAGCTGGGACTGGAGACATGGTTCTTCCTCACTTCCTCTCCTACACGGCCCATGAGTTTCTGTGCCCTGTCTCTCATCTACCCTGTTCCACCCCAGAGCTGGCTGCATGGTAGTGGTGGGGAGTAGGGCTGTCAAGTTATTAAAAAATATAATTGTGATTAATTGTGAGATAAAAAATTAATCACGATTAATCACACAATTAATCACCCCTTTGCACAATAATAGAATACCATTTATTTCAATTTTCGGGGATTTTTTCCTCATTTTCAAATATATTGATTTCAGTTATAACACAAAATACAAAGTGTACAGTGCTCACTTTATATTTATTTTTAAGTATAAATATTTGCACTGTAAAAAAGAAACAAAAGAAACGATATTTTCAATTCACCTCATACAAGTACTGTAGTGCCAGCTCTTTATCAGGAAAGTTGAACTTACAAATGTAGAATGATTTACAAATAATAATTGTAATAAAAAATAAAACGATGTAAATTTTTAGATCCTACAAGTCTACTCAGTCCTACGTCTTGTTCAGCCAATTGCTCAGACAGACAAGTTTGTTTACATTCGCAGGAGATAATGTTTACAGTGTTACCTGGAAGTGAGAAGAGGCATTCATATGGCACTGTTGTAGCTGGTGTAGGAAAATATTTATGTGCCAGATGCTCTAAAAATTCATATGTCCCTTGTTGCTTTGAGCACCATTCCAGAAGACACGTGTCCATGCTGATGATGGGTTCTGCCCGATAACGATCCAAAGCAGTGTAGATCCACAAATGTTCATCTTCATCATCTGACTCAGATGCCAACAGCAGAAAGTTGATTTTCTTTTCTGGTGGTTCAGGTTCTGTAGTTTCCACATTGGAGTGTTGCTCTTTTAAGATTCTGAAAGCCTGCGCCACACCTCATCCCTCTCAGATTTTGGAAGGCACTTCAGATTCTTACCCCTTGGGTCGACTGCTGTAGCTAGCTTTAGACATTGTAAATAAGAAGCAGGCAGCATTATCTCCCGTAAATGTAAACAAACTTGTTTGAGCGATTGGCTGAACAAGAAGTAAGACTGAGAGGATGTGTAGGCTCTAAGTTTTCCAATTTTTTTTTTGTTTTTTGTGGGGGGAGGTGTTTTTTTTTGTTTTTTGAGTGCAGTTATGTAACAAACAAAAATCTACATTTGTAAGTTGCACTTTCACAAAAAGAGATTGCACCACAGTACTTGTATGACGTCTATTGCAAAATACTGTTTTGTTTACCATTTTTACAGTGCAAATATTTGTAATCCAAAATACAGTAAAGCTGTTTTTTCCAGCACTTCACCAACCGGAAAGCTCTATAAATCGGCATTTCTGATTTTCAGAAATCGGGCTGGCGGTTGGAGCGCAGGAGGGGGCGCGGAGCACAGGCTCTGAGAGGGACTTGTGGTGGGAGAGGGGGCTTAGTATGTGGGAGGGAGTGTGGGGTGTTGGATCTGGGGGCCACTCACGTCGGATGGCTCCCCGCAAGCGGTGACCTGTCCTGGGCTCTGCCTGCTCATAAGTGGAGGCGCGTCAGGCGGCTCTGTTTTCTCCCTCACCCTCCAGTGCCGGCTTCACAGCTCCCATTGGCTGGGAACCATGGCCAATGGGAGCTATGGGGGAGGCGCCTGCGGGCGGAGGGAGTGCACCAAGCCCCCTGCCGCTCTTCCACCGAGGAGCAGCCAGGACAAGTTGCCGCTTACGGAGATCCGCCCCCGGATCCGGCAGCCCGCACTCCATCCTGCGCCCCAACTGCCTGTCCCAAGGCCCCCCCCGCACCCAAACTTCCTCCCAGAGTCCATGCTCCACATCCCCTCCCGCACCCCAACCCCGCACTCCCTCCTACCCCCAAACTCCCTCCCTCTTAGTTAACTGGCGTTTTTCATTTATCGGCACCCCCATTCCTCCAACATGCCAGAAGAAACAACTTTAACTGCAATAATATAAAGTGAGCACTGTACACATTGTATTCTGTGTTGTAACTGAAATCAATATATTTGAAAACATAGAAAAACATCCAAAATATTTAATAAATTTCCATTGGTATTCTATTGTTTACCAGTGTGATTCAAACTGTGATTTAATTAGTTTAATCACCATTAATTTTTTCAGTTATTGGTGTGAGTTAACTGTGATTAATTGACAGGGAGTGAACCCCAAACAGGCTGTTGCAGAGGCGGTTTGGACCTGTCAGTGGGAGGCACTATGTTCTTCTTTCAGTGATTGCTCACGTGCATTCCAATAGGTGTGCGAGCACCGCGTGCATGATTGTCGTAAGGTTTTTCCCCTAGCGGTACCCGTCGGGTCGGTTGTGGAGACCCCTGGAGTGGCGCCTTCATAGCGGTGTATATAGGTCCCTGCTGACCCACCGCCTGCTCTGTTCCTTCTTACCACCAGTGATGGTCGTTGGAGCAGCTCAGTCTCTTGCATTCGCAAGTGCCTACCTAGTGGTTCCCTTTTCTTAGTTGTAGATCATTAATAGTTACTTATATAGTAGTTTCTAGTAAGTTGGGCTGACTTTGGGGGCTTTCCCCCCACCCCAGTTTCCCCAGGCATCTGGGCATGCCTCAGTCACAGGGGTTTATGGCGTGCGAGAGGTGTGTGAAACCTATGCCCACAAGCAATCCGCATGCTCCTTGTCTCAAGTGCCTAGGAGACAGTATCAGACAGACAAGTGCCCAGTTTGCAGGAGCTTCAGACCCAGGACTGAGAGAGAGCGGGACTATCATTGAAAGCTCCTCCTTCGCACCCAGCCGGCACCGGCATCACTGGTGCGCAGTGCCCCAGCCTTGGTGTCCTGGCACCGAGAAAGGACTCCTCCAAGGAGCACTGGCATCGCACCCCTGCTCATAAGGCCAGTGTTACCAGGCGGCACCGCTCACAGTCCCCGTTGCTGCCTAAGAAAAATAAGATGGACAGGGGTCATTCCCCCGTCAAGAAGCCGCGAGAGGATTCCAGCGGGGTGCGTCCTGTGGCGGGACACCCACGGTCTCGACCTCAAGACCCAGCGCTGTTGACTCTGGCCCCAACCGGAGACCCGTCTGGTGCTGGTGAACTCCCTGACTCGGGAGGATTTGAAGGAAGAGCTCCACCTCCCCTCCATGCCGGACACCTACGAGGCAGCATGGGACCTTACTGCCATGACGGTGCAGTCCCCGGCCTCGCAGGTGCGAACTCCGGCACCGCAAGCTCAGGCACCATCAGCGGCACTGACGGGAACCAGCTGCAGCATCTATGGCGGCGCTGCATATGGCTCCGGCACCAGTTTTGACACCGATGGCAGCAGAGTCCCTGGTTCACCATCGCAACAAGCCCATAATGTTATGGCACCGCTCACCATCACCCTGGTACCGCTCCCCAGAACCGTCGCACTCTGCCCCTCCCCCACCCCATGGTCAGGCACTGAGTACTCGTCCAAGTCTTCTGTCTCTTGACGCAGCCAGTACCACTCCCACTCCCGGCACTGCAGATTCGTGGACTCATCGGCACCGGCAGTCTCCTGGCCACCCCAGTGGCAGAGCCCAGTACAATGGCCCTTTTGGACTCCTTAGACCAATCATTAGACTCAGGGTCAGGCCCCCAGCAGTGTCAGTGGCTCGCCACACCCCCAGGGCTCCTGAGGAGTCCTCACGAGACAGGGACTCTGGGCCATCACGCTCAGGCGCAGCACCAGAACCAGTGCCACCAGCTGTACTGGAGCCACCTCCTGTTACAGCAGGACCAAGGCACCCCACCCAGCCTCCAGAGAGCCAGAAAGGCAGGAAGACCCAGTCCCATGGGCCTCTTCCTCCTCCTCGCCAGACACCACCACCACCCGCCCAGCAACAGACACCAGGGGACACCAGGACCTTCTTAGGAGAGTGACCCTAAACCTTAATCTCCAGGCAGAGGAGGTTATGGAGGAGTCAGACCCGACGGTGGACATCCTTGCCCCAGAGGGTCCATCTAGGGTGGCCTTGCCCCTGATAAGAACAATCCAGAACTCTCCTAGGGTGCTCTGGCAGACTCCAGCCTCAATACCACCCACCACTAAAGGGGTGGAGAGATGCTATTTTGTGCCACAGAAAGGTTACGAACACCTTTTCACCCACCCCCAACCGGGCACTCTGGTGCTTGATGCAGCAAATCATAAGGAGTGACAGGGGCAGCCAGGTCCTGCCCCAAAGTCACGGGGTGCTAAGAAGCTGGACCTTTTTGGCCAAAGGCCTACTTGACCATGGGACTCTAGCTTCGAGTGGCCAATCAGCAAGTGGTACTCAGCCACTGTGCTTTCAATTCCTGCAGCTCGGTAGCAAAATTCCAGGAGTTGCTCCTGGCTGACTCATGCAAGGAGTTTAGTGCGCTCCTCGAGGAGGGCAGAGTGGTCTTGAGAACCTCCCTGCAGGCCGTGTTAGAAGTGGCAGACTTGGCAGCTTGTACTGTAGCCACCACCATTACAAGGAGGCGCAGCGTGTGGCTCCAGGTGTCAGGGATACCACCTGAGGTCCAGTACACGATCCAGGACCTCCCCTTTGACCGTGCAGGCCTGTTTGCCCAAAATACAGACTCTCGCCTGCACGGCCTTAAGAAATTGCAGGTGACTTTAAAGTCTTTGGGTGTCCACATCCCTGCACCCCAAAGAAAGTCATTTAAGCCTCAGCCCCCGTCTCACTTCTACTTTGGTCCTCCGAGGTGAGACTCATCCAGGAGATGGGACAGGAATAATAGGAGGCGCCCGCCACAGTCCTCCTCAGGCCAAGGCCAGGGTTCGGCCAAACAGCCCCCAGGCCCGAAGCCAAACTTTTGAAGATGTGCCCGAGGACGAAGCATCAGTATCAAACTCAGATCCTTACCCTCCCTTTCTGAATCGATTCTCCTGCTTCTACCATGCTTGGTCCAAGCTCACGTGAGATCACTGGGTCCTGAGCACAGTATGGATGGGACATTCTATCCAATTCTGTTCCCTCCTGCCCTCCCAACCCCCTTCCCCGTTCCTCTTCAGGGACCCTTCTCACAAACAACTCCTCTTGCAAGAGGTGCAATCGCTCCTCGCTCAAGGGGCAATACAGGCGGTTCCTCAGGAGTTCAGGGGCAAGGAGTTCTACTCCCACTCTGGCCTATCCTGGATCTGCGAGACCTCAACACATTCATGGGGAAAGTGAAGTTTCGCATGGTCTCTCTGGCTGCCACCATTCCTTCCCTGGATCTGGGGCACGGTATGCTGACCCTCAACTTGAAAGATGCGTACTTTCATATCTCCATTATCCGGTCCCACAGCCGTTTTCTTCATTTTGTGGTCAGCGGCCAGCACTACCAGTTCAGGATGCTCCCGTTTGGGCGGTTGAGTTACCAGATTTGCCCGTTACTTTGGAGTACGCTCATTTATTCGGGTTTCTCTTCGGGGTGGGGTCTGTAATTCTAACCATGTGCTGCTTGTGTCACTTGTGTTTTCATGTGGAGCTCTACTTCTCCCTGCTGCACGTCCCCTCCCAGTGGAACTATCCTGCAGGACCTAGGTTCCCCAGGGCCGGGTTTCTCCAGCCCCAGAACCAGATGAACACACCCACACATACATTAACAGAGCAAATCTGAGAGGACCGGGTCAATCATAATGGGTCAGCTTGAAAGTGCTATGTCTCTGGACTCACTGGGCTGGATGAAGCAGGACTTTCAAGCTGCCTCCCCTTTTATGCCCCTGGGCTCCATGGACTGGGTTAAGCAGCACTTTCAAGCTGTCACCCTTATGCGTCCCAGATTCAGCACGTCCCTATCCCCACTCTCACAACATAATTGTACTGGCGGTAACCTACCTGATGAGCAAACCCCACAGTATTTTGGGCGCTGCAGGGATCTTTAGCTTAGGTAAAAGCAGCGTTGCTGTAGAATAAATGGGGGAAGCCAAGAACACAAAAGAGTAAAGTTCAGCAAGAGAGAGAGAAGCAACCAGCTTAACCATACAAGTTATTTATTGAATAATAGTGATCACTACACAAGGAGCCTAAACCACCATAACATACATTATTAAAGGTTAATACCTAAGGCAGAGAGGAAAACAGAGAGAGAGAAAGAAGGGGATCTCACCGTTCCCAGGTGATGGTGGTAGCTCAGGTTCCGAAGGGCAGGAGACGGGCAGAGCCCCAGCACGATCAGTCAGGAGATGGAGTCCCAGTGGAACTGATGCAGAGCTTGGGACTATGCATCAGAACACTTACTGGAGGGTGAGTGGGGATTTTTGTAAAGAAAATACAATGGTTTAAGGGAGAACATTAGATTTGTTTATAGGTAAACTGATGACTCAAGGGTTTTCTTTAGGCTAGACAATAGGAGCTGTCAAGTATCAGAGAGGTAGCCATGTTAGTCTGGTTCTGTAAAAGCAGCAAAGAATCCTGTGGCACCTTATAGACTAACAGACGTTTTGCAGCATGAGCTTTCGTGGGTGAATACCCACTTCTTTGGATGCAAGCCGTGGAAATTTCCAGGGGCAGGTATATATAAGCAAGCAAGAAGCAAGCTAGAGATAACGAGGTTAGATCAATCAGGGAGGATGAGGCCTTGTTCTAGCAGTTGAGGTGTGAAAACCAAGGGAGGAGAAACTGGTTCTGTAGTTGGCAAGCCATTCACAGTCTTTGTCTAATCCTGAGCTGATGGTGTCAAATTTGCAGATGAACTGAAGCTCAGCAGTTTCTCTTTGAAGTCTGGTTCTAAAGTTTTTTTGCTGCAGGATGGCCACCTTAAGATCTGCTATTGTGTGGCCAGGGAGGTTGAAGTGTTCTCCTACAGGTTTTTGTATATTGCCATTCCTAATGTCTGATTTGTGTCCATTTATCCTTTTCCTTAGAGACTGTCCAGTTTGGCCGATGTACATAGCAGAGGGGCATTGCTGGCATATGATGGCATATATTACATTGGTGGACGTGCAGGTGAATGAACCGGTGATGGCGTGGCTGATCTGGTTAGGTCCTGTGATGGTGTTGCTGGTGTAGATATGTGGGCAGAGTTGGCATCGAGGTTTGTTGAATGGATTGGTTCCTGAGCTAGAGTTACTATGGTGCGGTGTGCAGTTGCTGGTGAGAATATGCTTCAGGTTGGCAGGCTGTCTGTGGGCGAGGACTGGCCTGCCACCCAAGGCCTGTGAAAGTGAAGGATCATTGTCCAGGATGGGTTGTAGATCCCTGATGATGCGTTGGAGGGGTTTTAGCTGGGGACTGTAACTACTCCCTTGCAGTAGGAGGCTTCTGGGTACACGTCTGGCTCTGCTGATCTGTTTCCTTATTTCCTCGTCTGGGTACTGTAGTCTTGAGAATGCTTAGTGGAGATTTTCTAGGTGTTGATCTCTGTCTGCGGGGTTAGAGCAGATACGGTTGTACCTCAGTGCTTGGCTGTAGACAATGGATCTTGTGGTGTGTCCAGGATGAAAGCTGGAGGCATGAAGGTAGGCATAGCGGTCGGTAGGTTTTTGGTATAGGGTGGTGGTAATGTGACCATCACTTATTTGCACCGTGGTGTCTAGGAAGTGGACCTCCCATGTAGATTGGTCCAGGCTGAGGTTGATGGAGGGGTGGAAGCTGTTGAAATCGTGGTGGAATTTTTCCAGAGTCTCCTTCCCGTGGGTCCAGATGATGAAGATGTCATCAATGTAGCGTAGGTAGAGAAGGGGCGTGAGTGGACGGGAGCTGAGGAAGCGTTGTTCCAGGTCGGCCATAAAAATATTGGCATATTGTGGGGCCATGCGGGTGCCCATAGCGGTGCCACTGATCTGGAGATATATATTGTCATTAAATTTGAAATAGTTGTGTGTGAGGATAAAGGCACAGAGCTCAGCAACCAGTTGTGCTGTGGCATCATCAGGGATACTGTTCCTGACAGCTTGTATTCCATCAGCGTGTGGGATGTTTGTGTAGAGAGCCTCTACATCCATGGTGGCTAGGATGGTGTTTTCTGGAAGGTGACCAATGCATTGTAGTTTCCTCAGGAAATCAGTGGTGTCACAGAGATAGCTGGGAGTGCTGGTAACATAGGGTCTGAGTAGAGAGTCTACATATCCAGACAATCCTTCAGTGAGAGTTCCAATGCCCGAGATGATGGGGCGTCCAGGATTTCCGGGTTTGTGGATCTTGGGTAGTAGATAGAATAACCCTGGTCGGGGCTCTAAGGGTATGTTGATTTGTTCCAGTGTTAGTGTAGGGAATGTCTTGAGTAGATGGTGCAGTTTCTTAGTGTATTCCTCAGTGGGATCTGAGGGAAGTAGCCTGTAAAATTTGGTATTGGAGAGTTGTCTGGTGGCCTCCTTTTGGTAGTCAGACCTGTTCATGATGACAACAGCACCTCCTTTATCAGCCTCTTTGATTATAATGTCAGGATGGTTTCTGAGGCTGTGGATGGCATTGCGTTCATTGCTGATCACTCTTGGCTATGGGTGGGGTTTTCTTCCAGGGAGCTCCCAATGCAACTAGGCTGTACACAGAGTCCTCCTCAAGACTCGCCGGGACGGGGCTTCCTTGATCCTCATAGCGCCAGCATGACCCCGCCGGCACTGGTTCACCCTGCTGATGAACCTCTCTGTGGACAGACCAGTGGCCCTTCCTATGTGCCTGAGCCTCATCACACAGGACCACAGCCACCTACAACACCCCAATCCGGAGTTCCTCCACCTCATGGCGCAGAAATTCCATGGCTGAACCCTCTTGAGCTTCAGTGTTCAGACCCAGTGAGGGAGGTCCTCCACTCGTGACAAGTACCTGGCAAAGTGGAAGTGCTTTTCCATCTCGTCTCTCTGCAGAGGGGCACTGAACCTCAGCTAGCACCAATTCCCGTGTTTTGGACTGCATGTTATACCTCCAGCAGCAGGGGTTGGCTATATCATCTCTCAGGGCACACCTGGCTGCCATTTCAGCCTTCCACTTCGACAATCCCATGGTGGGCTGGTTTCTCAAGGGCTTGGACAGACTTTATCCCCAGGTTCAATGGCCCATTCCCCAGTGGGACCTCAATTTGGTCCTGTCCACACTCATGGGGTCCCCTTTTGAGCCCATGGTGACTTGCTCTCTGTCCTACCTTTCCTGGAAGGTGGCCTTTCTGGTGGCCATAACCTCAGCCAGAAGGGTATCCCAGCTCAGAGCGCTGACTTCCAAGCCCCCCTATACGATCTTTTAGAAAGACAAGGTGCATCTACACCCTCACCCCATGTTTCTGCCAAAGGTAGTCTCCCAGTTTCATGTGAACCAGAAAATATTTTTACCTGTGTCATTCCCTAAGCCACATGCCAGTAACAGAGAACACATGCTCCATTCCCTGGACCTCCAGCATCCCTAGCATTCTACATTGGCCGCACAAAGCCATTTCGTAAGTCACCACAGCTCTTTATCACAATCACAGAAAGGCTGAAGGGGCTTCCGATCTCGTCCCAGCGCATTTCATCGTGGATCACGTCCTGTATCAGGACTTGCCACAACCTGGCTAAAATTCCAGCCCCTCCACTTACGGTGCACTGCACAAGAGCGCAGGCGTCGTCCACAGCATTCCTGGCGCAGATCCCTATCCAGGAAATATGCAAGGCAGCAACGTGGTCCTCTGTCCACACCTTCATGTCACACTACGCCATTACCCAACAGGCAAGGGACGATGCAGCCTTTGGCAGGGCAGTCCTGCATTCCTCAACCAGGTGAACTCCGACCCCTCCCCCAGGGAAACTGCTTGGGAGTCACCTATTGGAATGCACATGAGCAATCACTCGAAGAAGAACAGTTGCGAGAGGTAGGTAACCGTTTCTTCGCCAGCATCACTAGTGATCGGATGCACAGGAACCTCCCTGAGTGTTTATTCCCTTGGGTGTTTGCAGACGCTGGCATCTCAGAAGTGACTCAGCTCCGACTGGTGAATGGCCCGAGTCGCTGCGCTGGGAGGGTCGAGGTGTTTCACAACCAGCAGTGGGGAACCGTGTGTGATAACAGCTGGGAGGTACAGGATGCCGGAGTCGTGTGCAGGCAGCTGGGCTGTGGGACAGCGTCATCAGCCCCAGGAGGGGCTCGATTTGGGCGAGGATCAGACCGTATCTGGCTGGATGACGTCAACTGCACAGGGACAGAAGTTGCCCTCTCCGATTGCAGGGCTCGGCCTTGGGGAGACAGTAACTGTACCCACGGAGAAGATGCCGGTGTTGTGTGCTCAGGTAACTTGCATCCATCGTGTCACTGTGGGTGGTGCAGGGATCAGTCTGGGAAGCTTTCAGCACAAACCCAGCTCTTCTGTCTGAGTCACGGCTGAGAGACAGACACCCCCAGCCTGCACTGCCCCTCCCACACCTCCACTGCAGAGCTCTGTGGGATCCACCCCGAGATCATGCCCGTCTGCCCCCCATGTTGGCACCGAGCTCCGGGCTGCAGCGTCAGTCTGAGCCCAGCCCCTAGTAAAGAGGAAGGAGCTGGATCGGCAGCATCTGCTTGTCTGTTCTGGGGAGCCTGTTCACACTGGGCAGTGGTGGCCTATAATCCCCATAACCCCAGCACGGGTTGCTCCGCACTGCAGGGCCCCCGGGGTCCGTGCTCGGTGTAACTGGCCGGCCCCCTCAGCCTGGCTGCCCAGTTTTCCCGTCTGCCCATTGTGGATCCACAGGGTCTGGTCTAGATCACCAGTCTCTTGGGAGTGACCCCTTTAATGTGCTGGGCCCCGAGGCTCCCCCCCCCACCCCGTCCCCAGGGGCAGGGCGGTGCCCTCGGCACCAGCAGCCCCGTCTCTCCCCGCAGCTCCCTGCAGTGAGCCCAGCCCAGCCCAGCCTGCGGGAGGCTTGTACTGGGCCCCTCCAGGGCCCCTGGCCAAGAGAGCCTCCCAACCACACCAGCAGCCTTGCCATAGAGAGCAGGGCTAATAGTCACCCAGCCGCAGCGTCCCGCAGCCCGGGGCTGGCACGGAGAGGCAGGGCTAAGCCATTGTCCAGGCTTGAGTTCTCGGTGTCCTTGTCAATCCTAGGTGAGCCCAGAGCCTCTCCCCAAAGGCAGCTGTGAGCCGCCGCCTGCCCCACTCAGCCCTTTGGCGCCAGGCAGGGCCCTGCTGAGCACTGGCGGCGAGTTATATGGGCTCATGGTGCCCAGGCTCCAGCAATATCCAGGGCCTGGGAGCCCAGCTCCACCAATGTTTGGGGCCGGGTCTCTCCCCTGGGCTCTGCACCCCTCTCCCCCACACCCCTGGGCTCTGGCCAAGGACAAAGACATGCAGAAGCCCCAGTGAGATGCTGCCCCTAGAGCTAAATGAACAGGACCCCCACTCTACAGCTGTGTGACACAGCACCTGTCATGTGAGGGAGGGGAGCTCCCTGCCCCTCCTGCCCTCCCCAGGGGAAGAGCTCACCCTGCTGGGTGGGAGATGCCTAGTGTCACGGAGTCCCCGGGCGATGCTCTAGAACTGCTCCCCACAGCGCCAGTCAGGACTTTGGGGAGCCTCCTCTCCCTTGGAGCCGACTGTCTTTGGGGCAAGAAGCTCACACGGCTTCACCTCCTGGGTCTGACCTTGGAGCATTCAGCATCTGCCCCTCCATGCGCTTCCCACAGCAAGTCCACCCAGGCGGGGTCCTGGGGAAGCCACAGGGTCCTGTACCCCCACTTCGCGGTCAGACATGACTCTTAGCCAGCCAGTAAAACAGAGGTTTATTAGATGACAGGAACAGGGTCTAAAACAGAGCTTGTAGGTACAGAGAATGGGACCCCTCAACCGGGTCCATTCTGGGGCCCATGAGACAGTGAGACAGACCATGAGCCAGACAACCTCATCTGCCCTCACTTCCCGTCCCCAGCCAGCTCCCAACGGAAAACCCCCTCTAGCCCCTCCTTTCTGGCCCCTGTCTCTTTCCTGGGCCAGGAGCTCACCTGATCTCTTTGTTCACCTTTAGCTATTCCCTTGCCGGGGGAAGGGCCCCGGCCATTTGTTGTCAGGATACAGAGGGTCGGCCATTTATGCACCCTGGAGACTTAAGAAATGCATAGGGGAAACTGAGGCACCCACAGAGTATTCAGAGGACACATTAAGAACAGTCCCACTTTGTCACCCCTAGGTTCTGCATGGCCTAGTCTGGAAGCAGCGGGCCCCTCTCAGGGTGTGTGCTGGGGCTGCAAGGATGGCTCTGCACCACCTGGCAGAGGGCAAGAGGGGGCTGGTGAACCAGGCAGGGCACTTGGGAACCGTGGGCAGGAGGGGGCTGGCAAGCCAGGCAGGGCGCCTGAGAGCTGCATGAGGAGAGATCCACACACCAGAAGATGCAGCCCAGGCTGGCCCAGCCAGACACTCACTGACCCAAGGCAGCAGGGGAAGGCCAGGAGAGAGACACAACACGGCAGGCAAGGACTGGATCCATGACAAGGGAGGGGGGTGTCAGCAGGAACCCGACTCACCTCCCGTGTGGGGGCTGGTGGGGCTCGTGCTGTTGGTGTGTCCCTCACCCTGTCCTAGTCTGTCAGAACGTCCCTCTCAAGCTCAGGCCAATGACAGGCCAAATGGTTCTTGGGGTCCCAGGAGCTGGGGGACAGCCAGGCTGGGGGAGTGACCTCCTTCTGATCAACCCATTTCCCACCTGGATCCCTCCTCCAAAGTTGTCTTCTAAGGTGCCTGCAAGCTCCTATTGGGTCAGGCTCCCCCCTCCCTCAGCTGCCATGTTGGGGGGAGCCCCTCCTCAGAGCCAAAGCACCAGCTCAGCCAGAGAAGGAAGTGGAGCCGGCTGCAGAGATTCCAGGCAGAATCAGAAGGGGAAGCAGTCAGGAAGTTGGGCCAGCGCCATGGGACTCAGGACAATCACAGAGTGGGGAGGTGCCTCTGAGGTCCCTGCTTCCACCCCCCTGCTCTAGGCAGCAGATCCCACTCACTTCCCTCCCAGAGCCAGAGATAGAACCCAGAAGTCCCAACTCTCAGCCCCCCTGCTCTAACCACTACACCCCACTCCCCTCCCAGAGCCAGGGCCAGCACTGCCTGTACAGGGAGAGTGCCCCCCACTGAGCTCCTGCCCTGCTCCCTGCAGCACTGGCCATCCATGGCCACATCAGCGGGTTCATTTGCAGGCAACACTATTCACCACAGTGTCACTCCCCTGCCCTCCTCCCCCCAGCCCTGGGACACGTGCTGAGCCCAGTGCCCTGGTGCCAGGAAACGATCTTGTGTCCAGTCCATGGGCCGGCCCCTCACTCCGGTTCCTCCCATACTGACCTGGCAGTCCTGTGCCAGCCCTTAAAAGGGGCTTCCCAGGCTGGTGGGGTGAGAGGGGCTCTTGGCACCAGATCACAGCAGGATGGAGCTGGTCGCCCCGGGGGAGCCATGGATCTGTGGCTGTGCCTCTTGCTCTGATTCAGTGAGGGCCTCACTGAGTGTGTAAGCCCCTGCATCCCAGGTTTGATGCACATGCTGCTGAGTGGAAATGGGAGCAAGGGATACTGAGGAGAAGAACGAGCGTATGGATAAGGGACAGGATGGGGAGCCAGGAATCTGGATACACGCTTGTCTTGATCCCGATGTCTGATGGTTATAGCAGGGAAAAGGGACCAGGAGCAGGGGGAGGGGGCCACATTCTGTCCCTGCTCTGCACAAGGCTCAGTGTGTGTGACCTGGGGTAAGTCACTTCCTGTCACCGTGCCTCAGTTTCCCCTCTGTAAAGCAGGGGCACTGATGCTGTGCCATTTCCTGGGGCTCAGTGACCTGTCTGTGCAGAATGTGGCGGGAGGGAGGTGCGGGAAGGGCCCAGGGTTAGTGTCGTGGAAAAATCCATTCTTCCCTGTTCTGCACTCGCTGGCAATGCCTCGCTGGGCCTTCAGTCCCTGCAGCCCCTGGGGTCTCCCCGCGCAGCCCCAGAGCAGGTGTCTCAGCAGCTGTGTTTGCTTTGCCAGACGTGAGGCTGGTAGGTGGCCCCCACCGCTGCGCCGGGCGGGTGGAGGTGCGTCTGGATGGGCCCTGGGGCACCGTGTGTGACGACGGCTGGGACCTGGGCGACGTGGCCGTGGTGTGCAGGCAGCTGGGCTGTGGGCCGGCCATGGAAGCGCTGAGTAGTAAAGTGTTCGGCCAGGGCAACGAGTCACACCCGATCCTGATGATGAACGTGCAGTGCCAGGGGACAGAGGCAGCGCTGGGGAGCTGCCCATACGAGGATCCAGGGGACTTCTGCCAGCATTATGAGGATGCGGGAGCCCGTTGCCAAGGTGAGCCGGCCTGGAGAGCCCTGGCCATAGTCGGGAGGATGCCTGGGGTCCCAGGGTGGGGGCTCAGTTCTGACTGAGCAGCCTTGCTGGGTGAGCACTGCACAGTCTGCCCAGGGAGCAGGGAGGGGACCTGACAGGTCCAGAGGGTGGGACAAGCAGGGCCTGGGCTCTGCTCCCTGTCATGTCCCCTTGCTCCCTGGTGGGGGTACAAAGAACTCGCCTGTTTCCCCCCTCAACAGGGGATGTGGCTGAGCCCTGCCCTGCCGAGTCCCCCCACAGGGAGAGGGCCTCAGTCTGTGTGCTGGTGGGGCCAGGCAGTGCCGTCATGGGGCTGGTCTGTGCACCAGGGTGAGGAGCAGGGCAGAGCAGCTGATGGGCAGCCGGCCTGGGCCTCCTGGGACTCCCCCATTCTCCTGGGTCCCAGTACGTGTCACTGCCGTGTCTGCTTCTAGCTGCTCTGGACTCTGCACCGCCCGGCACCACTTTCCTGCAGGTGCCTTGGGACTGGGAAGCTTTGGGGTGCACGGGCCCCTCTCTGCTCCTGACCGTTCCCCCCTGGTCTCTCCCCAGCTGCCAATGTGGGAGTCTCCTCCTCAGGTATGTATGTCTGGCCCCCAGGGGGCTGCACTTTGCCAGAGCCCAGGCCAGGATCCCAACCCTCCTGGCATCACGGCTGGGGCCTGAGCAGAGGTGACCATGGCCGCCCTTCGGAGAGTCAGCTGCCCAAGCACAGGTCCCAGAGTGCAACGGTATTAAGGCAGGTTAGGTCGCAGAATACAACAGGAGCGAGGAGGCTGCCTGAGCGCAGATCCCAGCATACAAGGCGGCTGCCTGGGTGCAAGCACACCCAGGAGCATGGGACTAGGAGCTGCCCCTCTGTGAGCTGTGATTCATTGCAATGGATCACATCCCCTGGGAATGTGGCATCACCTTTTCCTCCCCCCAGCTCTGGTTCCTCTCTGTGCTGCCGTCTCACACAATACTGGGATCTGCCAGCCACGTTTTCTTAGATCAAAGGAAGCAGAAACCCCAGCTAATTACCACCTTCCCCTGCCTCAACACTCTTTACTTCCCCTACAACTCTTAGCAAAAAAATACCAGCCCCTTCTGTGTTCACACTCGATCTAGCCCCTGTCCTCCAGGTCAGGGTGGCCCCTCTCTCCAAGGGGAACCTGCTTGTTGTCACACTGACCCAGGCCCCCATTGCATCCCTGCCCCCACACAGCGCACGGACCATGTGCTGTGACCATGGCACATGAAGACTGTCCAGGCTGGGCAGCACAGGGCACACGATGGCCCTCCCAGTGTGTATGCAAATGAGGTTGGAAGGGAGCTGCGCAGTCTAACCAGCCCACCTGGGGGGCAGAGTGGCCTGTATGCAAATGAGTGAGGGCAGGTAGGGACACGCCCGCCTTGCTCAAGGGAGCCAGGGTCTGTCCCCTCCAGCTGCCAGGCCTGGCCCTACTGCAGGGGCACAACCCTGTCTCCCCAGGAGCCGTGTGCTCTGCAGGGGGTGGGCGATCTCGAGGGGAGACTACCCAGCTTTCCCTAGTGACCACGTGGCTAATGGGAAGCTCTGGGTGTTTAATGCACATGCTGCAGAGTGGAAATGGGAGCAAGGGGTAATGGGGAGGAGAACGAGCTTATGGATAAGGGACAGGATGGGGAGCCAGGAATCTGGATACACGCTTGTCTTGATCCCAATGTCTGATGGTTATAGCAGGGAAAAGGGACCAGGAGCAGGGGGAGGGGGCCAGGTTCTGTCCCTGTCTTTGGCCGTGGAGTGGGGGGCAGGTTCTATTCCCTGCTCTGCACAAGGCTCATTGTGTAACCTGGTGTCACAGAGTCCCCGAGCGATCCTTTGGAACTGCTCCCCACAAAGCCAGTTAGGACTTTGGGGAGCCTTCTGGTTTTTTGGAGCAGACTGTTTTTAGGGCAAGAAGCTTACACAGGTTCCACCTTCCTGGGTCTGACCTTGGAGCATTCAGCATTCTTTGCACCTCTGTGCACTTTTTACACCGAGTTTGCCCAGGCCGGGTCCTGGGGAAGCCACAGGGTCCTGCACCCCCACTTCACAGTCAGACGTGACTTTTAGCCAGCCAGTAAAACAGAGGTTTATTAGATGACAGGAACATGGTTTAAAACAGAGCTTGTAGATACAGAGAACAGGACCCCTCAGCCGTGTCCATTTTGGCGCCCAGCGAACCAGACAACCCCATTTGCACTTACTTCCCATTCCCAGCCAGCTTCAAACTGAAACCCCCTCCAGCCCCTCCTTTCTGGCCTTTGTTTTTTTCCTGGGCCAGGAGGTTACCTGATCTTTTTCTTTACCTTTAGCTATTCCCTTGCAGGGGGGAAGGGCCCTGGCCATTTGTTGCCAGGAGACAGAGTGTCGGTGATTTATGCACACTGGCCTTTATCCGACCACCTAGAGACTTAAGAAATGCATAGGGGAAACTGAGGCACCCACACATATTCAGAGGAAACATTAAGAACAGTTCCACTTTGTCACACCTGGGGTAAGTCACTTCCTGTCATTGTGCCTCAGTTTCCCTATTGAAGCTGCGCCATTTCCTGGGGCTCAGTGACCTGTCTGTGCAGCATGTGGCAGGAGGGAGGTGCGGGAGAAGGGCCCAGGGTTAGTGTGGCAGGAAAGCCCATTTTGCCCTGTTCTGCACTCGCTGGCAATGCCTCGCACTGAACTGGGCCTTCTGTCCCTGCAGCCCCTGGAGTCTCCCCGCGCAGCCCCGGAGCAGGTGTCTCAGCAGCTTTGCCCGTCGTGAGGCTGGTAGGTGGCCCCCACCGCTGTGCCGGGCGGGTGGAGGTGCGTCTGGACGGGCACTGGGGCACCGTGTGTGACGACGGCTGGGACCTGGGCGATGTGGCCGTGGTGTGCAGGCAGCTGGGCTGTGGGCAGGCCATGGAAGCGCTGAGTGGTAAAGTGTTTGGCCAGGGCAATGAGGCAGACCCTGTCCTGATGACGAACGTGCAGTGCCAGGGGACAGAGGCAGCACTGGGGAACTGCTCGTACATGGATCCAGGGGACCTCTGCCAGCATGATGAGGACGCTGGGGCCCGTTGCCAAGGTGAGCCGGCCTGGAGAGCCCTGGCCCTAGGGGAGGGACGGGAGGATGCCTGGGGTCCCAGAGTGGGGGCTCAGTTCTGACTGAGCGGCCTTGCTGGGTGAGCACTGCACAGTCTGCCCAGGGAGCGGGGAGGGGACCTGACAGGTCCGGAGGGTGGGACAAGCAGGGCCTGGGATCTGCTCCCTGTCATGTCCCCTTGCTCCCTGGTGAGGGTACAATGAACTCACCTGTTTCCCCCCTCAACAGGGGATGTGGCTGAGCCGTGCCCTGCCGAGTCCCCCACAGGGAGAGGGCCTCAGTCTGTGTGCTGGTGGGGCCAGGCAGTGCCGTCAAGGGGCTGGTCTGTGCACCAGGGAGAGGAGCAGGGCAGAGCAGCTGATGGGCAGCCGGCCCGGGCCTCCTGGGGCTCCCCCATTCCCCTGGGTCTCAGCATGTGTCACTGCCGTGTCTGGCTCTAACTGCTCTGGACTCTGCGCTGCCTTGAGACCGGGAAGCTTTGGGTTGCACGGGGCCCCTCTCTGCTCCTGACAGTTTCCCCCTTCTCTCTCCCCAGGTGCCTCCTCAGGTATGTATGTCTGGCCCCCAGGCGACTGCCCTTTGCCAGAGCCCAGGCCAGGATCCTAACCCCCCTGGCATCACAGCTGGGGCCTGAGCAGAGGTGATCACAGCTGCCCTTTGGAGAGTCAGCTGCCAAGCACAGGTCCCAGAGTGCAACGGTATTAAGGCACCTGCCTGAAGTTATTTTGCAGCATGCAATAGGAGCGAGGAGGCTGGCCGAGCACAGATCCCAGCCTGCAATGGGAGCAAGGAGGGTGCCTGAGGTGACCACGTGGCCAATGGGAAGCTCTGGGTGTTTAATGCACATGCTGCTGAGTGGAAATGGGAGCAAGGGGTAATGGGGAGAAGAACAAGCATAAGGACCAGGGACAGGATGGGGAGCCAGGAGTCCAGATACACTCTTGTCTTGGTCCCGATGTCCTGTGGTTAGAGCAGGGAAAGGGGTCCAGGGCCGGGGATGGGGGGCCAGGTTCTGTGCCTGAATCTGGCCAGGGAGTGGGGGCGGGGGGGCAGGTTCTATTCCCTGCTCTGCACAAGGCTCACTGTGTGACCTGGGGTCAGTCACGACCTGTCTCTGTTCCTCAATTTCCCTACTGTAAAGCAGGGGCACTGATGCTGTGCCATTTCCTGGGGTCTCCCCGCGCAGCCCCAGAGCAGGTGTCTCAATAGCTGCATTTGCTTTGCCAGAGGTGAGGCTGGTAGGTGGCCCCCACCGCTGCGCCGGGCGGGTGGAGGTGCGTCCGGACAGGCGCTGGGGCACCGTGTGTGACAACGGCTGGGACATGAAAGATGTGACTGTGGTGTGCCGGCAGCTGGGCTGTGGGCCGGCCATGGAATCGCTGAGTAGTAAAGTGTTTGGCCCGGGCATCAAGTCAGACCCTGTCCTGATGGCGAAAGTTCAGTGCCAGGGGACAGAGGCAGCGCTGGGGAACTGCTCGTACATGGATCCAGGAGACCTCTGCCAGCATGATAAGGACGCGGGGGCCCGTTGCCAAGGTGAGCCGGCCTGGAGAGCCCTGGCCCTAGGGGAGGGACGGGAGGATGCCTGGGGTCCCAGGGTGGGGGCTCAGTTCTGACTGAGCGGCCTTGCTGGGTGAGCACTGCACAGTCTGCCCGGGGAGCAGGGAGGGGACCTGACAGGTCCGGAGGGTGGGACAAGCAGGGCCTGCGCTCTGCTCCCTGTCATGTGCCATGGAGCAGGGTTATGAAGGGAAAACGCCCTCATGCAGCAGGGCCAGCGTCCACCCACACCATCCACTAATGATACATCCTCAGCTTACTCACTGCTGAGCCCACGCCTGGGAGGGGCGGCGCTGCCCCCACCCCGGGACACCGGAGTCATGTGCCAAGGTGAGAGAGCAGCGCTGGCACCAGGCCCTCACCCCTGCCAGACCCAGGTCAGGCAGCGTGTGCTGTGGCCCCAGCTGAGCCTGGCAACTGCTGCCCCTCCTGGGTGGGCACACAGGGCACAGAGAGCACAGCACTGGGGCCCCTGCGATGTGGGGGTCAGTGCTGGGTAAGCCCCCTCCACCAGCCAGGCTGCGCCTTCCCAGCATGCATTGGGGCACCGACCCAGATGACCGCCTTCCCCCCCACAGAGCCCTTCTCACTGCGGCTGGTGGACGGCCCAGGCAACTGCTCTGGGCGGCTGGAGGTGCGGTATGATGGAGTGTGGGGCACCGTGTGTGACAATGACTGGTCGGAGACCAATGCCCAAGTGGTCTGCCGGGAGCTGGGTTGTGGCCCAACCAAGCCATTGGCCCCAAAGCTGCAGGACCAGCCCCGCTTTCGCCAGGGTACAGGGAAAATCTGGCTGGACGACATCCGCTGCAAAGGCACCGAGAAGACATTGCAGAACTGTGCCCACCGCTTCTGGGGCTACCACAACTGCACCCACCAGGAGGACATCAGCATGGTCTGCCAGGTGCATGCCCACACCCAGGGAGAGGGAGATACAGGGAGCCCCACAACTTCTGGGTTCTGCCCCAGCTCTGGGAAGGGAGTGAGATCCAGTGCATTAGAGCAGGGGGGCTGGGAGCCAAGACTCCTGGGTTCTATCCCAGCTCTGGGAGGGGAGTGGGATCCAGGTGGCTAGCAGGGGGGCTGGGAGCTAGGATTCCTGGGTCCAGCAAGGCTGTAGTCACTGGCTGTGTCAGTGAAGGGGTGAGGCTGAGGCTGGCAGAAGCACACAGTTGGGTTCCTGGTGCTCCCTGCAGCCCTCGCCCAAGGCCATGGGCAGTGCTCCCTAACCGCCCCTGCTCTCTTCATCCCACAGGACAACTGAGCCAGCCACAGCTCCTCCACGGCCTCCCATTGATTCCCCCTGCCCCCGAGCTTTCAGTGCATCCCCCCTGCCGCCAGGCTCTTCCTCTCTGCTGCCAGGCTCCCCAGCCCTGCCCGCCCAGCCCGGGGATGGCTGTCGGCTGTGCAGGGGCATGGCTTGGTGAGTGCCCGGGGGATTCCCCTTTCAGGGATGAACGCAGGCACCCAGGGCATTCCCCTCCCACTGGGCGCCACACTCTGTGGGCTGCAGCACAAAGCTGGCACGGCCTGGGGCTCGCGTCTCACTAGCAGTGGGGCAGCTCGCCCTGGCAGGCCCCGCTTGGAGCACGCGTCTCCTGGGCCATTGCTCCAACTGCGGCCAAGGGAGCTGTCCCTGATAAACCCCAGCATCGCCGGGGTGGGGCTGCAGCCCCCACCTTGGGGGCTGGGATACACGACTGTCTCTGCTGGAGGGGTCCGTGCTGCATGGACAGGCAGGAGCCGGGAGGGGGAGAGCCCCATGTGCCACACGCCATCCCAAGCTGAGCAGATGCGAATAAAGAGCTGAATCCGCTGGATGACCGACTGCCCCGTGTCTGCCTGCGTCTGCCAAGTGCTCAGCGCTGCACAGGTGGGCCCAGGCCTCACCCAGCGCAGGCCTCACCCCAGCCGGTTCACAGCTTGACGCACTGGGAACAGCCCAGTTCCTGAGAGCTCTGGGCAGAGGGGTCTGGAGGGCAGGGGCGGCTCTAGGTATTTTGCCGCCCCAAGCACGGCAGGCAGACTGCCTTTGCCTGCGGGAGGTTCCCCCCGGTCGTCCATGGCGGAACGCCTGCGGGAGGTCCGCCAAAGCCGCAGGACCAGCGGACCCTCCTCAGGCATGCCGCCGGCAACCTGCCTGCCTCCCTCCCGGCGACAGGCAGACCGCCCCCCGCGGCTTGCCGCCCCCGGCACACGCTGGCGTGCTGGTGCCTGCCGGAGCCACCCGGAGGCCGGGCAATGCCCTAAGGAGGAAGGTGCTGCCTCCAGAACTGGGCCAGAGACAGCGAGCCTCCCTGGAGGCTTCGGGAGTCCCGGCTTCGGCCAGTAGATGGCAACTGTCTGCATGACAACACACACAGCCCACTCCTCACAGTCAGCCCCTCCCAGAGCCGGGGAGAGAACCCAGGAGTCCAGGCTCCCAGCCGCCGGCTCTCAGCAGCTGTCCCTGTTCCCTCATGACTAGCTGGTGTCCCTGCCGACACTGGGCCAGTGTAACCTCTCCTAGCATCTCTGGGCTGTCACCATGTGTCCTGGAGTTGGGGGCTGGAGGGGCAGCCTCTTTTTGTTCTGGCGCAGATGGGGCAGCTCCTCCGCCCGAGGGTTCCCCATTCATGCAGACGCCCCCTGTGCTCAGCTCCCCTGCCCAGCCTGATGGAGTGGTTGGGGCCCTACAGTCAGGGAAGGGGGGATAATGTGTCTGGGAGCCATTTCCTCCCCTTCATGGTACCCACTGCAGCTGCCAACCTCCACAGGTCTGGGGGGGGGGCGCTGGGGAGGGAGTGGACCCTTTGCCCCGAGGAAGGGAGGGGTGCTGGGGAGGGAGCTGACCCAGTGCCCTGAGGAGGGGCACACTGGGGATGGTGGGAACCAGGGGCGGCTCTAGGCACCAGCGGGCCAAGCGCCCGCTTGGGGCGGCATCCTGGGGAGGGCGTCATTTGGCTCCGGTGGAGCTCCCGCCGGCGTGCCTGCGGCAGGTCCACCGGAGCCGGGGACGAGCGGACCTGCCGCAGTCATGCCTGCGGCGGGTCCCGTCTTCCGGCTCGGTTGAGCTCCGCAGGCATGACTGCGGCAGGTCCGCTCGTCCCGGGCTCCGGTGGACCTGCCGCAGGCACGCCGGCGGGAGCTCCACCGGAGCCAAATGACGCCCTCCCCAGGAAGCCGGAGCCGCGGGAAGAGGGGACCCGCCGCGGGACTGGGGAAGGGCGGCGCAGCGCTCTGCGCTGCTTGGGGCAGCCTACTTTGTAGAGCCGCCCCTGGTGGGAACCCTGTGACCTGAGGAGGGGAGGGCACTGGGGAGGGAGCCGATCCTGCGCCCCGAGGAGGGGAGGGTGCTGGGGAGGGATTTCACCCTGTGCCACGAGGAGGGTGTTACTTCAGTTTCATAGATTCATAGATTGTAGGACTGGAAGGGACCTCGAGGTCATCAAGTCCAGTCCCCTGCCCTCGTGGCAGGACCAAACACTGTCTAGACCATCCCTGATAGACATTTATCTAACCTGCTCTTAAATATCTCCAGAGATGGAGATTCCACAACCTCCCTAGGCAATTCATTCCAGTGTTTAACCACCCTGACAGTTAGGAACTTTTTCCTAATGTCCAACCTAGACCTCCCTTGCTGCAGTTTAAGCCCATTGCTTCTTGTTCTATCCTTAGAGGCTAAGAGAACAAGTTCTCTCCCTCCTCCTGGTGACACCCTTTTAGATACCTGAAAACTGCTATCATGTCCCCTCTCAGTCTTCTCTTTTCCAAACTAACCAAACCCAATTCTTTCAGCCTTCCTTCATAGGTCATGTTGTCTAGACCTTTAATCATTCTTGTTCCTCTTCTCTGCACCCTAGATACCAACCCGGGGTTACACGTATATTGGTTATATTAAATGCCGCTATTGGATCAAACAGAAAAGGGATGGATCTTATCCATGCATGCACACATTCAATGCATTCACACCCATCTATGTGCACCCGCCTAGTGGCCGTTGGACAAGCAGCATTTCGGCAGGCAGGCACACACAGATGCCCCGGCAGGCCCCGCTTCGGCGGTAATTCGCAGGCGGCGGGGGGGTCCTTCCGCCCCGGAGCAGAAGGACCCCCCGCTGGCGAAGACCGGGAGCGAAGAAGCTCCTGCGCCCTCTTGCCCTGCCCCCTCTGGGCGGCCCTGACCCTATCCACACCCCAGAACACCCCAATCCAACCCCATTCCCTGCCCCTGACCGCTCCCCAACCTCCTCCGCCTCCCTGTGCCCCGACTGTCCCCAGGACTCCCTGCCCCTTAGCCAACCCCCCCGGCCCCAGCCTCTTACCCCCGGCTCCCTCCTCGCCAGGAGCCTCAGCGCCTCGCCCAACAGCTGCAGCGTGTGGCCGGTGGGGCCTGAGCTCCGTCCCACTCAGAGCCGCGTGGTGACGGGGCGGGGCTGCGAGCTCCAAGCCGAGCGGAGGGAGCTGAGCTCAGCCCGGAGCTCCCAGCCCCGCCCCCTGACCACGCGGCTCGGAGCAGGGCGGGGCTCGGGGGCCCCGGCGGAGACACGCTGCGGCACTGTTTGAGGGCAGCGCTTGATGCCCTAGGGCTCCAGGAGAGGGGTGGAGGCGGGAGCCTCAGCTGTTCTCTTGGGGGCCCCTGCAGAGCCCGGGGCCCGGGGCAAATTGCCCCCTTTGCCCCCCCCTCTGGGCGGCCCTGCCACATTGGGGACCACTGGCTTGGGAGGGTTCTGTGTTGAGGACAGCAGAACTAACATGAGCTATTGGTTGCCTGCTTCCTCCTAGCACAGGGCATTTATTCCTCAGGTGGTCAGTGGAATTACACTGATAGCACCTTCTGGGCTCTTCTCTTTTACAGGAGATTTGGGATGAGGGTTAGAGGAATGTTTTTGGGTAAGAAAATGTTTAGGCTCCAAACCCCCTTCTCTCTTCCCTGGGGCAAAATGGGATCCTCCCTTCCCACCAGTTTTAAACCCCTCTGTCTGCGGCCTGCCCTCAATAGACGCCTGATTCTGTTCGAAGGCATCTGCTAAAAAAGCCACCTCATCCACAGACTTTGCATCTTTGTCCCATAGACACTGCTTTACATCACCCTTACACACGCTTAGGAAATGCTCTTGAGCAACAAGATCCAACATTCCCTCACAACTCGCCACCTCTTTGCCCCTCACCCATTGTCCCAACAAATCTTTCATTTTGTTTTCACATTCCCCATGACTCATCCCAATACCCCCCTTAAGATTCCTAAATGTAACTCGATATGTTTAAGGGGTAATCTGAAATCTTCGCAAAACAGTATCTTTAAATTTACAATAGTCTAAAGCATCTTCATTAGACATTCCACTGGGTAATTTTCGAGCTTTACCAGTTAATTTTGCAGTCAGGGTAGGAGCTCTCTTATCATGAGGGATTTCATGTATTAGACACAGCCTTTCAAAGGTAGTCAGATATTCAGCAATATCATCGTCCTCACTGTATGCAGGACATAAGTGTTCCCATTTGTGGATTTTTGGAGCAATGGGGGTCGTTCGATTCTGGTTCTACTTTTCCAGCAGGTCCAGTTGGTGTTTTCGCTCTCTCTCTCTCTTATCTCTCTCGCTCTCTCTCTTTTTCCTTCCCTTTTGTGTCTAGCTTCCTCTTCCTTGAGCCTCATTTCATGAGCCTTCCGAAGACACCCAACATGGCAAACTTTGCATTAGATACCACACAAGCAGAGGCGGCTCTATGTTTTTTGCCGCCCGAAGCACGGCAGTCAGGTGGATTCGGTGGCGTTTCTGCGGGTGATCTGCCGGTGCCGCGCCTTTGCCGTGCCCGCTGCCAAATTGCTGCCAAAGCCGTGGGACCAGCGGACCTCCCACAGGCACGCCGCCAAAGGCTGCCTGACTGCTGCCCTCACAGCGACCAGCAGGCCGTCCCCCGCGGCTTGCCGCCCCAGGCACTCGCTTGCTGCACTGGTGCCTGGAGCCGCCCCTGCCCATAAGCATTTTACAAAGATGCTTTGTAAAATGGGGGGGTCCTGGGGGTTCCCCCGAGGTGCAGAGTGTGACAACCCACCAGCCTGCATTGCCCCCATTCTGAGAGACAAACCCCCCCACCTGCACTGCCCCCTTGCTGAGAAACACATACCCTGCACTGCCCCCCTGCTGAGAGACAGACCCCCCCAGCCTGCACTTCTCCCCCTCCCCCCGCTGAGGGACAAATCTCCCCAGCCTGCCCTGCCCCACCCCCCACTGAGAGACAGAGCTCCTCCTCAGACTGAGCTAAACCCCCACTGACAGGCAGATCCCCCCTCCCTGGCCTAAACTAACCCCGCACTGAGAGGCAACCCTCCCGTCCTGCACTGCCGCCCTGCTGAGACAACCCCTCCCCCGAGATGCACTAACCCTCTGCTGAGAGACAGACACCCCCAGCCTGCACTGCCCCCCCCCCACACACCTCCAGAGCAGAGCTCTGTGGGATCCACCCCGAGATCATGCCGGTCTGCCCCCCATGTTGGCACCGAGCTCCGGGCTGCAGCGTCAGTTGGAGCCCAGCCCCTAGTAAAGAGGAAGGAGCTGGATCAGCAGCATCTGCTTGTCTGTCTGTTCTGGGGAGCCTGCTCGCACTGGGCAGTGGCCTGTAACCCCTGTAGCCCCAGCACGGGGTGCTCCGCACTGCAGGGCCCCCGGGGTCCGTGCTCTGTGTAACTGGCCGGCCCCCTCGGCCTGGCTGCCCAGTTTGCCCGTCTGCCCATTGTGGATCCACAGGGTCTGGGCTAGATCACCAGTCTCCTGGGAGTGACCCCTTTAATGTGCTGGGCCCCGAGGCTCCCCCCCGCCCGTCCCCAGGGGCAGGGCCGTGCCCTCGGCACCAGCAGCCCCGTCTCTCCCCGCGCCCCCCTGCAGTGAGCCCAGCCCAGCCCAGCCTGCGGGAGGCTTGTACTGGGCCCCTCCAGGGCCCCTGGCCGAGGGAGCCTCCCAGGCACACCAGCAGCCTTGCCATAGAGAGCAGGGCTAATAGTCACCTGGCCGCAGTATCCCGCAGCCTGGGGCTGGCACGGAGAGGCAGGGCTAAGCCATTGTCCAGCCTTGAGCTCTCGGTGTCCTTGTCAATCCCAGGTGAGCCCAGAGCCTCTCCCCAAAGGCAGCTCTGAGCCGCCGCCTGCCCCACTCAGCCCTTTGGTGCCAGGCAGGGCCGGGCTGAGTTCACAGCAGGCCAGGGAGACACGAGAGTCCCGTGATCAGCGCTGGGGCTTCCCTTGGCTCTCTGGACCCTCTGCTGATTTGGGTTTCAGTTCTTTAGCGACCCAGGCGCGCCACCCAGCCAGCGAGAGGCCTCGCTTCTGCCCGGCTCCAAGAGCAACGTTAACGCCTGTGCCCCCGCTGGGTAGTGAGACAACCCACAGAGGGAACCTGAGGCACACACAGGAGTCATAAAATAACACAGAAAATTCCCACTTCATCACCCCCCGGGGCCGGGTGAGGCTTTGGGTGATGGGCTGCAATATGAAGGGTGAACTGCTGCCCTGGCTCCTCCCACCCCATCCGCAGGGCTCTGTGCCCCACCCCCTTGGCTCTGCACCCCAATCCCTGGGCACTGTGCCATACCCCATCCCCTGAACTCTGCACACACTCCCACTGATGCCCTGGGCTCTGCACCCCAACTCATCCCCTGGGCTCTGTGCCCATAGGTGCAGACTTCCCCTCTTTCCCCTGGGTGCTCGAGCCCCCCTCTGCCCCAGCCCCGCCCCCCTCCATCCCGTCCATGAGGCCCCACCTCTTCCCACCCCTGTCCTGCCCCCATTCCAACACCATCCCCGCCCCAACTCCGCCCCCTTCCTGCCCCTATTCTAACTCCTTCCCCAAATCCCCGGCCCCCATCTCCCCCTCCCTCCCGGAGCATGCTAATGCCACCAGCTGTCTGGCACCATCCCGTTGGCCCCTAGGCCCCTCTTATTAGATGGAGCTGCAGGGAGTGGGGCAGGTGGCCAGCAGGGGGCACCTTCCTCTGATCAACCCATCTCCAGCTGGATCCCTCCCCCAAAGTTGTCTTCTAAGGTGCCTGCAAGCGAATGGTTGGTGAAAGTGCCCAGCCCCTCCATTCTCTGCTTACCAGGAGGCCCAGGTGCTGCCCCTCCTCCCCATCTCCCACTTTTGGTCGTTGGTTCTGGTGCCACACTGTCCTCGTGTCATGGAGTCACCGGGCGATGCTTTGGAACTACTCCCTATGAAGCCAGTCAGGACTCTGGGGGAGCCTCCTCTCTCTGAGCAAACTGTTGCCAGGACTGGTGATGCTGCCGGGGGAGCCAGCTGAGATTATTCAATCAGGGTGAACTGCAAACAGAATGGGGCAGATAAACCCCAAATGCTGGTGGATATTCCAATACTTAGATTTACCAAGCCAGCACAAAACTGCTTCTCTAGTACCTCACTGGTTACTCAGAAGTCCAAACAACGCAGTTTCCTTAAAGTGCCCAGCCTCAGGCCTCCATCCAGACACACATGTCAGATATGATGATGATTCCTGAAAATATTATCTCATCATATAAAAGAAAAGGTTCTTCCAACCTCAAAGGATCAGCCACATACCCAGGTCCAATTATAACTTAGATCCTACCCAAAATACACACTTAGAGCCAATCCTTCTTAAGTAAGCCAAAATTTATTAAAAACAGAAAGAGAGAGTTGGTTAAAAGATCAATATACATACAGACTTGAATTCAATTCTTGCGGTTCAGATACATAGCAGAAATGAGCTTGTAGTTGCCAAAAGTCCTTTTAGAAATAGTCCATAGGTTATAGTCCAATGTCCATATTCAGGGTGACTCCAGTCAGTAACTGGGGATCTCAATCCTTATGCCTCAATCCTTTCCCTCTCTTGAAACCCAAAGCAGATCTGAGATGAAGAAGGATCGAGTCCCAAGGTTTTTATACATTTTCAGCAGCCTTTTGGCCTGAGAAAACAATAAGATTAACTCTCCTTCTCCCAAACATCCTAGCAATTAGCACAGGGTAATTTATCCATTAAACAGTTCAGATACAGGTTACCACAACCTTCCAATAGAGAATAATTCTAGTTCCCTCAAGTGTCTTCCTAAAACTAAAACTCCTTTTTTGATCTCTGAATCAAAGCTATAGCAATAGACAAGACTTGTTTGCTTACATCACAAGACCTGAGCAAACACCTCCCCTTCTATCTCTAACAATGCAGACTTGCGTGAAACGCTCTATTTATTTACATATCTTCCTAATCAGTTTCTAAAGTTCGCCCATGGGTCAGGTCAGTCTGTGAGGTAATTAACTCTTTCTGGCCCTGTCACCTTTCAATGAGATATTAAATTACATAATGTCACACCAGGGCAAGAAGCTTACCCAGCTTCGACCTTCCTGGGTCTGACCTTGGAGCATTCAGCATCTCCTTCCACACTGTGCGCTTCCTGCAGCGAGTCCACCCGGGTGGGGCTCCTGGGGAAGCCAGAGGGCCCTGCACCCCAACTCCACAGTCAGACGTGACTCTCAGCCAGACGGTAAAACAGAAGGTTTATGAGTCGACAGGAACACAGCATAGAACAGAACTTGTTAGCACAGAATCAGTGACTTTCAGCCAAGTCCATCTTGGAGAGAGGGGAGCCCAGAGCCAGGGCTCTGGCCCTCCACCTGTGCCCCAAGCCAGCCGAGACTGACTCGCTTCCAGTTGCCTGGCCCCTACCCTGCCCGTTGCTCCTTCTCCGGCCTTTGTCTCCCTTCCCGGGCCAAGAGTCACCTGGTCACATCTCCCTCCTGGATCTCAGGTTATGAAGGGGCAGCCAGGGCATCCATGCAATCCTCACACCTCGTTCACCAGGCATGAGCACAACACTGGCCTTGAGTTACAGCTGGAGACCAGTTTGTCTGAACTCAGTCAGCGGCTGGCTCCCTTGGGACCCTTCCCCAGCAGCGGTGGGTGACATTTCACGCGCTTTTCCCCCCTTTCTCAGTGTTAAGCCTACAACTGGGGCAGACCTCCTAGGCCCCTCTTATTAGATGGAGCTGCAGGAAGTGGGGCAGGCAGCCAGCAGGGGGCACCTTCCTCTCACCCCAATGCCTCAGAGCAACGCTAGGGGGCCTGTGCTGCAGGGAGGGGAAGGGGGCAGCTAGTAGAGGATGGTCTCCCTTCACAGTCAGAGCTCCAAGCCAATTGCTCTCCTTTATGCTGTCCTCTCTCGGGGGGGGGCATCCCTGGCCCCCCCACAGTGCTGGTGTCCATGCTGCCCCCAGGATCTCTCTGCTGGGAGGAGGAGGCAGTCAGGCATAGGGTCTCTATTGGGTCAGGCTCCCTCCTCCCTCAGCTGCCTTGTGGGGGGAGCCCCCCTTGGACCCAAGTCACCAGCTCAGCCAGAGAAGGAAGTGGAGCCGGGGGCAGAGATTCCGGGCAGAGTCAGAAGGGGAAGAAGTCAGAAAGTTGGGCCAGCGCCATGGGACTCAGGACAGTCACAGAGTGGGGAGGTGCCTCTGAGGTCCCTGCTCCCAGACCCCCTGCTCTAACCACCAGACCCCACTCCCCTCCCAGAGCCAGGGCCAGGGCCAGCACTGCCTGTACAGGGAGAGTGCCCCCCACTGAGCTCCTGCCCTGCTCCCTGCAGCACTGACCATCCATTGCCACATCAGCAGGTTCATTTGCAGGCAACATTGACCGCAGTGTCTCTCCCCTGCCCTCCTTCCCCCCCAGCTCTGGGACACGTGCTGAGCCCAGTGCCATGGTGCCAGGAAATGATCTTGTGACCAGTCCATGGGCCGGCCCCTCACTCCGGTTCCTCCCATACTGACCTGGCAATCCTGTGCCAGCCCTTAAAAGGGGCTTCCCAGGCTGGTGGGGTGAGAGGAGCTCTTGGCACTGGATCGTGGCAGGACAGAGCTGCTCGCCCCAGGGGAGCCATGGATCTGCGGCTGTGCCTCTTGCTCTGCTTCGGTGAGGGCCCCTCTGGGTGTGGAAGGCACCCGCCCCATTGGGGGGAGGTGCCGGCTCGGCAGCCCCTGCACCCCGAGTGCATCCCTGGTGCGGGTACAATGAGCTCGCCTGTTCTCTCCCCATCAGGGGATGTGGCTGAGCCCTGCCATGCCAAGTCCCCGCACCGGGAGACGGCCTCAGTCTGTGTGCTGGTGGGGCCAGGCAGTGCCCTCATGGGGCTGGTCTGTGCACCAGGGTGAGGAGCAGGGCAGAGCAGCCGATGGGCAGCTGGCCCGGGCCTCCTGGGGATCCCCCGTTCCTCTGGGTCCCAGCACGTGTCACTGCCGTGCCTGGCTCTAACTGCTCTGGACTCTCTCCCACCCAGTGCCACTTTCCTGCAGGTGCCTTGGGGCTGGGAAGCTTTGGGGAACACGGGCCCCTCTCTGCTCCTGACAGTTTCCCCCTTGTCTCTCCCCAGCTGCCGACATGGGAGTCTCCTCCTCCCCCTCAGGTATGTATGTCTGGCCCCCAGGGGGCTGCACTTTGCCAGAGCCCAGGCCAGAATCCCAACCCCCCTGGCATCACAGCTGGGGCCTGAGCAGAGGTGACCACGGCCGCCCTTTGGAGAGTCAGCTGCCCAAGCACAGGCCCCGAGTGCAATGGTATTAAGGCACCTGCCTGAAGTTAGGTTGCAGAATACAACAGGAGTGAGGAGGCTGCCTGAGCACAGATCCCAGCATGCAGTGGGAGCAAACTGGAGCATGGCATGAGGAGCTGCTCCTATGTGAGCCGTGACTCATTGCAATGGAGCACATTCCCCTGGGAACATGGTGTTACCTTTTTGTCCCAGCAGCTCTGGTTTCTCCCTGTGCCACAGTCTCACTCAGTGCTGGGATTTGCTGGCCACGTTATGGGAGCAGAAACCCCAACTGTTGGTCCCCTACCAACACCCCTTCCTTCCCCTGTAATTCTCATCAAGAAGTTGCCAGCTCTGGTGGCTCCTTCTGTGTTCACACTCGATCTAGCCCCTGTCCTCCAGGTCAGGGTGGCCCCTCGCTCCAAGGGGAACCTGCTTGTTGTCACACTGACCCAGGCCCCCATTGCATCCCTGCCCCCACACAGCGCGCGGACCATGTGCTGTGACCATGGCACATGAAGACTGTCCAGGCTGGGCAGCACAGGGCACACGATGGCCCTCCCAGTGTGTATGCAAATGAGGTAGGAAGGGAGCTGCGCAGTCTAACCAGCCCACCTGGGGGGCAGTGCCCTGTAGGCAAATGAGTGGGGGCAGGTAGGGACACGCCCGCCTTGCTCAAGGGAGCCAGGGTGTGACGAAGCGGGAATGTTCTTGATGTTTTCTTTGAATGCTGAGTGGGGAGCGTTGGCCTGGGAAGGTTGCAGGGGAGTTTTGCTGGGACTGTCTGCATTGGGGGATGGGAGACTTGCCTTGAGGGAGGAGACCTGAGCAGGTAACATGAGAACCCAGGAGAGGGTTGGAGGCCAGGTGACACCTCTGCCTGGGAAAGTGGACAAAGGCTGGGGGAGGAGCTGGGGTGAGACTGAGTGAGAGGTTGGAGGGAGTTTCAGTTTGAAGCTGCTGAGAAAATGGAGAGGAGTCCAGATGGGACTCTGGTCTCCCAATGCAGCTCTGGCCTCCCTGCCGCCCAGATGGACCTAACTAAGGGGGTCCTCTTGTCTGTACCTGCAAGGCCTGTTTTGGACGATGTTCCTGTCGTCTAAATAAACCTTCTGTTTTACTGGCTGGCTGAGAGTCATGGTGAATCGCAGGAAGCCAGGGCCTTGACTCCCCCACACTCCATGACACAGGGTCTCTCCCCTCCAGCTGCCAGTCCTGGCCCCACAGCAGGGGCACTATCCTGTCTCCCCAGGAGCCGTGTGCTCTGCAGGGAGTGGACAATCTCGAGGGGAAACTACCCATCTTTCCCTAGTGACCACATGGCCAACAGGAAGCTCTGCGTGTTTAAGGCACATGCTGCTGAGTGGAAATGGGATCAAGGGGTAATGGGGAGGAGAACGAGCTTATGGATAAGGGACAGGATGAGGAGCCAGGAATCTGGATATGCCTTTGTCTTAGTCCCGATGTCTGATGGTTATAGCCTGGAAAGGGGGCCAGGAGCAGGAGGAGGGGTCAGGTTCTGTCCCTGTCTCTGGCCAGGGAGTGGGGGGGGGCAGGTTCTATTCCCTGCTCTGCACAAGGCTCACTGTGTGACCTGGGGTAAGTCACTTCCTGTCTCCGTGCCTCAGTTTCCCTACTGTAAAGCAGGGACACTGATGCACCATTTCCTGGGCTCAGTGACCTGTCTGTGCAGCATGTGGCGGGAGGGAGGTGCGGGAAGGGCCCAGGATTAGTGTGGCAGGAAAGCCCATTCTGCCCTGTTCTGCACTCGCTGGCATAGGCGGCAGGTTTGTATAATTTTTGGTGGGGCCCAAAATGGTGGTGCCCCCCCGCTCCCGCCCTGTAAGCTGATATAAAATGAAGCTACAAAGCATCAGTGCCACAAGATTACAAGGGTCAATTAAAAGTGGAAAGTCAGAAGCAGCACTTGCCTACTTCAATATACAGTATTATATTTTGTTGCACCTGTTGTGATGAAGTGGGAATGTCCTTAATATTTTCTCTGAATACTGTGTGGGTGCCTCAGTTTCCCCTGCAAGATGCCAACTGAAGGTGTTGGGGACAAAGATCAGGTGGCCTCCTTGTCCGGAAGAGACACAGAGGCCAGAGGAGGGAGTGTCAGTTTGGAGCTGGCTGGGGAAATGGGGAGAGACCCAGAACTTGGTTCTGGGCTCCCCACCCCCGAAGATGGACCTGACAGAGGGGTTCTGTTTTCTGTACCTACAAGCTCTGTTTAAACTGTGTTCCTGTCACCTAATAAACCTTCTGTTTTACTGTCTGGCTGAGAGTCACATCTGACTGCGGAGTTGGGGTGCAGGGACCTCTGGTTGCCCCAGGACCAGCCTGGGCAGACTCGCTGTGGAAAGTGCATGATGTGGAAGGGCATGCTGAATGCTCCGAGGTCAGACCCAGGAAGGTGTAAGCTTCTTGCCCTAGAGACAGTCTGCTCTGAGAGAGGAGGCTCCCCCAGAGTCCTGACTGGCTTTGTATGGAGTTGTTCCAAAGCATCACAGCATCCCCTTCCACACCGTGCACTTCCCAGAAGTCCGCACAGGCACTGACACTCCCTCCTCTGGCCTTTGTCTCTTTTCCAGGCATTAGGAGGCCACCCGATCTCTCTGTTCTCCAACACCTTCAGATGGCACCTTGCAGGGGAAACTGATTTGGGAGAAATGAAGTAAAAGCTGCCCAAACCGAGCTTGAGCACACCTGAATTTTGAGGTGTTCAAATTTGGAAGGCAGGTGCTGGGGGTGGGATAGGGCTGTGGGCTCCATGGGGGAGCATGGCAGCAACTTTCTGGAGCTTCACGGAGCCAGACACGCTGGTCTGAGTGGCACAGTAAGCAGTTTGGGGGTTGGAGAAGGGGTAGGGAGTTCCGGGGGGCAGTCAAGGGACAAGGAGCAGGGGTTGGATGGGGCAGAGGTTTGGAGGGGCAGTCAGGGGACAGGCAGCAATTGGATAGGCATGGGAGTCTAGGAGGTTTATAAGGGACAGGTAGAGGGGTTCTGGGGGGACGTTGGGTGGGGTCTCAGGAGGGGCAGTTGGGGACAAGGAGAAGGGAGGCTTAGATAGGGGCTGGGGTCCCAAGGGGCAGTTAGGGGCAGGGGTCTCGGGAGGGGGTAATCGGGGACAAGGATCAGTGGTGCTTAGATAGGGGTGGGGTCCTGGGGGGCAGGTGGGGCAAGGGGCTGGGGAGGGGGCAATCAGTGGCCAGGGGCTGGGATTCAAAGGGCTCTGGGCTGCTGGCAGCTGCGGGGAGCCCTGAGCCCTTTAAATCCCAGCCGCCTCCCCGGCTGGGATTCAAAGGTCTCTGGGCTCCCTGCCCCTGGGGCAGTGCAGAGCCCTCTGACTCCTGGCCGCGGCTGGGATTTAAAAGGCTCTGGGCTCCCCGCGCTTGCAGGCAGCCCAGAGCCTCTGACTCCCGGCCGCGGCTGAGATTTAAAGGGCGCTGGGCTCCCCGCGCTTGCAGGCAGCCCAGAGCCCTCTGACTCCCGGCCGCGGCTGGGATTTAAAAGGGGCGAAACCTAGCTCCAACTATTGGTGGAGCAGAGCCCCTGACTGTAAATATTCCTGGGGCTAAAGCCCCAGGAGCCCATATAAGTCGGCGCCCATGCTCGCTGGCAATGCCTCGCACTGAGCTGGGCCTTCAGTGCCTGCAGCCCCTGGGGTCTCACCGCGCAGCCCCAGAGCAGGCGTCTCAGCAGCTGCATTTGCTTTGCCAGAGGTGAGGCTGGTAGGTGGCCCCCACCGCTGTGCCGGGCGAGTGGAGGTGCGTCTGGACGGGCGCTGGGGCACCGTGTGTGACGATGGCTGGAACATGAAAGATGTGGCTGTGGTGTGCAGGCAGCTGGGCTGTGGGCCGGCCATGGAAGCGCTTAGTAAAGTGTTCGGCCCGGGCAAGGAGGCAGACCCTGTCCTGATGATAAACGTGCAGTGCCAGGGGACAGAGGCAGCGCTGGGGAGCTGCTCGTACGAGGATCCAGGGGACCTCTGCCAGCATGATGAGGACGCGGGGGCCCGTTGCCAAGGTGAGCCGGCCTAGAGAGCCCTGGCCATAGTCGGGAGGATGCCTGGGGTCCCAGGGTGGGGGCTCAGTTCTGACTGAGCAGCCTTGCTGGGTGAGCACTGCACAGTCTGCCTGGGGAGCAGGGAGGGGACCTGACAGGTCCGGAGTGTGGGACAAGCAGGGCCTGGGCTCTGCTCCCTGTCATGTCCCCTTGTTCTCTGGTGGGATACAACGAACTCGCCTGTTTCCCCCCTCAACAGGGGATGTGGCTGAGCCCTGCCCTGCCGAGTCCCCCCACAGGGAGAGGGCCTCAGTCTGTGTGCTGGTGGGGCCAGGCAGTGCCCTCATGGGGCTGGTCTGTGCACCAGGGTGAGGAGCAGGGCAGAGCAGCCGATGGGCAGCCAGCCTGGGGCTCCTGGGGCTCCCCCGTTCCCCTGGGTCCCAGCACGTGTCACTGCCGTGTCTGGCTCTAACTGCTCTGGACTCTGTCCCGCCCAGCCCCATTTTCCTGCAGGTGCCTTGGGACCGGGAAGCTTTCGGGTGCACGGGCCCCTCTCTGCTCCTGACAGTTTCCCCCTTGTCTCTCACCAGCTGCCGACATGGGAGTCTCCTCCTCAGGTATGTATGTCTGGCCCCCAGGGGGCTGCACTTTGCCAGAGCCCAGGCCAGGATCCCAACCCTCCTGGCATCATGGCTTGGGCCTGAGCAGAGGTGACCACAGCCGCCCTTTGGAGAGTCAGCTGCCCAAGCACAGGCCCCAAGTGCAATGGTATTAAGGCACCTGCCTGAAGTTAGGTTGCAGAATACAACAGGAGTGAGGAGGCTGCCTGAGCACAGATCCCAGCATGCAGTGGGAGCAAACTGGAGCATGGCATGAGGAGCAGCTCCTATGTGAGCCGTGACTCATTGCAATGGAGCACATTCCCCTGGGAATATGGTGTTACCTTTTTGTCCCAGCAGCTCTGGTTTCTCCCTGTGCTGCCATCTCACTCAGTGCTGGGATCTGCTGGCCACGTTATGGGAGCAGAAACCCCAACTGTTGGTCCCCTACCAACACCCCTTCCTTCCCCTGTGATTCTCATCCAGAAGTTGCCAGCTCTGGTGGCTCCTTCTGTGTTCACACTCGATCTAGCCCCTGTCCTCCAGGTCAGGGTGGCCCCTCGCTCCAAGGGGAACCTGCTTGTTGTCACACTGACCCAGGCCCCCATTGCATCCCTGCCCCCACTCAGCGCGCGGACCATGTGCTGTGACCATGGCACATGAAGACTGTCCAGGCTGGGCAGCACAGGGCACACGATGGCCCTCCCAGTGTGTATGCAAATGAGGTAGGAAGGGAGCTGCGCAGTCTAACCAGCCCACCTGGGGGGCAGTGCCCTGTATGCAAATGAGTGGGGGCAGGTAGGGACACGCCCGCCTTGCTCAAGGGAGCCAGGGTGTGACGAAGCGGGAATGTTCTTGATGTTTTCTTTGAATGCTGAGTGGGGAGCGTTGGCCTGGGAAGGTTGCAGGGGAGTTTTGCTGGGACTGTCTGCATTGGGGGATGGGAGACTTTCCTTGAGGGAAGAGACCTGAGCATGTAACATGAGAACCCAGGAGGGGGGTGGAGACCAGGTGACACCTCTGCCTGGGAAACTGGACAAAGGCTGGGGGAGGAGCTGGGGTGAGACTGAGTGAGAGGTTGGAGGGAGTTTCAGTTTGAAGCTGCTGAGAAAATGGAGGGGAGCCCAGATGGGACTCTGGTCTCCCAATGCGGCTCTGGCCTCCCTGCCGCCCAGATGGACCTAACTAAGGGGGTCCTCTTGTCTGTACCTGCAAGGCCTGTCTTGGACTGTGTTCCTGTCGTCTAAATAAACCTTCTGTTTTACTGGCTGGCTGAGAGTCATGGTGAATTGCAGGAAGCCAGGGCCTTGACTCCCCCACAGGGTCTCTGCCCTCCAGCTGCCAGTCCTGGCCCCATAGCAGGAGCACTAGGCCCCAGGAGCCATGTGCTGTGACTACCCATCTTTCCCTAGTGACCACATGGCCAACGGGAAGCTCTGGGTGTTTAATGACAGGTTTCAGAGTAGCAGCTATGTTAGTCTGTATCCGCAATTTAGCCGTATGGAGTGGAAATCCATCAACTTATCTCCTGTCTGTGTGTTCCATTCTATGCATCCGAAGAAGTGAGCTATAGCTCACGAAAGCTCATGCTAAAATAAATTTGTTAGTCTTTAAGGTGCCACAAGTACTCCTGTTCTTTTTGGGTGTTTAATGCACATGCTGCTGAGTGGAAATGGGAGCAAGGGGTAATGGGGAGGAGAACGAGCTTATGGATAAGGGATAGGATAGGGAGCCAGGAGTCTGGATCCATCCTTGTCTTAGTCCTGATGTCTGATGGTTATAGCAGGGAAAAGGGGCCAGGAGCAGGGGGAGGGGTCAGGTTCTGTCCCTGTCTCTGGCCAGGGAGTGGAGTGGAGGGGCAGGTTCTATTCCCTGCTCTGCACAAGGCTCACTATGTGACCTGGGGTAAGTCACTTCCAGTCTCCGTGCCTCAGTTTCCCCTCTGTAAAGCAGGGGCACTGATGTTGCGTCATTTCCTGGGCTCAGTGACCTGTCTGTGCAGCATGTGGCAGGAGGGAGGTGCAGACACAGGGTTAGTGTGGCGGGAAAGCCCATTCTGCCCTGTTCTGCACTCGCTGGCAATGCCTCACGCTGAGCTGGGCCCTCAGTCCCTGCAGCCCCTGGGGTCTCCCCGCGCAGCCCCGGAGCAGGCGTCTCAGCAGCTGCGTTTGCTTTGCCAGAGGTGAGGCTGGTAGGTGGCCCCCACCGCTGCGCCGGGCGGGTGGAGGTGCGTCTGGACGGGCGCTGGGGCACCGTGTGTGATGACAGCTGGGACCTGGGCGATGTGGCCGTGGTGTGCAGGCAGCTGGGCTGTGGGCCGGCCATGGAAGCGCTGAGTAGTAAAGTGTTCGGCCCGGGCAAGGAGGCAGACCCTGTCCTGATGACGAATGTGCAGTGCCAGGGGACAGAGATGGCGCTAGGGAGCTGCCCGTACGAGGATCCAGGGGACGTCTGCCAGCATGATGAGGACGTGGGGGCCCGTTGCCAAGGTGAGCCGGCCTGGAGACCCCTGGCCCTACGGGAGGGACGGGAGGATGGCTGGGGTCCCAGGGTGGGGGTTCAGTTCTGACTGAGCGGCCTTGCTGGGTGAGCACTGCACAGTCTGTCTGGGGAGCAGGGAGGGGACCTGACAGGTCCGGAGTGTGGGACAAGCAGGGCCTGGGATCTGCTCCCTGTCATGTCCCCTTGCTCCCTGGTGGGGGTACAATGAACTCGCCTGTTCCCCCCTCAACAGGGAATGTGGCTGAGCCCTGCCCTGCCGAGTCCCCCACAGGGAGAGGGCCTCAGTCTGTGTGCTGGTGGGGCCAGGCAGTGCCCTCATGGGGCTGGTCTGTGCACCAGGGAGAGGAGCAGGGCAGAGCAGCGGATGGGCAGGTGACACCTCTGCCTGGGAAACTGGACAAAGGCTGGGGGAGGAGCTGGGGGGAGGTTGAGTGAGAGGCTGGAGGGAGTTTCAGTTTGGAGCTGCTGAGAAAATGGAGGGGAGCCCAGATGGGGGTCCTGTTGTCTGTACCTGCAAGGCCTGTCTTGGACTGTGTTCCTGTCGTCTAAATAAACCTTCTGTTTTACTGGCTGGCTGAGAGTCATGGTGGATCGCAGGAAGCCAGGGCCTTGACTCCCCCACACTCCGTGACACAGGGTCTCTGCCCTCCAGCTGCCAGTCCTGGCCCCATAGCAGGAGCACTAGGCCCCAGGAGCCATGTGCTGAGACTACCCATCTTTCCCTAGTGACCACATGGCCAACTGGAAGCTCTGGGTGTTTAATGGCTGGAGGGAGGTGCAGGAAGGGCCCAGGGTTAGTGTTGCAGGAAAGCCCATTCTGCCCTGTTCTGCACTCGCTGGCAATGCCTTGCGCTGAGCTGGGCCTTCAGTCCCTGCAGCCCCTGGGGTCTCCCCGCGCAGCCCCAGAGCAGGTGTCTCAGCAGCTGTGTTTGCTTTGCCAGAGGTGAGGCTGGTAGGTGGCCCCCACCGCTGCGCCGGGCGAGTGGAGGTGCATCTGGACGGGCGCTGGGGCACCGTGTGTGATGACGGCTGGGACATGAAAGATGTGGCCGTGGTGTGCAGGCAGCTGGGCTGTGGGCCGGCCATGGAAGCGCTGACTAGTAAAGTGTTCGGCCCGGGCCCCAAGTCAGACCCTGTCCTGATGATGAACGTGCAGTGCCAGGGGACAGAGGCGGAGCTGGGGAGCTGCCCATACGAGGATCCAGGGGACCTCTGCCAGCATGAGGAGGACGCTGGGGCCCGTTGCCAAGGTGAGCCAGCCTGGAGAGCCCTGGCCCTAGGGGAGGGACGGAAGGATGCCTGGGGTCCCAGGGTGGGGGCTCAGCTCTGACTGAGTGGCCTTGCTGGATGAGCACTGCACAGTCTATCTGGGGAGCAGGAAGGGGACACGACAGGTCCGGAGGGTGGGACAAGCAGGGCCTGGGCTGGGCTCTGCTCCCTGTCACACACCAGCAGCAGGGTTGTGAAGGGAAAATGCTCTCATGTAGCAGGGTCAGCGTCCACACACACCATCCACTACTGCTACATCCCCAGCAGGGCTGGGAGCCAGGACTCCTCGGTTCCATCCCCAGCTCTGGGACGGGAGTGGACTCTCGTGGGTTCTATTCCTGGCTCTGGGAGACTGTTACCTCTACACTCTAGGGTACCCACCTTTTCCCAGTTCCTATGACTGTGGGGGAAAGACACCTTCCCTTACCCAGTTCCTATGGCTCAGGGCATAATCGTCCGTGGGTTTGTGGGGCCTTCCAGGAAAAGATCCTGACACAGTAATATCCTTAACCTCTATTTATTAATAGTTACTAACACAGAATACACAGGCTAAGCATACAATGCTCATTACTTCCAATAAGGCAGACAAAATTTTCCTGCTGGCCCGTCAGGATCAGGTCATCTGGGGACTCCAGTTTCTGCACAGTGTGGTTGGCAGGGTGTGGAGGTCTGGCAGCTTTGGTCTTGGGGCTGTGTCCTGGAGCTGATTCCAAATAACTTCCTTTTGGACCCCAGTTTATATAGTGAAACTTGAGCGCTGCTTAGTGATACCTTAACCAATCATATTAAACTACAGTAACTACACAACAGTATTTTTCACACCCCTAGCCCATTATGAAACAATTCTTTAACCAATCATCCCCCACCACCATAGTTGATTTAAATCTTGTAAAATTAATTATGCAACAGACAGAACCAATCAACAAACCAGACAGAGACCGTACAGATAAGCAAGAGAAAAGTGGGGACCATGAAGGCAACGCTATAAAGAAGCAGAGATTTCACACCCACAAGTGTTGATAAGTGGTTCCTTGCCAGACCAAATGCATCAAACAATGTTTTCTTTAAACATCTTAAGATCTGTTTCTTTATCTGGTAATGGTGGGTACTATTAAGACAGGAGCCTTCTTAGCCCGCTACAACATTGTTTTAATGTTACTTAGATGCAATGTGAGGATGTGACTTTCTGCTTCTTGGCTCATGGCTGCTGCTCTCCTAAAATTGTTGCAGAAAAAGTCCTCAGACTTTATGAGGGGAGTGGAGTCTAGTGGTTAGAGCAGGGGGCTGGGAGCTAGGACTCCTGCATCTTTCCCAGTTCTGTACGTTGCTTTCTGCAGCCCCTGATCTCTCCCTGATCCTCATTTATCTCTCTTCTCCCATCTCTAACAGCACCTGTCCGGCTGGTGGGCAACAACACGCGCTGCAGTGGGCAGGTGGAGATTTACTATGACGGCCGCTGGGGTGCCGTGTGTGGGTTGGGCTGGGACCTGACTGATGCCAAGGTGCTCTGCCGGGAGCTGGGCTGCGGGAGCCCACGGTACGTCACCCACCACTGCAGCAAGTTGAGTCAGAGCTCAGCACCTGTCCTGCTGGGCGAGCTGGAGTGCACCGGGCGGGAGGCCTCACTGACCCAGTGCCGAGCCCAAGCCTGGGAGGGGAAGCACTGCCCCCACCACCGGGACACCGGAGTCATGTGCCAAGGTGAGAAAGCAGCACTGGCACCAGGCCGTCACCCCCTGCCAGAGGCCCAAGTCAGGTCAGGTAGGGCTGGCTGCGCTTTGCCCCCTGAGTGCCAAGCTGGTCCCCTTGCAGCAGGCACATCCCCAGCCTCCTTGCCCATGGAGCAGCGTGTGCTGTGGCCCCAGCTGAGCCTGGCAACAGCTGCCCCTTCTGGTTGGGCACACAGGGCACAGACAGCACAGCACTGGCGCCACTGCGATGTGGGGGTCAGTGCCGGGCAAGCCCCCTTCACCAGCCCGGCCAGGCCTTCCCAGCATGCATTGGGGCACTGACCCAGATGACCCCCCTTCCTCACAGAGCCCTTCGCACTGCGGCTGGTGAACGGCACAAGCAAGTGCTCCGGGCGGCTGGAGGTGCGGTATGATGGGCTGTGGGGCACCGTGTGTGACGACAACTGGTCGGAGAACAACACCCAAGTGGTCTGCCGAGAGCTGGGCTGTGGCCCAGCCGAGCCATTGGCCCGAAAGCTGCAGGACCGGCCCCGCTTTGGCCAGGGTACGGGGGAAATCTGGCTGGACGACATCCGCTGCAAAGGCAACGAGACGACCTTGCAGAACTGTGCCCACCGCTTCTGGAGCTACCACGACTGCACCCACTGGGAGGACATCAGCGTGGTCTGCCAGGTGCATGCCCACACCCAGGGAGAGGGAGATACAGGGAGCCCCACAACTTCTGAGTTCTATCCCAGCTCTGGGAGGGGGGTGGAGTCCAGGGGGCTAGAGCAGGGAGGCTGGGAGCCAGGACTCCTGGGTTCTATCCCAGCTCTGGGAGGGGAGTGGGATCCAGGCGGCTAGCAGAGGGGCTGGGAGCCAGGACTCCTGGGTCCAGGCAGGGAGTGGTTGTAGTCACTGGCTGTGTCAGTGAAGGGGTGAGGCTGGGGCTGGCAGAAGCACCCAGTTGGGTGAGGTACCTGGCGCTCTCTGCAGCCCTCGCCCAAGGCCATGGGCAGTGCTCCCTAACCGCCCCTGCTCTCTTCATCCCACAGGACAACTGAGCCAGCCACAGCTCCTCCACGGCCTCCCATTGATTCTCCCCACCCCCGAGCTTTCAATGCATCCCCCCTGCTGCCAGGCCCTTCCTCTCTGCTGCCAGGCTCCCTGGCCCTGCCCGCCCAGCCCGGGGATGGCTGTCGGCTGTGCAGGGGCATGGCTTGGTGAGTGCCTGGGGGATTCCCATTTCAGGGATGAACGCAGGTGCCCAGGGCATTCCCCTCCCACTGGGCGCCACACTCTGTGGGCTGCAGCACAAAGCTGGCACGGCCTGGGGCTCGTGTCTCACTAGCAGTGGGGCAGCTCGCCCTGGCAGGCCCCGCTTGGAACACGCGTCTCCTGGGCCATTGCTCCAACTGCGGCCAAGGGAGTCGTCCCTGATAAACCCCGCCATTGCTGGGGTGGAGCTGCACCCCCCCCCCAGGGGTTGGGATACACGACTGTCTCCCCCAGAGACATGGACAGGCAGGAGCCGGGAAGGGTAGAGCCCTGTGTGCCACACGCCATCCCAAGCTGAGCAGATGCAAATAAAGAGCTGAATCCACTGGATGACCGACTGGCCCGTGTCTGCCTGCGTCTGCCAAGTGCTCAGCGCTGCACAGGTGGGCCCAGGCCTCACCCAGCACCCGGTTCACAGCTTGATGTACTGGGAGCAGCCCAGTTCCTGAGAGCTGTGGGGTCCGGAAAGGCCAGGCACAGCAATGCCCTAAGGGAGGAAGGTGCTGCCCCCAGAACTGGCCCAGAGACAGCGAGCTCCTGCAGGCTTCGGGAGTCCCGGCTTCGGCCAGTAGATGGCAACTGTCTGCATGACAACACACACAGCCCACTCCTCACAGTCAGTCCCTCCCAGGGCTGGGGATAGAACCCAGGAGTCCAGGCTCCCGTCCCAGGCCCCTGCTCTAACCCACTAGACCCCACTCCCCTCTCAGGGATAGAACCCAGCAGTCCTGGCTCCAAGCCCCCTTCTCTCAGCAGCTGTCCCCGTTCCCTCACAACTGGCTGGTGTCCCTGCCGACACTGGGCCAGGGTAACCTCTCCCAGCATCTCTGGGCTGTGACCATGTGTCCTGGAGTTGGGGACTGGAGGGGCAGCCTCTTTTTGTTCTGGTGCAGATGGGGCAGCTCCTCCGCCCAAGGGTTCCCCATTCATGGAGATGCCTCCTGTGCTCAGATCCCCTGCCCAACCTGAGGGAGTGGTTGGGGCCCTAGAGTCAGGGAAGGGGGGACAATGTGTCTGGGAGCCCTTTCCTCCCCTTCATGGCACCCACTGCAGCTCCCGCCCTCAACAGGTCTGGGGAGGGAAGGGTGCTTGGGACAGAGCTGACCCTGTGCCCTGAGGAGGGGAGGGGCACCGGGGAGGGAGCTGACCCTGAGCCCTGAGGAGGGGAGGGGAGCTGGGGAAGGACAGGACCCTGTGCCCTGAAGAGGGGAGATGCACTGGGGAGGGAGAGGACCCTGTGCCCTGAGGAGGGGAGGGGAGCTGGGGAAGGACAGGGCCCTGTGCCCCGCGTAGGGGAGAGGGAGCTGAGCCTGTGTTCCAAGAGGGGCACTGGGGAGGGAACTGACCCTGAGCCCCAAGGGGGGGAGAGGGCCTGGGGTGGGAGCTGACCCTGTGCCCGGAGGAGTGGGGTGCTGGGGAGAGAGCAGTGTCATGGAGTGTAGGGGAGTCAGGGCCCCGCACCCCCCACTTCCTGCGATTCACCCTGACTCTCAGCCAGCCAGTAAAACTGAAGGGTTATTAGGCGACAGGAACACAGTCCCAAACAGAGCTTGTAGGTGCAGACAACAGGACCCCTCAGTCGGGTCCATATTGGGGGGCAGGGAACCCACACCCAGAACATAACATAAGAACGGCCACACTGGGCATCTAACCCACTATCCTGTCTTCAGAGTGGCCGATGCCAGGTGCCCCAGACACTCCGCCTTCAGCGGCAGGGACCCTCCCTTCCCCCCACCCCATGCTGCAGGGCCCAACACGCCCACCCCCATGCTGCTCAAGTCCTGTCACATCCTGATCTCTGACCCCATTATGAAAGCTGGTTAGCAGCTAATCCCACCCCTCCCCCACAGCCCCCGGAGCTGCCACCTGTCACTGGCTCTGGCCCCTGGCCCATGACTATCCCCAGGGGTTGCGGTGCTGTAGGGGGAGGAACCAGGCAGAGCAGCTCTTGGTGGGGCTGGGGCCCGAAATCACCAGCCTGGCTTAGACTAGCCTGGTGCAAAGGCGCCCCCACACCCACCCCCAGTGTTGGGTTCACAGCTCTGTTCAATGGCCCTCTGCCTCCATCGTAACAGAACCAACCAGCATTTTCGGGGTTTGTCAGGTCTCAAAAATATCGGGAAATTTGGGCTTGTTCTGAATTGGAGTAAAACCAAGCTCTGGACAATCGTCCCCTGCCTGCCCCTACCCCCTCCTCCGACCCGGAGCCCCATGGCAGCCAGCTCCAGCCAACCCCACTGTGCAATGAGCAGGGGGCGCTCTCCCCGGCAGTCAGTGCTGGCCCCAATGCTCAGGGCGGCGCTAGGGGGCCAGTGCTGCAGGGAGCGGGGAGAGGGGCTCAGCAGGGGGCGCTCTCCCCAGCAGTCTGTGCTGGCCCCAATGCCAAGGGCGGTACTAGGGGGCCAGTGTTGCAGGGAGTGGGGCAGGGGCTTGGCTGGAGGCGCTGGGAGGGTCTATTGTATAAAGGGAGATGTCTCAAGCCCTGGGTTCGGTGCCCAAGTCGCTGGCCCGGGCCCCTATTACAATGTGCAGTCAGGTTTGTTTGCCCATGGCACGCAGCACAGGGAGTCCTTAGGGCAGCCCGAGCTACGTTTTTCCTTTCCCCACAGGATGCTCCACCCATGCTCTGGCCCATGGCCCCACTCCTCCCCCAATGTCCCTCCCCCATTCCACCCTCCTCCCCAAGGCCCTGCCCTCACTCCACCTTTTTCCACCCCTTCCCCGCCCCCTCCCTGAGGCCCCCACCCACTAACTGCTCTCCGCCCTCCCCCCAGCCCCTTCCCCAGCCACCAAACAGCTGATTGGGGGCGCCACCAAACAGCTGTGGCTGGGGGGTGCTGAGGACCCACTATCTTTTTCCATGGGTGCTCCAGCCCCGGAGCACCCACAGAGTTGGCACCTATGGGAAACGCCTTTTTCAGGCTCTGGGTCTTTCTTCCTTAGGGTTTGTCTGCACTTAAACCGCTGGTGTCGGTCAAGACACTGCCTACACTGCCTACACTGACAGTTCTCCCCTCAGTGATGTCCCCGAGAGGAGAGTTCTCCTGTCGACCTAGCGCTGGCTACACAGGGTTCAGTCGGGTTACCTGTGTCACTGAGAGGGGTGGAGTTGCCACACCCCTGAGAGACATAGTTGTCCTGAACTAATTTCCTAGCGTAGATCGGGCCTAAGCCAGTTCCCGGGGGGCAGAGCTCCAAGGATCTTCCAGAAGCTAACTCTTATCCCCCCACCTCTCCGTCCCTTGTTCTCCGGCTGGGGTCTGTGCCCAGCTTCCCTCCTGAGAGCGTTGAGCCAGGAGTCACTGGAGCTGGCATTGTGTCTCTGGCCCTGGGCTCATCTGGGTCAGTTTCAAACCGTTCCCTAATGAGCCTCTTCATTCCACCTAACAAAACTCTTTGTTCCACCCACACAGGGAGAGGACACACACACACACACACGGAGACCCCTTTCCCCTCACTGGGTAGCCATGCCTTGTCACACATAAGGGAAACTGAGGCACACATAGGCCACATAAAACATTATAGAAAATTCCCACTTTCCCACACCCCCACCAGTCCCCTTTGGATCATGCCCCCTCCACCAGCCCCCCTGTGCCAGCCCACCCCCCCAGATTGGATTGGGGTCTGGTGGGTTAGAGCAGGGGGGCTGGGAGCCTGTACCAGCCCCCTGGGGTCACTGACCCCCCCAGCCCCTCCTCATCAGGGGCAGCTCCAGGCACCAGCACGCCAAGCGCATGCCTCGGGCGGCAAGCCACGGGGGGTGCTCTGCCGGTCGCCATGAGGGCGGCAGGCAGGTTACCTTCGGCAACATGCCTGCGGAGGGTCCGCTGATCCCGCGGCTTCGGTGGACCTCCCGCAGGCGTGCTGCCGAATCTGCGGGACCGGGGACCTCCCACAGCCAAGCCGCCAAAGGCAGCCTGCCTGCCGTGCTTGGGGCGGCAAAATACCTAGAGCCACCCCTGCTCCTTATGACCCCAGGCAAGGGTCACCCAGGAGCAGCAGCTGCACGCCCGGTGCGCTGATGCCCAAGCCAAACCCCTCACACAGCCTGGCCACTCGGGACTTATTTCCAGCTCCACACGGCTATTTATACTCCACCATCCCTGGCCACTGCACTCTCTCCAACATCTCCTGGCAAGCTCAGCAGCAAATGCCGCCACCTCCTCCCCAGGGGACAGACACCTACGTTCTCCCGCCCCATCCAGGGCTGAGAAGGAAAGAACTGGTTATATACGGGCAGTAGGACTCCTGGGTTCCATCCTAGCTCTGCGGGGGAGTGGGGGCTGGAGAGTTAGAGCAGAGGGAGCTGGTGGTGAGTAATTGCAGTGAGTTTCTCCCTCTCTGTCATCCTGGTGGGGCTGGTAACTTTCCCACCCTCCATCCCCAGCCATCAATCTCCTCTCAGGGAGTAAATGCATCAGCTGGCTATGCAAACAAGGAAGTCTTTGCTGGGACGCAGCTGCCTGACCTTTCCTCTTCAGCCTCCAGCCAAGCCCAGGTGCTGCTAATGCACTGTCAAGTATTAATTCCTCTCCACTGAGCCCCTGAGCAGCTGGCAGGGGTGGCGATGGATCAGATGGGAAGGGAACAAGGAGCCCCAGGCTGGATGGACACAGGCCCATCCTAAGGATGCACAGAATTCAGGCCCTTCTGGGGGTGTGGGGTGGGCCCTGTCTCTACTGCAGGTGAAACCCTCTCTCCCCCCAAGCCCCCACTGTAAACCCCACTTCCTTTCCAGAACCAGGGATAGAACCACAGAGTCCTGGCTCCCAGCCCCCCTGCTCTAACCACTAGATCCCACTCCCCTTCCAGAGCTAGGGATAGACCCCAGGAGTCTTGGCTCCCAGCCCCCTGCTCTAACCACTAGATCCCACTCCCCTTCCAGAGCTAGGGATAGACCCCAGGAGTCCTGGCTCCCAGCCTCCTGCTCTAACCACTTGACACCACTCTCCTTCCAGAGCCAGAGATAGACCCCAGGAGTCCTGGCTCCCAGTTTATCAGGCTATCGCTAGAAGACCACTACAGCGTAGGGTCTGAGCCCCTTCTCCTCTAACAACCAGACACCGGAGTTCAATACAATCATACTCTGTTGGCAGGACACACTACCCTTGTGCTGCCAAGAGCACTGCCAGGATAGACGCCTCCCGAAATAGACCCCCGGAGCATTCCACGCACAGAGGCTCAGCTGTGAGCTGTAGCAGGGGCCTGTGGGGCACCAGGCAGCCTGGGGCTGGGGGTCGGGATTGAGAGGCACGGCGAGGCTCTGGGAGCATGGGGGCGGTTTGCTCTGAACGGTGCTAGCTCTGTCTGGCAGCGTCACGCTGTCAGTTTTTGCCCCTCACTTTTGATATGATCCTTTCCCCAACCCCAGCCCCAGGAGATGTCCTGCAGGAAAGGTGGACGTGGGGATTGCCCAGTTCTGCTGAGAGCCGGGCAGAGCCACCCAGAGGATTCAGGGGGCCTGGGGCAAAGTGGAGGAGCTGTGGTGCTTGTATTCACCCAGCGGTGCTCCGGGTCTTCGGAAGCATTTCGGAGGCAGGGGGCCCCTCAGTCGCTCCGTGTCTTCGGCAGCACTGAAGGGCCCCCCCGCTGCCGAAATGCTGCAGAAGTTCCTGCAGGGCCTGGGGCCTTTGGCAAATCGCCCCACATGCCCCCCCCCCTCTGGGCAGCCCTAGAGCCTGGGTCCCCCCATGTGCCAGGTGGGGGAGGGGCTGTGCGTGGCTCCCAGGGTCCTTTGCCAGCCCAAGGCTGGAGGAAACAGCTTCAGGATCAGCCTCCTAACTTAGGCTGTTCCCAAGCAGATTAACCCTTTCAGCAACCCCCTCCCTCTGGGCCCTGGCTCTGCAGCTAGAGGGTTGCCAACCCTTCAGGATTGTCCTGGAGTCTCCAGGATTTAAAGGTTAATCCAGAGGCACCGACTTTCTGGTTTCCTCCCCCTCCCCCCGAGTTGATCACCAGCAGCACCCATGGAGTCGGCGCCTATGGGTTAATCTTTAATTAAAGATTATGTCATGTGATTAAACCTCCAGGAATACGTCCAACCAAAACTGGCAACCCTACAAGGTGAGGGGGTGGATTCTGGCCCTGCTCTGGGGTCCGGTCCACATGGCACTCGGCTCTGTTGATCAACCTTTGCCCAGGTTTTTTAGCTGACCAGAGGGCTCAAAGGACACATCTATGGGACCTTGGGTGGCGGGTACAATAGGCCTGGGAAGGCCAAGTCTTCCCTGGTGCAGCCACCTCCCGAGGGACACCTGGGCTGCGGTGGCCCTGCGCCTTCCGCGAGGATCCCCCCATCCACCGCCTGCTGCTGCCGCCACCTGCCTACCTGCACTCCACATCCCCTCCCCCCGGGTCGCTTTTCCTCGGGGGCAGGGGAGTGAGGAGGGAGGCTGCAAGCAAGTGGCCAGTGCAGGCTCTGGTGGGGAACTGAGGCAGCTCCCCTGGGCACTGGGGCCGCCAGCTCAGAGGGTGGGGGAGGGGCGGATAGGGTTGCCAACTTTCTAATCGCACAAAACAGCCCCGCTCCTTCCCCGAGGTCATGTTTGTTTGGGGGACCATGTGCTGACCGTGTGTGTGCTGAGCCTAGCAATCTCCTAGGCAAGGAGCTCCTGGCCCTCAGAAACCATGTACAGGCTTTGAAGACCAGAATGGCTGAACTGGAGGAGCTGAGGGAGACAGAGAGGTACATAGATGAGACTTTCCAGAACGCAGTAGAACGGTCCCACCCCCAGTCTGACAGCCTCTGTGCTGTTGAGGAGGATGAAAGTCTCAGGGAAGAAGTACATCCAACTGGAGCAGAGGGAAACTATCCCATAGTTGGGACCCTCTTTCCAGATGTCATGGTATCCTCTCACACTGAGGATACCTCTCTTGGGGAGGGAAATCCAGTTATTAGGTAGAGACAGGTATTAGTAATGGGCGATTCGATCATTAGAAACATAGCTGGTTTTGCGATGACCGGGAGAACTGCATGGTGACTTGCCTGCCTGCTGCGAAGGTTGCGGATCTCTCGAGACATCTAGACAGACTTATGTGTAGTGCTGGGGAGGAGCCGGTGGTCATGGTACATGTAGGTACCAATGAGCTAGGGAAGGATAGGAGAGAGATCCTGGAGGCCAAATTTAGGCTGCTAGGTAAGAGATTGAAGTCCAGGACCTCCATGGTAGCATTCTCTGAGATGCTCCCAGTTCCATGCGCAGGGCCAATTAGACAGGCAGAACTGCAGACTCTCAATGCATGGATGAGACAATGGTGTAGGGAGGAGGGGTTTAGATTTATTAGGAACAGGGGAAACTTTGGGGAAAGGGGGAGCCTATACAGGAAGGATGGGCTCCACCTAAACCAAAATGGAACCAGATTACTGGTGCTTAAAATTAAAAAGGTCATAGAGCATTTTTTAAACTAAGGGCTGGGGGAAAGCCAACAGGTGCGGAGGAGCACGTGGTTCGGACATCCCTTAGGGGAAGATCTATTAATAGAGAATCTCTATGTCCTAGTGAGGACGAGAGGATGGAAAATGATAAAATACAGATGGGGTCTGATCAGAAACAGTCAAATAAAAAAGAGTCCCATTCAATTACATTGTGTAATGGCAGACAGCTAAAAGGAGCCACGTTTTTAAAGTGCTTATACACCAATGCTAGAATCTAAATAATAAAATGAGTGAACTAGAGTGCCTTCTATTAAATGAGGATATTGCTATAATAGGCGTCACAGAAACTTGGGGGAATGAGGATAATCAATGGGATAGAGTAATACCAGGGTACAAAACATATCGGAAGGACAGAACAGGTCATGCTGGTGAGGGAGTGGCACTGTATGTGAAAGGAAGCGTAGAATCAAATGAAGTAAAAATCGTAAATGAATCAAACTGTACCATAGAATCTCTATGGATAGAAATTCCATGCTCTAATAATAAGAATATAGCGGTAAGGATAGTGTTTTACCAACCAGGATGGTGATAGTGACTGTGAAATACTCAGGGAGATTAGAAAGGCTATTAAAATAAAAAGCTCAATAATAATAATAATATTGATTGGGTACATGTCACCTCAGGACAGGATGCAGAGATAAAGTTTCTTGACACCTTAAATGGCTGCTTCTTGGAGCAGCTCGTCCTGGAACCCACCAGAGGAGAGGCAATTCTTGATTTAGTTCTAAGCTGGACTGCTTGGTAATAGTGACCATAATTTAATTAAATTTAACATCCCTGTGGCAGGAAAAACACCACAGCAGCCCAACACTGTAGCATTTAATTTCAGAAAGGGGAACTACACAAAAATGAGGAGGTTAGTTAAACAGAAATTAAAAGGTACAATGCCAAAAGTGAAATCTCTGCAAACTGTGTGGAAACTTGTTAAAGACACCATAATAGAGGCTCAGCTTAAATGTATACCCCAAATTAAAAAACACAGTAAGAGAACCAAAAAAGAGCCACCGTGGTTAAACAACAAAGTAAAAGAAGCAGTGAGAGGCAAAAAGGCATCTTTTAAAAAGTGGAAGTTAAATCCTAATGAGGAAAATAGAAAGGAGCATAAACACTGGCAAATGAAGTGTAAAAATACAATTAGGAAGGCCAAAAAAGAATTTGAGGAACAGTTAGACAAATACTCAAAAAGTAATAGCAATTTTTTTAAAATACATCAGAAGCAGGAAGCCTGCTAAATAACCAGTGGGGCCACTAGACGATCTAGATGCTAAAAGAGCACTCAAGGACGATAAGGCCATTGCGGAGAAACTAAATGAATTCTTTGCATTGCTCTTCACGGCTGAGGATGTGAGGGAGATTCCCAAACCTGAGCCATTCTTTTTAGGTGACAGATCTGAGGAACTGTCCCAGATTGAGGTGTCATTAGAGGAGGTTTTGGAACAAACTGATAAATTAAACAGCAATAAGTCACTAGGACCGGATGGTATTCACCCAAGAGTTCCGAAGGAACTCAAATGTGAAATTGCAGAACTACTAACTGTAGTCTGTAACCTAACATTTAAATCAGCTCCTGTACCAGATGACTGGAGGATAGCTAATGTGACGCCAATTTTAAAAAGGGCTCCAGAGGTGATTCCGGCAATTACAGGCCTGCTTCAGTACTGGGAAAACTGGCGGAAACTATAATAAAGAACAATATTGTCAGACATATAGATGAACATAATTTGTTGAGGAAAAGTCAACATGGTTTTAGTAAAGGGAAATCACGCCTCACCAATCTACTAGAATTCTTTGAGGGGATCAACAAGCATGTGCACAAGGGGGATCCAGTGAATATAGCATACTTAGATTTTCAGAAAGCCTTGACAAGGTGTCTCACCAAAGGCTCTTACGCAAAGTAAGCAGCCACGAGATAAGAGGGGAGGTGCTCTCATGGACTGGTAACTGGTTAAAAGATAGAAAACAAAGGGTAGGTATAAATGGTCAGTTTTCAGAATGGAGAGAGGTAAATAGTGGTGTCCCCCAGGGGTCTGTTCTGAGCCCAGTCCTATTCAACATATTCATAAATGATCTGGAAAAGGGGGTAAACAGTGAGGTGGCAAAATTTGCAGATAATACAAAATTGCTCAAGATAGTTAAGACCCAGGCAGACTGTGAAGAGCTACAAAAGGATCGTTCAAAACTGGGTGACTGGGCAACAAAATGGCAGATGAAATTTAACGTTGATAAATGCAAAGTAATGCACATTGGAAAACATAATCCCAACTGTACATATACAATGATGGGGTCTAAAGTAGCTGTTACAACTCAAGAAAGAGATCTTGGAGTCATTGTGGATAGTTCTCTGAAAACATCCACTCAATGTGCAGCGGCAGTCAAAAAAGTGAACAGAATGCTGGGAATCATTAAGAAAGGGATAGATAATAGGACAGCAAATATCATATTGCCTCTATATAAATCCATGGTACACCCATATCTTGAATACTGTGTGCAGATGTGGTTGCCCTGTCTCAAAAAAGATATATTGGAACTGGAAAAGGTTCAGAAAATGGCAAAAAAAAAAGATTAGCGGTATGGAATGGCTTCCGTATGAGGAGAGATTAATAAGACTGGGACTTTGAAGCTTGGAAAAGAGATGGCTAAGGGGAGATATTATTGAGGTCTATAAAATCATGACTGATATAGAGAAAGAGGATAAGGAAGTGTTGTTTACTACTTCTCATAACACAAGAACTAGGGGTCACCAAATGAAATTAATAGGCAGCGGGTTTAACACAAATAAAAGGAAGTATTTCTTCACACAACGCACAGTCAGCCTATGGAACACCTTGCCAGAGGATGTTGCGAAGGCCAAGACCATAACAGGGTTCAAAAAAGAACTAGATAAATCCATGGAGGACAGGTCCATCAATGGCTATTAGCCAGCATGAGGAATGGTGTCCGTAGCCTCTGTTTCCCAGAAGCTGGTAATGAGCAGCAGGGGATGGATCACTTGATGATTCCCTGTTCTGTTCATTCCCTCTGGGGCACCTGGTACTGGCCACTGTCAGAAGACAGGATACTGGGCTAGATGGACCCTTGGTCTGACCCAGTAGGGCGATTCTTATGTTATGTTCCTTCCATACACTATGCCCCTCACACACATAGCCCCCTCCACAAACCACACCCCTCACACACATAGCTCCCTCCACAAACTATACCCCTCACACACGTACATCCCTCCACACACTATACCCCCCACACACGTACCCTCCCTCCAAACATTATACCCCTATATCTCTCTCCACACACTGTACCCCACATACATGTAGCTCCCGCCACACATTACACCCCCCACTTACCTCCCTCCGCACACTATACCCCCCACACTCGTGCCTCCTTCCACACATTATACCTCCCACACATGTACCTCCCTCAACACACTATACCTAGGGCCGCCCAGAGGATTTAGGGGGCCTGGGGTCAGGTCCCAGGGTGGAAGGAGCCTGGGGCAAATTCATAGAATCATAGAATCATAGAATCTCACAGCCCTGACTATACCCCCCACCCTCGTACCTCCTTCCATACACTGTAATCCTCACACACGTACCTCCCTCCACAAACTGTACCCCTCACACATGTACCTCCCCTCCTTCCACACACTGTACCCCTCACACACGTACCTCCCTCCACACACTATACCCCTCCCACTCATACCTCCCTCCACACACTATATCCCTCACACACGTACCTCCCTCCACACACTGTAGCCCACACACATGTATCTCCCTCAATACACTATACCCCTCACACACATACCTCCTTCCATACACTCTATCCCTCACACACGTACCTCCCTACATACACTGTACCCCTCCCACTCCTACCTCCCAACACGCACTGTATCCCTCACACATGTACCTGCTTCCACACACTATACCACTCACATATGTTCCTCCCTGCACACGCTATACCCCCCACACTCGTACCTTCCTCCACCCAATATACCCCTTACACACATAACTCCTTCCACACACTGTACCCCTCAGACATGTACCTCCCGCCACACACTATATCCCCCCACATGACTGTACTCCCCCACAATCATACCTCCCTCCAAACACTATACTCCCCACACTTGTACCTCCCTCCATACACTGTACCCCCCACACTCGTACCTCTCTCCACACAATATACCCCTCACACATGTAACTCCCTCCACACGGTATGCCCCTGAAACTCCCTGCACACATTATACCTACCACATACCTCCCTCCACACACTGAACCCCTCAGACATATACCTCCCGCCATACACTATATCCCCCCACATGACTGTACCCACCATGATCGTACCTCCCTCCACCCACTATGCCCCTCACACACGTAACTTCCTCCACACATTATAACCCCCACTTACCTTTTTTCACACATTGTACCCCTCACACATGTACCTCCCTCCACACACTGTACCCCTCACACACGTAGTTCCTGCCATATACTGTACCTCTCACATACCTCCCTTCCTCCACACTCTATAACCCCCACACGTACATTCCTCCACACACTGTACCCCACACACATACCTCCCTCTACACACTATACCCCTCACACACGTACCTCCCCCCACATAGTACCCCCCTGCACACATACATACCCCACCCCCACCGCAGACATACCCCCCACATACACGCCAAAGACTCGTTCACCCCGCACACTACACCACCCCACATACACACTTGTGCACATACATCCCCCATGCACATACAGCCCCACCTATATACCCCCATATGCACACACCCCACACATATACAGGTATACACAGTCCCACAAACACATATAAACCCCACACATATACACACATATATACACACCCCACACATGCACCTACCCTAAACATATACACCCCCACGCCAATACAACCCACATATACACCCACATATAGCCTGACCCCAACATATACACACAAGCCACTCCTATATACAGCTCCACAAATATATATATATACCCCTATATACACACAAATGAATACACTCGCCCACACATATACACCCCACACACTTACACCCCCACATATACACTCCTCCACTTATACACCATGCTCCACATATACACAGAAGCCCCCTACACATACACCCCTACACACATACACACACCAGCCCCCTCTCATATACACTCCCTACATATACACCCACCCATACACATATATATACCCCACATATATACATATACCCCCATCCTACACATTCATATACACCCTCACACACATATACAGTCCCCCCCACACATAGAGCCGCAAACACACAAATGCCACCCTGCAGAGCTACCACAAACAAACGCCCACACAGGGCACAAGCCAGCACCCACACACATACCACAAACACCTCCCTGCCCACCCACGCAGATGGATGAGCTCCAGCTGTCTGCCTGCCATGGCTCTGCCCGGCGTGCTGCGGACAGCTGGCGCAGGGCCGTGTGGCTGAGCCCCTGTGCCGTGCGGCTCTCCCCTGCCTGTCACAGTTCCTGGGTGCTCTGGCACTCACAGCCCCCCAGGCTGGCTTTCTTGGGGGGTAATTGATACTGAAGCACGTCTACCCAGCTCTGGGGGGAGGTCTGTGCCAGGCCAGAACAG